>NC_141694.1:184437349-185069849 GCF_964263255.1 Lissotriton vulgaris
CACCTCCGACGAGCTCAGTGGTGGTCCGTCTTCCTGAACACCACACATGTGCCCACTAGTGCAATATGGTGGGCAGAAAACATGTTTACGATGGAGGTGGGACTGCCACTGACAGGCTTTCAGTGGCGGACCCACCGTCATTGTAATAGGGCCCCTGATTTCCTCTAGTGTGTGGCACCATTCACTCTGGGGATTATTTTCTGGACACATTTACCTTTCTGGTGCCAGTAATATTTTATAGATTGGACTTCAAATATTTTTAGCTTTTCAAGAATTGTTTCATTCATCATGGTTGTTTTTGAACATTTTTGCTTGCTGTTTCTTTTCATCCTGTTTTAGTTTGTTAGTTTTGATTTGATTAAAAAAACAAATAAAGTCAAAGACTGGTATTGCATTTCTTTTCTCAATGTGTTAACGTTTCTTTCTTCTATCTCACTTATTAAAAAGTTACATTAAATATTCATAAATATAGTCCATGTAGGTAATGGTTTTCGCTTGTTTTAAAAGATGAAAAAAATAACAAAAACTACAAATCATGAACAAAGATATGATTTAATTGGAAAATAGAAATGTTTCATTTATTTTCTGAATACATTCTAACCTATGCATATTAAGAAAGAATCATGCCATATTTTCTTTTGCAGTTCCAAGCTTTGCCACCATGGAAGAACAGGAGATAATCCAAAAACAAGATCAAATTGATGGATGTCATCAGCTGGAGCCAGATCTTTGGCCTCACAAATCAAAACCCACCTCAATAACATAATCAGCGAAAATAATGGCAGTACTCCCTTTTGTGGCCACATGATCATTCCTGTACACAGTAGCAGTAGCTGGTGGAATGTCACAACAAACTTTAAGTGATGTGCTGCAAAATGTTCTTCCGTCAATGATGAGACACATCAGCAGCTACATACAGTTAGCTCAAAATGTGGAGGGAGGAGATTTGTTTGCTTTAGGGGGCCTACCACATGTGGTTAGAGAAATGTAAGCAGAACATATTGCCTTGGTCGCAACAATCAACAGAAAACTAGTATAATGCAATCTTAACAAATACAATTATATTACTGTGCAAGTTGTCTCTATTCAAGGTCTGTACATCCAAAATGTGTGTGTCTTCCACAGGATCAACTCATGTTCCCTTTGTACTTCGTAACAGCAGCATATCACTGCAAATATCACAATGTTGAAATGCCCAAATAAAGATGACATAGTGAAGGAATTTAAAACAGATTAAATCCAAAAATAATTATTTGTATGACGTTGCAAAATAGGCACATTACAAATTACAAATTTTGAGGACATATTTTCTAAAAACAATCAAAGATAAGCAATGTAAATAAAGATAGAAGTCAATATGTCAAAATGTAGATCAACAAACATGTTTCCCCTTTATTGACTTTTACTTGACCTGTCACAAAAATATCTATCACAGAGACCACGTGCCAAAGTTTAGTCTTCCACAGGAGCAGGAGGGCTGAACTGCACAGAAGCTGATGAACTTTACCCAACTCCCCAACGCCATTGCGAACTACATATAAATATGCCCACAGTAATGAGGGGAAAAGAGAAATGGGAAAGAAAAAAGAGAGACTGCCACTGCAGTGCCTCCTCTAGCGGAATGTTCCAGTTGGGGACTTCCCAGCACCTGAAACCACAAAGCATAAAATTACACTTTATACTTAAAACTCCCTCAATAATACGATCTTTAAAACATTTTATGTGCTAACTATAGTTCTCTACGTGAATTACACAGTGGAATAGCTTCTCTCTTTTAGTAACTGGTAATACATCTTGATATTCATGCAAATTAATATTATTAATAATTCTTTCTGTATTTCCTCACTCTTTACAGCTTGACATGGTGGATCAGCAGTAAGGATTAGAGATGGTAAGTACAAATATATATATATATATAAAAAAAATGGCGGTCATGTGACCAAGAGCCCGTGAGCTCGAAACGCGTCTGTTTATGCCCTAATAAACAAACTTCCCGGTACCTGGATGGTGTGGCTTGTCGTCCTTTTTCCTGATCTCAAGAGGAATCCGTGGATATATATATATATATATATATATATATATATATATATATATATTAGCTACTAACAGCTTACGATGAGTCTAGCTCAGTTAGATGAAAAGTTGGAAAGTTACGCAGCAACTGGAAGCAGACTGACACTGAGTGCTATTAGTTCAGCAGTTTAGTCTTTTTGCTTTGGAGATAGTGCTTCAGTAGAAGTTGGGGTATCAATGCACACAACAAGTTTCAGCAGGTTAGTTTCTTAAGCAAGATGATTTGCAGCAGTAATTGTGGTAAGTCCCTGTGGAAAGCAAGATTATAAAAGGTCCAAAAGGTTAACAATTAACTACTCCCTTCCTTGCTAGAGAAACAGATGGAGAAATCCGTAAACGAAGACTCTGACATCCTTTTACGGAGGACGAGACACTCTTAATTCCAAATTGTACTCTAGTGTTGCGTGTTTATCTAGGTTCCTGATCGATACTGCGACCTTATGCCCCTATTCGGCTATAAATCCATTTATTCCCTATATTGGCATAACCGTTCAAGTGCGATTTTCAGAAAGTCATCTCTGGCCTTACACGAACAGAGCCACATTCCAGCATAGTTCTCTGCCACTTCCTTTGCAACCAATTAGTGCAATGACAGAGCAGAAGTCACTATCTGATATTCCTAGATTAACACTCCGAGTTTTTCAACAAGATAAAAACTCAGCAAACCTGGAAATCCCCGCTTGCTGTGTTTTGATTAGTAATGGAACTCTAATGAGCAACTGATAACTATCACTTCCTAGTGACATCTTTAATTGACGTCTTATGTCCAGCAAACTTGCGTCAAACCCGGCACCTGTCAGGTATAAATATTACCAACGTTGCCTTAAGCAATGTGAGCTGAAAGCTGTCGTGCTGTTGTAAGCTGCCGTGCACCCTGTGTGCATCCCATTGCTGCTGCAGGCAGTACGCTGCTGCTGTTGTCTCTTGGTGGTGAAGCTACTGATACCATTATCGCTGCTAAAGCGCAAACTATGGTGCAGTACGCTTAGGAGCTGAACAGCCGTCCCTCTACGAAGAGCCCAGCAGATTCCAGCTGCCGCGGACGCTGTCCCCCGCCTCCTCCTCTCGACGCGCTGAAGAAGAGCCGCTGCCTTTCTCCTGCAGAGAAATCCAGCTCCAGCGTTTCCGGTCTACCCTCGCGGGTGACTGGGATATTGAGTGCCCCCTGAAGGAAATACCAGACTTCCATCATTCTATTCAGAGGTATGGTGTTGACTAAACCCTTAGACGAGAATTCTTGAAAGCAAACCTTGGCAAAACCAACTTAACTTAAAGCTACCTACTTACTCCCCTTCCACGTGTTAGGCTTAGGTCAGGCACACTGGGGTAGGCGTAGTTAGAAGCACCAGTTGAGTATTTTAGCCTAATGTATATATGACTGTATATATATGTTTTATTACTTTTAAACCATTGTATGGATAAGAAACCATATCAATGCTTTTACAGTATTATTTCGCAATCCTTATCTTACTGTACATACTTTTTATCATAACAAGTCTTGCAATTGTGGCAATACAATTCTCTTGTACGAGAAGAAAGACTGTTCAATAAATGTTAACCCTTTATTGACAAACGCCCGTCTCTCTATTCTCTACATCTCGTGAAAGTAAACTGCACTAGACTGACTGAGTGAAATACCTGTCTATTGTTTCACACGACCCTAGAGATTGACTCTTGATCTGAGGAGCAAAGTTGTCATGTTGCACGGTTGTTGGAAAGCTGAATCCCTTCTTGTCTGTGCCAGGGAAGCTGATCACTTCCCATGCAGAGAAGAAAGTTTCCAGTGACCTCTGAGCTAGTTGGTAACAAACTCAATTAAGTTTAGCATAGTCAGTGGAGGCCTGGAATATCCGCAGTTCCACGTCGATACTACTGTTTATGTTATTCCAATGCGCAGGGCCTAGTGGGAAACTAGGAACTACACTACATGGCGCCCAACGTTTGGTAAGGCGATAAACTAACGCAAGACGTTAGAGTAACTCAGTCGTGCATATTTCACACAGACCCCTTTCTCCCGTAAATACTCCAATAGACGTCTGGAGTGGGTGAAAGGTTAAAATCCGCCCGACCTTAGTAGGAAGAGATTCCTATGTAAAGCTCTGGTTTATTCAACGTTGAAGGATACAGTGTTCCAAAATTGTGCACCTAATCTTTGTCTCCTTGGAGACCTACTCTGCAAACCTTGCATTTTTACAATGCCAGGAGAAAACGGAACCACTGGGGCCGCAGCAGATGCGACTCAGCAAGGTCCCGAACAGACAGACCCGGATGCTATTATCATCCCGGTCCACTTAAGAAGATCTATAACTTTAAAACTTATAGAAAACGGACTGACACCTCAAGGTGGTACAGTAATTTTCGTGATAGAGGCTCACGAGTATCGGCAGACAGAGGTATTCTATTCATGGATAAACTTTCCAGCGGTAAACGCTAGAACAAAGAGTTTCACTATTACAAAATAGAGAAACCTCCAGAAGAGTACGCGCCTTTCGAGGAGATTGAAATTCCACTTAAATTTCAAGAGCACCTGCTCTGGTTTAATGGCGCCCTAAAACATAATGATCACATTACCAGGCTCGGTCCACTAGGTAGACCAGGAGCAACGTGGCCGGTTCTAGCCAGCTACACACCACATCCGGACATTGGAAAAATGTCAAAGGAAGACCTCTTAGTTAACATAAGAGAATTACCAGAGGCTTATAGAGAGTTAGAAAAATTATTTATTGAAAATAATTCAAACACTCCTAAAAAGAGCTGGGATGGAAATAAACAATCCACTCCCAAGGAAAAAGTTTTCCAGTCCAGAGGAAGGTCTCCTCGACGGAGGGAAAGAACTCCGACTCGAGAACGCCAGTCTCCCCAGAGGGAGCCCTCTGAGAAAAGATATAACCTTAGAAATAGGGATAATCTGAAAAAACCTGATAGATATCAAAGTATTGATACACGTCCCTCTCGATCTTTTCCACAAAATTCGGAAAGAAGAGGACGGTCAGACCCAGGAGAGCACACCAAGTCCAAAGACAAGGAACCTGCTCAGAGTAAAAAATCTCAATTTCAGAAAAAGAAGGTAGCCAGTATTAGGGTAATCAACAATGCCGAGAATACTGAGGACACAGTTGAAAAACGGGGAGTGGGCATTGACAATGTTGGACAGTGCAGCAGAAATCAGTATAGCGCGCAAGATCTTGATGAGTCATCTGGAGACAGTGGACACGAATGAATACATTCAAGTTGAAACTGCCGACGCCAGACTTAGCGAGCCCCATAAAATATACGAAATAACATTGCGTATCGAGGGTGATAAGACGAGGAAAATTAAGGGTCTATTTTGGGATAAGCTCTCAAAAGGCTATGATATTCTGTTAGCTGAAAAAGATTGGCCCCCAGAGTTTGTCAGGGAGTGCCCTCGTGGCGAAGAAGTGATTATGCCTGCCTTCTCGAATCACATTCCGATTCACAACAAATATACATATGCAAGGAAATGGACAGTGGCCCAGGCACCTGCATTATATAAAAATCATGTAGGATGGGATGAGGACTCACCTCCTGACAAAATCCAATTAAAAAGTGAACCAACTGCCCAACGGCAGTATCCCATAAAGCAAGAAGCTAAAAAACGAGTCAGGGAGATCTTAGATCAACTTGAATACCAGGGGGTGATTGAAACATGCACCTCTCAAATGAACAATCCTTTGTTTCCTGTCTCCAAGCCAGACAATTCATATTGTCTAGTATTGGACTACAGACACCTTAATACATGTTGCAAAACTTTTGCAGTACAAAACTCGCATAGTGCAGCCCTAATGAATAACATAGTTAGGAAAAAATATAAAACAACATTAGACATTTCTAATGGTTTCTTTTGTCAAAACATTGCACCAGAAAGCAGATATTTGACCGCTTTCTCTGCATTTGGGTCACAGAAAAATTCTGTCGACTCCCACAGGGGTTCAAGAACAGCCCAGGACTATTCTCAGCTAGGGTAACAGAGTTACTACAAATCTATGATGATGAAGCATTATCTTACTTAGATGATATTTATCTCACAGACGACGACTTGGATACTCACTTGAAAAGAGTGAACACCATTATACCTGGGTTCGCAGCAGAGGGTTACAAATTCAACTTTAAAAAGTCCCGAATTGCCCATCTGACAGTACTATTTTTAGGGTACGAATTATCAAGTGAAGGGAAAAGCCTAGCGGACAACTTCTTAGAGAAGTGCGCTGTACTCCAAGCTCCAAAAACGCTGAGGAATTTACAATCCATACTAGGTTTTCTGAATTTCGGGAGAACTTACATTCTAAATTACGCAGAGAGGGTTAAACCTCTCTACGAACTAATTAAACCTGATTTTAAACAAATCAATTGGACTCAAAAACACACAGAAATTTTGAGATCACTGCAAACAGACATGTTAGCAAAAACAAAATTAGATACACGTGACAACACACGTGATCTTGTAATCCGAGTCATCCCAGGAAGATGCGGATTCACATACCTAACCTCTAATGAGGGAGAAAAGGTACCAATAGCTTACAAATCACATTTGTACACAACCGGCTGAAATAAAATTCAGTTCAACGGAGAAAATCCTAACTGCGGTTCAGACTGCTGTAGCAAAAGAGAGGCCCCTAGCACAAGGTAAACGAATAATAATCGTAACACCTATACCGGCTTTAGAAGCGGTAACTAAAGCAAGCATTCCTAATGCTAAAGCTTTGCATCCGAGATGGATTCAGTGGGTTAATTCTCTTGCTGCAACAGACGTAGTTTACGAATTTGATCCTAACCTAAAAACACAGGAATTTTTACAATATGAATATGAATGTCCTCTGCCAATTGAAATCCTGCCTCTCGAAGAATACGGAAGTATTATATATACTGACGGATCAGCACAACCCGCAGTTGGGGGTAAGCAAGCTTACAGTGCTGTGTGCGCGATTGTTAAAGGTCGCTGGCACAAAGGAAAATTTAGACCATTGGTCACTAAAACACAATCTCTAGGAGATTGCTCGGCTCAACGAGCTGAATTAGTAGCATTTAAGATGGCACTAGAAAATACCGATCCCGAATTCCCCACACTAATAGTGTGCGATTCTTTTTATTGCGTACAATCTTATAATGAATACTTGCAGAATTGGGTGGAAAATGGTTTCAAAGATGCAAAAGGTGGCACAATAAAGCATAAAATGCTTTGGGAACAGGTAGTCCTTTTACAGAAAGAACTACAAAAGACTCACGTGATACATACACTGAGTCATCAACGTGATGGCGTTCACGTTGCAGGGAATTCATTGGCTGATGAAGCCGCGAAGGCAGCTGTGCAAACGGCTTCCGTAGCTGCGATAACGCGGTCACAAACAAAAATAGACAGCGATATTCTACAAGCTGTCAGTGCGTCAGTAAAAAATGATAAGAAAACACTCCCAAAAGGCTTTCCTGAAAAGTACTTGTACTTAACGGATACAAATAATGTTCCTTTTGCTCGAATCCCTGGAGTGGGGGATAGAGTAATTCCAGACAGGGAACACAGGTTAGGACTAATCAAAGCGGCACACGAAGGGCTTGCTTCTGCACACGCTGGCGTTTCCGCAACAATATCACTATTAAAACAGAGATATTGGTGGCCTCGCTTGAGAATACAAACTAAAAAGTATGTATTAGAATGCGACATATGCCAAAGGATAAAAGTATCAACAGTAAAACGACCAGCGCAGACACCCCTTCTCATCTCGGATAGACCATTTGCATGCATTTACCTGGACCACTGTGGTCCCCTACAAAGGGACGGTAACTATAGATATATCATGGTAGCAGTGGATTCCTGTACGAGGTTCATATGGATGTGGCCCCAGCGCTCGGCTGACGCTAGAACGGTTATAAAAGATTTGCGAGTTTTTATCGGCACATACGCAATTACCACGTTCCATTCTGATCAGGGTCCTGCTTTTAGCTCTCGAGCTTATAAGGAGGCCATGGCTAGCATGGGAATTGGGTTGCGGTATTCTTGTCCGTCGCACCCCGAAGGGAACAGTGTGGTAGAAAGAAAAAACCGTGACATAAAGCAATCTATAACAGCGAAGGTATTAGGTTCAGGCGCTGGGTGGGTCAAACATTTAATAAGTGTCCAGACTAGTCTTAACAACATGCCAAGAAATTCTCTAAAAGGTTTCAGCCCATACGAACTATTGTTCGGAATTAGAATGCGTATTCAGGACCTCGATAGTCAGATGTCAGTGGTACAAGAAGAAACAACGCACTTTGATGTAAAGGATCGTTTGGCTGTTTTACAGGAACTGAATGAAACAAGAAAATCCTTAAGCAACATAAAGTTAAAGCAACAGCCAACTACCACTGACGAGGCACCACCAGCAACAGCCCCAGCAAGGCCTGTCTGGATTCCAAAGATTGGGGATCTAGTCAGAGAAAAGATCGCGGTTAAGAAGGAATTTGGGCCTTCTTACAGAAAAGCAGTACCTGTCTTAGCAGTCACCGGAACAAGATCAGTTGTACTACCGCCCCTTGCTGGTAAAAAGGAGAACAGAGTCGTGTCTATCGATCTGGTAAAACCACAAGCATGTGGCCTATAATCAACAGTAGGCCCAGTGGACTCCCAAGAAACAACAGAATACCCAAACTTGCAACAATCCAAGAGGTTCAAACTGAAAGACTAATCACATTCGATCAGCCTGCAGTGCACAATGAAGGACTATGCAATAAAGCCATGGAACTCGTGCCTCTTGAAACACAGATTGAAACAGTTCGTCAAGAAACAACACCAGTCTAAACTAATGTGGCATCAGAGAGTGCTACCGAGAGACAGATTGAAAGAACAATCCCAACAATTGACAGAACTGCCTCTGGTTATTTCATCAACTTCGACAATTCTCTGAAGATTTAAATGACCCCGAAGTGATGCCAGAAACAAAAAAGACTTTTAAAGAAAAAGCAACAGAACTCTTTCATCAACTAAAGGAAATCTACCTTATTTCTCCTTGGCTAGAGTTCTGGTTCGGTCTAGGTGTATTTTTCCTCCTGCTTTGGCTCACCATGGTACTGTGTTTGGGAAAATTCATTGAAGGAAAATATATTACAATGGACACAGCAAGTCAGAACATCAACCTAGTCCTGAAACCACACAGATCATCCCACGTGAAGAAAAGAGAACTGTCAACAGTAAATGTCACAGCTATTCCAATACCTGGTGGGGTAGTATGGGAGAAAACAGTCTATGAGATCTATGGTCCGGTCGAAATCCTGAAGTATCCTCATCAACTAAAGGTTTCCTTAAGTGACTTTGTGACACCTAGTACATTCTCTGATGATTCGGACTTTAACAGTATTAATGACATGATGTCTGATTTAGTAATGTCAGCTAGATTCACAGATCATGATTATTTACAAGGTTCATCTAGTTATGAGCAGTTATTCTGTTACACCCACTATGGGGATCATTACTTGCATAAATCTGCACAGCCTAGAAATGTTTTTATGTATAATCAATGGGAACATTGTTCTACACCACCTAAAAGCAGTTCTAAAGCATTTTTTGAGAAATTCAAATACTTCTCAGGGTTTAACACCAGTGATGCAGAAACGTTTTATTACAAACTGTTAGATAAAACAGGAATGAAAACAATGCTGACAAATTCTAAATTGATATATTCAGAAGCATTTTATGACAAAATGATGACATTTGGTTTTGATTATTGGAAAAATAATATTGAAACGAAAACAATTTGGGGTACAAAAGATTGGCAGGTGCAAGGCATTGAAGCACTATTTAGAACCTGCATAATACCAGAAAAAATGTTGTTTTTAAATGACACAATACACCAAACATCTTGTCTTGGCCTAGCTAAGATCAAAGACCTTAAAACACCGTCTATACCAAAGCCAATACCTGAAAATACAACAACAGATATTGAGTTAGACGTAACACAAATTTTACATTTTAACAGAACACATCCTGATTGGAAAAAGTGGTTAATCTGGCCTACTGACACAAACAGCTGTCAAGATAGATTCCTGAATAAAACACAGGGGTTAAAAATGACCAGATTAGACTCGAGATACTCCCAGAGACAACATCCAGGGATCATAACAACATACAGTGTAGGGAAACTCTGCCTTGAATGGCTAACAACATCCACACTGGCTGAAATTAAGCAACACTTGTCTTTACTAAAAGATGGTGCTGATTTGCGCGATTTCATTCTTGGACCACGCAAACAGCGTCACAAGCGTTTCATGGCGACCAGTTTCTATGCTGCTTACAACGAGGCTTGGAAAGTCAAACAAATTGAAACTGCTGAGAAAATACGAGAAATTGATCGTATTAATTTGGAGAAATTACTTTCTGTAGTAGACAATGGGTTAATGACTCTGTCTTCCAGAATATATTCGTTGGACAATATTGTATCCTCTGCCTTTGATGTGATAGATAGAGACTTGCTAATGTTACAACATGGCCAGTCTCAATTACGCTCTATTATAGAACTAGGCTGGACGCTGCAAAATGTTCGTTCAGGCTATGTGCCTTGGCGTTTAATCAACACAACGTCATTATTTTCCAGTTTTAACCTTACTGATAAACAGATCAGTTTGGCACAGAAAGGAGCAGACTATACAATCCTGAGCATCGAAAAACTCGAGAGATTACCATTGACAATGTCAGAGAGTCCTGTCATTGAATGGATAATACACGGAATTATCACAATTCCGATAACAACTTTCCGATTTAAAAAGTGCCTTGAGTACATACCTGCTGGCCAGTATGAACAATTGGGTAAAGGATATGTAAAATCTGAATGGAAATTACCATACACACATTCTTGCTACAGTGACAGCGAAAAAAATGTATTTCTTAGTGGTGACAACTGTAAACATTCACTAAGCGGTATACTTTTGTGTCAGGGTATTAATTTACACGGAGCATGTGATGGAAATTCAAACAACCTTTCATGCCACCAGCTAGTCACACCTGCAACTCAGATAGAGCCCTTCTTTATGCAACTTTCAAACGGGAGTTACATTCTTAGCACGGATCACAGATGTTGTGGCTATGTGCCAGGGAAAAGTTATCTAGTGAAAGTAACATCCATGGTCAAATGCTGTATGCAAGCATTGTTTCCGAGCGGGCCTGCAGACACAGTGACTCCCATCTGGCCTCGTCCGAATCTCTATTCTATACGAATTGATACATTAAGCAAAATGAAATCTGTACTTTGCCAGACAACAGTGCCTATAACGTCATCAAAAGAGACGTATGATCTTCTAGTTGCAAGGACAGCTACTGAAGTTCATGACCTTTTATCAACAAATTGCCCCGTGCATATCGTAGAAATGTTGAGCCAACTCCTTAACATGTCTAGTGCAACAAGCATCCCAGGCATATTTAAGACAGTCTTTACGGGACTTCTAACACCCTTCCAGGCAATTTTGGGAATCGTTCCTAATTTTGTACACTCTGTTTTTGGCGGCATACCATTATTTTTGGGACTTGTAGCAGGGATTTTATTTTTGACCCTCCTGCTTCGTTATGGCAAGCCTCGGCTCAGACATAGCTCCCATGGGAATGGAAGAGACAATCCTAGCAATGCGCTACCGGGACAGGATAACTAACGTCCTCGGATTGGCCAGGCTGAGAGAGCTAAACATGACCTGGTTCCTTTCATTCAGACCGATATGGCAAAATTGCATTTTACCTGTGCTACGGTGTATGCTTTGCGGCGATGAATGCGTGTTGGACATCTGTCTTTCACTTCCATCAGCAGTACCAATGGACGTCGATACTTTGCTCAGTCCAATAACGGCTCACGCATTGTGTTGTCCCCAGCGGCTACCAATCCTGATGACGGCATTCGTGGAGACTCCTGTGCTACAACCAAGTGGTAACAGTGGAGCGAGTGACAAAAGCAACATCATCCAGGTACAACGTTCTGTGAGCATTGCTGCTCCCGACTATGATGACAGCAATCATTCTCACACCTGCCAAGTTACAGCGCTATCTAATTTGGTTGAACTATCACCTGAATTTGTAGACCAATTCTTTGAGAGCCTGTCTGATACGATGTTCTCACCCATACAGAAACAATAACTTTGGAGAAGCTTTCCGACACACAGCGTTCCCATGAACTCTGAATTCGGCCTTCAATTTTGATCAACAAAAACTGCAAAAAGCTTTGTACTCTATTTTCCCGTTCAAGCATTAATTCTTTTTGATTTGGACAATTTTTCTAAATATTCACCCTTTTTTTTTGGCACGAACAATTCTTTGCTTAACGTAAAAACTATTCTTAGAGAACAGAAGCTTCACACTTCTATTTCTAAAAATCACATCTAGAGACATAACAACATTACATCAGCCTCTAGCACATGTTATTACAATGCATTTATATGTGATGATTTATCTCGCCCTTCTTCTGTCAGAGATACTTCATGTGTAATTCTTATGCATAATCATTGATTTCATATGCAATACCTTTTTGAATGATTTCTATGCTTCAAAAAACGTACAGTACCTAAATTTCATGTATTACAAATACGCCTATTTCGAATGCATTTATGTATTTTGGGGTGGGCAATGTTACACATGCATCCAATTGCTCTAGTTTTAGTAATTTGATGGACATGAATACGTGGAGTGGGTGTTGCGTGTTTATCTAGGTTCCTGATCGATACTGCGACCTTATGCCCCTATTCGGCTATAAATCCATTTATTCCCTATATTGGCATAACCGTTCAAGTGCGATTTTCAGAAAGTCATCTCTGGCCTCACACGAACAGAGCCACATTCCAGCATAGTTCTCTGCCACTTCCTTTGCAACCAATTAGTGCAATGACAGAGCAGAAGTCACTATCTGATACTCCTAGATTAACACTCCGAGTTCTTCAACAAGATAAAAACTCAGCAAACCTGGAAATCCCCGCTTGCTGTGTTTTGATTAGTAATGGAACTCTAATGAGCAACTGATAACTATCACTTCCTAGTGACATCTTTAATTGACGTCTTATGTCCAGCAAACTTGCGTCTAACCCGGCACCTGTCAGGTATAAATATTACCAACATTGCCTTAAGCAATGTGAGCTGAAAGCTGTCGTGCTGTTGTAAGCTGCCGTGCACCCTGTGTGCATCCTATTGCTGCTGCAGGCAGTACGCTGCTGCTGTTGTCCCTTGGTGGTGAAGCTACTGATACCATTATCACTGCTAAAGTGCGAACTATGGTGCAGTACGCTTAGGAGCTGAACAGCCGTCCCTCTACGAAGAGCCCAGCAGATTCCAGCTGCCGGGGACGCTGTCCCCCGCCTCCTCCTCTCGACGCGCTGAAGAAGAGACGCTGCCTTTCTCCTGCAGAGAAATCCAGCTCCAGCGTTTCCGGTCTGCCCTCGCGGGTGACTGGGATATTGAGTGCCCCCTGAAGGAAATACCAGACTTCCATCATTCTATTCAGAGGTATGGTGTTGACTAAACCCTTAGACGAGAATTCTTGAAAGCAAACCTTGGCAAAACCAACTTAACTTAAAGCTACCTACTTACTCCCCTTCCACGTGTTAGGCTTAGGTCAGGCACACTGGGGTAGGCGTAGTTAGAAGCACCAGTTGAGTATTTTAGCCTAATGTATATATGACTGTATATATATGTTTTATTACTTTTAAACCATTGTATGGCTAAGAAACCATATCAATGCTTTTACAGTATTATTTTGCAATCCTTATCTTACTGTACATACTTTTTATCATAACAAGTCTTGCAATTGTGGCAATACAATTCTCTTGTACGAGAAGAAAGACTGTTAACCCTTTATTGACAAACGCCCGTCTCTCTATTCTCTACATCTCGTGAAAGTAAACTGCACTAGACTGACTGAGTGAAATACCTGTCTATTGTTTCACACGACCCTAGAGATTGACTCTTGATCTGAGGAGCAAAGTTGTCATGTTGCACGGTTGTTGGAAAGCTGAATCCCTTCTTGTCTGTGCCAGGGAAGCTGATCACTTCCCATGCAGAGAAGAAAGTTTCCAGTGACCTCTGAGCTAGTTGGTAACAAACCCAATTAAGTTTAGCATAGTCAGTGGAGGCCTGGAATATCCGCAGTTCCACGTCGATACTACTGTTTATGTTATTCCAATGAGCAGGGCCTAGTGGGAAACTAGGAACTACACTACACTAGTCAGAGGCTGAACATTGGCACTGAGAATTTCCCCAAGGCACGAGGAAACTCTGTGTAAGCCCAGAGAAATACCTTATTCTTCCAGCAAAGGCTTTTTAAGAACTCTGTGAATTACCAACCCCAGGATGCCAAACAGTGACAGGCAGAAGAACTTGAAAGCAAGCGAAGATATCCTCGCTAGAGTTTTCCTGTCAGGAACCCTTCGCTTATTCAAAAAGCAGTTGCCCCTTCAAAGTAGACGGTTGAAGTGAGCGGCGCACCAGGTGCGTGAGCATGATAACCGTAATGCTGCTCTAACTGTCAGGAACACTAGAATGTTAACTGCTCACTAATTGACTGTCTCCATCTTGGAATACCGCAGAAAAACGGCAGAACAATATCACTCAACATGCAACTGAAACCACTTAGCTACAAGTTGGCTCCACTTGAAATGTGATTTCCTGACCAATGTTCCCCGCCTAACTCTAGTATTGGGAAGAAGGCAGATCAACCTTGAATAGGATTGCTCGATCCTGACACACAGACTTTGATTCTCATTAGTAAGCATGGGCGTAAAATCCGTTCCGCTTGCGGAATTTGCGGAATTTCGGCAAATTCGTAATCCGAGAACTCTCGCGAATTTGCTGAAAATTCGTAAATTTGCACGCGGCCAATTTTTTTGCTTGGTGATACGATATTGCGGCGCACGGCGTTCACTTACCGTCATTCAGCGTTTGCAGAGTTGTTTTTCTCCATGTTTTGCGTATGCTGCGCCATTTTGGATCTTGCTGCGGGATCCCGCGGGAGTTTGGCGACCGCGATTACGTCATCGCGGCTTGCCACCTTGCACAGCGAGAGTTTGTCAACGTGAGTACGCCGTGATCACGCATCACGGGAGTTCGCAATTGCGAACACGTAGATGCGGCGGGCAGAAACAATCTTGCACTCGCGAAATTGCAAAATTTGCAATTCTGCACAAGAAATCCACCAGCAAGCAGCATAAACCTTCTGAAAATGATGATTTTTATCAGAGTAACTCCTCAGGTTGACGTTTGCCTGCACTTTTTTTGCAAGGAGTTAATTTTTTTGGGGGGGAGGGGTTGGGAGGAAGGAAGTGCCCCACAGTCTCCAACTTCCTCTTCCTGTCCAGCAGGCACCTCCCAGTGCTTTGTTCATGTCCTGGTCACTTTGATTTGGATCTTGACCTAGAAGGATTACTTTTTGTGGATGCTGCTGGTTATTTGGATTTGAGGCCTTTTTGACTTTCTTTGGATCACTTTTGGATTAGAAATTTCACAAGTAAGTTTGTTTGGGGCATTACAGTTGCTGCAACTACAATTTCGGAATTTTCGATTTTTGGGCTGTTGTTGGGGCCTTTTGCCCAGGGGTACTCAGCGGTGCATGGACTGAGTCTTTCTGTGGGATTTCTCTAATGTAAACATCATGGAGGGCATGGATGACATTGGATTGTGGTGATTTTTGTGTGTTTTTCGATTTTTGGGGGTGGTGATGGGGCCTGTCCATGTGGGTGGGGGCCATTTTGAGGACTGGTACAAGCAGGGCCTGGCCATGTGGTGGGGGTCTAGGGGTCACCTTGAAGCCAGGCAGTGTGCTTTGTTGTGCCATAGGCCTGCACCCAGTCTGCCATGCTTTCATCCATTATGCCCAGGGGAACTCTGTGGTGCATGGGCATAGTCTTTCTGTGGGGTGTCTTGAATTTGAACATGATTGAGGGCATGGATGGCATTGGATTGTGGTGATTTTTGTGTGTTTTTCGATTTTTGGCTCTTGTTGGGGCCTTTTGCCCAGGGGTACTCTGTGGTGCATGGGCCTAGTCTTTCTGTGGGGTGTCTTGAATTTGAACATGATTGAGCGCGGGCATGGATGGCATTGGATTGTGGTGATTTTTGTGTGTTTTTCGATTTTTGGGGGTGGTGATGGGGCCTGTCCATGTGGGTGGGGGCCATTTTGAGGACTGGTACAGGCAGGGCCTGGCCATGTGGTGGGGGTCTAGGGGCCATTTTGAAGCCCGGCAGTGTGCTTTGTTGTGCCATAGGCCTGCACCCAGTCTGTCATGCTTTCATCCAATATGCCCAGGGGTACTCTGTCAGTGGTGTATTTTATTGGTCTTTCCATTTTGGGGGGTGGGTATAATAAAAATGCTGATGTTCTTCTGGCTTTGTTTGCTTTTAGGTGCAGAAAGACGAATCATCAGCCTCATCGTTCCTCATCAGTGCCAGGAACAAGTCCTGCTGCGGTGTGTGCAGCACAACGTCACGTGTGGCCACAGACAACTCTGCAACTTGTGCAACTGCGGCCTGCTGTTCTGACATCTGAAGAAGATGGCCCCAAAAAAAGTTGCCTGTAACTCCTCTAGCAAGAAAGTTGCCAGTAAGGAACAGAAGAAGCAAGTGGCGCCACTTACCAAGGAGACTGGTGTGCCGACCGCCGCATTTTTTGGAATAAAAAAAAAAGTACGCCTTCAGCAGCAGCGGGGTCTGCTGGGGACCAAGCTGGGAGCAGCACCCCCGCTCCATTAGGCTCAGTGCCACCACCACCACGCCAACTTAAGTACAAGCCCTTGAGTGCTGCAGAGGCAGCCAGTCTAGTTGTTCAATCACCATCGACCAGTGATGTTGGCTCATCGCAAGAAAGTAGCAGCATCCCTCAATCAACACAGGTTGTTGTAACTCATCTGACGAGTGTTCAGCCATCGCAGCTGCAACAACAACCACAAGTGCAAGTACAAGCCCAAGTACATGTGGAAGGAGAGGCAGAGCAAGGTGATGCGCAAGCAGAGGTGCATGGAGCGGCACAAGTGCCCACAATAGTTGTTCCTCCCTAAGTAGGGGCACATCAGGAAATCGACATTCAAGCCGAGGTATCATTTGAGGAAGCCACTCCTCCTGATCATTCATTGTCTTCCAGATCCCTAGCAAGGAAAAGATCAAGGATGGTGTCTACATCTTCTTCAAGCCCCCTTTCTTCTGATGATATGGGTGAAAATTGGGAACCACCACAGCCGTCTGAGAGTGAGGCACACCATGATCTGACAAAGGTAGCTAAGCGTAAAAGTAAAGTCCCTGAAAGTCTCGTGCTTATGGAGTGTGATGATGACGCTGAACAAGAAGTGGCGTATACTCCTGCTGATGAAGACTCTCACGACGACGACGCAGTCATCATACATGCCCCTCCAGCCTCTGCGGGCATGCAGCAAACAGACATTTTTACCCTAGCCCGAAATGCTGCTGAGCGTGATGTTGTCGACGTGGCAAGGGGACCACCACCAATGATGTTAACTAGTACACCACCACCTACCGCTTCTATATTTTCTCGCCAGAAGGGACCTCCATCCACCTCGACCTCCATTTCCTCAATTAGTGGTGCTGCAAGTGCACAACGTAGTAAAGTTCGGCAACACACATCCTCCACTTCATCTGGCATTAGCATTCCCAGTATCGCCTCCTCCGCCCCCCACAGACATTTGAAGTCCGCAGTTTGGGACTTCTTTAGTGTTAGCACAACAAGGGAAAACATAGCCATTTGTAAGCTTGGAGTTAGTCGTGGTAAACTTGGTACCATCTATGGTACCGGAGGCCAGAGAGGTCATCTTGAGAGACAGCACTCTGTCAAATGGCATGCGCACCTAAAGGAGATCAAGGAAGCCCGATTTGCAAGTCAACAAACTGTATCCGTTGATGTTTCATCTGATGATGACGAGGAGGAAGAAGCGTCAAACATTCCTTCAGTTACACCCAGTACCCTGGTCAGCAGCACACCCCCTGCAAGATATATGAGCCACACTAAGAGTGTGGGAGAGAGTGAGACACCAATGCGAAAAAGTTCATCATCACCGAGCATAACTGGGTCGAAGAAGTCATCATCATCCCGTAAAATCATGGTTCAGCCCACCATTAAAAGCATGTTGTTTTCAGATGCGCCATTTGAACGCAACCACCCAATGACGCATCTGTATAACACTAAGCTGGCTAAAATGCTAGCGCTGGACCTTCTCCCTTTTTCTTTTGTGGAAGGGGTTGGTTTTCTTGAATTAGTGGCAACGCTCTACCCTAAATGGAAGGTTCCTAGCCGGTTCTATTTTGCCAGAGTTGCGGTCCCAGCACTACATGAAGATGTGCTGAAGGTGATTGGGGCAGCTTTGCAGTAGAGTGCTGTTCACACTATACATCTGACAACAGACATGCGGACCAGTTGCCAAGCCGTTGATTACATGTGCAGCACTGCACACTTGGTCTCTTTTTTAGGGGTTAAAGCAAAGCTAAAAGCAGGTGTTGACCCGAAAAACGTTTTTAAAGCTGCTCGGAAACATGCAACACTAGCCATGTTTGGCATTGAGAAAAGTCATACAGGAGAAAACATTTTGCAGGAGTTTAACACAAAGGTCTTTCAATGGCTGTCCCCAAGAAAACGCATGATTGGTTATGTTTCCACGGATAATGGCGCCAATGTAGTTAAGGCCATGGATACGGGTAACTATTTCAGAGTGCCGTGTTTGGCGCACTGTATAAACCTGGTTGTTAAAAAAATCTTGAGTGAAGAAAGTCCAGTGTGCGAGTTACTGACCACCTGCCGAAGAATGTGCACACATTTCAACATTTCAACCATTCTTTTAAGGCCCGGAAGCAGCTGAGGTGCCTGCAACATGAATATAAACTGCCAGTGAAAGCACTCATCCAGGAGGTGGCAACACATTGGAACTCAACCTTCTACATGCTTGAGCGTCTGTTTGAGCAGTGTGCGGTAGTCGATCAGTATTTCTTCACACAGGGTGCAGCTATGAAGGACCTGAGGATACATGTGGAGCAATGGAAGCTCGTTCAAAGCCTGACAGACATGCTTCGTCCTTTTGAGGTCTTCACGCGTGCAGTCAGCAGGGAGGACTGTAATTTGGGAAAAGCTATCCCATTGTTGTGCATGCTAGAGCACCAACTGAAGGCGGTGTCTTCTACGTTTCAAAAAGATGAAAAAAAGCAAGAAGCATTTTAGTTGGCGGAGAAGTTATTAGAGCGCCTACTTTGCGATTAACGTCTTCAAAAGATCCTCACAGAACAGCATTACATTTGTGCTACTATTCTGGATCCACAGTACAAAAAGGCACTGGCAGGCAGAGTATTCTTTCCTTTTGATGACGCAGAAGTTACAAAGTACAAACATTGGCTAGCTGTGGCGGAGGGGAGTTAGGGCCTAGCTGCAGAGCGCGCGCCCAGTGATTTTGGAAATTTGCCTGAAAATTTCAAAGTCCCCATTTTTGTAGTTTTGCTTTTTGTCTGTTTGGGGGTCTTCCACTTGTTTCCGCCCGGGTCGACGGGTGTGGGGCCATTGCTGGGAAGGTCTAATACCGGATAAAAGTGTTTTGGAGAAAATCGGAGCAGAAAAAGATGTTGCGCTTTTAATCACTTGCCTGTCTTTGGGGTGCTGCTTGGTGGGCTTTTAGGTTGTTGTGGGTGGGTTTTGGGGTCTGGGAGCACTGCTGGCACAGTCTAATGTTGATTGCATTTGTTTTTCAAGAAATCCATGGTGGAAAAGGGGAGTTAGGGCCTAGCTGCACAGCGTATTTGGACTGAATTCCAGGTAGTAGGCCCATTTTTGCTTTTTGCCAGTTTGGGGGTGTTCTGCTTTTTTGCAGGTGGCTGCAGGGGTCTGGGGCCATTGCTGGGAATGTCTAATACCGGATCAAAGTGGTTTGGACAAAATCGGAGGTGAACATTTTTTTGCGTTTTTGCGGACTTGCTTGTCTTTGAGATGCTGTTTGGGGGGGTTCCGGGGGTTTGTGGGTGGGTTTTGGGGTCTGGGAGCACTGCTGGGTATGGATACTTTTGATTGCAAGAGGTTTGAAGCAAATCCATGGTGGCAAAGGGGAGTTAGGGCCTAGCTGCAGAGCGCGTGCGGAGTGATTTTGGAAATTTGCCTGAAAATTTCAAAGTCCCCATTTTTGTAGTTTTGCTTTTTGGCTGTATGGGGGTCTTCTACTTGTTTCCGCCTGGGTTGACGGGTCTGGGGCCATTGCTTGGAAGGTCTAATACCGGATAAAAGTGGTTTGGAGAAAATCGGAACAGAAAAAGATTTTGCGCTTTTGATCCCTTGCCTGTCTTTGGGGTGCAGTTTGGCGGGCTTTTAGGTTGTTGTGGGTGAGTTTTGGGGTCTGGGAGCACTGCTGGCACAGTCTAATGTTTATTGCATTTGTTTTTCAGGAAATCCATGGTGGAAAAGGGGAGTTAGGGCCTAGCTGCAGAGCACGTTTGGACAGAATTGAAAGAAGGCCGAAAATATTCTAAGTATGAGATTTTCCATTTTTGCTTTTTGCCTGTATGGGGGGGTTCTGCTTTTTTGTGGGTGGGTTGACAGGTCTTGGGGCATTGCTGGGAAGGTCTAATACCGGATACAAGTGGTTTGGAGAAAATCCATGCTGAAAAGCGTTTTGGCACATTAACTTAGGGCTCGTTAGGGTTAGCACTAGCAGCAGGATTGCATGTGTTTCGGGGTGTTTTTGTGATTTTTGCAACTGAGTTCTGGGGTCTTAGAGCACTCGTGGGAATGTGTAATTTTGGTTGCAAGTGTTTTGAAGAAAATCAATGGTGGGAAAGGGGGGATTTGGCCTAGTTAAAGAAAGCATTTGCCACTATTCTTAACTTAGGGCTCGTTAGGGTTAGCAGTAATGTATTGCATGTGTTTGGGCAGGGGGCTGTTTGTGGGGGGGTTTGCGAGTCTTGGAGCGATGCTGGGTATGGATACTTTTGCTTGCTTGCAAGTGGTTTGAATACAATCCATGGTGGGTAAGGGGGGATTTGGGCCTACTTTACTTTCAAAGTACGTTTTGTCACCATTTTCTACTAGGCCTCATTTTTGGAGATCTGATTGGAGGCCTTCTACATTTTTGTGACTGGGTTTAGTAAGGGCCTGGGAGCATTGCTGGGAAGGTCTAATTTTGTTCTAAAACATAGTTTACAGTACACCTAGCTTGAGGGGAAAGATCCGCTAAATTAATTCGCCCATACTTAATTATCCTTCTAAAGGAGACTCAGACAGAGCACGCACTTTCAAAAATATTGTACTGTCTATAAGGAAACTCAAAGTGTGACTTTTTGCACAACACAGCGTACATACCTTATATTTATTTGTCAGTGGTGTTCTAATATCACTTCCTGTTTTTCCATCAATAATTACAGGTCGGGTTTCAGCCTGTGCAATGGGAATAAAAGGATGAAGTCAGGCTTCACATTAGCGAGTCGCAATTCAGCATCCGCCAGGCAGGCAGTGGACACCAACATTGATGGACGGAGCATCAGATGGAATGGAGGAGTCCCGCTAATAAGAGGAATGGTTGGATGCATGCAACTTACCAAATTCAACAGGACAACTACAACAACATACAGATACAGTACCCGTTCCTTTCTAATTATCTTTTAAGTGATGTTATTGCTGTGAACTTCTATGAGTGTGACTCTGCATTTCTTTGATCTCTGCTTCTAAATTCATCCCTACAGCCATTCTATAGGTTTTACTTCTGCTATTTTTTAAACCTAATTTAATGTAAGAAGTGTTTCTCTGAGTGCAGAGATAGGCAAGTGAAAACGCATAATTATTACTGCAGCCCTGTACTGTCGCATTCTTTCATTCATGGTTGTCGAAAGTACTACTTACTTTTCAGTAACCATGCATGCAGTAGTTCATGCACTTCCTTTATGTCACTTAAAAGATTTATGGTTAGCTTTGTACCCAAAGATTTGTTTATCTTCAATTATTGTTTGTCCATGCTGTGCTTTTTTTTTCTTCTCTCAACAAAACTTTCCCAAAAAACCCCATTCCCAACCATTTTCCAAACCCTAACCCTCTTCCCCCGGGCTGTGTGGTTTTGATTGATGTGTGACTAAATGATAGCAATAATTCCACACACTTGCTGGGGAGGATAAGGTCATAGCAACAGGCTGGTGAAGGAATCCGAGGATATATTCTTACTCAGCTAGACACTGAGTCACTATTGGCAAATGAAAGCAGATTTTCATGTGCGCCATCAACTTGATTGGTCATCAAGAACATCCTCCTCCTAGACGTGGCAAATTATTACGCTGCTGTGTCCTTCACCTTCAGTACTATTTCTTGTAGTAGAAGCCAATGTCAAAGAAATTCAACGCAAGTACTAGTTATACTTTCAATACTTTACCATTTGTTAGGCTACATTGTGGCACTGTTCTAGTGTACTTTCACCTGCTATATTCTCTATCGTACCGTTCTAATGCTACGGTAAGGACAAACAAGGTTTCATTTTCTTTTTCTTCAGATGCTGCAACTGCCACTGTGTAACACCACAAGTACCACCGCAATGATGACATATTATCCGCCCAGGATTGCCTACCTTAATCGCCATTTCCCGTGCAGCCAGCCCTGTGCCTAGCCCTATTTCCAAACACAAATTACAGGTAAGATAAGCATTTGCGGGGAGGTAGTATAATGAAGTATTAGGAGAGACGAGAGACTGACGGTCCTAGGACTATTGAATTCACTTACTCTGTGACAGGCACTTAGTTTTGAAATCATTTGGGCAATTACTTACTAGTATTTACACAACTTGAATCAAGATGCCACTTAAGTTTCAGGAAAACAAACTTACTGTTAAACCCCCACCCACCAGCCTCAAAAGCAGTAAAAACACGTATGCTAAGATAAAGTTTAAAGTATATTTATATATCCCTAACATAAATAATCTCCAGCAAGACCACCAGCTGCCGATATTCGGCGACAGTGGCCTCCAGCCTCCGTTGCCGGGCCCTTTTAGCCAGCTCCTTCCGTGTTGGTTTGGAAGGAGCATCTATATGAAGAAAGAAAGACATAGTCTGTAACCAATGCTCTTTAAGATTAGCACAAAATGATTCAGCAGAAAGTTGTGTCACAGTAGAACTAGCAACTGGCAAGCGCAGTACATTACTATTGTGGCCAGTATCTATCTAACCTCCCACTTCTTCATCCTTGCTCTAACATTAGTGGGAGTTTAAGGAATCAATTCTACGAGCACTATGGACTCACTCCATTAGAGCCGACTATGACAGTACACCAGTCTTATTCTTCTTCTTCTCTCTTGTTTAGCAAAATTGGTACGTTAACTTCTGCAAGCCGGCATAATGCCAGCGCAGTCAACTTGCACCTGAGAAAAACAGACGCCCGCCATGATGAGTGAGACAGACTTGCGATACTGTACCAGATCAGTACATGCAGGTGGTGATGCTCTTACTTTTCTATTACGGGTGGCACTGAGAATACTCTGTTACAAGGGCTACTGCTTAATTAATTTAACTTTCACCCTACAGTGCCAATGAATACTAGAAAAGGAAAATGAAAAAGATAAATAATCTGATTATCTATCACTGCACATGGTATGTATTTGCTTACATATGGGATGACTTTAGGTGCTTTGCTTTTTATTGAGTGAACGGTGATACATCCACAGATGAATGACCGAGTTCTACTAAACTTATTAACAGAGGTAGTGAGTGGCCATCGTAATAGCCGGATATATGCTGTGCTTGCAATACAAACTACTGCTACTATTCATGGTAGTATTCAGACAAAATTACAACTTCATTTCCTTGCCTTTCCTACACTGGTATGGACGTGCGGGTGCGTTGTTACATACTCTTCAAAGTAACACTTAGTTCATCCAGTGACCATCTACTCTCTAGATACACATATGCTATCTAAGACTCAGATAGTACCATGATCCAGGCATCCATGCATTCAAACTATATGTCAATCATTCTTCTTCATTTCTCTCATCTGGACAAACCTTACGTTTTCTCACGGGGAGCACACTATGCAGTCTGCAATCTCAATAAGTAAGGAATATAAGAGCTTACCACTGCCCGCCACTACCGTGGCAACCCGCACAGCAGTTTCGTCCGGCACTTGCACCGCCTCCTCCCCAGAACTGTCCTCCTCCACCTCCGCGCTGGGCCCAGCACCAGATGTTCCACCTACAAAGTACATTTAAGAATGTTAGATGTCATAGACATACACCACTCACTAGTATTTTGTCTAGGAATGAAGAAATATGAATACAGAAACCAATCTAATAATTTGTGACTGTCTACTCTAAAGTTAAAATGTCCCTTTTTCCAGGAAAGGGTGTTGTCTTACTGCACTTTTTGGCACAACTGATGAATGCTTGCTTTTTAACAAGCACCATTTTTCTCATAACATACAGAAGCTTCACTTCTAAGAACAAATCATCATCACTAGGACGGAGTGACCAACGATTCAGCACCAAAAAGAAAAATTAAAGTTCAAACCAGGTGAGGGCTCGGCTTGCCCACAATAAATGTGTTAAATAAATCACTAAGCACTTTTCCATTTTTAATCAACCGTTTATGTTTTATGACAAGCTTGATTTTAATACATATTTTTACTTTTAATAAAGCTTTAAAACTTAAATAGACTCTGTGGTTTTTGGTCAAGAGTGAATGAGCAAAAGGTTTTGCAATTTGCAAACATGAGTCCGTGCCTCTGACACTTCTGGACTCTGACTCTGTACTCTTGTTGTCCTGCGTTGGATAATCATCATTGGGGATCAATCATCGATGAATTCGGGAGCTAAATGACTCTGCCACACTATCTAGTCAGTAAGGAGATTGGGGGTTCTTCAAAGTCTGATATCACTGAGGTATGTGGAAAGTCTACCTGCGCCTATTATAATTGATAAACAATGCACTATTTAGTGTCCATAGTTCTGTTTGTGCAGATTTGTCCCTGCAACAGTAGTAGTATGGATTGTCCTCCTATCCAAACCAAAAGTAAAGTAGTATCTTATTCTTTCTTGGCGGTCATTCACCTTTTTATTGTTGGTAATTGTCAAAGCATAAACATTTTGAAAAGACATTATGGACAATCCCAGAGGACTGCACTCAGTGCATAGAGCTATTGCTGACTAGAATGGGAGTTTAGTTTAACACCTTTTGCCAAATGTGCAATCTTAGTTAGCTACACAGACAGACTAATAAGAATAATCTAGTAATACCACAGGGAGTCATAGTAGAGGCAGGATAAGAATTTAGATACAGTCTACAAGAAGATCAAAGACGATTTAGAAAAAATCGAATGAGGAATGCTAGGAAAAAATAGGTACTCTATTTTAAAATTAAAACTTACCGGGGCCAGCAAAGGAGCCCTCGCCTGACCGATCCTGGCCTTGTTCAGCAGAAGCAGCCTCCTCCTCTGTCCTCTTGCCCCTGGGGGGAGCTGATGTACAACATGAAAGAAAGAAAGACCCGAAAACATGGATGATTGTTGTCAACCAAATCAAACATTTCAAAAGAACAATAACAACAATTTTGGTGAAATAGCAAATAGACAACTATTCCACAGGATATATTGACCTATCTCATGTGGTCTACTACGATATTAGTATTGCTTGATTTGCGGACCGTCGACTTGGTAAGTTATGTGACTCACTAAACAAACTACTAAAAAGGTTCGCCTAGGACTGGCAGGCAGCAGTCCGCAGCACGCGAAGTGACAGACAAACTCCATCGTGATTGCAGATCAGCGACAACACAAAAAAGTTTCCTACTACATTAACCAGTCATTAAAATACTCAAACTATCAATCCACCACCACTATTTCTTCTTATTGCCAGGTGTACAAAGGAAGGACTGGACTTGAGTCTGTAGGGGGAGATTTACAAGCCCCTTGCGGCTCTTTTGCTCCATTGTTGCGTGACTTTTGTGACGCAGCGGCAGAACAAAAGAGGCGCCATGGTGCGGCGTATATTAACAACGTGATGCATATGGGAGATGCATCACATTGTAAAGCCCTGCGCCATCAGGGGGCGTTCCGGCGCAAGGGAGGGCGTTCCTGCGCAGGAACGCAATCTAAAAGTGGCTGAGGGAAATCTACAAGATTTCAATCAGTCACTTTTAGGACAATGATGCGTGACTCAAACCCTGCGCCTGCTTGAAGCAGACGTACGGCTTGACGCAGCATTAGGGAGATAGGGCACCCCAGAGCATTGCTGGAGCTGCGCCATCGTTGCGACGCAACTCCAGCAATGCGCCGCCTTTACGGCACAGATGCGTGACGTTTTGGGCCCATGGTGCGCCGCATTGTAAATACGGCGCACCATGGGTGGTGGTGGCATGGCGCACAATTACTGGCGCATCCCTGCTACTTTGCAGGGATGCGCCGGTAATTGAAAATCTGACCCTTAGTGTCTAGCATTACGCAGTTCTTTAAACTACACTCATACATAATTTCTCAGGCCAATGAAATTAACACAAAATCGAAAACAAATAAGCATAGTAGCAATGCTACTGAGAAGGAGAGCAGTGAACCTGAAATGCACAGAAGATTTTGAAATATAATTTACCTACAATGTAATCGGCAGCATTATTGCTCTTGGTAAAAAACAAAATTTGCAATATAATAACACACAGAACACACAGAGCAGGAGAAAACAGAGTAGTGAAGAAATAGCTACTACTACTCACCAAGCCCAGGGATCCCGAGGCCGAGCAGGTCGACCAAGTTGCGTTCCCGGTCCAGGAGATCCGTCCAACGGTGGGTGGCCTGGTTGTAGTTGCGCCGGACCCGAGAGTGTTGATACATGGCTCGGCACACCTTCTCCCACCTCTTCCGGTGCTCCCGGATCCCGTAGCCGCTAGCGATCTTGCCGCCTGCCATGATGGTCCTGGGGAGGCGGCGCTGGACATAAAACACTAGTGCGGCCACCTCCTCCGCGCTAAAGATCTCCCGGGCTGTGACTTGCTCCCCCCTCAAAAGCCCGCACGGGAGCCGGGCACGGGGTGCGGGACCCTTCCCCTTCTCAGGCTGCTTTCCGGTTCCCTTTACCATGGTCTGGGCAGAAAGGAAGGTAAATAATAAACAAGAAATAGAATAGGGAAGAAGAAAAGAAAAGAGTTTAAAAAGTAGTTTAAAATTAACCAAAAGTAGCAGAAAACACAAAAATATAGAGCTAGAAAAATAGAGCGATAGATAATAAGTAAAATAGAACAAAAAAAACTTAAAACAAGCAAAGGATGGCAGAGATTGACAGAGGATACAGAGCGCATGCCCAGAACCATAGCAATGAATGAAAAACAAGATGGCCGCGCCCATTCACGTCCGCGTGGGTAAGTTCGCGCAAGATTTCCCTCGCGATCACACGCGAACTTGTACTAGCGAGCCGCACATTTTGCGAGATTACACATAGCGCCCGGAAACGGAAATATGTCACGCAAACAAGATGGCTGCGCCCATGTACGACCGCGAGGGTAACTTCGCCTCGTTGCGCTACCAGCGGCTCGCTAAAACGCACAAACCACGCAAACTAACACGCCGCAAAAAAACAAATCACATATTCGCACAAATTCACGGCTTCCGAATTCGATCTCGCGCAAATTCGCGCCCCGTGAATCCCGCGAAATTGCAGAAAAACGATGTTTGCAAAACTGAAAGCACTCAGCAGGTGCAAAAGTTCAAGCTCATCATTAGTAACCATTCCCTGTAGTGCTTCCTGAGGGCCCCCTTCAGAGTTCAGTTGCCTACTTGCAACTATTCTATGACCCTGCTCTGACCCTCACAGCAGGCTCAGATAATAGCTACAAGTAGGCCACCAAGGTCCTGTGAAAAAAATTGCACTGCAACAGAAAGCAATTACAGATAAGGAAGCAGGTGCCAGACTGGAAGTTCAAATTCAGTGACACATTAATCAACCCCAAATTAATTTATGTCATTTGAAGCAGGGCAGGTGTGCTTTTCCCCCCATAATTTACAGTGATGAACCAGAGGGTGGCAATGATGTACCAGATGGTGGCATGGGTGGACCAGAGGGTGGCAGTGGTGAAACAGAGGGTGCTGTGATGAACCAGACGTAGAAACAACATATTTGCGACCGTTGCGACTCGACAAGTAAGTTCACGTTTGCGAACTGGTACAAAACCCTTGCAAACTGTCAGAAACCCTTGCGAACACAAAAAAAAGAAAAAATCTGCAAATATGCGAGAGTTCGCGGATTTTGCGGATTGCGAATTCATGAATACGCGAATTCGCGAACCGCGAATTCGCAAAATTCGCCCATGCTTACTCATTAGATTAAAAGTTGGTTTTAAATGTAATGTCCTAATATGTGAATATATATTATTATTATTATTATTATTATTATTTGACATTTGTTGAGCGCACAGCTACCCCCAACGGGGGTGTCCCGGCGCTGAGGAATGCAGGAGGGAGTGGCAGTAGCTTGTTTATATTGTTGACTTAGTGGGCTGAAAATAAAAAGGTTTTCAGTTTGCCCCTAAACTGAGATTCAGTGTCGGTCATCCTAAGGCTGGTGGGCAGAGAATTCCACAGTTTGGATACTTCCACTGTGAAGGCTCTACCACCCTTTCTCGCAAAACGGAATCGGGGAGTTGACAGCAGGTGAAGGTGGTTCGATCTGAGGTTAAGAGTGGAATGCACTGGTTTTAGTCTGTGACTCAGGTATTTAGGGCCTTTCCCCTTAAGAGCTCTAAAGGCTAGTATCAGGGCCTTGAATTTAACGCGGGCAGTGATCGGTAGCCAGTGCAATTTCTTCAAGTGGGGGAGATTGAGTGACGATAGGGGACTTTGCAAATCAGCCTGGCAGCAGCATTCTGCACAATTTGCAGTCTGTGCAGCAGGTAGGCGGGAAGTCCCACGTACAGGCTGTTCGCATAGTCCAAGTGTGGCGTAATTAGAGCATGTGTCACTGTTTTCAGAGCTTCCTTGGGAAGAAAGGGGGACATTTTTTTTATCATATGGAGTTTCCCGAAGCATGCTGAGGTGACTTTCTGAATCTGAGTCTTAAAAGATAGGTCGTTATCAAATTGAACTCCGAGATTGCGGGCCACCCTCACCGGGGCAGGTGGAGGGTTGAGTTCCGCAGGCCACCAAGTAGGGGGGGGTAGGGGGAGTGTCTGATTAAAAAATAACACCTCAGTCTTATCCGTATTTAATTTTAGCGTGTTAGAGGTCATCCAGGCCACGATATTGGAAAGACAGCTTCTGAAATTGTCGAAACCTGAGGGTGAGTGGTCTTTAAAAGAGAAGATAAGCTGAGTGTCGTCAGCATACGATATCACTTTTACCCCTAAAGACTCGATTACCTTTGCTAAGGGTGCAACATAAATGTTGAAAAAGAGGGGGCTAAGAGTAGAGCCCTGGGGCACCCCGCAGTCGAGTGGTTTCCTATCCCTGGACCAGAAAGGGGGGCACCAGACTTGTTGTGTGCGGCCTGTGAGGAAGGAGGAGATCCACGCCAGAGGGGTGCCGTGAATCCCCATCTCCCGGAGTCTCCCCAGGAGGATGGCATGGGAGACCGTGTCGAAGGCCGCAGACAGGTCAAGGAGCACTAACATAGCCACCTCTCCCCTGTCCACGGTTTCCCGCACCGTCTCCGCCACCTCTAGTAATGCCGTCTCCGTGCTGTAGCCGGTCCTAAAACCGGATTGCGAGTCATGCAGCAGGTTCTGGTTTTCAATATAGTCCGCTAGTTGTTCCTGTACTATTTTTTCCAAAATTTTGGCCAGTTTTGGTAGCAGGGATATCGGACGGTAGTTACTGAGGACAGCCGGGTCCGCGTCGGGTTTCTTTAACAGGGGGATGAGGATTGCCTGCTTCCAAATGTCCGGAAATTGTCCTGATCTAAGGGAGGAATTCCATATTGATAGTAGGGGTTGCACGATCACAGGAGCAACTGTGGAGTAAACGTGGGCAGGCATCGGATCTAGGGGAGAGCCTGATTTACATAGATGGAGTTTGCATAGTGCAGAATCTAAGGTGATGGGTTTGAACGCTGTAAACCTCTTGTCCTCGAGGCTGACGTCAGTAAGGGGGGTGACATCTGTATCGAGGTTGAGTCCTGTATTAAAAGTAGCATAGATGAGAGAAATTTTCTCATGAAAGAAATTGGATAGATTGTCGCAGAGTTCTTGACAGGGCTCTGTCTTTTGTAGAAGGGCAGGGGGATTAGTGAAGTTTTTTACAACTTGGAAGAGTGCCTTGGCGCTGTTATCTGCCGCTTTGATTTTACTAGCAAAGTATTCCCTCATGGCAGTTTGCTTAAGTTTATGGAAATTTTTTAGTGCCCCTCTGTACGTTATTTTGACACCTGGATCATAGGCACGCCGCCAGAGGCGTTCAAGCTTTTTGCATTTGCTTTTTTCTTCCCGCAGCAGCTGAGAGAACCAGGGAGCAGAGGGCTTGGTTCTGGCTGAGGAAAGGGTAGTGAGGGGGGCGATATTTTCAATGGCCGTGATGATATATTGGTTTAGGTTAGCCACATCCTCATTGATATCAGCGGAGGGTTGCCATTCCAGTTTGGCTAAGGCGGGCTCGAGCTCCTCGAGTGTTACTTTAAACCACTTTCTACCCATCCTCTCTGGCCTACAAATATACTTACTCTCATGTGAAGAAGTTGTCAATAACATCTTGACAGTGAGTTCCTTCATCTTTATCACTATCATATCCATTTGGCATTTCAACATCCTCACCCGGTGCGTCATCATGGTCTTTTTCTTCTGCAAGGTACAGGATGTTCAGTCGCAGGGCTTTGTTGTGTAACATGCTGAATGCCATTGTGATTTTGTATACCTTATCGGGTGAACAGAGGAGTGCTCTACCAGTCTTGTCCAGACATCGAAACTTGGCCCTGAGGAATCCGAAAGCCCACTTTACTGGCCTCCGTGTTCTTCCATGGGCCTCATTGAAGCGGACCTCCCCTGGCATTGTTAGATTCCTCAGCGGTGGCAAAAACCATGGCCGGTAAGGATAAGTTGAGTCTCCTATATGAAAGGAAAAAAAAGAGCCAAACAAATTTACATATTATTTTTGATCATTACACTTGAAATTAACCAAGAAATTATATAGTCTGATTGTACTTACTAACAAGCCAGGCCCTCTCAGGTCAATGTTGTGACATTTTCAGTGGTATTGTGTTTTTTGGCAGTACAAACGAATCATGGGTTGATCCAGGAAAAAGCAGACACACGCTTGTGATGTACAAATCTGGTAAGCAGACAACTTGCACATTGAGTGAATGGAAGTTCTTCCAATTATGGTAGACTTTTTCTCTGTCATGTGGTGGCACTATGGCAATATGTGTGCCATTAATTGCTCCAAGTACATGTAGTAAGCAACCAATACATAAAAATCTTCCTTCACATTGGTAAAATCCTCACTTCATGTAAATCTTATAAAGCTGTTGATGTTGATTCATTGAAGAAAGAATTTCTTGTAGCACATCACTGAAAGTTGGTTGCAACATTCCACCACATACTGCGACAGTGTATTGTAATGATTCTGTGCAGTGCTTAATTTGTAAAATATGAAGTCCAGGTGCTCAAATATTTGTTGGAGGCCACACCCAACTCCCCCCTAGCTCCACCAATGTCCTCCACAGTGCGCACTTACCTCCCCGTACACCTCTAGTTCGTCCACTAGACCTACAAATGCCCTTACACCTCCCTCCCTCCTGCTGTCTTCACATACCTGCGTACTTTCCCGTCTTGCGCTCAGCCTCTATCTAGACAAGCTCTAACCCCCCACCCTTGATGTCTTCAAAGCCTGCACACTTACCCTCTTCTACTGCCAGTCCCCATCTCTTCTGATCTCTCCTTGAGGCCTCCTCCCCTCTAAGCCATGTGCATGACCCCCCCTCCCTCATGTCAAGTTCTCGTCCCCTACTTTCCTTCGGGTCTTTTCGCTATGCCTGACACCTCCCCCATCCTACTCGCCCTTCTGACAGGCCTGCACAATTGCTCATTTCTTCTGCTTTCTAAACATAGGCTCGTCCCTCTTTCCTGCTCTCTCCTACAGGGCTGCGTCCCCACTCCCTTCTGGTCTCAAGTCTCCTGTACTACACTGACACGGACTGACCCCACACGCCCTTCTGTACACTTCCCCAGGCGGACATCACCTGCCCTCCTCAGCCCTCTCCAGGCAGGCCTCCAAACCACTATCTCTCCTGCGCTCTCCTTGCCCATGCTGGGGGGTTATCCAGGCCGGACGCACCCCTGCTTTTCAACCTTCTGTAGGAAAGCACTGCACACCCCCAGCAGGTAGGTGCCCCAATGTGTAGTTAAGTCACTGCCTCTTTCTACAGACTAACCACTCACAAGCAAGTACATCATGTACCAGGACATGCCTGTCAACAAACCTTTCACCCCCACAAACCCACAAACTCCCCTGGGAGGCTGCATCCAGGTCCGTGGACTGAGGCCTGTGGATTCTTGCACTGTTCTCGAGCTTAATTTGTGCCAGGCACATTCTTGCATGGCTAGCCCTCCTGATCTCGTGCACACTATGGATATATGCGTGTGGAAAGCTCAGTTGGGAGGAGGATATTTGGGTTTATTTCCTCTGCCTTTCTTGCGACCCGTTTATCGCTAATTAGTTTTGAAATTGTACATGTTAGACTGCATATTTCAGTATTTTGTGCCAGCAATATTGTTGTTTGAAAATAAATATGAATAAACTGCTTGTACAAACAAAAGAGTGCAGAGCAATAAGAAAGATTTTGAAATGTGTCCATGAGATAATCCTACCACTTCAGGAGAGATGATTTAGAAGAGGTTACAAAACTACAGTGAAACTACTCTCTACACAAATAAAATAAAGTAGGAAACAACACTTTGAAAAAGGTGCTGCTGAAAAAAGAGAACACTTGTGTGTGCAGAATGTCAGTATGCCAGTCAGCCTGCTTAATGATAGCGCTGATGGTCATTCTGCTCCTTGAATTGAATTCGTAGCAAGACGGTGATAATTTATTGGAGTCAGGGACACTGTTGCTGCACACCAGTGAAGTGGCAATTAGAAGAAGGCATTGTTGAGTTGTGTATTTTATTCATAGCACCGTTCTCATAATGTCAGTTAGCAAATTTGCTTCTGAAGGCCCCTTGTGCTTAAGTGTTCTTTACTTTGTTTGATGAGTCACAAATGGATTTACAGCAAGCTGCAGGGGCTGTGCAGGGATTATTCTTATATTCGAGGTCATCTCACCCAGGGAGTGTTGTACATAGAAGAGTGCGTTACTTGGGGACATTGCAAATCAGTGATAAGTGAGACGTGATGTGGCTGCACACTGTTTGTGTCACATGTATGTGACCAGAACAATTCTTTGCGCTGAGTTAATTCAATACACAATGTGCCCCGCCTGTGGCGTGATTGCTGGGGCTTCTCTGCACCACGGTTACTGCTGGTGGCTCTTCCCACACCATGCAAATCCCATTTCCTGAAAGATTATCATACCATTTTTTAAATCCATTTGGCTTTCGAGGATTTTTTCATTTCTTTTGAGCACTGCCCGCCAAGTAAACGTAGGTATACACTTTGGTAAACAGGGGTTAAATTAAGTGCAAGGCTCTGCGTTTCCGGTGTTGTGTAATATGTGGTATCCCCCTGGTATCGTGTATCTCCTGCACTTCGGCTTTCTTCGGAGTATACATTCAGCCCGGGCAGGATCAGACATAAGCAGTCGATCTCTGCTCGGGCTGAGTGCGGGGATACACGATTTCACTGGACTATCAAGTTAGGAAGGCTTTTGTTCAGTTAAGCTCCGGGTGCACTGCCTTTATATGCGCACATCAGTATAGACTTGCTGACTATTCAGGTGCAAGACGGCGAGTGGAAAACCTTGAACCACTCAGTTGAGTAGAAAGAAAACTACCCCTACAAGAACAGAATTGGTTGCCGTTGCACTCAAGACAGTGTATACAATGTTAAGTAACAAAAGTTAACCAAGAAATTGACAAAATGACAGAATTATCTACACAAAAGAACTCTCAATAGGTAAATCTTGGAGTCTTTAATGTTGCAAACAGCCAGCCGACACGTGTTTCATCGCACTCGCGATTCCTCAGGGCTAGATGGCTGTGTTCCAGTCAGAAGGTCGCTCAGCTGGTGATATTTCCAACCCAGCCGGGCCCTTGACCGTAGATACTCCGTTCGAGTATCCGATATGTCAACAATTATTAATCAAGACCCAGTTACATGGTCTTGCATGCTCAGTAGTTGCTACTACCAGTGTACAGCAATGCATCTGTGATTCTTGAGTGCCACCCCAACACATCCGTGTCGTAAGTGTAAGGTTTATCACTATTATCTCTAACCGTGCAGTTCAATGGTGATTTTGTGTATTCACACGTGGGTGTAATAGAAATATTTATATAAAGAGACGGAGTCTCTATTTCAGAAGTGAACTATTCGTGTTCGATTCAGTCATACTTCATGCTTAGTGAATCTGTGAATAGTCTAGAAACTCTGAGCCTCAGAATGTATCCGTCACATACCTGGATGGCTGTGTTCCAGTCAGAAGGTCTAATTATCAACACGAAAGGAAAATAAACACACGACATAGGGAAAAATCTCATCACTATTTGTCATATAACCATTGCTCAGGCAAGAAAAATACAGTAGTGAGAATGTGAGGTAAAAAGAATAAATAAAAGCTCACCGCTCAGCTGGTGATATTTCCAACCCAGCCGGGCCCTTGACCGTAGATACTCCGTTCGAGTATCCGATATGTCAACAATTCTGCAATCAGATTAGTAGTCTGCGTTTATATACATAAGTCTGCATTTCATTAATTTTTTTAATGCAGCCCAATTGAAGACCTGTTGTATTTAACAGCCTGTTATTTTTATTTACGTAGTCACTGACTAAAAACCATAAAGAACAGCGCACCTTAGCCTGTCACATAAATAATATCTAATATGTCAGATGCAAAATGCCTCCCCCTGATTAAACCAGTGGGTTATTTTAATATTCTTATTAAACAACGATTCTGTCGTAAGTAAGTACCCAATACACTTACATTAATCGGTGTGTATCGGTGGTTTTCTGCTTGAAGATCAAAATTGTATGGTTTCTCTTTTTGGTAGCCCACGGCAAGTCGGTTAATACTCTGTAGAGATTATGGGCAATACCAGTTATTGATACTGCTCTAGACTGCGGAATTAGTATATTTATATTCGGTGCGGTATAAGCAAAGTCTTACCTATTAGTGGAAGGTATACTTTAAGTGCTGTGGTTGCTTCCAATGTGTCTGGCGCTTTCCGCTGCAAAGACACCAAAAATAGGGAGGGAGTTATGCTCCTGAAATAATTCTACGTTGTTGATTCACTCGGTTCAATGTTACAGCTATGCCAGCATGTATCGGGCAGCTTACCTCGATAAAACGGAGAGGCGGCGTGTGGAGCGTCCGGATCCGACGGCCGTGTTCCTGTTTGGACACGTGACCGGCGTTCCGACGGTTCTAAGTACCTTCTGACTGGAACACAGCCATCCAGGTATGTGACGGATACATTCTGAGGCTCAGAGTTTCTAGACTATTCACAGATTCACTAAGCATGAAGTATGACTGAATCGAACACGAATAGTTCACTTCTGAAATAGAGACTCCGTCTCTTTATATAAATATTTCTATTACACCCACGTGTGAATACACAAAATCACCATTGAACTGCACGGTTAGAGATAATAGTGATAAACCTTACACTTACGACACGGATGTGTTGGGGTGGCACTCAAGAATCACAGATGCATTGCTGTACACTGGTAGTAGCAACTACTGAGCATGCAAGACCATGTAACTGGGTCTTGATTAATAATTGTTGACATATCGGATACTCGAACGGAGTATCTACGGTCAAGGGCCCGGCTGGGTTGGAAATATCACCAGCTGAGCGACCTTCTGACTGGAACACAGCCATCTAGCCCTGAGGAATCGCGAGTGCGATGAAATACGTGTCGGCTGGCTGTTTGCAACATTAAAGACTCCAAGATTTACCTATTGAGAGTTCTTTTATTTAGATAATTCTGTCATTTTGTCAATTTCTTGGTTAACTTTTGTTACTTAACATTGTATACACTGTCTTGAGTGCAACGGCAACCAATTCTGTTCTTGTAGGGGTAGTTTTCTTTCTACTCAACTGAGTGGTTCAAGGTTTTCCACTCGCCGTCTTGCACCTGAATAGTCAGCAAGTCTATACTGATGTGCGCATATAAAGGCAGTGCACCCGGAGCTTCACTGAACAAAAGCCTTTCTAACTTGATAGTCTATTATCAGTTAAGGGTAGCCGCCACGCACAATTCTGATTTCTCCTTTATCCCGATTTATCTAGAATACCCCTAGACAGGGAGACTTAACTATCCTTATCATGGATCGTACCAAAGTGGCAGAAGAGCTGTTTGATAATTTAGCCAAAGGATGTCCACTCAATCTGCTTCTACCAGTACCAATCCCCCTCGGGTCGAGGGTCTCAAGGACAAATTTCTGAAATTAGAAAGATTAAAGAAATTGGAAAACTCAAAATGGTGGGATGGGGTGACCCTGAAACAATATCTAAGATTAAAACGTATTCCCAGAGGGTTAAGAGGTCAAATATTCCCCACCTATGACGACCTAGAAGCGGATCTCATGGTAAAATGGGAAGAATCTCTTACCAATAACTCCATCACTCTTATGGAGATACTGATTGTTAGTTCGGAACGTAAGGTTACCAAATTGCAGGCAGAAATAGCCACCTTAGAACAACAAATTAAGGATCTGAATTTGCCCGAACCAACGGTTAAGAATTATACCATTTTGGATGAAATCCTTTTGAAACATCAATCGGATATTAAGAACAGGAAACCTCGGCAACTTAGAAGGGATGAGTTGGATTACACACGTGGAAGAATTTTTACTTTTGATAAAAAATATGACTCCATGATCCCGAATAGCTCCAAAACTAGCAGTAGAAACAAGACTAGCTCAGAACCTGCCTCCTTGTCCTCTAGTAATGCCTCTTTAAATTCTGTAACTACCACTGGGGGTGATTCGGATAACCCAGACAGACAAAATATGCCTGCATTTTTTCAAGAGGTTTTACGTATAAGGAAGGGCAACAGATATGTGCCCCCAAGAAACCAGCCCGAGCAAAAACAAGACGAGGTAGGGGCAGCAAGTTCAGAGGACTATCGAAGAAAACTGAGATCAGGAGCCAACAAGAACCAGTAAACAGTGAGAATCAGGGTGTACAGGTCATCAATCTCTCAAAACTAATTCTTACTCCAGATATGATTTCTCTCCTGAGTAGGGGTTTGAACTTTAACCCTTACGCTACCGGAGATATCTGCAAACTGAAGATCGATCTTTTTAAGTTTATTCGGAATCTTAAGTTAAAAAAGCATTTCTATGGGTCAGAAAAAAGGGAGAGAGAAATGAGAATCACACCTGTACAAAGTACTTCTGAGACATTATCAATAAAAGATGTGCATGCAACCCACCTTCTGTTGTCATTAACTGATATGGAGGATTCTCCTCTAGACATGGACCAACTGCTGGAGGAGTTAGACATAGAATCTGATTTCAGCATTGTCAGTGGTTTAAAATCGAAATCCAAATGGATTCCCACACTACCTGGTGGCAATGCAATAGACATGTTTCACAAACGAGTGATAGAGGATTTGGATAACCTGAACAGCCATCGAAAGGACAGGATGTTTAAATACAAGGATAACCTCACCCATGGGGAAAGACATGCACTAACCACACTTATGAAAGACAACACCATAACTATCAGGGAAGCAGACAAAGGGGGCAACGTAGTGATAATGGACCGTGTAGATTATCACTATGAAATCTCCCAGCAATTACAGGATGAGTCTTGCTACGAACATCTCACATACAACCCCATGGGTCCTTTAACATTGGAGATAAACTCACAATTACTCAAATGGAAACAATCTGGGCTATCGAACGAGGAAGAATACCTATATCTTAAGGTGTTTAGACCAACTTACCCATGGCTATATACGCTTCCGAAAGTACACAAGAAACTCCCTTTTCCACCAGGGAGACCAATTGTTTCTGGCATTGGGGGCCCCACCGAAAGAATAGCGGAATACGTGGATCTCTTCTTGGGTCCTCTGGTCAGAAACTTACCTTCCTATATACAGGACAGTAAACACATTTTAAGTACCCTAGCAGACATCCAGTGGCAAGAGGGATCTCTACTTGTCACGTTAGATGTAGTCTCACTTTATACCAGCATTAATCTAGATCTAGGCGTACAGGCAGTAAACAAGTTTCTGCATAATAGACCTGCCACACTTTGGCAACACACTGTAATGTTATCTACAATGATTGAGCTTATACTCAAAAACAACGTCTTCATGTTTGACAAAAACTGGTACTGTCAAAAGAAGGGAGTGGCCATGGGCTCAAAAATATCACCATCGTTTGCCAACTTGTTCATGGGTGCATTGGAATCCGACCTCATTTGGAGCAAGAAGGGTGCGCAATATATTGACTCCATTATTTTCTGGGGTCGGTATATTGACGATTGTATCCTGATCTGGTCTGGCTCAGAGGAGCTTTTACAAGATTTTTTGAGATATCTCAATGACAACTCCTGGGAAATCCGATTTACTATGAATTGGAGTAGAACTAATATTGAATTTCTGGATATAGAGTTCTATGTTGCATCAAACTGTCTGCACAGTAGACTGTTCAGGAAATCCACTGCATGCAATGCAGTCTTGCATGCCTCGAGCTCACATCCGCCTCACCAAATAAACGCCATACCTTATGGCGAGTTCTTAAGGGCAAAAAGGAACTGTAGTGAGGATGGAGAGTTCAGGAGATGTTTGACTAGCATGAAGGAAAGATTTCACAACAGAGGTTATTCTAACCAGATTATTGAGAAAGCCGAAAAAAGGGTGAAGAAAGTTAAGAGAACACATACCCTTACCTCTACACACAAGCCTACCACTTCTGGAAGGGAACAGATTAGAATGGTGACTGACTACAATTCACTCCATGACGCCTTACGTAAAAGCCTCACCAAACATTGGGGTCTATTGAAGTCAGAAAGAGCTCTCACCAACTGTATTACAGACAGACCTCAAATTACATTCAGAAGAGGTAATACACTTAGAAGTAAATTGAGTCCCACGGTACCTAGAGATACCACCACAACAACTTGGATGACACAACACAGTCTCGGTTTTTATAAATGTGGATTTTGTAGTATGTGTAAATGGGCAAAACATGGCACCACCGAATTCATGGGCCCTGATGGTGTTGCCTACACTATAAAATATAACATCAATTGCACCACTAAATTTGTGATTTATGTTATAGAATGTGTTTGTGGAAAGTTTTACGTAGGGAGCACCATCAGACAGTTAAAAGAGAGAATGATGGAACATGTCAGGGCAATACTAAATGGTGATCCTAAATATCCGGTGGCCCTACATGTAGCCTCCTGTCAAAGTGACAGGACCAACAAAGTGGTCAAGTTCTTTGGCATAGACACAGTCCCCCAGGATGTCAGAGGGGGAAACCGGGAATTGAGGCTGAGACGCACAGAGGCAACCTGGATCATGCGTCTTAGGTCTGTGGAACGGGGACTCAATTATGACCACGAGATGCAATATTTTTTGGGTAACTAATATATATAAGAGGATTGTGACTATGATACTGTTACGCATTTCTATTCATATCAATCATTGTTATACACATCGTGACACTATGAATATGTATTTCCCTCATGTTATAATACTCTCCTTTGCTTTATTCTGATGCGATGTTATGCCTTACATTGGATATTGAATACGATTTTATAAATAAGAATGTACTGTGGATAATAATGTGTATTAAGATACCCACGTATGAATGGGACGGGCACCGGTAGTTTCTAGATTCTCAAGCACGGTGTTCACAACTCTAGCTCACCAGGATGACTAATATATTTTCTGTTTATCAAATAATCAAATGAGCCCGTACTTCGCGCTGTGCCAACCACATAATACGAAATATAGTAGTGACATCACCTCCCCTTTATGATTTTGACTTTAATGCTGACGAAACAATTAGTCATGACAATTTGTAATAATAGTTGTATGTAACTAATCCTTATGAGGATGACAGAATCTCAGCGTTTGAAGAGGCAACTCAACATGGAGGACTAGAATACGACGCGTTCGGTCTAGTGTTTTGACACGTTACGTAAAGACGATACTTAGAACCGTTGGAACGCCGGTCACGTGTCCAAACAGGAACACGGCCGTCGGATCCGGACGCTCCACACGCCGCCTCTCCGTTTTATCGAGGTAAGCTGCCCGATACATGCTGGCATAGCTGTAACATTGAACCGAGTGAATCAACAACGTAGAATTATTTCAGGAGCATAACTCCCTCCCTATTTTTGGTGTCTTTGCAGCGGAAAGCGCCAGACACATTGGAAGCAACCACGGCACTTAAAGTATACCTTCCACTAATAGGTAAGACTTTGCTTATACCGCACCGAATATAAATATACTAATTCCGCAGTCTAGAGCAGTATCAATAACTGGTATTGCCCATAATCTCTACAGAGTATTACCCGACTCGCCGTGGGCTACCAAAAAGAGAAACCATACAATTTTGATCTTCAAGCAGAAAACCACCGATACACACCGATTAATGTAAGTGTATTGGGTACTTACTTACGACAGAATCGTTGTTTAATAAGAATATTAAAATAACCCACTGGTTTAATCAGGGGGAGGCATTTTGCATCTGACATATTAGATATTATTTATGTGACAGGCTAAGGTGCGCTGTTCTTTATGGTTTTTAGTCAGTGACTACGTAAATAAAAATAACAGGCTGTTAAATACAACAGGTCTTCAATTGGGCTGCATTAAAAAAATTAATGAAATGCAGACTTATGTATATAAACGCAGACTACTAATCTGATTGCAGAATTGTTGACATATCGGATACTCGAACGGAGTATCTACGGTCAAGGGCCCGGCTGGGTTGGAAATATCACCAGCTGAGCGGTGAGCTTTTATTTATTCTTTTTACCTCACATTCTCACTACTGTATTTTTCTTGCCTGAGCAATGGTTATATGACAAATAGTGATGAGATTTTTCCCTATGTCGTGTGTTTATTTTCCTTTCGTGTTGATAATTAGACCTTCTGACTGGAACACAGCCATCCAGGTATGTGACGGATACATTCTGAGGCTCAGAGTTTCTAGACTATTCACAGATTCACTAAGCATGAAGTATGACTGAATCGAACACGAATAGTTCACTTCTGAAATAGAGACTCCGTCTCTTTATATAAATATTTCTATTACACCCACGTGTGAATACACAAAATCACCATTGAACTGCACGGTTAGAGATAATAGTGATAAACCTTACACTTACGACACGGATGTGTTGGGGTGGCACTCAAGAATCACAGATGCATTGCTGTACACTGGTAGTAGCAACTACTGAGCATGCAAGACCATGTAACTGGGTCTTGATTAATAATTGTTGACATATCGGATACTCGAACGGAGTATCTACGGTCAAGGGCCCGGCTGGGTTGGAAATATCACCAGCTGAGCGACCTTCTGACTGGAACACAGCCATCTAGCCCTGAGGAATCGCGAGTGCGATGAAACACGTGTCGGCTGGCTGTTTGCAACATTAAAGACTCCAAGATTTACCTATTGAGAGTTCTTTTGTTTAGATAATTCTGTCATTTTGTCAATTTCTTGGTTAACTTTTGTTACTTAACATTGTATACACTGTCTTGAGTGCAACGGCAACCAATTCTGTTCACGATTTCACTGGATACAAAACGGTGTTGTGTAATATGTGGTATCCCCCTGGTATCGTGTATCCCCTGCACTTCGGCTTTCTTCGGAGTATACATTCAGCCCGGGCAGGATCAGACATAAGCAGTCGATCTCTGCTCGGGCTGGGCAGTCTCGGAGCCAAGCAAAGCACTGCACACGGTGCCCCGACCGATGCCAGTGGCATGATTGCTGCGGCCTCCGCCTCAGTTCAGGTGACTGTCACCTTGGGGAAGTAAAAGCGGCAGCATTGTTTTTTTATTACTGCGGTTACTGGTGGTGGCGCTGATTTATTCAGAGGCCTGCTGCTGCTTCAAAGTGCCCGCCTCGACATTTTGCTAACTGGTGCTGGTGACTCGTCCAGTGTGTGTGCTGGTGTCTGGTCCACCGTCCCTGGAATGAAAGAAGTTTATGCACGGCACGCTGCACCGCAGCCCCCTACCCTATACAACCAAATACAGCCCAATCAGTGGCCCGCCCACTACCAGCAACACTGAATGCAAATAATTTGCATCATGGATATGGATTTATAGGGCACGCTCTCTGAGGCCCTGCAGAGAAACAATCCCTTCACTGACTGAGGATTCTGGAGACTGTCCGTAAAGTGAGCAACACAGCAGTAAGGTAGTGATATTTAATATACTTTGACCATGACGTGCAGACTGCAGTGCAGTCATGTTGTTGATGTAGTTTGGCGGTGGCAGTATAGACCCGGCCCACATAAAAAGGTGTCGGTGCTGAACACCGGATAGCACCGGCACAAATTAAGCACTGATCCTGAGGCAAGAAAATAAAGCACTGCCATGATTTTGGCTATTGGTGTTATTGCTGTGGGATTCCTTTTTTGAGGCAGAAGATCTGGCTCCAGCTGATAGCATAAATCAAGAATTGTTTAACTATTCAACCTGGATTTTTTGATGGTATCCCGTTATTCCATGGTGGCAAGGTCTGGAAATCATCTGAAAACTTGAGGCTATCATCTCGTCACTCACCCTGGGTGAATATGTCTGCATTTAAAATAATAAAAATGTTGTAAAGTTTTTGCAAACATATGTTTAAATCAAAACACACATTTAATCTAGTTTTATGTATTAGGATTTTTTAAACATAATTATACACAACATTAATATATATCTGTTGAAATGACATTTTTTACATGTGTATTTTTTTAATTGTGTCAATACATTTTAAATGTATTATCTTCAAGGTATTATTTACAATTCATATTTTGTTTTTGTCATTGAAAAATCCGTCAACTGAAGTATAAACGAAACCATGCAAATATTGCATTTAACCAGATTAACACACTATATAACACTTTTTTGTGAAAATAAATAAACATCAGCATTATGTAAATGCAACAAAGTAGCCACCATCTTGAATGGTAGTGACACACTTAATATTCATAAACACACTATTTCACAAACTAAAATGTGGGCACCTGTCCTTGCCTTCAGGACATTTGCTATCAGACGGCAGTCAGTGGAAGCTGACAGGGTAGTGGGTGGGAAATTCCGTGACTGACACTACCATAGGCTATCATGTGTGAAAGCAATATACAAAAGTCATATCGATGAACCCGTCTCCACTGATGATATACATGTCTTCGACATGTACAAGGCATTCAGAAAAAACTAAAAAAACTCCCTTGTCTCCTAACACTGTAGCCAGCAACACTTCCTCAACTTTTGCTGCTGTTTCTGACCTCTAGGAGCCCAGATGCCAGGAAAAGTAGGCAACATGACCCCAAACTTCTCACCAATGGAGCTGGAGTTGTGGCTATGGAGGTCCTGTCCCTGTACAGCCAGCTGTGTGGCTCACCAGAGAAACAGGTACATGTTTAAAATGAAAATTTAATTCTAACTAACTTGTTTTTTTTTAATTTAAACAGATGCTAGAATGTCCCTTTTTGTTCCTGAGTGAAGTGTAGTGACTGAAGTGAAGTTTCAGTTCTTTTTAATTTACATTGAAATAATATAGTGTGTATTTTTAAACACATTAGAATTAAACAACACCACAACATTAGCATATGTTGGCTGTTTGATGCCCTTTTTTTTATTTGGTGTGTATTTCTATACATATATGTGTATAGTTAATAATTTCATGTGAAATCTACAAAATTAGTATTTTGTTGATTTAGAAAATTTTATTTTCTGTACAAATTACATATGTATATACATTTTTGGGATGCAAAAAAGAAGAAAACTTCCCAAGTTTAGGTAGAGTAGCTTCTTTATGGCAAACTCTATGACACTGGTAACAGTCTAAATTGGATCACCTCAAATGTCTGCTTTTCTTTCAAAGGTCCTAAAAAGAAGGTCGGTGAAGTCTCAGGTTCACCCTTTGATGCACCGCATGTTCACGTCCTGAGACTTCATCGACCTTCTGTCTAAATTTTTTAAGTACAGTAGCCGACTATGATAGTCACTGTATAGCCTCTGAAGAAGGGCATCTGTGCCTGGAATGCATTGGGCATAAAGAATTGTTTGGTCTACCACTACAGTTATTATGATGTAATAATAACGGAATCAATGAACATTTAAGAATGACTTGAAAACAAAGGATAAACAAATATTCAACTGCATTTAAAGTTTCCAATTTTTTTTTTATTACTAATGGAATAAAGAATTGAATATAGCCTTGAGTGCATATGGGAGACGCTTTTCTTGTCCCAAGGAGAGTGCTTTTTAGATTCAACAGTTCTATCTATACACATACAATAAAAGTATTTTATATGTATTTTCAGCATCTTCAGGAGCAGGCGAAGGGGATATAGACCATGAAGGCGGTGAAACAGCTGACCACAGTGTTTCGGTTGGTGAGACCATGGACACCCATCGACAGAGGAGGTGAAGGGAGGGGCTCTGGAACTGAGGCCACCAGCTTGTCAAGATGTTGCGAGGCCTCCACAAGTGACCTGTCCCTAGTAATGGTAGACCCCACATGAACAATTACTATACCAACGGAATCCTTGTCTGCTACCCAGAGATCCAACTCCACCCTCCCTCTTGCTCCCCCCAGTAGGCCAAACGTGACTCCCTAAACGAGCTGGGCTCTTTTTCTCCACAGGCAACTCGCCACTGTCCCCTCAACTGTGGTGAGTAAAAAGGCTACTGACATCCTACACAACATCTTTGTAGGCTAGACTGTGATCATGAATGGCATCCAGGGCCTTAGTTGCCAAATGAAACATATGGTTGCATTTCTGGGTGCCATTTGCAGTTCAATTTCTGGCATGCACAGATCATTTGCTAAAATATTTTTCTCTATGATAGCAGCTTCCCAACCAGCCTAAACTTGTTCCCCAACTCGGGTCTCTGCCTCATTCCAAATCTCCAGACCTATCCGATACCAAGCACACTCACTTCTTCACAGGCACCCACTCCAACAGGCACAAGTAGCACAATCATACACACACATAAAGACAAACACACAAACAAAAATACAAACACCAAAACAGCATACACACATTATTGACACCAACAACCTCCACCACACCCATAACCACCAGAACCACCACCACCACACCCATAAGCACCACAACCACCAGCACACCGACAAGCACCACAAGCACCATAACCACACCCACAGGCACCAGCACACCCACAAGCACCAGTAGACCCACAAGCACCACATCCACACCAACCACCTCAACAGCACACTCATCCAAACCAACACCTACATTCAAAACAACCCAAACCATACACAAACGCACACACTTACCCAAATGCAAAACATCTGTCAACCCATACATATCCAGTCATACACCAGACCCACATGCAACTGCAAAACATACACCCACATGTACCACAACCAGACCAGCCACCTTAACAGCACACTCATCCAAACAGCACCCTCATAAACAAGCACACCTACACGCAAAACAACACTCACCAAACACAATCGCACACACTCACCCGAACAACATACATCTGCCAAAAAGCAAACACCCAAATATACACAACACACACCAGACCCACATGCAACTGCAAAACATACAGACACATGCACATCACCCACCCTAGCTCCCTCTACCTCCAAAAACCAATCCTCTCCTCAAGAGGAATTTACAGCTTACCTGCCCTTACCCCTGTCAAACCCAAACCCACCCCTCCCAAAAAAGATCCCTGAGGTGCCTGCTCTGTGCTCACTAGAATCCCCTTCCTGAGGATGTTTCCTATTGGCTGTCTGTTTAGGATGCATGTTTGGGACCACAGTCCAACAGCCTGTAGAGCTGAGCAAGACTTGCTTGTACTATTCTATGTTTGGGGAAAAAAGATATATTTATAAGAGAGCCGTATCTCATTTGTTAATTAAAAAATCTATTTTCCCTTCACTAAGCATGGGCGAATTTTGCGAATCTCGCGTTCGCGAATTTTGCGGATTTGCGAACTCGCAATCCGCAAAATCCGCGAATTCCCGCGAATTTGCGGATTTTTTTTTTGTGTTCGCGCGTGTTTCTGCCAGTTCGCGAGGGTTTTTACAATTTCGCAATTTGCGAACTTACCTGTCGGGTCGCAAGTTTTGCGAACTTGTTGTTTCTACGTGTCCAGCCTGTTTGGGACACTCTTCTTCATCACTGCCACTCTCTGTCACCACTGCCACTCTCTGACTACTCATGCCACCCTCTGGCCCACCCATGCCACCCTCTGTTTCATCACCACACCCTCTGGTTGTCCAGTGTACATTATTTTCGGCAAAGCAAAGCACACCTTCCCTGCCTCAAGTGACCTGAATTAATTTGGGGCTGATTAATGTGTCACAGAATATTTTTTTAGCTGGCACCTGCTTCCTTAGTGCTTCCTGATTAGTGATCTTTTGCACTTGCTAAGTGCTTTCATTGTTGCAAAATTAGTTACAACACCTGCCCTGCCCCAACTGACAATAATGAATTAGGGGCTGATTAATGGATTTTAACTTCCAGCCTGGCTCCTGCTTGTCTCCCTTAGCTGTAATTCAGGACCTTTGTGGCATATGTGTAACTATTCTGAGGTTCAGAGCAGGGTCACATAATAGTTGCAACTGGCAACTGAACTCTGGAGGGGCCCCTCAGGAAGCACTACAGGAAATGGCTACTAATGATGAGCCTGAACTTTTGAACCTGGTAAGTAGTTTCAGTTTTGCTAAGATCGTATTTCTGCAATTTAGCACTTACTCGCGGGGTGCGAAGTTGTACTGGCAAGCCGCGAACTCACGCGAACAGTGCGAGCAAGCCATAAAATCCGCTGCTCGCGGATTTGCGGATTTTGCGGGAGATTCGCGGATCTCGCGGATTGCAAATTTACCGAAAATCCGCAAAATCCGCGAGCGAAACGGATTTTTCGCCCATGCTTACCCTTCACCAAGTGTGTCCCCACATTATTTCTCATTTGCACATTTTTGATTCCTAGAACTGTTAATGATGAATATGTGTATTACATTTTTTAATTTCAATTATGAAAGGAAATACAACAGTTTTTTAATGTCTTAATTTGTAAAGCCCATATACTAGTAAATGAAGACCGTGATGGACATTTAAATTTTGGCACAAGCATTCATTATAATAATGGACAAATATACCAACAATGGGATTTTTATTTTTTTAAGTGTTAATATAGGTGTGTTTATTGGAACTTGATAAGTGATCAAAATAAACACATGCACTACACCTTAAAAAAATTGACACAAATAACATTTCACAAAATACAGGGAATACAGTAGACGAGGGGAAATTTTACATTAAATAAATATATTAAATGATTCAAGCTTGGGACGAACATTGATTTTACAGTTATTTTGAAGGAAATTCACCCTGTGTAGTACAATTTCTACATTAAATCAAACTTCACTTATCCCAATATTGTCTAATGCAGATATTTATAATTATGAAAGTATATTAAACACACCTGTATGTCCACTTTTTGTTTTTTTGATGGATGTACATTTTTGTGTGTGTCTATTGTTATTAAGGCAACTTGCACCAAATTTGAAAATGAAGTAAAATTATACAGGTGTGTTTCTTTAAATTTCTCAGATGACAACATTACACATTAGTATGTTTTTGCCTATGGTGCTGTTGATGTGGGAAGAAAAATCTGACAGAAACTGCAGCACTAAAACTGTCTTTCTTCCATTGACCGGCCAGCATCTACACAGAGTGGACAGACTGCCTAGTAGGCAGGTGGACAATCCAATGGAAAAGCTATGCCAGGACCGAATCCGCCATGATTTAAATCAGCAAAAGACACACAATTGATGGACGGAATGCAGAACAAATCTAAACATTGAAACCCCAGTCAAAAGAGTTGGTTTAAATCCATCATTATTTTGCTCACCATGCCACCCCTGTTTGGACCTGCCCATATGCAAATCAGTCTTGACCCTGTGCCTCTTGGGAACAGTCCAGCTGGAACTGCCAAGCCAGGTCCTACCTGGACCGGAAACAAGCACCCTATGACCGGTTCTGTGGTTTCACCCCTCTTCAGCCAGGATAGCTTGATTCCAGTGGCACAGTGAGCCCAGGACCTACGTTTGGGCATACCTGGCACACTTAGGGCGAGAAAGCAAAAGACACACAATTGATGGAGGGATTGCATAACAATCTAAACATTCACCCCAGTCAAGAGATCTGGGTTAAACCCATCATTATTTTGCTCACACTACCACCCTAGTGGATACCTGGCCATATGCAAATCAGCCTTGACCCTGTGCCTCATGGGAACAGTCCAGCCCAAACTGCCAAGCCAAGCCCTCCCTGGCTGGGCAGTTTGCTTTGTTCACCCTAAGTTGGCAGGGTATGCCCAGATGTGGGTCCCATGCTCACTTTGCCACTGGATTCAAGCTAGCCTGACTGATGATGGATGATTAGCCAGAAACCGGTCCCAGGATGCTTGTTTCCGGTCCAGGGAAGACATTGTTTGTCAGTTCGGGCTAGACTGTTCCCTTGAGGCACAGAGTCAGACTGATTTGCATATGGCCATGTCTGAACTGGGGTGGCGGAGTGAGCTAAAGAATGATGATGGATTAAACCCAGATCAGTTGAATGGGGGTGAGTGCTTGCAATGTTCAACACTCCGTCCATCATCCCCTTTGGTTTTGCTTTGTTTGCCCTAAGTTGGCAGGGTATGCCCAGATGTGAGTCCCTTGCTCACTTTGCCTCTGGATTCAAGCTAATCTGGCTGATGATGGCTGATTAGCCAGAAACCGGTCCCAGTATGATTGTTTCTGGTGCAGGGAAGACATGGCTTGGCAGTTCGGTCTGGACTGTTCCCATTAGGCACTGGGTCTAGACTGATTTGCATATGGCCATGTCTGAACTGGGGTGGCTTGGTGAGCAAAATAACGATGGATTAAACCCAGATCTGTGACAGGGGGTGAATGTTTTGCCATCATCTTGTGTGTTTTGCTGTTCACCATATGTGGGAAGGGAATGCCCAGACGTGGGTCCCATGCTCACTACGCCACTGGAGTCAAGCTATCCTGGCTGAAAAAGGCTGATAGCCAGAAACCGCTCCTAGGATGCTTGATTCCAATCCAGGAAAGACATGGCTTGGCAGTTCGGTCTGGACTGTTCCCATGAGGCACTGGGTCAAGACTAGTTAGCTTGGTGAGCAAATAACGATGGATGAAACCCAGATCTGTGACTGGGGGTGAATGTTTTGCCCTTGTGCAACATTCCATTCATCATCTTGTGGTGTGTTTTTCTGTTCACCCTATGTGGGAAGGGTATGCCCAGACGTGGGTCCCCTGTTCACTACGACACTGGAGTCAAGCTATCCTGGCTGAAAACAGCTGATAGCCAGAAACCGGTCCTAGGATGCTTGATTCCGGTCCAGGGAAGACATGGCTTGGCAGTTTAGTCTGGACTGTTCCATGAGGCACAGGGTCAAGGCTAATTTGCATATGGCCATGTCTGAACTGGGGTGGCTTGGTGAGCAAAATAACGATGGATGAAACCCAGATCTGTGACTGGGGGTGAATGTTTTGCCATTGTGCAACATTCCATCCATCATCTTGTGTGTTTTGATGATTTAAATCTGCACTTTAGTCATTTTTTTTAGCTTTTTCTCTAGAGTCTGGGAGGGTCTCCTCAGCAGGCCGGGTTTGGGTTTTATGGCAGTGGTTTGGCCCAGTGGGAAGCCTCGTTGTACTCCCGAAAGTCTTGTTGACAACAAAAAACTCCAGAGCTTAAGCTGGACAAACCTGGATTTCAGGCAGGATCACAGTTCAACGTCGCCATCTTGACTCTTGATGAAGGGTCTATCAACTTATGGAACTTTTAAACAAACATTCCCCAAATGATCTCAAATTTCTGGATTTTCTTCCAGAAGGTCCTTTTGGAGTTCCAAAGTGTTCACAACACCAACCAAGTTTCTAGAATCTCTGAGTTGATCCTTGAGAGGTTAGAACTACAGTTCCCACAATGCACCTGGCCGAATCCTTAAAAGTCCAGTTGAAGGTGGTCAGCTGGATTCTTCTTGGAGGAGATGATGCAGGCGGAGCTCCTTTTTGGGCTGAAAACCAAACATCAGGTAGAGTCTTTATGAGTGCATTCCTCTCTTGTGCAGTTTAAAGGTTCAGCAGGGTGGTTCTTCTTCTTCTTGTAGTTTCAAAGCAGGGATCTGAGTTGCTGGGCAGTTGTCCCCATGTTTATCCATATTTCTGGTCTGGCAAGCAGGGGACAACCCTTACCAATGGGGTGCAGGGTGCCATCCTCAATGGTTACCACTTGCCCTGAAGTGTGGCAATTTATTGTCCCAGAAAGCACTGTTCCTTAAAATCCAAAATGGAGAAAATCTCTCTTGGAGGTTAAGGTCTGGTTAACCCAACCTACAGGTGTGGCTAACATTTCCTTAGCACTCCTTTTCCAGCCCCTCTGCTAATTCAATTAGTGAGGTTATTATCTTGCAGGGGTGTTGGAAGTGGGCGTGTGTCCTAAGTTTATTTCCCTCTTTGAAGACCACTTTAGCTACTCAGCCTCTTCCAGCCTTTTGCTCTGAAGTTTGCTGATCTACTCCCACCAGATGTATATTTGTTTTCTTACAGGCCACTTCACACCACATCAGAGAAGCTTGGCTCAGTCTATCAAGGGTTGGCCAATCAGGGAGGCTAGTTGAGAGCTGGATTTAGACACATCAGAAATGCATGTTCCATAACTTCGATTCTGTCATAGCTATAACAAATCTGATCTTGGCAAGATGTTGGATTTATTTCAACTATTATTTAGACATACTGAAGTCTCATTTTAACTTACTCTTGTGATTAAAGTGTAATAAAATCTTCCCCTGTTAGCCAATGGAGCTAATTCTCTACAATGGGGAAAAACGAAATTTGGAATTTTTCTTTCACTATGGCATATATAACATCTTTTATAATGCCCTGCTTATAGTTACAAGTTATCCTACCCTGGGACTCCTGGGGGAGAACTTAGGAGTGACTTATATGTACACATAAGGCAGTTTAAGACTTTGGAAGTATCTGTAATTCCAAAATCAAATTAGCATATGATCTTACTTTAAAAACAGCTTGCAAAGCAGGACTGATTTTTAAAATGACAGCAGGCAACACAGCAGGGCACACGTAGGTGTATTAAATCTACCAGACCTCTAAACCTACATGCCCTAACATATACTAGGGACTTACAGGTAGGCTGTCAGTATCAAATGTAATTATACCTAATTACCATGTACCTTTTACATAGAGCTCAGGCCCTGAGTCTGGTTAGCAGAGTCCAGGGCACAATCCGAGTCAGAGAACCAGCATCTAGTAGTCCAAATGGGGGCAAAAAGTGGGGGACGCTCCAAAAAGCCCTGGTTTATCATATCTAACAAGAAATCTGCATAAAGGGACCCAGGAAATTTCTGCCTCAATTTATCAAACCGTTGAAGATCACAAGAAGTTAAATAAAGTAGTCATGAAATTAGAATTATCGAGAACTCTACCACTACACCCAGTGTTTCACATATCCCTACTGAAGTTGTTCCTGAAGGAATGCACACCTCTTCCAAACCCCTGCCTCCTTTGATTGACAACAATCCAGATTATGAAGTTATAGCTATACTGGATTCCAGGAGAGTGCATAACACACTATTTTAGCTGGTAGATTGAAAGGGGTTTGGTCCTGAATATTGCACATGGGAACCTGACAGGCCAATTTTCTTAACATTTCCAGTTCATATTGCACCAATGGAAGGCTAAAGAAAAAGGTTCTCTTTTGCTGTCGATTTCATATTTTGTGTTCTGGGAGTTTGTATGATTTGTATATAAAAGAAGTGCCAAGGGAGTGTGGTATGAGTGATATATATGTGTAGATACATATGATACAAACTCCCAGAACACAAAATATGAAATTGACATGCAGTTCTGAGCCAATTGCCATTCAGAACACTCACCTGAAGGGTTCATGCCTCACTGCTCTCATTCCTTGTTTCCAGACACGGTGAATACAGAAAAATAAGCATAAAGAAAAGATGACAATATTTACAGAATGCACATTTATGAGGTAGTCATACGCTGGCCACACTTATTCGCTGCACTCAAATTCCACACTAACCTTCGAATTTGAATCCGTGCCACATGCTTTCCTGGATCAATTTGCACTAAGCAAAAGACTATGTTGAGGGGGTTGGAGCGGGTTTGCAATTTCAAGTGACATTTTCTAACTCAAAAGAAACTGATGTATAAAAACATGTTAATTAGTATTGTGATATTTAGAAGGAAAGAAACACCGGTTTTATGCTTATGAAAGTTATACAGTTCTACAAAAGCCACTGTTTAAAGTCATTTGCAAGTATATGCTCTTCGAGGAGAAACTCCGACATTGTTGTATTGGTAGATAACTAGATACCTTTGAGTTCTAGAAGACACCTGCTCAAGAAAGATGACACAGAGTTGCTCTACAAGAGATTTGCAGTATGTTAGTAAATCCCAGTCAAACTATGGGGCCTATTAGGATCGCAGACGGACTTGCGTCCGTCCACGACCCCAGAGTAGGAGGGAACCTCCGCATGGCCTGCGGAGTTCCCTCCTGTGAAATTAGGATGTGACCGCCACCCTGGCGGTCACACCCTCTATTTTTACCATTGCAGCGGGTGCGGCTTCAAGCTGCACCCGCCACAATGGTAAAAATGCATACATTGTATTTGTATGCAGAAAGCGGCAGGCACTGTGCGGTGCCTGCCGATTTCTGCATACAAATGCAAGGGGGTACCATAGGTACCCCCCTTGTGCACCCCCCCACCCCCTTCACCCAGGGGGCCTGCAACGGGCCCCTCAGCAGTGAAGTTCCAAATGCTTTTCCACTGTGGAAAACCCGCCATGGAAAAGCATGTTTTAAAACTCATCCTAATATGGCTGGCGGTGTCTGAGAGACGCCGCCACCATATTAGAGCTTTTCCGCCGCGGTTGTAAGCCAACCGCGGTGGAAAAGCAGCGGACTGAAACCAGGATCCACCAGCCATCCTAATGTTGCGGTGGGTCTTTGGTGGGTCCGCAGCGGATTTTCCGCATCCTCCGGGCCGGCGGTGGCTTCCGCCGGCCCAGAGGATGCAGAAAATCCACCTTCCTAATGAGCTCCTAAGTGTCGTTGACTAGATGAGGCACACAAGTAACTCTCAGTCCTTGTATCTTTAAGGTATTATCTTAAATCCCCGCTTGTAAAGTCAGTAAGTATTATACGTGGGAAGGAGGAAATACAAAGGTACATAAACATTGCTCGGTGGGTGGGAGGTATAAAAGAGAAATAATTACGATAGTGGGAACTGTGCTTATTTCACTTCATAGACATACTTAAGAGACAGCGTCACCAATATTCTGAATAGCAGTTCAGCCTTCCGAGGATATCGTTAAAAGGTGCAGAAGCACCTCGGGCAGTATCTCTCTCATCCCATTCCCCTTTCCCCTGTTGGTTTTGTGCTTCTTCATGAATACATGAAAGTACCAGGAAGTTTAAGCACAGCACGGGAGTTGGGATCTAGTAGCTTAGATTCAGCTAATTCCTGTGGGAACGCTCTGGTTGACACACTGTGGGATTGCGTGCAGTAGGGCAAATATTAACTGCTGCAAAAGTGGGCAGGGTTACCCCAGGGAAATGTTACACCATTGGTAAGGAGAGCCCAGGAGTCACCCTCACCCACCAGTTACTGCCAAGCATACATTTTTACATTCCAAGTCATTCTCTTCAGACCACTTGCTGGACCTGTGGAAGAACAGAAGATGACTAGACCTGCTGTCTGTGACCTTACAGGAGGTCAAAGGGCTGGACCTTCTCCCTCTTCTACCTAAAGAAATAAGTGGACTGCAAAGGCCAATTGGCTGACCTAATGTGTGGCTACAGGGCTACGAAAATCTTCAAGACACTTTTTCCTGAAGTTCTCAGCTGACCAGTGCCAACTGGATCTGACCTGGACCCTGCTGGTGGCTTCTGCTAGAGGTAATATTGCCTTCCAACTGTTGTTGCTGATGTCCTGGGACCATTAGCTATGCTTAACTGGGTCTAATCAAATATCTCCTACCACTACTGAAAACCTGGGACTCTGAAGGTTTGGAAGAAAGCACCTCAGCATTTCTTACCAGGGGGTAATATAGCTGTGCTAAGAAAACAGGTATTTTTCCGCTTGGAGCTACTAGACAGCAGCAAAATATATCCAGCGAACATTTGGTGATCAGGTATCTGTCATTATTGGACTCAATGCTGGATGCAGCCACAGCCCTGCCTCACAGAAGGATTCGGAGCTCCAAAAACAGAGATTCAGTCTGGAGGCAACAATCTTCATTGAGTGGATGGGGAAAAATGCTGTAACCTGTCAGAAAACTTCTCTGGGTGCCAAATTATATTTTCTCCCCCTCTGACCTGCCAAAACCAACAGATTCACTGGTACCTCACCCAATGCTTATCCATCTTCATGAAGACATCATCAGATGCAACCTGCTCCCTTGCCCTGCAGAAGGATCTGGACTTCCAGGAAAAAAAAGACTAAATCTCAAGGTAAAACCTCTGACCGGGTGAAACCTGGTTGGTGTATCCGACCCGTGCTCCATCGCGATCGGCCTGAAATAGTGCCTAGTTCCCGTCTACTGCAACCATTGACTTCCATTGGTTCTTTGTGCTTTTTTTTAACTGTTTTTCCTCAAAATTTTAAAAATTCATATATGTTTTGTTCCTCTTATTGTATTTTTGTCTTTTGATGTAATTTTATTGACTAAATTGGAGTGGGATTTTTATCATGTTGGGTTTTTAACTTTTCATTTGTTTTGTTTTGAACATACTGCATATTTTCTACACACCTGTCTGCTCTGTGCCAGAGGATGAGCTGAAGCTTAAATTACTGAAACCTTTAACTGGAGATAACAAGATATTGCGGTTATTACTTGTGGTCGACCCCAACTACTAAATGATGTTATCACGTGATTCCAGTAAGACATGCACTTTACCTAATAATACTTGGAATGGATTTATAATAATAACACTAACCCTTATCAAATATTGTTACTTTTCCCAATGTTTGTGGGATTGGAGTGAGAATGGTTAACCTGACCCCTCCTACAAATGTATACATTGTCTCCAACGTTTGTTAGATTGGAGTTAGAAAAGTAGATCTCATCTCCCCAAAATATACACTTTCTCAAATATAAGTTGGAGATAGAATGGCAAATAAGACTCCCAACAAGTATTTGCAATTTCCCCAACAATTGTGGAATTGGAGTTAGACTGATAAATTTATATTAAACAATGTATAATTTTGCTAACAAATTAATTACAAATTATGTTATCTAAAATATTATAAATGCCTTTTTTAAATATTAACAGACAGGTATTTTTTCCCTCAAAAACAAAGAGACCTTTCAGGACATTTGTTGTTTATTAAAACATACAAGAACTATTTTTAAGTCATTTAGGTAATGATCTACAAACAAATATCATTTTATTTAATAAAATAATGTTTTAATTACTTTTCCTTAATACGGCTAAATTACATTTTTATTAAATAAAATGCAAATATTAAACTATTTTAATTAAAGGAAAACATATAAATGTATATTTCATATTTAATGATGCAATTATGTTTTACCACATTTTGTATCAAAAACATTCAATATATCCATACTATTTTTTATATTTCATTAAACATGTGAATTTAATGTATTTTTAAATGATGATTTTATAAATTAGACTTTAATAACATAGACATTTTGTGAAAGATTAACATTTATATAGTACTTAATTATGGTAATAAATAATTTACATTTTTTAAAAACATTTTATCATGAATAAACATTGGGCCCGATTCTGATATGGTTAGGAATTGCTCTGACCCTCGTTCAGAGTCATCCTAACCGCATCGGACCTGCCCATTCAGATTCCTTTCTGACCGAGCCATTCCAATGGGCTTGGTCAGAGAGAAATCTGACTCGGTTTTCGATGGGCTCGGAAACCCTTCAAAACTCCACTCTTTCTGGCCAAAGGAGCACGATGGCAGTTTCCCACTTCCTTTCTGTGCCGGCCTTTCTGACACAGAACGACACTGGGAAACTGTGTGCTCGGAGGTGGGTATTTAGCCATGGCTGAAATCTCCACCTCTGGGCCGGAAGCTCCGCCTCCAAGCCGCAAGCTCCACCTCCTGGCTGAAAGCTCTGCCCCAAGCTGGAAACTCCGCCCCCGGGCCGGAATTTCCAGCCCAAGTGCGGACGTAAAGTTAGTCGTCTTAAATCTATTCTGTGAATACCGAAAGTAGTAAGTTCATTCTGTGAATCCCAAAAGTAGTAAGTTCACACTGTGAATCCCGAAAGTAGTCCAATACCAAATAGTAGTAAGTTTAGGATTTAGTCTTAAGTTCATTCTGTGAATCGGCCCATATATCTTTTGCATTATGAATTAAAGTGTGTTTTACTTTTACTTGTGGTTACATTTAGGTTATTATATTTTGTAGATTAAACACATTCACTTACTTTCATTTTTAGTAGGTTGGTAGTTCGTATTGGTTCAATCTTAGCTTTGCAGACACATTGATTGATTGGCATCTCCTCTATTTATTCACCTTCAAACTGGATAGTGCTTGCATATATTGCTAACTGTTGAAATTAAAAAAATTATATATGTAGTAGTTGTGTTTTTAATTTATTTTGGGTTATCCCTTATTTGAGAAAAAACACTAATTTATGGAAAGAGATTCTTGTATATTAATATGTTATATTTTAACCTTGTAAATATTTGTATAATTATTTTTGGTGGTATTCATATTATTCATATGTTTGCATTATATCATTGTATTTTTTAAAAGTTGATAGTTTTGATTTTATATTTGTGTAATCTATATTATGTTATTATTAATATTTTGAATCAATCAATCAGTGACACTTATAGAGCGCGCTACATACCCGTAGGGTCTCAAGGCGCTGGGGGAGGGGGGGTGCCGCTACTGCTGGAACAGCCAGGTCTTCAGCTTCTTCCTGAAGGAGAGGTGGTCTTGGGTCAGGCGCAGGTCGGCCGGGAGGGAGTTCCAGGTCTTGGCGGCCAGGTAGGAGAAGGATCTTCCTCCTGTAGTCGCTCTTCGGATGCGGGGGACGGCGGCGAGGGCGTGGTTGGCTGATCGGAGGTGGCGTTTGGGAGCGTAGAAGTTGATCCGGCTGTTGAGGTAGCTCGGGCCTTGGTCGTGTAGGGCTTTATGTGCGTGGGTGAGGAGGCGGAAGGTGATTCTTTTGCTGACGGGGAGCCAGTGAAGGTCTCTCAGATGTCCGGAGATGTGGCTGGTTCGTGGGATGTCGAGGATGAGTCTGGCTGAGGCGTTCTGGATCCGCTGGAGTCTCTTCTGGAGCTTGGCGGTGGTACCGGCGTAGAGGGCGTTGCCGTAGTCCAGTCGGCTGGTGACGAGGGCCTGGGTGACGGTCTTCCTGGTCTCGGTGGGGATCCACCAGAAGATCTTCCGTAGCATGCGTAGGATGTTGAAGCACGCCGAGGAGACGTTGTTGACTTGCCTGGTCATGGAGAGGGAGGAGTCCAGGATGAAGCCCAGGTTGCGTGCATGGTCTGTCGGTTTGGGTGCGGTGCCCAGGGCGGGAGGCCACCAGGAGTCGTCCCAGGCGGAGGGTGAAGAGCCCAGGATGAGGACCTCCGTCTTGTCAGAGTTCAGTTTCAGGCGGCTGGTCGTCATCCACTCGGCTACCTCTTTCATCCCTTCGTGTAGGTTGGCTCTGGCGGTGGCGGGGTCGTTGGTCAGGGAGAGGATCAGCTGGGTGTCGTCGGCGTAGGAGATTATGCTGAGGTTGTGTTGGCGTGCGATGGCCACGAGGGGGCTCATGTAGACGTTGAAGAGGGTGGGGCTCAGAGTGGATCCTTGAGGGACGCCGCAGATGACTTCGGAGGCCTCTGACTTGTACGGTGGTAGGCGGACTCTCTGAGTTCTTCCGTCGAGGAAGGAGATGATCCATTCCAGCGCCTTGTCCTGGATTCCGACGTTGCTGAGGCGCTGTACTAGGGTGCGGTGGCAGACAGTGTCGAATGCCGCGGAGAGGTCTAGGAGGATGAGGGCCGCTGTTTCTCCGTTGTCCATCAGGGCTCGGATGTCATCGGTGGCGGCGATGAGGGCGGTCTCGGTGCTGTGATTGGCTCGGAAGCCGGACTGTGAGGGGTCGAGGGATCCATTCGTCTTGAGGAAGGCGGCCATCTGCTTGTTGACGGTCTTCTCGATGACTTTGGCTGGAAACGGGAGGTGCGAGATGGGGCGGTAGTTCTTTAGTTCGGTGGGGTCTGCTGTTGGTTTTTTGAGTAGAGCGCTGAGTTCGGCGTGCTTCCAGCTCTCAGGGAAGGTGGCGGTGTCGAAGGATGTGTTGATGATGTCTCGCAGGTGGGGTGCGATGACAGCGTCGGCCTTGTTGAAGACGTGGTGAGGGCAGGGGTCGGTTGGTGATCCGGAGTGGATGGAGTTCATCGTGCGGATGGTTTCTTCGGTGCTGATCGGGGTCCAGGCGTGGAGGGTGGTGGTGGGGGGTGGTTGTTCGGTCATGGTGTGCGTTGGTTGGTTGTTGAATCTGTTGTGTATGTCCGCGATCTTGTTGTGGAAGTATGAAGCGAGGGAGTTGCAGAGGTCTTGCGATGGGGTGATGTCGTTGTTTCCTGCGCTGGGGTTGGATAGCTCTTTCACGATGTTGAAGAGTTCCTTGCTGTTGTGTGCGTTGTTGTCCAGCCGGTCCTTGAATGCAGTTTTCTTGGCGGCGCGGATCAGCTGGTGGTGCGTCCGAGTGGCCCGCTTGAGGGTGGTCCTGTTGTCCGGTGTAGGTTCCCTTGTCCAGACTTTCTCGAGGGCTCGGCAGTTCTTCTTGGAGCTCTTGAGTTCGTCGGTGAACCATGGGGCTTTCTTGCTGCCGGGTCTGCTGGGCGGGGTCCTCAGCGGGGCGAGCTCGTCCGCGCAGTTGCTGATCCACTTCGTGAGGTTGTCGGCGGCCTGGCTGGGGTTCGCTGAGCTGGCAGGAGGGTGCTGGCTCAGGGAGGTGGAGAGCTGGTCTGCTGTGATCTTGTTCCAGCTTCTGCGGGCGGCCTGTTGCTGGTGGTGGTGGGTCGTCGTTCTCTTGAAGGTGAAGTGGACGCAGCTGTGGTCCGTCCATTGAAGCTCTGTGGCGTGGCTGAAGTTGATGTCTGTGCTGGAGGAGAAGACTGCGTCGAGTGTGTGTCCGGCGAGGTGGGTGGGGGTGGACACCAGCTGCTTGAGTCCAACATTGGCGAGGTTGTCGAGCAGGGTGCTGGTGTTGCGGTCGTTGTTGTTCTCCAGATGGAAGTTGAGGTCTCCCAGGAGGATGTAGTCAGCGTAGGGGAGGGCATGCGGGTTGACGAAGTCGGCGATGTCCTCGCTGAATGGGGTGCGTGGTCCCGGGGGTCGGTAGATCAGGGTGCCTCTGAGGGTGGTGTTCGCGTTGGTGTGGATCTGGAAATGCAGGTGTTCGGCGCTGGTCAGGGTGTTGTCGGTGCTGGTCGTGAGACGGATGGTGTTCCTGTGGATGATGGCGATGCCTCCTCCCATCTGGTTGGCGTTGCGGTCCCTCCGGACGATCTTGTAGCCCTCTGGGATGGCGATGGCGATGTCGGGAGCTGAAGAGGCGTTCATCCAGGTCTCCGTGAGGAAGGCAACGTGAGGGGCTGTGGCGTCTAGGAGGTTCCAGAGTTCGATGGCGTGTCTGTGGACGGAGCGGGTGTTGAGCAGGATGCACTTGAGGTGGGTGCTGCTGGTGTTCGACTTGGCGGGTGCTGGTGCGAGGCAGGTCCGGATGCAGGTGAATTTGCAGGCGTGGCAGCTGAAAGGTCCGTGGGTGCGTCGTGGTGTGGCTTGGTGGCATTCTGGGAGTCGGCCGGTGTTGAGTGCGATGAGGGTGGCGGCGGAGTACGTCAGGCGGGTAGGTCGGGGTCTTCGTGGGCCAGGGGTCCTGGCGCTGGGCACGGTCCGGTCGCGGACGGGCGCAGACGGGCTTACCTTTGGCGCGCCTTCGGCGCACAATCGGCGCGCCCGCTGCGCGTGACGGCTGCACGTTCGCACGGTCGCCATTTAAGGCGAAGTGCGCGGGTGGGCGGAGCAGCTGGGAGGCGGGAGCGGGGAGGGAACAGAAGAGAAAAGGGGCGGGGCAAATGGCGGTGGCGGGAAGCGGGGAGGGAGAGCGGAGGGCGGCGAGGTAGGCGGGCAAACAGGAAGGAAACTGAAACACGGCACAGAGATTACATTAAATGAAAAAGGCACAAATGGAGGGCAAAATAAATGGCAAAAACAGGAAGGAAAACGATGTCACGGCACAAAAAATACAAGCACAAATGGAGGGCAAAACAATGGCGAAAACAGCAAGAGAAAACGATCACAAGGCACAAAAAATACAAGCACAAATGGAGGGCAAAACAAATGGCGAAAACCAATGGGGAGCGACCAAGGCGGCAGCGAGGCCGGCGGCGAGGCAGAAAGGCAGGCAATGGGGCACACGCAGCAGCTGGTGGCCGTGCGGCGCGGGGGTGTCCCACAAGTGGGTCACACTCACCTGCGTCGCACGGTCGCCATTTAAGGCCAAGTGCGCGGGTGGACGGAGCAGCTGGGAGGCGGGAGCGGGGAGGGAACAGAAGAGAAAAGGGGCGGGGCAAATGGCGGTGGCGGGAAGCGGGAAGCGGGGAGGGAGAGCGGAGGGCGGCGAGGTAGGCGGGCAAACAGGAAGGAAACTGAAACACGGCACAGAGATTACATTAAATGAAAAAGGCACAAATGGAGGGCAAAATAAATGGCAAAAACAGGAAGGAAAACGATGTCACGGCACAAAAAATACAAGCACAAATGGAGGGCAAAACAATTGCGAAAACAGCAAGAGAAAACGATCACACGGCACAAAAAATACAAGCACATATGGAGGGCAAAACAAATGGCGAAAACCAATGGGGAGCGACCAAGGCGGCAGCGAGGCCGGCGGCGAGGCAGTAAGGCAGGCAATGGGGCACACGCAGCAGCTGGTGGCCGTGTGGCGCAGGGGTGTCCCACAAGTGGGTCACACTCACCTGCGTCGCACGGTCGCCATTTAAGGCCAAGTGCGCGGGTGGGCGGAGCAGCTGGGAGGCGGGAGCGGGGAGGGAACAGAAGAGAAAAGGGGCGGGGCAAATGGCGGTGGCGGGAAGCGGGAAGCGGGGAGGGAGAGCGGAGGGCGGCGAGGTAGGCGGGCAAACAAGAAGGAAACTGAAACACGGCACAGAGATTACATTAAATGAAAAAGGCACAAATGGAGGGCAAAATAAATGGCAAAAACAGGAAGGAAAACGATGTCAAGGCACAAAAAATACAAGCACAAATGGAGGGCAAAACAATGGCGAAAACAGCAAGAGAAAACGATCATACGGCACAAAAAATACAAGCACAAATGTAGGGCAAAACAAATGGCGAAAACCAATGGGGAGCGACCAAGGCGGCGGCGAGGCCGGCGGCGAGGCAGTAAGGCAGGCAATGGGGCACACGCAGCAGCTGGTGGCCGTGCGGCGCGGGGGTGTCCCACAAGTGGGTTGCACTCACCTGCGTCGCACGGTCGCCATTTAAGGCCAAGTGCGCGTGTGGGCGGAGCAGCTGGGAGGCGGAAGCGGGGAGGGAACAGAAGAGAAAAGGGGCGGGGCAAATGGCGGTGGCGGGAAGCGGGAAGCGGGGAGGGAGAGCGGAGGGCGGCGAGGTAGGCGGGCAAACAGGAAGGAAACTGAAACACGGCACAGAGATTACATTAAATGAAAAAGGCACAAATGGAGGGCAAAATAAATGGCAAAAACAGGAAGGAAAACGATGTCACGGCACAAAAAATACAAGCACAAATGGAGGGCAAAACAATGGCGAAAACAGCAAGAGAAAACGATCACACGGCACAAAACATACAAGCACAAATGGAGGGCAAAACAAATGGCGAAAACCAATGGGGAGCGACCAAGGCGGCAGCGAGGCCGGCGGCGAGGCAGTAAGGCAGGCAATGGGGCACACGCAGCAGCTGGTGGCCGTGCGGCGCGGGGGTGTCCCACAAGTGGGTCACACTCACCTGCGTCGCATGGTCGCCATTTAAGGCCAAGTGCGCGGGTGGGCGGAGCAGCTGGGAGGCGGGAGCGGGGTGGGAACAGAAGAGAAAAGGGGCGGGGCAAATGGCGGTGCCGGGAAGCGGGGAGGGAGAGCGGAGGGCGGCGAGGTAGGCGGGCAAACAGGAAGGAAACTGAAACACGGCACAGAGATTACATTAAATGAAAAAGGCACAAATGGAGGGCAAAATAAATGGCAAAAACAGGAAGGAAAACGATGTCACGGCACAAAAAATACAAGCACAAATGGAGGGCAAAACAATGGCGAAAACAGCAAGAGAAAACGATCACACGGCACAAAAAATACAAGCACAAATGGAGGGCAAAACAAATGGCGAAAACCAATGGGGAGCGACCAAGGCGGCAGCGAGGCCGGCGGCGAGGCAGTAAGGCAGGCAATGGGGCACACGCAGCAGCTGGTGGCCGTGCGGCACGGGGGTGTCCCACAAGTTTTGCCACTATTTTTGTTGTTGATGTTAATGTATTTTATATAGAGTGCAACCAGAACTTAAAAACTGCAGATGTAAATGTGAGGTATGAAGTGCTACATAACAAAACATTCTTGTTTTTCATGATCATCGAATTAGGTTGGCATACTCACACACACAGATGCGCAATAGGAATATGTGTAAATTTTGGCAATGAATATTTAACACAGCTATGGAGAAATGCAGTAATATTATTAATAAAGTTTTCAGCTGTCATCATCTTAACAGGCATGCTGGTAGCCCTTGAGAGACAATAATCCAGCGTAAGGATCTTGGGTAAATATACACATTTAGAAAATTTAGCAAAGAGTCAAAAACATTGCAAAAAATTAAGAGAAATACCAATTCTTTTTGTAGCTGGGATTTAGCTTTTAGGTGGAAAAGCTAATATCTAATGGGATTTTGCTTTAACATTTCTTACAGTGATGTCTAAAAAGGAATATGTATAATGATAAAGTCCTCCATGAGAATTTGTGCAGTGTCCTTCACCCTGGTGTTAGATGTGTTTATGGGGTAAATGTGCCCTACTGCTGCCTCAGGACCCCTGTTAAGCTAAAACAATGACATCTGCAGTAGTGGAAATAAAGCAAACATATGGGTAGAGATATCGAGATCTGTCTTTCCTATCTTTTGCATGCAGAGATCTCTGCCCAGGTGGTCGAGATCCCTGCACCTCTAAGTATATTTTAATAAATGTGGGAAGGACTATGGGGAGGGGTGGGAAAGTGCTGAATAATTAGTAAAAAATTAGACCGGAAATTTGTAGAGGCATACTAATCCAAAACACACAGCCATTGTAATTCACAAAATGCATCTCTGAAGTTAATGTATCCCTATTGGTGTATTGGTTATACTTTTTGTTAGGTCTAATATACCTCCAAGGAATGAGTTCAAAACGTGTCAGATTAAACACACACATTTATTAATTCAAAACTGAGATCAACCCCTGGTAACTATGGCACACAGCAGACATGCCTAACTTAGAATAAGTATGCAAAGTATTTAGCAGTGCCATAACAATAAATAGTCAAATTATAACAGAATAAAAATCTAACAACCCATTTCTAATAACAAATAAATGTATTAAAAAAATTACACAAACATGTGCACAAAATAATATGGTAATCGGATGTAGACCTTTTTAAGTTTTAGGTTAATAAAGACCAAAAAATAGCATAGTGTCCATGAGTGTGGTAGACCAGGACCTAGGCAGAAGTTGAGGCCTACCCGATGCACCCTAAAGTTGGCTAAGCCTAATACAAGGATCTGGTGAAAGAATTTACCTTCCTTTTTTGTGTAGTTGAAATCGCCCAGTGGGGCAAGACTGAAGGCTCTATCTGATGACGTCTTCCCAAAGTTGGAAAAAGTCAATGGCTCCCCGTGGCCTATCGCTGTTTGTTCAAACTTGGCTGTACAGTTTTTAAGGCCCTTACAGACAAAGCCCCGGCCTTTACTACATCCAGCCTTCAGTGCTACACCCCCTCTAGAGACCTCCGGTCTGCCTCTCACAACTTGCTTTCGGTCCCAAGGTTCAAACGCAAAAAGCATGGAGGATTATGCTTCTCTTTCCTGGCCCCCACTATGTGGAACTCCCTCCCTATTTCCCTTAGGATCTGCCCTCGTTATGTCTGCTTCCGCAAATTACTTAAGACTCACCTTTTTCAGCTAGCCTACTGAGTGAACCTGCCATCCTGTTCCCCCGCAATTGTTTTGAGCGCCATGAAACCGTCTGGTGACCGAGCGCGGTACAAATATTTTTAACATAACATAACAATGGATGAGGTCCCACTGAAGTAATTTGGGAAGCTTAGAGTAGGAAAATTCAAATATTGTACTCACAGACCTCCTCTTATCACCTTGATACTTTTATCACCTTCCCCCAGTTAAGATTTCTACCTCCAGACATAGAGGCTTATTTCAACTCGGTCGTGGGACCGACCGACACCCGGTTGGCAGTCCCGACTGAATCACTTCAATGTGACCGAGCACTGTTCGGTCATTTGCTCCCTTTCTTAAATGGGAGCTTGTGTTACGGCTGGAATACAAGCTCCCATTAAGGAAAGGAAGGTGCAGTTCATCCCTGCACCCTGTGGCAGGCGCCACAAGGTGTCTGCCACAAGGTGCAGGGGTCAACAGGGGGGCACCATAGATGCCTCCTTGGCATCCAACTGGAGGCCGTGCACCAAAGGGGCCCTGCTGGGGTCCCCACAAACCCGCTTTCCGACATGGTTTCAATGTTGGACAGGCCGGCATTGAAACCATGTTGGAAACCGTACATAACAATCTCAAGGGCAGAAAGGTCAGGCCTTGAGATTACTAGCCAGTTTAGGACTGGCGGATTGGCTCTCCGATCCCGTCAGACGCCAGCTGGAATGACCGTCTGGTTTACTTTCCTACTGCCTCCATCATAATGAGGCAGTCGGAAAGTAGACTGAGAGGTCCATAACACCGCAGGTCGGAGCATTTACAAGCTGCATCGTATTTGCCCAATTAGTCTCTTTTTTGGAACTCAAAATCCTCCAGTGGGACAAGGTTGATGCCTGTGTCTGGGAAGGTCATTCAAAAAAGTGGATTCCTTTGTCAGGACTTACTGACAAAAAGCGTTCGAGATTTTGAAGTCAAATGAGAAGTCCCACTACGTCCAACTAGTTTGAGTTGCTCCTTTTGGTCAGTTCTAAAGCTTCAGGGACTCAGGGGAAGCACTTAGAGCCCTGGTATCCTTTGAGCAGAAGCCACCAACAGGGTCCAGTCAAGGTCCACTTGTCACTGGTCAACTGTCCACTTCAGGAAAACTTCCTCTTACAGGTTCGATGTCCCTGTAGCCACACGGGAGATCAGCTAACTGACCTTGATGTCCACCTCTTAGATCTGCATGCAAGTGGAATTGGGTACAGTCGTTCATGTCTCCCCACAAGTCATAGACAGCAAGTTTCTCCTTCTTCTGATTTTCCTCAGCTACAGATGTGATCTGAGGAGCTGGATGTGACAATTCACTTGCCAGTGGGTGAGAGTCACTTCTGGACATTGCAGGAGAGTAGGGTCTGCTATCCTATGGTCACCCCACATTTTTGCTTTTTAATTCACTGGTTTCTGACTTAATGTGGCTGTGGGCCTGCTAATCAGACCCACAGCCTGCTGTTATCTCTCTAAATTAATACCAATGCACTCTAGGTGCATTACCAATTGGAACTGGTTCACTTATAGGCCCCTGTAACAGTGTACCCTAGGTACCCAGGGCATAGGTGTATCCAAGGCCTACCGGGGGCTGCAGCATGTATTGTGCCACCCCTGGCCTGGCCTAGCTATTTGACACAACTGGCTGTTCACTCAACTGGGGTAAGTTGGTGTAATCACCTCTTACTTAGTATAACTATATCTAACATATATGGACACATGGTAACCTATAAGTCAATCCTATGGCAGGCCTCGACAATCCTGGAGGCAGAGTGCTTGCTTTCATGTGAGGTGGTGCTCTAGCATGAGCTGTGCCTGTCTGCAGCTTTCGGAACAACATCCTTCAGCTGTTTCATGATATTGCCATACCATATACTCTTAAGTGCATTATGAACCTCGCGGTTAAATGCTATCTTTGGTTTGGCTTTATCAAAACATGTCGAGTAAGGTGTAATATGATTTGGAATACTACCCCCTCGCCAATTCTGGCGACGGGGGTAGAATCCCACCCTTCTAGAGGGACACAATGTGTACCTAACCTGAAACCCGGGTAAAGTTAAACATGAGCCTCAGCATCACAAAATGGATGCTGCCACCACAGACACAAGTCTGACCTCCTGCTGCTGGGAGTCCTTCCAGCTTGGGAGGCCTGGACAAAGGGTGTCCTGTCAGGGGAGGTGCTTGCACCACCCCAGACAGGATTTTGTGTAGTGGGTTAGGGAGGGCTGAATAGATTGAGACATGCCTGGGGCGCACAAGGAGTCCCTGTGCATATGCCAGTTCAAACCGGAGCTGGGACTTTCCAGCCCCAGTCCTGGCGCGAAACTGGACAAAGGAAAGGGGGTGTAACCACCCCCCTTCCTGGTCCCACCCAGAGGAGGGACCTAGCAGGTGATCCGGCCCCTAGATTTGGCTTAAGAGTAGGAGCTGTGTCCTAAGACTTCAGATCATCCTGAACTCGACTTGAAAAAGGAAGAAAACTGGACTTCGACATTCTGCTGCTCAGAAGACTGAAGAGCATCTCCCTTGTGGCCAAGGAGTGACCACCCTGTGAATACAGGCACCATCCAGCAACTCAACAACTGCTTTGCCGCCGCCTCCCGCCGGGGCCCGAGCCCAGAGTCTGACAAGACCTAGATTCCCAGACATCTCAGAGCCTGATCCACAGTCCCTGTAAAGAAGAGACCCGTGGAGGCACCGAGAGACGTGGGACCGGCCATCTTGGAAGATCCACGAGAAGCTGACTGCGCAGCACCCGAGGCATCCTCAACACTGTACTTTGGAGTTTGTGAAGCCCCACCACCGAGCAGCATCTGCACCAAAGATCAGCCCTCCAGCATCCACGAGACCTGCGTGGGGCCCTTTTGCCTTTTGCCACTCGACGAGGCATCCCGGTTACTGGCCCATTGGCTAATGGCAATCTTGGCAACGAAATCTACAAACAATGATGCTGGTCTGGTTTGCTCTAGACTGGCCCTGCTCCTGTGAAAAGAAGCAGCCCCTCTGACCTTCCTGGTCCGAGTAACAAGCTTTCTTTGACTCCTGCGTGGCTTGAATTAGCCAAGGCCTGTTTGCTGCAATCAAGTTGCCGACACCGCCAACAGCTAGAACCTGGGTGGGATAGCTCGTGATCGACTCCTGGACATCCTCGACCTCTTCGTGTCCATGTGGCTGCAGAGAGAAGCTATACCTCTTCACCTGTTTGCACCCAACAACGCCTGGTTCTTTCCTGGTTCCTCGCCGGTCACTGGCTAGTGACTTTGAACATTGTCCCCTCTGCTTTCAGGTCTTCACCTCTTCAGATCCACCCTTGGATCCACCAGAACTCTTCTCGACGGCCCACCTGCAGCATCTTCATCTTCAGGCTCTATAGAACAGCACAACGAAACCCAACACGCTTTGAGACATATGCACCCGTTCCTGTGGGTGAGGTAACGCTGGCACTCCGGTGCTCCTGTGTAGAATTACACCTCAAGTGTCTATGTTCCAAGTTGCTAGGTTCTAGGTCATCCGGAAGGTTCCTTTTGCAGTAACTTTGCGACTTTTACGCACCCATTGAAATCAATAGGCGCCCGCGTGTAACTTTCAGCACTGCACACGCATTCCGTGGGCCTTCTGGTCAATAACTGTTGTTAGCTCCTTGTAGTCCCAGCAATTCCCTAGGCCCTAGGACTTTTCCCTTTCAGAATAGTGGTTCTTATACCACTATTTTAGTGTATGGTTTGAGCGGCCACCAGGGCCTATCCATATTGTGCAACTTTCGTATATTTAAACACTGTCTTGTTTTAACGCATTTGCTTATGTGCTCATAAAGAGTATAGGGGGTACTTTTAGTAAATAGATACTTTTATATATTTCCAATATATAACTGTGTGGTGTCCTTTCATTTGGTATTCAAGGAGAGTGTATATGGTAAAACAGCTTGCTTCACATGCCTTTACAGAGTTTAGCCTAAGACTGCTAAGCCTACGCTACCCCTAGGATAGCTGGTCTATAAGGTTGACTTACAACCAACACCATAAGGGTTGCTTGGCATGGTACAAGGTGATCACTAGAACTAGTGATTCAGAAAAGGGGGTGGTGATGAACAGAGTGTCTGAATTAAGCAGACCACTCTTACCCAGTCCAAAGATCAGGGCTTGATCCATCACCGTTATTTATCTCACTGCACCATCCCAGCTCAGAACCTGGCTATATGCAAATCAGTCTGTCCCTGGCCCAGTGCATCATGGGAACAGGGCAGACCAAACTACCAAGCCAATTCTTCACCAGAAAGGAGACAAGCTACCGGGGACCGGTTTCTGGCATTTCAGCCTTCTTCGGCCCGGCTTGCTTGAATCCTGATGATGCAGTGAGAAAGGGACTCATGTCTGAGTAAACCCTGCCACAACTATAGTGGCCAAAAACGATTCAGAAAAGGGGGTGGTGATGAACAAAGTGTCTGAATTAAGCAGACCACTCTTACCCAGTCCAAAGATCAGGGCTTGATCCATCACCGTTATTTATCTCACTGCACCATCCCAGCTCAGAACCTGGCTATATGCAAATCAGTCTGTCCCTGGCCCAGTGCATCATGGGAACAGGGCAGACCAAACTACCAAGCCAATTCTTCACCAGAAAGGAGACAAGCTACCGGGGACCGGTTTCTGGCATTTCAGCCTTCTTCGGCCCGGCTTGCTTGAATCCTGATGATGCAGTGAGAAAGGGACTCATGTCTGAGTATACCCTGCCACACCTATAGTGGCCAAAAACGATTCAGAAAAGGGGGTGGTGATGAACAGAGTGTCTGAATTAAGCAGACCACTCTTACCCAGTCCAAAGATCAGGGCTTGATCCATCACCTTTATTTATCTCACTGCACCATCCCACCCCTTGTTGTTAAATATTATGTCCACCATAAGCGTGGAAGGGTATACTCAGATGTGAGTCCCTTGCTCATTGCACCATCAGGATTCAAGCAAGCCGGGCCGAAGACGGCTGTAATGCCAGAAACCGGTCCCTGGAAGCTTGTTTCCTTCCCAGTGTAAGAATTGGCTTGGTAGTTTGGTTTGCCCTGTTCCCATCATGCACTGGGACAGGAACAGACTAATTTGCATATAGCCAGGTTCTGAGCTGGGATGGTGCAGTGAGCTAAAAAACGGTGTTGGATCTAGCCCTGATCTTTTTACTGGGTGAGAGTCTTCTGCTTAATTCAGAAACTCTGTCCATCACCACCCCTTGTTGTTAAATATTATGTCCACCATAAGCGTGGAAGGGTATACTCAGATGTGAGTCCCTTGCTCATTGCACCATCAGGATTCAAGCAAGCCGGGCCGAAGACGGCTGTAATGCCAGAAACCGGTCCCCAGAAGCTTGTTTCCTTCCCAGTGTAAGAATTGGCTTGGTAGTTTGGTTTGCCCTGTTCCCATCATGCACTGGGACAGGAACAGACTAATTTGCATATTGCCAGGTTCTGAGCTGGGATGGTGCAGTGAGCTAAAAAACGGTGTTGGATCTAGCCCTGATCTCTTGACTGGGTGAGACTATTCTGCTTAATTCAGAAACTCTGTCCATCACCACCCCTTGTTGTTAAATATTATTTCCACCATAAGCGTGGAAGGGTATACTCAGATGTGAGTCCCTTGCTCATTGCACCATCAGGATTCAAGCAAGCCGGGCCGAAGACGGCTGTAATGCCAGAAACTGGTCCCCAGAAGCTTGTTTCCTTCCCAGTGTAAGAATTGGCTTGGTAGTTTGGTTTGCCCTGTTCCCATCATGCACTGGGACAGGAACAGACTAATTTGCATATAGCCAGGTTCTGAGCTGGGATGGTGCAGTGAGCTAAAAAACGGTGTTGGATCTAGCCCTGATATCTTAACTGGGTGAGAGTATTCTGCTTAATTCAGAAACTCTGTCCATCACCACCCCTTGTTGTTAAATATTATGTCCACCATAAGCGTGGAAGGGTATACTCAGATGTGAGTCCCTTGCTCATTGCACCATCAGGATTCAAGCAAGCCGGGCCGAAGACGGCTGTAATGCCAGAAACCGGTCCCCGGAAGCTTGTTTCCTTCCCAGTGTAAGAATTGGCTTGGTAGTTTGGTTTGCCCTGTTCCCATCATGCACTGCGACAGGAACAGACTAATTTGCATATAGCCAGGTTCTGAGCTGGGATGGTGCAGTGAGCTAAAAAACGGTGTTGGATATAGCCCTGATCTCTTGACTGGGTGAGAGTATTCTGCTTAATTCAGAAACTCTGTCCATCACCACCCCTTGTTGTTAAACACTAGAACTAGTGAGCATCATATACCAGGCCAACTTCTCACATTGGTGAGCAGCGGTTGGGATTTGAGCGTGCTGTTGTTTTTACCATTGCAATCTTTGAAAATATCATTTGAAAGATCATACAGGTACTTTTAGGTACATATAAAATAAGACTAGTATACTTAAGTACTACTGAACTTAGTTGTTGTAGAGCAAAGGGATTAGCACACCCTGACTACAACTAACTAGAGAAGGTTTAGTAGGTAAACACCAGTGTAGGTAGATTGCAATACATCCACCCACACTAGAGCAATGTCTGGAGCATAGGGGTGCACTGGACCTGTCCCTGTTGAGAGTGACCCTACAAAGGAACCATCCAAATTTGCTATGTTAACCTTTAAAGAGTTGAGGCAGCTGTGTATCTTAAGAGGTCCCAAGCCGGGTCAGAACCCTAGCACAGCCCACCTCAGAGAGCTTTTAGACCAGTCTGAAGCTCTAGAAACCTCTAAACCAGACCCCACAGTGAATGGAGAAGGGGGCTCTCCCACTGAAGATGATAATACTGATGTTCCTGTCCCTAATGTCCAGAATTCTGATGAAGTTCAGAATGAGAATCAGCCTGAGAATGAGGATGAGGATGATGACAGTGATTCTGATGAGGGTATAAATAGTCAGGTGCCAGCCAGGAGGCTTAGCCAGGCTAACTTAAGCCTATTTGGGACTGATACTGGGTCCAACCCACTCAGACCCCCAGGTGGACTTAACCAGGAGTCTAGGAGGAGAAGGAATCACTCAGGTGACCCATGATTCTCTAGAGGTTCTCATGGTCACTCCAGAAGGAGGATGTCAACCCCTCAGAGGAGGAAACATGAGGCCAAAATGAGAGAGGCTGAGCATAGGATCCAGAAGCAAGAATTAGAAGTTGCCCTGGCCCAAGAGAAACTTGCTAGAGCAAGACAGCCTAGAGAGAGTGGATTAGGATCCACTGGTGGCAACATTATCCCTAAGGATAAAGACAGGTCCTATGACAATAGACACCTGAGTAAGATTGTGCCCCCCCACAAAGCTGGGTATGACATCCACAGATGGATAACTGCACTTGAGAGGGCCTGCAGAGACCTAGAAGACACAGACTCAGGACTGGTCTGAATTTGTTGAATGTGCCACTAAGGCTCTGGAGGGCTGGTTGCTGGGAAGTAAGGTTACAGACTATACAGGACTGTACAATTTAATTATGAGAGAACAAATCTTAAATAATTGTCAGAACCAGCAGTTGCATCAACACCTGATTGCCTCAGATCTGACTTCTCCCCAAGAATTGGGAAAGAAGGCTGACAAATGGGTTAGAACCAGTGTTAAGCAAAAGAACCAGAACCAGAACCAAGGTGGTGATCAGAAGAAGGCAGACCAGAAGGGTGGGGAGCAGAAAGCTAAAGACCAGAAGTCTTCAACAGGGCCCCAAACTAATAATGAGGGTGGGTCCCAAACTTCCAAGAAGAAGAAGAAAGAAGGTCAGAAGAAACCCTGGTGTAAACTTGTAAAAACACCTCTCACTGGACAAGTGAGTGTAAAAAGGGTGGAACCCCCAACACAGCAGCCCCTAAGGCACCTGCGCCCACTAGTACAGTCACCAGTGTTGGTCCACAAACTAAGGGGGTAGTGGGTATCACCTTGGGAACTGAGGGAGAGTCTGGCCTAGTCAGAACCCCTACACAGGCTGTTCTGATTTGTGATGTGGACATGGATTTGTCCACCACTGTAAGCCCCAGTAATCTGGGCAAGTACAGACAGACACCTTTGATAAATGAAAAAGTGGCTCAAGCATACAGGGACACATGTGCCAGTGTCACTATGGTGACACCTAGCTTTGTGGACCCTGGACAGTACATACCAGGTGATCATTACCTGGTGACCAATGCCAGCAATGTAACTACTACACATAGTGTGGCAATTGTTAATTTCTCCTGGGGAGGGGTAACTGGCCTAAAAAGAGTTGTGGTTAGGACAGACCTCCCAGTTGAATGTTTGTTGGGCAATGACTTTGAGAGCTCTCTATGTTCAGAAGTGGAGTACAGGACTCATGCAGAGATGGTAGGGATTTCATCACATGTCCTTGTTGTGACCAGGTCACAGGCCAAAAGGTGCCTCACTGAAACTCAGTCTTAGATCCTGGAACAATGGACCAAGCACCTACCAAAAAGAAGAACAGGAGGGTTAAGGCTGTGCCTTCCCACCTGCCTACAAGTGAGGATCAGCCTTCCCAGGAAGATGATCTTGAGACCCCTGAAGGAACTGTTTCTGAAGAACTTGAGCCTGATCAGGTTGAGTTTCTGGGGACAGGGGGACCTTCTAGGGCAGACTTGGGGCAGGCTCAGTTAACCTGTCCTTCTCTTGAACCCCTCAGACAGCAAGCTGCTGCTGAGGCTGCTGGGAATGCTCAAGGTACCCATAAAGTGTATTGGAATGAAGGGCTCCTTTATTCAGAGGGTAGAGACCCCAAGCCTGGTGCAACCAGGAGGTTGGTTATACCTCTGCAATTTAGGGGCTTCCTTCTAACCTTGGCCCATGATATTCCTTTAGCAGGACACCTAGGACAGAACAAGACTTGGGACCGGCTTGTCCCTCACTTTCACTGGCCTCACATGTCTGAAGATACCAAGGAGTTTTGTCGCTCCTGTGTCACCTGCCAAGCCAGTGGCAAATCAGGTGGCACAACAAAGGCCCCCCTAATACCACTACCTTTGGTGGGGGGTTCCCTTTGAAAGAGTGGGGATTGATATTGTAGGTCCAATGGATCTCCCAACAGCATCTGGGCACAGATTTATGCTGGTGGTAGTGGATCATGCCACCAGGTATCCAGAGGCAATTCCCCTTAGGACCACAACAGCTCCTGTTGTGGCCAGGTCCTTACTTGGAGTTTTCTCCAGAGTGGGGTTTTCTAAGGAGGTAGTATCTGATAGAGGTGCCAACTTCATGTCAGGATACTTAACAGCTGTGTGGAAGGAATGTGGTGTCAACTACAAGTTCACCACCCCTTATCATCCACAATGTAATGGGCTTGTTGAAAGATTCAACAAGACCCTAAAGGGTATGATCAAAGGATTACCTGAAAAGCTCAGGCGGAGATGGGACATCCTTCTACCCTGCCTTCTGTTTGCTTACAGAGAGGTCCCACAAAAGGTGGTTGGCTTCAGCCCCTTTGAATTGTTGTTTGGGCACCCTATGTTTGGTGAAGGAAGGATGGGAGTTACCTCTCAGAAAGCCTAAACAAGACATAGTGGACTATGTACTTGGTCTCCGCTCCAGGATAGCTGAGTATATGGAGAAGGCATCCAAAAACCTTGAGGCAAGCCAGGAACTTCAAAAAGCTTGGCACGACCAAAAGGCTGTCTTGACTGAGTACCAGCGAGGACAAAAGGTATGGGTGTTGGAGCCAGTGGCCCCAGCAGCACTCCAAGACAAATGGTCTGGACCCCATACAATTGTTGAGATAAAGGGAGAGGTTACCTACTTGGTGGACCTAGGAACTCCCAGGAGCCCCCACAGGGTGCTCCATGTCAACAGACTGAAGGCATATGTTGACACAGCAGACATGGGCTTACTCATGGCTACAGATGAGGGGCTGGAGGAGAGTGACCCTCTCCCAGACCTGTTGACTCAGAACCCTGAAGATGGCTCAGTTGATCGGGTGGCCTTAGATGGCAGCCTCACTGAACGTCAGCAAAATGACTGCAGACAAGTTTTACAGTCCTATAGACATATGTTCTCCTTGACACCCAGTCAGACTAACTGGTGTACCCATGTGGTGGACACTGGTGACAGTCTTCCTGTGAAGAACAAGATTTACAGGCAACCTGATCATGTCAGGGACTGTATAAAGACTGAGGTGCAAATGATGCTGGAATTAGGTGTCATTGAGCCTTCAGAGAGCCCCTGGGCTAGCCCAGTGGTTCTGGTCCCCAAACCTCATACCAAAGATGGAAAGAGAGAAATGAGGTTCTGTGTGGATTACAGAGGACTCAATGCTGTCACCAGGACAGATGCACATCCTATTCCAAGGGCAGATGAGCTCATAGACAAGTTGGCTTCTGCCAAATATTTGAGCACATTTGATTTGACAGCTGGCTATTGGCAAAACAGGTTAGCGGAGGAGTCTAAGGCCAAGACAGCATTCTCAAACCCAGGAGGTAATTACCAATTTGTGGTGATGCCCTTTGGTTTGAAAAATGCACCTGCCACCTTCCAAAGGTTGGTGAATCAAGTCCTTACTGGGTTGGATGACTTTTGTGCAGCTTATCTGGATGATATTTCTGTCTTCAGCTCCACCTGGTAGGATCACCTGGTCCACCTGAAGGAAGTGCTAGAGGCTCTGCAAAAGGCAGACCTCACTATCAAGGCCACTAAGTGCCAGATAGGGCAGAGTAAGGTTGTGTACTTGGGCCACCTTGAAGGTGGAGGCCAAGTTCAACCACTGGAGAGTAAGATCCAGACCATCAAGGACTGGTCCCCTCCAACTACCTAGACTCAGGTCAGAGCTTTCTTAGGCCTGACTGGGTACTACAGGAAGTTTGTTAAGAACTATGGGTCCATTGTGACTCCTCTTAATGATCTGACACCCAAGAAGATGCCCAAAAAGGTTCAGTGGACAGTAAACTGTCAAAAGGCATTTGAAGACCTGAAGAAGGCCATGTGATCTGCACCTATCCTGAAGAGTCCTGACTACTCCAAAGAGTTTATTGTCCAAACAGATGCTTCTGAGTTGGGGGTGGGAGCTGTGCTTTCACAACTTAATGTAGATGGTCAAGACCAGCCCATTGCTTTTATTAGCAGAAGGCTGACCCCTAGAGAGAAACGTTGGCCAGCTATTGAGAGGGAGGCCTTTGCTGTGGTGTGGGCCCTGAAGAAGTTGAGACCATACTTGTTTGGCACTCACTTCAAGATTCAGACCGACCATAAGCCCCTCTTATGGCTTAATCAGATGAAGGGTGAAAACCCCAAACTACTCAGGTGGTCCATTTCCCTACAGTGGATGGACTTTACAGTGGAGCATGGTAATGCAGATGGTCTCTCCAGGTACTTCCACTTAGAACATGAAGACACAACTGGTCAAGGTTACTCTTATGTCCCTGCGTTTGGGGGGGGGGGATTTGTGTAGGAGAGTAGGGTCTGCTATCCTATGGTCACCCCAAATTTTTGCGTTTTGTTTCACTGGTTTCTGACTTAATGTGGCTGTGGGTCTGCTAATCAGACCCACAGCCTGCTGTTCTCTCTCTAAATTAATACCAATGCACTCTAGGTGCATTACCAATTGGAACTGGTTCACCTTATAGGCCCCTGTAACAGTGTATCCTAGGGGAATTTTGAATTTGAATTTGAATCAGATTTCTAAAGCGCATAGCTACCCGTGGGCATCCCAGTGCTGTTGCTCAACATGCTAGATCCAGGGAGGGGGATGTTCAGGGGAAGAGCCAGGTTTTTAGTAACCTACGGAAGGCCAATAGGTTGGTTTCCCTTCGGATATTGAGGGGTAGGGCATTCCATAGCTTTGAGGCGTTGTATGAGAAGAGGCGTCCCCCTGAGCGTGCTCTTCTTATTCTGGGGACACTGGCCAGGGAGAGAGTACTTGATCTCAGCTGTTTATTGACTTTGTCAGGTTTGATGGGCAGTCTCAGTATGGGGGGGCCTCTGCCGTGGAAGATTTTGTGCGAAATGCAGAGGGTTTTGAAGGAAATTCTTTCTTGAATTGGGAGCCAATGGAGTGATGTGAGAGCAGGTTTAGCGGAGCATCTGGGCTTTGTCCCAGTGAGGAGCCTGGCTGCTGCATTCTGGACGTGTTGCAGTTTGTTGATGACCAATTTTGGGGCCCCTAGGTACAGGGCATTTCTGTAGTCCAGTCTTGAGATGATTAGGCCCTGGATAAAGAGTTTTCTGGACTGGAGGGGGATTAGGGGGAGGATTTTCTGTGCTGTCCGCATGAGGCCAAAGCATGTTCCAGTGGTTTTCCTCGATTAGGCTTTAAAGTTGAGGTCTTGGTCAATCCAGATGCCTAGGCTCTTGATTTCCTTTTTAGGGGTGGGGGGTGTTCCCATGCAGGGCGGCCATAGGAGTGTGGTAGGGAGTTTACATGGGTCGCCAAGTAGTAAAATCTCTGTTTTCTCCCCATTAAGTTTAAGGCGAGAGTAGCTAGGTTGTCCAAGCATTGGGCCAATTCATTTAGGGAGACGACCAGTTGGGTGTCGTCGGCATACATGACTACCTTTATGCCAAAAGGTGTCACGACATCTTCCAGAGGAGACATATACACATTAAAAAGTGTGGGGCTCAGGGAGGAGCCCTAGGGGACACCGAAGGGGCAGTGCTCTGGAATGAGCATGCCCGACAGCCACCTCGAAAGTTCTATGCTCCAAAAAAGATTTGAGCCAGGCCAAGGCGGTGCCAGTGACACCCGCTCTGTTCAGCCGGTGGATGAGGATGGCGTGGTCCACCGTGTCGAATGCAGCGCTTAGGTCCAAGAGGATCACTGCCATTGATCCCCCTGCATTCAAGATGGTTCTTGCTTCTTCGATCACGGCTATGAGGGCGGTATCTGTGCCCTGCCCTGGTCTAAACCCTGTCTGGGAGAGACGCAGGAGGTCATAGGACTCCAGAAAAGTGGAGAGTTGTTGATTAACAATCCTTTCAGCCACCTTGCTGATACCGGGGAGAAGTGAGATCGGTCTAAAGTTGGCCAGATCTGAGGGATCAAGGTGGGATTTTTTCAGCAGCACTCTGATTATGGCCCTTTTCCAGTTGCGGGGGACAGTGCCTTGGTTAAGGGAAGAATTGATTAGGTTGGTGAAGAGGGGAGTCATCGTGGAGGCTACCAGTTTTAGTTTATTTTGGGGGCAGGGCCTGTCAGAGCTCCGCTCTTAACTGAGTTTAGGGTGGCTAGAAACATCTCCGTGGTTACCTGGGAAAAGGAATCAATGCAGGGGGCATTGGATGCCATAGGAGAGGATGGTAGGTCTGGGAGGATGTTGAGGGTGGGGAGGGTTTTTAAGATGTTGTTAATTTTGGAGGAGAAGAACTGATTACATCTGGTGCCTGAGGGATCAGCAATAGGCTGTGGTTCAGGGACTTTCATCAATAAACGGATGATACAGTAGGTTTCTTTAGAGGAGTAGGCTGCAGCGTGTATTTTTTCTGCGAAGAAGGTAGCTTGGGTGTTTTTTATGCTGGCTTTGTAGCGCTTCATGGCTGCTTTATATTTTCCTTTACTCTTTGCGGCCCAGTCCTTTCTCCATAAGCGTTCAAGCTTTTTACAGTTTTTCCTTAATTCGCGCAGCTCAGGTGTAAACCAGGGAGATTTAAATGTTCCTTTTTTACTGGGGAGAGGTTTATTAGGTAGGACTGAATCAAGGGATTTTTCGATCCAGGTGCGGAGTGTTGATCCGCTAATGCTGGGTTTGAATCGAGGATTGGAGCAGTGGCTGCAAGTTCGCAAGTCCAGGCTACTGTGTCTAATTTTGGCAATGGGCGGGATGGAGCCTGAGGGGGGGGGGTCTTCCTGGGATTTCGATGGAAATTTGTTACTTAAAGGAGATTATGTAGTGGTACAACTAGGGGACGGGAAGGGGCTCTTCTGCAGTCGATTCGGGAACATTTGACAAAATAGGATCCAGAAGGTGGCCCTTAGTGTGAGTAGGCTGATAGTTTTTCAAGTGAAGGTTATAGGAGGATAGGTCTACCTTATGGTCTTCCGCTGCTTTGTCTGATAGATCATCAAAGTGGATGTTTAAGTCTCGCAGGACGGTGAAGTTGCGGGATAGACAGACATAGGAGGTGATAGCTTCCACTAAGGAATTGCAAAACTATCCTGGTGGTCCTGGTGGGCGATAAACAAGGATACCTAAGAATGTTTTTGATGGGGAAAGTTGAATGGAGAAATGTATATTTTCGCAGTCCTGAATCGGGCTGTCCATAAAACGGCAGGACAGATGATTTTTATAAATGATTGCGATTCCGCCTCCTATCCCAGAGAGTCTATCGTGACGTTTGATTAAATATCCTGGTGGCAGTGTTTGGACTATGTCAGGGTCGGATGCTGGGGGTAAGCCACGTTTCTGTGAGAAACAGCACCTCTAGTTCTGTCTCCTGCAGGAGCAGGTTGATTTCTGTGCTATGTTTGGGTAAGGACCTGCAGTTGAGTAAGGCCATCTTGGCCCAGTGCTTCTTTGGTGAGGTGGGAGCTTTTAAGCTATATGAACAGTAACAGCATCTCGTTTGCCGTTCTTCTAGGGAGATCGTGTGAAGGAAGTGTACGGAAATGGTATTCCTAAGCTGAAAGAGGTTTTTTTGTGTGTAGCAAATGGGGGATGAAATTGATGGCATATGGGACATATGCCCATGGCCCGGTCTGGTGCGGACGGGCGCAGACGGGCTTGCCTTTGGCGCGCCGCCGGCGCGCCCACTGCTCTCGTCCGCTGCGCTTCCTGGTAAGCGTGGCCATTTATACAGGGGATTGGCGGAAGGGGCGACCACTAGTCTGCCGACCCACTCCTCGTCCAAGATGGCGACCCCCCACCTGACTGTAGCCCCAACTCAGCTGCGGAGGTGAGAGGGAAGCGTGAGGGCATGTGCGGCTCAATCGCAGCAGCAGGTTTTTTAAAAAGGTTCCTTCAGTGCAAAACAAAAGTAAATAGTGCAAGTATTGTTTTTAAATATAAGTATTGTGCCACCCCTTGCCTGGCCTAGCTCTTTGACACAACTGGCCTTTCACTCAGCTGGGGTAAGTTGGTGTAATCACCTCTTACTTAGGTATAGTATAACTATATCTAACATATATGGACACATGGTAACCTATAAGTCACTCCTATGGCAGGCCTCGACAATCCTGGAGCAGAGTGCTTGGTTTCATGTGAGGTGGTGCTCTGGCATGAGCTGAGCCTGTCTGCAGCTTTCGGAACAACGTCCTTCAGCTGTTTCATGATATTACCATACCATATACTCTTAAGTGAATTATGAACCATGCGGTTAAATGCTATCTTTGATGGCTGGGCAGAATTGCCGCAGTCAAAATGACGCTGCTGCCGCAGATTTTATATCTGTTCCAGACGCTACCCCTGAAGCCCTCGGCTTGGTGGCTTCAACAGACCCAATCGGAGCTGTCGCGATTCATCTGGAATGGCCGTCGGCCGCGGTTTAAGCATACCCTCGCCACTTTGCCCCCTGCCCATGGGGGGGTTGGTGTGCCTGACCTCACCCTGTATTTCCAGGCAGCACAACTACGCACCCTCGTAGAGTGGTACCAACTGGAGTCAGGCAAGCACTGGCTTTTCCAGGACCAGGCAGTGGCCGGACGTACCCTGCAGGGCGTGCCTTTCCTGCCGCGCCGGCATAGACCCCCCCAACCTCTACGCCTCCGACATCACGAGCACCACCCTGGAAGTGTGGGACAGAGTAGCTGTGGTCAAGGGATTGACCTCCTTTCCCTCGCCTATGACCCCCATCTTCGAAAATCCGGACTTCACGCCTGGTTTGGACACCAGAGCGTTCTCGACTTGGCGTACAACGCCCTGCAGAGCGGCGGGCCACATGTTCGACCTCAAGGGGATCCTCCCGTTTCATCAGGTTAAGACAGACTACGGCATTGCCGAGACAGAACGCCTACAGTACCTACAAGTGCGACACTGGGTGCTTCACCCCTCGATCCAACCTGGTGCCCAACGACACCTCACACCTTACGAAAAGTGGTTGCTAACTCGCACATCAGATAAAAAACTGATCTCGGACCTCTATCAACAGCTGCTCCTCACTCATGTCCACACATACAACGCAGGGCAGGATAGGTGGGAGAGGGATCTGGGGCGACAACTCACTAGGAAAGAATGGGAAGGGGTGTATCATAGAGCCGACATTCAGCACACCACACTCAGCTCACTGAGACCCTAACCAAAGTCGCCACATACTGGTATCACACGCCCGAGAGATTACACCAATGGGATGCCCGGGTTAGCGATAGATGTTGGAGGGGGTGCGGGGAACTAGGAACACTGGAACACCTGCTGTGGGGCTGTGAGGCACTCCACCCCTATTGGACCCCCATCCTGGACCTCATAGACTCACACCTAGACACGCAGCTGCCTCGCTTCCCAGCCTACATCATATTAGGCCTCCCGAACGATCTCATGTATCCCCTGAAATCCTGGAGAGGGCGGCTGATTGCACTAGCTCTGGGGGCAGCAGTCCAGAATATAGTGGCCCATTGGAGGGCCGTCCAGGCTCCGCAGCAACTGGGTTGGCTACACCGGCTCTGGGCGATCCTGGGGATGGAAAAACTGTCATTGGCAGCAGCAGGGAGGGGGACGGACTTTGCGGAGCTTTGGCGGCCCTTCCTCACCCTACTAACGGGGGAATTCCGGGAGGTAAGCTGTCCCCGTTACCTGCGTCTACTGCGACTCGCAGAAACCCCTCTCCCGGAACCCAAGACGCGCACCCACAAGCGCAAAGTCCCGATACGCGCAGCGATACCTGACCTGTAGAGGACAACAGAGGCTTACTATTGGTCCCCAATACTGGACAAGGAGAGGGGAGGGGTAGGGTGGGAAGGGTGGGGGGGGTTATTTAATGTTCTACGTTCTTGCACTATTGTTGTTCAGCCTGCACCTCTATAGCACCTCTTTTGATGCGGCCGGCCCGGTTGGGTTGTAGGCGGCTTGCTGTGTTAACGAACAGTGTTCCCCGCTAGGAAATGTGATAGGCGACAATGGGGCTCTGGATTTTGGCTTCCCCAAATCGACTCCGGCCCGAATGATGTGGTGAGGTGCATGATGCTTATCTTTGTTCAATAAAAGATTTAATACATAAATGCTATCTTTGGTGTGGCTTTATCAAAACATGTCGAGTAAGGTGTCATACGATTTGGAATACTACCCCCTCGCCAATTCTGGCGACGGGGGTAGCATTCCACCCTTCTAGAGGGACACGACATGTACCTAACCTGAAACCCGGGTAAAGTTAAACATGAGTCTCAGCATCACAAAATGGATGCTGCCACCACAGACACAAGTCTGACCTCCTGCTGCTGGGAGTCTTTCCAGCTTGGGAGGCCTGGACAAAGGTTTTCCTGTCAGGGGAGGTGCTTGCACCACCCCAGACAGGATTTTGTGTAGTGGGTTAGGGAGGGCTGAATAGATTGAGACATGCCTGGGGCACACAAGGTGTCCCTGTGCACATGCCAGTTCAAACCGGAGCTGGGGCTTTCCAGCCCCAGTCCTGGTGCGAAACTGGACAAAGGAAAGGGGGTGTAAACACCCCCCTTCCTGGTCCCACCCAGAGGAGGGACCTAGCAGGTGATTCGGCCCCTAGATTTGGTTTAAGAGTAGGAGCTGTGTCCTAAGACTTCAGATCATCCTGAACTCGACTTGAAATAAGAAGAAAACTGGACTTCGACATTTTGCTGCACAGAAGACTGAAGATCATCTCCCTTGTGACCACCCTGTGATCACAGGCACCATCCAGCAACTCGACGACTGCAGCACCCAAGGCATCCTCAATGCTGTGCTTTGGGGTTTGAGAAGCCCCACCACCGAGCAGCATCTGCACCAAAGATCAGCCCTCCAGCATCCACGAGATCTGCGTCGGGCCCTTTTGCATTTTGCCACTTGACGCGTCATCCTAGTTACTGGCCTGTTGGTTAGTGGCCATCTTGATGACGAAGTCTACAAACAATGATGCTGGTCTGGTTGCTCCAGACTGGCCCTTGCTCCTGTGAAAAGGAGCAGCCCCTCTGACCTTCCTGGTCTGAGTAACAAGCTTTCTTTGACTCCTGTGTGGCTTGCATTAGCCAAGGCCTGTTTGCTGCAATCAAGTTGCCGACACCACCAACAGCTAGAGCCTGCATGGGATAGCTCGTGATCGACTCCTGGACGTCCTCCACCTCTTCGTATCCATGTGGCTGCAGAGAGAAGCTACACCTCTTCACCTGTTTGCACCTGACAACGCCTGGTTCCTTCCTGGTTCCTCGCCGGTCACTGGCTAGTGACTTTGAACATTGTCCCCTCTGCTTTCAGGTCTTCACCTCTTCAGATCCACCCTTGGATCCACCGGAACTCTTCTCGACGACCCGCCTGCAGCAGCTTCATCTTCAGGCTCCATAGAACAGCACGACAAAACCCGACACACTTTGAGACATATGCACCCGCTTCCTGTGGGTGAGGTAACGCTGGCATTTCGGTGCTCCTGTATAGAATTACACCTTTAGTGTCTATGTTCCAAGTTGCTAGGTTCTAGGTCATACGGAAGGTTCCTTTTGCAGTAACTTTGTGACTTTTATGCACCCATTGAAATCAATAGTGCCCGCGTGTAACTTTCAGCACTGCACACAAATTCCGTGGGCCTCCTGGTCACTAACTTTTGTCAGCTCCTTGTAGTCCCAGCGATTCCCTAGGCCCTAGGCCTTTTCCCTTTCAGAATAGTGGTTCTTATACCACTATTTTAGTATATGGTTTGAGCGGCCACCAGGGCCTATCCATATTGTGCAACTTTTGTATATTTAAACACTGTCTTGTTTTAACGCATTTGCTTCTGTGCTCATAAAGAGTATAGGGGGTACTTTTAGTAAATAAATACTTATATATTTTCAATATATATCTGTGTGGTGTCCTTTCATTTGGTATTCAAGGAGAGTGTATATGGTAAAACAGCTTGCTTCACATGCCTTTACAGAGTTTAGCCTAAGACTGCTTAGCCTATACTACCCCCTAGGATAGCTGGTCTATAAGGTTGACTTACAACCAACACCATAAGGGTTGCTTGGCATGGTACAAGGTGATCACTAGAACTAGTGAGCATCATAAACCAGGCCAACTTCTCACAGACATTCCCTAACCAAATGTTGCAAAGTTCCTCGGGGCAACCCCCTTCCTCTTTCACAGCACAACCTGATAGCCTTAATGTAAACTATCCATCAGTGCACCATTCCTAGTGAAATCCAATCTGGCAGAACTATTTGCTCCTGGAGGAGGCTGGGGGCCCGCTAAGGGACCTTAAACCCAGGTTTCCCTGCAAAAAGTTATTGTCTCTGCCCGGGAATCAGTTTTCCCTCCTCTTCATGGGGAACGCACTGACAGGGAGCTATAGGCAGGCTATTGATAATTTTCATATTGTAATTTCAGGCCAGAAAATTATAACACTCCGAGTTACTTTTCATGTATATTTATCAAAAATACACCTGCACATTTGAGTTGGATTTTAAAGAAATATGTAAACAGTGATTGAATGGAGTTTGTAGCTTATTCCAAACCAAAGTTACAAAATTGCCTTTTAATTGTACTTTTATTTTTCACACTAAAATAGCTATAGGCTTATATAGTGACTACAGATTTTGTAGGCCAGTTATTGTAGGAACATATCAACCTAAAATTCATACATGTTCTTCTTTTAAATACTAGGCACCCTACCTTGTGGGATAGAAGGCCCACTTAGGGGTTACATGTAATATTTCAAAGTAGGGTTCCTTGTGTCAAAAAGGGTTGTTTTGGTAGGTCTGAGTGAAGAGTTAAAACCTGCAGCAACCAGGCTTCACATATTGACCAGGGGGCATATTATCAAGGGGGTTTATCTCCGCTTTTTTGGCTTTAAAAGCCAAGAAAGCGGAGATAAAATTATCTCCCTATTACCAAGCTGTCGCTAACACCAGTTAGCGACAGCTAATAGGAGATAGCGACCATCTTGGGCCCCGCTTTGCATTTCAGTGATATTTATCACTAATGACATGCAAAGTGGGCGTGCCAAGATGTTAGCGACTGGAAACAGTCGCTAACATCGCTATCTCCTATTACCAACGTTTGGAGATATTCGCACTAAGAGCGAATATCTCCAAAAGCTAACACCTGCCCTGAGCAGTTCTTAGCCATGTTATCCAATGGGAGGTGGATAACATGGCTAAGAGCATTTGCTCGATAGTGCATGAATATCGCTGACTTTTCAGCGATATTCATGCATTGCGGCCGTTTTTTATCGCATTTGCGATAAACCTTGCTAATAGCAAGGTTTATCTGCGATAAAAATCGCCGATGTGTGGCGATAATTTTTGTCTCTAAACAAGTTAGAGACAAAAATTATCGCTAGTTGTTGGTAATATGCCCCCAGATGCCTTGTTTTTTTTGTTAGCCTAATGGATTGTACAATATGTGCTGCAGTGCACGGGAAAAATGTAAATTCCATGCCATTGGTGTATTTTCCTGCACAATCTACTATGGCCTTACAGTAAAGCTAAGTATACGAATTGAGGGTTAGCCAATTTTGCCATGTTTTATGGGTTCAGAACATATGTACTGGGAAATGGACAGCATTGTTCTAGTGTTCAAAGGTTTAAAACCCAATAATACTAATCAGCATGGGGGTCACCATCTAAAAGAGGCATTATCCTGTTCAAATAAACATCTTAGTGAGGGTGGGTATATTTTCCTAAATTATTGTTTAAATATCAATGAATATTTATAAATGTAATTAATAGATTTAGAATATGTTATTACTTAGTAAATATTTAATTTAAGGAAATATTGTGCTGGAACATATTATTGTATTACTTCCAGGTTAGTATTGCTTTTTATAAATTATTTTGCATTTAGAGTTTCACATGATCATATATTTAAATGTATAAAAAAATAACAGTGAGCTTTCACCCCAGTGGTGGAGTAACTTTACATGTATATATTCTTTCCCATGAGGCTTCACTTCTTCATTGGAGGGGGTTGAGACATGTAAAAATACATCTAGATGTAAATCTCCACATTGAAATGCTGAATAGCAAAAAAGTTGAGAGTAACACTTAAATATAGGATTAGAGCTACACATGTAGATTTACATTGGTGAATCAGGTATTTATTCACCAGCCTGTGTTGAAAAAATTATGAGCATAAACAAACAAGCAAGCACTAGAAGCAGTATCACAACAATGCTGAATAACCACAGTCCTACCCAGGATTGCACCCTAACCAGTTTGGACAAGCGAAGGAAGTTATGTCCTCTAAGCCTGAGCGTGAGTATAGTAATAGCAAATGAAATGGAAAAGAAGTTGCACAATGGTCATTGATGATTTGGCAGCTTGGAGACTGAACTAGAAGTTGTGGTAAGTGGGGCTGGGGGGTGAGTCGGGGTACTTTTGTGGGCTGGGAGTGGGTTGGGAATATTTTATTGACTGGGTTGGAAATGTTTTGTGGGCTGAGGTGGGTCGGGTTGTTTTTTGGGCTGGGGGTTCTGGTATGTTTTGTGGGCTGGGGAGCAGGTCGGGAATGTTTTGTGGGCTGGGGGTAGCTTGGAAATGTTTTGTGGGCTGGAGGTGGGCCAGGGTTGTTTTGTGGGCTTGGGGGTGTGCATGGAATGTTTTATGGGCTGGGGTGGAGCAGTTGTTTTGTAGGCTGGGGGGTGAGTCAGGGGGCCTCATTTATGAGGCCGTGCGTCACTTTTACGCCGCTGGTGCGTCACTTTTTGTGACGCACCAGTTGCATAAAAAATGCGCCTTGTTGCGCCATATTTACAAAGTGACGCATCTAAGTAGATGCGTCACTTTGTAAACCCCTGCGCCACATTATACCTGCGCCAGGTATAATGTATGCAAGGGGGGCGTATTGACGCAAGAATGGGTCTTAGAAGTGACGCAGTGAAATCTATGAGATTTCACTGCGTCACTTTTAGGACGCTGTTGCGTCAAAATCTTGCACCTGCCTCACAGCAGGCGTAAGACTGACGCAGGCCCTTTCAGATGGGGCTTGCCCCATGTGAAAGGACGTATTGCTGGAGTTGCGTCACTTTTGTGACACACTCCAGCAATGCGTCACTTTTGCACTTACAGATACGTCAGAAATACTGACGTATCTGTAACTCCTTGCGACATGATGCGCCATACATTAAATATGACGTATCAGGAATGTCGCAAGGAGTGCGCACTGAGAAGTGACGCATCGCAGCTTTCACGCAGCGATGCGTCATTTCTCATAAATGAGGCCCAGGATGTTTTGTGGGCTGGGTGGTGGGCCGGGAGCTGTATTGGACAGAAGCAGAAAGCAGGGAGAGATCCACAGTGAGGTAAGTGGGACTGGGGGGTCGGGGTACTTTTGTGGGCTGGGGGATTGGGTGAAGTTTTGTAGGCAGGGGGGTGAGTCGGGAATGTATTGTGGGCTGGGGGATCGGTTGGGGTTGTTTTGTTGACTGGGTATGGGTCAGGGTAGTTTTGTGGGATGGGGTGGGTCAGGGGTAGTTTTGTAGGATGGGAGGTCGGAGTTGTTTTCTGGGCTGGGGTGAGTCGGGGTAATTTTCTGGACTGGGTGGTGGGTCAGAGGTAGGTTTCTGGGCTGGGGGTGGGTCTAAGGTAGTTTTCTGGGCTGGGGGTTCGGGCTAGTCTTCAGGGCTGGTTATTAGAGGTAGTTTTCAGGACTTGGGGGTCGGTGGTAGTTTTCAGGGCTGGGGGTTCAGAGTAGTTTTTAGGGCTGGAGAAGTGTTGAGGCAGTTATTTTAATTAGAGGTTAGGGTATTAGGCCTCAGGGCAGGGGCAAGGAAATGGATAGTCAGCGTAGTTTTTGGGGCTTAGGGGAGGGCGGGGCAGTATTTAGGGCTGGGCAGGGTCAGGTTAAGGGACAGGGTTAAGGGACATGGTTTTACGCATCAGGGTATAGGGAGGGCATTGCGTGGGGGTTGGAAGGGGGTAGGGGAATTTACACATCAGGGCTGGAGGGGGCAGGTGAGGGGGGAGTTTGTACCTTAGTGTGGTGGAGAGGGGGGTTGCGACTTTAGCCACACATGCCTCTTTATCATACATGTCTTCACCACAAACATTTGTGGTAAAGGCATGCATGGTAGAGGAATGCGTGGTTAAGATGCAGTCGTTATTCAGACCGTGCTATTCAGGCATGTGGGGTTGGGGAATTTGTGGTTGAATCATTTAACCCATCCTTCATACTTCTGGAATGGTGTAATAAAAGAGGCACTCTTGTGGTTTGGCACCCTATGATGACCTTCAACTACCACCATTTTAATTGACTTTAGTGTGTTATTTTACCCTAGCCTTAATGTAGGACAGTTCTGCATATGCCTGCTTCTCTTCTGTTTTGTACTATGCTGTCTTTTAGTGGGAGCTGCCACAGAGTAGAATAGTACTGTTGACTTTGAAATGGCCTCATGTCATCTTGTTTTCTGACTTTGCCTTGCTTCTTCATACACAGCAGTGCTTGCAAGTTGTTTGGGTTAATTATGAGCTCTTGCTATTGGCTTTTACATGGCCTCATGTCATCTTGTATTCTTACTTTGCCATGCTTCTACGTGGACAGCAGTGCTTGCAAGTTGTTTGGGTTCATTATGGGTTCTTACTATTGGCTTTTACATGGCCTTATGTCATCTTGTTTTTTGGCTTTGCCTTGCTGCTCCCACGTAGCTGCAAAGTGGGGAGTGCATGTATCTGCTCCTCACTTGTTTTTCGCTCTTCACTGACCAGGTGAACATGATATTATCTGCCTCAAAGCCAATATAGGGTAGTTTGGCTAGCCTCCGTCTCGGCCGTCACAGAGACTGGTACAGCCAGCTCGATTCTTTCTCATGAGAAGGGGGCGAGTTTTTCTAGAAGCTTCGTTTCATATTTAGTAATGGTATTTAAGGTGGGAACTTTCGAGGGCCAGGTGGAAGTTCACCACAGAATAGACATGTTGATCTGGAGGTGACGGAACTTGAGTCCTGATTGAACTCCATCCTGGGCTGTTGAAGGGCTTCCCCAACTTGAGTTGGCAAGGATGATGCAAATTCAATTGGTGAGGTGTTCCTAACCATTTTGTTTATATATTTTCTACTCTCATATTTGTATATACTGCATTTTATTTCAATTGTTCATTTAATTGTTCACTTCATACTTGGGAGTCTGCATTTACTGATATATTTAGCCTACCATTCCCATTAATACATTTGTGTGTTATTTTAAGTGCACCTGGATTTGTTTTCTTGCCTCGCCTAAAGGGAGTGCTGTATCTTTTCCTCATCTGTAGGGGGTGCTGCTCAAAGTGTATTATTTAAAAGTGCAGTGGTATTTTAAATGTACCTCAATTTGTTTTCTGCCTCGCCTAAAGGGAGTGCTGCGTCTTTTCCTCATCTTTAGGGAGTGCTGCTCAAAGTGTATTATTTAAAGGTACAGTGGTATTTTTGCCTCCAAAGTGGGAGTGTAGGGTTTGGGTGTGTCCTTTTAGTGAAAAGCGCATTCATTACATCTTGGCGTCATTCTCACAGGATTCAAACGTTGAAATTAAAAGGGGAAAAAACATGTTTCCCAGAAAATTAAAGGAGGATTCCCAGATACCAATTGATCTACCTGGAATGGAGGTAGTCCCATATGGTGTGGTAGCAGATGAGTGGGCTAATTGTGCTGGGTTGAGTGAGAATTGGAGTGTGTATGTAGCTGACGCTGAGCCAGCACAAGTGGTTGCGCGTTTGTAAAAAGTGCCTTTGAAGAAAGGAGAAGAGCTTGCTTTGTTAGGAAGAAGAAGTTGGATCCTCATAAGTGCTTATTGTAAAATGCATGAAAAATATGTTCAGCTGCAGAGTGGATTTGAAAAACTTAGAGAAACAGTTTTACCTCCACGATGTTAACCTGTCAGAATAAGTTATTGCAAGGTAAGTTGGAATCCTACCAGACTGTGGCAGAAAAGGCAGGTTGTATCGTGCAATACAAGTATAAGAAACGGAGAGGAAGGGTTAACAAGAGAAAATTACGTTTACCAATTCCAAAAGTAGGAATTGACTGGGACCCTGAAACGTGGGATGGAAATATTTGAAATTCCTCTGAGTTCTCTGACTCTGGAGGAGAGTGTGATCAGGCTGGCAAGTGTGATCAAGCTAGCAGGCAGGGGGCTGTGATGGACTGTATGGAGGATTTTACTCAGCCGGAGATTAATGACATTTCAGACAAAAACAGTGGTGTCATTTTGAATGTATTGTTTAGCATGTATCAAAAATTTGAACACTCAGAAAAAGAATATAGTGATCTGAGATGGGAGTTGGCTGATGTTCAATTTGAAAACAAGTCTTTGAAAAAAGTGTTAAATATGTGCCAAACTCTGAAGCCGTTTGTTTTGACCAGCTATGATGAGTCATATGTGAAAGAAAGTGAACTTAGAAAACATGCCAATTAATCTGCAGGCTTCACATATGGTCTTACTTAATTATTTTGAGGATGTTACTCAGTCAGAAAGGAATGTGCAGGGAGATAGACAGATCAGTCTGTTAGTGATCACTGGTTCCAGGTATAAAACAGAAATCGCAGTGAATGGTGAATTTTGCTCTACATGGAAAAACGCTATCTTGAAAAAAGGAATTATTTTAAAAGCATGGTCAATTCAGAAAGGAGACAGAGTATCATGTGTGCCAGTTCAGAAGCAGTCTGATATCCTACTTTTAAATTTAGATGCTGGACAAATACGGATGCGTTTGTGCTTTTGTGCATTAAAAGACACTCAGCAGAGGGCAAAAGGATATAATGTGATTTATCAATGGGAGGTAGCCACTGATATAAGATGGCATATAAAGACAGTGACTGCAGTTTTGCATGAACAGTTTGTGCAGGTCCCACAGAAAGTCCGGGGTGGAGTTTCAGACACAGGGTTCCCCAGTGAAGTGGCAGATTCTACTGCAAAGCGCAGCTACTGTGCATGACAGAACATTTAATTCCTTTACAGATGACAAGGCTAAAATGATGGAGACAGAGGTGGTGACACATGATTGCATGACTAAATACGAGCACCTAGAAGATAAGGATCATACAAACAGGTGGGCAGAAAATGAGGGTATGCATATTCCCTAGATTTACTCAGAACTGGGATTCTTTTGTGTCAGAATGCACAAGCCAGACCAGTCCCACAGAAGGTGAAGGGCGAGTTTAGGGAAGGAAAATAACCAGAGCAGACTGGGCAGCCAGATTGCCTTGGGCTTTTGATAATTGACAAAGTGAGCACGTATCTAGCAGTGAATGGAGAAATAGTCAGGAAGGAGACTGCCCCAGGCCTTCTTACTGTGCAGGGAAAAAGAGAGTTTCACTCCAATACCAAGAATTCAGAGGCTAAAGTGTGGGTAGAATTCTCAGACAATTCCCCAAAGCCAGCAGTGAACAGTGCTGACAGGAATGATAATATTGTGCCTTTAGACTTAAAACAGGGACAGGAAAATGTGCGCTTTAAAAAAAATGTTTTCTGCAAAAAGAGTGATGCTTGTTTCTTTTCCAGGTCATCATACTGTGACATGTTGATGGGCCTGATATCTCTGCCCGTGTATGAGTGCCCTGTATGGGTGGGATCCCCCCTCCCCGCCCCTCCCCACCCCAAGCCGGGAGGGATCACCAGACAGTGCAAGCTGACATCCTGTGGCTGAACGGACCAGACAGACCTCCAAGACAAATGAACTGATTTAGTGAACATGAAGTATAATGTACACAGTGACCATTTCAAATGTACTCTGGTAGGCTCTGCGTCTTTCACACAGAAGGACTGTTTGTTTAAAGAAAAAGAACAACAAAAATGTTCTGCATTTGGAGAAAAATGTTAGAAGATGTTGATGTTGCTTTTATTTTTTACCACTAAGTATATGTTTGGCTACTTTTTCAGTAGAGTTTCAGTATTAGCCATTTGAGACATTAGAAGCATTTCCGAGTTCATATGCTTGATTCTATTCATCGTTTATTTTGTGTATCCATCAAACATTTCTTCTTGCTGAGTATCCAGATATGCATGAGCTATTTCTACATGCTTTGAAATGATTATTACATGCTTTTATGATTTCACCGTTTTATACTTGTGCTTTCAGTTCTGCACATGAGCTTATCATGTTAGTGCTTCAAAATGAGCTTCAAACATGGTTGTGTTTTTCAGTTAAGATATGCCATTCTTCAATGGTAGTTGTGTTTTTTTTAGTTAAGAAGTGCAGAGTTAATCATAGTTGTGTTTTTCAGTTCACACATGCTTTGAAATGATTACTGAATGCTTTTATGATTTCACAGTATTATGTTTGTGCTTTCAGTTCAGTTTTGATATATGTAAATGGTTATAGTCGAAGGACATGGGGTGGAATGTAGTGAAAGAGGCACTCTTGTGGTTTGGCACCCTATGATGACCTTTGACTACCAACATTTTAGTTGACTTCAGTGTGTTATTTTACCCTAGCCATAATGTAGGACAGTCCTCAATATGCCTGCTTCTCTTCTATCTTGTAATATTGCGGTCTTTTAGTGGGAGCTGCCATGGAGTAAAAGAGTACTATTTGCTTTGACGTGACCCCATGTCATCTTGTTTTCTGACTTTGCCTTGCTTCTGCGTGCACAGCAGTGCTTGCAAGTTGTTTGGGTTAGTTATGAGTTCTTACTATTGGCTTTGACATGGCCTCATGTCATCCTATTTTCTGTTTTTGCCTTGCTTCTGCGTGCACAGCAGTGCTTGCATGTTGTTTGGGTTAATTATGAGTTCTTACTATTGGCTCATGTCATGTTGTTTTCTTGCCTCGCCTAAAGGGAGTGCTGTGTCCTTTCCTCATCTTTAGGAGGTGCCGCTCAAAGTGTGTTATTTAAAGGTGCAGTGGTATTTTAAATGCACCTGGTTTTGTTTTCTTGCCTCGCCTAAAGGGAGTGATGCATCTTTTCCTCATCTTTAGGGGGTGCTGCTCAAAGTGTAGTATTAAAAGGTGCAGTGGTATTTTTTCCTCCAAAGTGGGAGTGCAGGGTTTGGGTGTGTCCTTTTAGTGAAAAGCACATTCATTACAAATGGTGACACAAGATAGGCCTGTAGAGGAGCAACAGATGAACATACCCTCAGGGTCTATACTTCTAATTTGTTAAGTAGTAACTCTGTCTGATGTTCTTCATTTCAACCCTGTTCTGTGTGGAATTCATTTGAAGGCATGTCTGAAAATTTAAGCTTTTATGAGTTTCCTGAACCACATGTACCTCATGTAGCTGAGTTCAGATCTGAACTTAGGGCTGAAGGTGTTGCAAAGTCTCAGCCCTTTTGCAGCAAGTGATTGCTGTTGGGTTTCACTCACTTGAAGAATTGCTGATTAATTAGATGAGCAGGTATTAAGCAAAGGCCTCCTCTTGGTATGTAGTGAGGTGTCAGTTTATGCAGCAAATTGGAACCATTGCCTTAGGTATATGTTTCCTCTTTCCAGAGAGAATGCCAGCAAAGAAAATCTGTCCTGGATCATAAAAAATGCTGTAACATGCTGTCTGGGAGATTGTAGTGAAATGTTGGCGCATGGTACACGGGGGGCAGTCTCATTTACTTTTTCCGAGGGTCCTAGCATGAAACTTGACCACTACCAGACCATGGTCTCATGCAGATTACATTCTTGCTCAGGAAAGCTAGCCTGGCTTTCAGTGTGCTGGCTGAATCTTGGGTTCTTATTGAGCATGACTATGCTGAGGAAGGGGGTAGATATGGCCCAGTTGATGACAATGGTTAGCATCCATGTTAGGCCAAGGTCTGTTCAGAACCAGGGGGCTGGTCTTGATTTGCCAGAGGAGTGTTGAACAATCATGAAAGCTTAAGGGGGATGAGTGGGTAGATACAACAGGCCTACATAAAAATAAGCAACCTGTTACCAAGAAATCAATCACTATGACTCCATAATCAAGCACAATTCTGTTATTTTTCAAAGGACTGTGTATATTGCCATTACTCAGTTTTTTTTGGACAGTGGACCCACAATCCACCTCCTTCCCATATCCCTCAATCCTCCTAAAGTCCTGATAGGTCACACCTTCCCCATTCCCTGTAAATGTTACCCCAATACATTTGTGATTATGGTTTTCATTGTTAGTTTATCAAGGAATGGGGTTTGTTAATTATGAAATCAAGGTTTTCAAATAATGCCTGGTAGAGGAGACAAGAAACTCTCCCTCAGAAGCTAAAGCCGGGAAAGCTAAGGTAGGCAGAATGTAAGGTATGTCATGTGTCCCACAGAAGCTACCTATCAAGCACACAACTAGTCACTTTGCAGAATGGAAACACCTGTATCTAGTGCACAATGTCCCATCAATGAATTGGCTTTTTGCCTGCTAGCCCTCGACTGTCCCAAATACGATCAAACATTAATCGCTTATTGCCTTGCCGTCCTATAGGCATGTCCTGACTACTCCCTGGGGTTTAGATAGAAGTTGACTGGTACATTCTGTTTTCTAATTCTTATAATTTTTGTGTTACATTTTTTTATGTTTTTTTAAATGGGTGCCCGTTTATTTAACGGGCATACATTATGCCACTCATCTATTTGTGTGTATATACAACCAGAGAGGAAGGGTGTAACAGGCTACTCTCCTACCCCTAAATCACAATTTACAACAACAAAAGAGCGCCTATTGCTGTGGGTTTCTAAGTGACATGGTACCTAAGTAAAGAAACACACAGTGAATAAACTAAATAATATGTGCGGTCAAAGAACTGGGAGAAAAGGAAAAGAAGAAAAAAATATTTTCTAAAAGAACCCTCACTCACCCTAGTGGTGAATTGCTTCATCATGGGGTTTGCCACAGGAGGGACCGAGCATCCCCCCTGTGTGCTTCGACGCCTGCAAATGGAAGCGGAGCAGGTATTACAAAAGTGTGAAGTGATATACGTGATCAGTGATGAATGAATAGTGTGGTAAAAGATCGCAGCTGGACCCCAACAACTTTATTAAAGGGCCAGATGTTCACATTAAAAACAGTGAGATCACTTGGAGGTTTATATTAGAACCCCAGTGACCCGGTGTGAGTGGTCCCAGTTCTTTGACCGCACATATTATTTAGTTTATTCACTGTGTGTTTTTTACTTAGGTACCATGTCAATTACTTTTCTATTTGTTGCAGATTCTCAACCTGCTCCCCACCAAACCTTCCTAGATCACCTATCATTTTCCATTTTATAAAGATACCCCAGCATTGCAAATTCCCATTTTATTTAGGACGAATCAGGTGGGACTAAAGTCCCCATACTTCACTCTCACACTCACTTATTGAAAAATGGTTTATACACGTACAATATGTGCTCCCCTCCATGGCCATCCTGTCCTCCACTGAACACACTTCCTTTTCCTCTCCTGATTTAATCTGGTGTTTTGCCACCAGTTCATTTTTTTCACTCTATAAAGGTTGGCCATCAATGTAATTTTAATTTGTTTGCCTGCTTTGAAAAGAAACAAGCAGTTGTATTGTTATTTGATGTATCTTTTTTCAGGAGACTTTTTAAGTTACATTTTCCAACTTGTTTGGCCAGAACGGTAAACAGTCATAATATTGATTCCAAAATATAAAATGGACATAATATCGAAGTAAAAATATAGAATGGACAAAATATCGAATAGACACAATATAGTGGTTAAAAATATCGAATTTAAGGTAAGTAATATCGATTTTCAAAATATAGAAGTCAAAATATCGAAGTATACAATATAGGCATTAAATATATCGATTTTTTAATAATATAAATTTTTTAAAGTGTTTTGTATGTTAGTATATGTGTGAAAAGTGTATATTAATGTTTGTAATGTATGTTTAATGTATTTTAAGTAATGAATTTTATGTTATTTAATTTTTGCGTAATTTAATTCTGTAGCGGGTTGTGGGTTTATAGGGGAATAGGGTGGGAAGTAATTTAATTGTAATTAATTAATTAAATATTTTTATTTATTTATTGGTATTCATTTTGAATTTATTGTTATTTTTTATTTGGTAATTCATTTTTATTAATTGGCAATTAATTTTTATTAATTGGTAAATATTTTGTATTAATTAAATATTTGATAATTATGATAATTGTATTGTATATTCTGTAGTGGGATGTGGGTTTATAGGGGAATAGGGTGGGAAGTAATTTAATTGTAATTAAGTAAATAATTTTTTTCATTTATTGGTATTGATTTAAAATGTATTGTTAATTAATTTTTAATTGGTAATTAATTTCTATTAATTGGCAATTAATTTTTATTAATTGGTAATTATTTTGTATTAATTAAATATTTGATAATTATGATAATTGTATTAATGTATTTTCTGTAGTGAGATGTGGGTTTATAATTAATTACATATTAAAAATACTTTTTGTGTATTGATAATTAATTTACTGTTAATTTTTAATTGGTATTCATTTTTAATATTAATTAGTTTTTGTTATTGAAAATTAATTAGTTGTTAAATAATTATGAATAGGTTATTAATTTGTAATAACCAATATGTAGTTGTATTTCTAATTAATTATTACATAATATTAAATTGGTTATTAATTTCAATTAATGTTTTATTGGTATTGATATTTAATTTATTTTTAATAATATAATAAATCATTACTTTCCCTACTGTTAAACTCACTGGAGTGGGAAAAGTAATTTTCACCCTCCCGCTATCCAACGCTTTCCCTACTGTTGCACTCTCTGGAGTGGGAATAGTATTTTTTACCCCTATGCTATCCAACGCTTTCCCTACTGTTGCACTCTCTGGAGTGGGAATAGTAATTTTTACCCCTACGCTATCCAAAGCTTTCCCTACTGTTGCGCTATCTGGAGTGGGAATAGTAATTTTCACACTCCCGCTATCCAACGCTTTCCCTACTGTTGCACTCTCTGGAGTGGGAATAGTATTTTTTACCCCTTCGCTATCCAACGCTTTCCCTACTGTTGCACTCTCTGGAGTGGGAATAGTAATTTGTACCCCTACGCTATCCAACGCTTTCCCTACTGTTGCACTCTCTGGAGTGGGAATAGTAATTTTTACCCTTATGCTATCCAACGCTTTCCCTACTGCTGCACTCTCTGGAGTGGGAATAGTAATTTTCACACTCCCGCTATCCAACGCTTTCCCTACTGTTGCACTCTCTGGAGTGGGAATAGTATTTTTTACCCCTACGCTATCCAACGCTTTCCCTACTGTTGCACTCTCTGGAGTGGGAATAGTAATTTGTACCCCTACGCTATCCAACGCTTTCCCTACTGTTGCACTCTCTGGAGTGGGAATAGTAATTTTTACCCTTATGCTATCCAACGCTTTCCCTACTGCTGCACTCTCTGGAGTGGGAATAGTCATTTTTACCCCTACGCTATCCAACGCTTTCCCTACTGTTGCACTCTCTGGAGTGGGAATAGTATTTTTTACCCCTACGCTATCCAACGCTTTCCCTACTGTTGCACTCACTGGAGTGGGAATAGTATTTTTTACCCTCCCGCTATCCAACGCTTTCCCTACTGTTGCACTCTCTGGAGTGGGAATAGTAATTTTTACCCTTGCGCTAACCAACGGTTTCCCTACTGTTGCACTCACTGGAGTGGGAATAGTATTTTTTACCCCTACGCTATCCAACGCTTTCCCTACTGTTGCACTCTCTGGAGTGGAAATAGTAATTTTTACCCCTACGCTATCCAACGCTTTCCCTACTGTTGCACTCTGGAGTGGGAATAGTATATTTTACCCCTACGCTATTTAACGCTTTCCCTACTGTTGCACTCACTGGAGTGGCAATAGTAATTTTTACCCCTACGCTATCCAACGCTTTCCCTACTGTTGCACTCACTGGAGTGGCAATAGTATTTTTTACCCCTACGCTATCCAACGCTTTCCCTACTGTTGCACTCTGGAGTGGGAATAGTATTTTTTACCCCTACGCTATCCAACGCTTTCCCTACTATTGCACTCACTGGAGTGGCAATGGTATTTTTTACCCCTACGCTATCCAACGCTTTCCCTACTGTTGCCCTCACTGGAGTGGTAATATTAAATGTTACCCTCCTGCTATCCTACGGTAAAATATTGTACATTTTTTATTAATAACTTAAATTAATTATATCTTAATTTTAAGGTTATTTGAGTATTTTTAAGTATGTTTTAGTTAATTATATTTATTATTTCATTAATTTTAAATTACTTTTAAGACATTTAAAAAAATTCGATATTTTGACTGACTATATTTTTTACAGACTATATTTTGGATTCGATATTTTTGTACTTACCTGTTTGTAGATAGGAATTCGATATTTTGGCATTCTATATTTTGGTGACTATATTTTGGTAAGTCTATATTTTGTCATTATATATTATGTCAGTGATCCAATGAGGACATCTTCCTCATATCCTAAGCCCTAACGCCAGGCCAACCTACATGATGAATCCCCCCCACCTGCCAAGTCACCACTGACAACACACCAACCACTTCACTCATATTACGGGAAAGAAACCAAGTGTGGCAAAAATTCAGCCAGCTGTTTGGCCTGCATATACCCACAGTATCTACAATGATAGTACAGTATCATCGAAAGAGTCTAGGAATGGTAAACGTCAGGAGCAAATAGAATCAACTAGGGGAAACAACAATAGTTAACTATATTCCAATATTTCCGTGACTCCTTTTGGCCACATCATATAGTGCCATAAGTTGTATTTCATGCTTTTCCGTTTTCGATGTCCCAGACTTTTTAATGATAGGCAATTGAAATATTTTTTTATTTCTGCAGATACCATTGGCCTCGCAAGTTTAGCAAGGTTTATTTTTAATGCCTTGTGAGAAAGGCATCCTTTTTATCCTGATCACCACCATTTTTTGAATAATACAGCATGAACATTGGTTGGTGAAATGTCTGAATTAATCTCAGCCACTGGTAATCTTTTCAGGCTGCATTCCAGTTCACTGTTTTGTCTTTGGATTGTTACAGCAGCCCTGTTGCTCTTCCTTTGAAATTATGCCTATGTTGGCAAGCAGTGGCATAGCTACGGTATGGAACATTGGGTCATCCTTTATTCTGACCTAAATCATCAATGCCAAAACTAACCTCTTCCAACCATTGTGATTGGTCAGGTCAGCTTATAAACAAACATTGGCACTGCCAATAGGCCTGCGCTTTAATATTTTCCTGCGTAGCTCTCAGATTTGTCAATGCATGCGTATGCACTGGAGGTCTTCACACCCCATAGACCTAGTGTTTTTAATGGGCTATTGTGCTTCTTCACTGATTGGAAAATTTGTGAGGATGGCTGTGTGGATGGGCAGGTGGGTGAATGTAAGAAAGTGTCAGCTGTTGACTGAATGCATGGATGAGTGAGTGATTTGATAGATGAGGTGGCAAATGGAGTAAGTATGCAGCGTATGAGGGCAAGGGATGTGTGAGGGGATACAGACAGTATCCTCTTGCAGTGTGAAGCTCAGCAGATGGGCAAGGAGGGAGGGTATATGGTGGAATGTAAGGGATAATGGTCAGCTCTGTGTAATTTTGTCGGCTTTCTTGGTGTTTTGGAAAATATTTTCGGCTTGAGAAGAAAGACGTGTGTTGTAGCATTATGTTACATTGCATAGTGGACATTTTTTTCAGAAGATGAGACATAACATGCTTTTTATGTAGCACAAACAAACACAGGTTTTGCCCCTCTAATAACTGTAAATAATGTGTTACTGTTAGCTAATTTAATGGTACTGCGTTTGCCGGCATCGGAATTAAATTCTGAATAGTGCCTCCTGTATTCAGAGTCTTTTTTTTGTTCTAATATCTTTAGTAATTTAAAAAGAAGGACATATAAATAGTTAAATACAATAAACAAGTGATACACTGACCAAGAATAACACGAGAACTCAGATGCAAAACTGTCATGTATAGTTCCTACGAACAATGCAAAAAGCATGTTGCAAAAGAAAAACAATATCATAGAGGAACCATATTAAAAAATCAGATGTATCACTTTGATAAGAATCAATTGAAAGAAAAATACGAAAGGAAAGAAAGTAGGAAGGAGGGTGAAAGAGGAAAAATAAAAGAAGAAATCAAAAAAGAAGAGAGAAGAGTAAAAATAAGAGTAAGAGTGAGGGGGGTCTCCTGCAGCACGGCAAAAAGAAAGAAAGAAATTAAAGAGAATTAAAGAGACAATACAAAGGGATATTGTTCCTCCAATCACTTCGAGGCCAAGTCCACATATCCATACAAAGATCTCCATACCCCACTAGAAATAGAAGGGGAAAGATGAGACTCTTCTACAAAGGTAAGAGCCCCTCGTAAGAAAGATACCCAAGCCCACCATGTATGATAGGATATGGACCCAAATGATTTCCATTCCTAAGGGACAATTTTCACCGCAATTGTCAACAACAGGTCTAATAACTGCATGTATAAAGAATCCAATGGCAATGGTAGAGGTGAAGCCCATGGCCCCAACAAAATTAGTGGAAAAGAGAGCTGAAATTGGATCTTAAATTTTAACATGAGATGTTTATGAACCAAATCCCAAAAAGGTTGGAGTAGGGAACACTCAAAAAACATATGTTGTTATGTCCCCGCGGCTAAGATACAACTCCAACAAAGATCATTGTCTTTGAGATTGAGAGAATGTAGGCGTACCGGAGTCCAATGCAGTAGATTAAGAGAAAACAATTTAGACTGAATTAGAGAGGGGGCAATCTTATGACGAAGAGAGAGTCTCCTAATCATTTGCCAAGTGTCTGAGGAGATATGTTTAAGAAGATCATGGTCAAAGTGATGTAACCATTGCTGTTGTGTAACGGTAGTCAACACAGGCGGATTGGAAGATAAAAATGTATATATCTTAGAAGCCACCTGCCCCGATTTGAGCCACATCAACAAAAGAGAAATTGTATGAGAGACTGTATCAAGACGAACCTTAGCAAGAGCAACCTTGATTTTCAAAAAGGTATAAAAATCCAAATTAGTAAGAGAAAACTGCTGAGCTGAGGAGGAAAAAGGTAATGGATCATGATTTGAATCATAAAGATGATTAACTAACGTAATCCCCCTGCTTGCCCAATAGGTCATCAAGGTGGAATCAATGTCAATTTTAATTTTGGGGTTGCGCAACAGAGAAGACCACCTAGACTTATGTATCGGTTTAGTTACTGTCTTATCAATATTTTTCACCGCCGCAACGGTGTCTAAAATAATAGCCAGAGAAAAAGGAATAGACAATGTGGACGTAGTTAAGAAAGAGGAGGAAGGTAGAGGAAAAGATAATTCTTGCTCAATCAACACCCAGGCCGGCGTATGACGAGGATCTAAAGAGAACCAAAGAGCCCCTTGGGAAGCTAAGAAAGCCACTTGATATCTATCCCAATCAGGGAAATTACAACCCCCATATCATAGGGCTTCCGCAAATGTTTATAGGCCATTCTGGCTCTCTTATCACTTCCGAGGAACTTTGAGGTGAGGGAGTCATGGAAAAAAGACGAAGATAACCTAATAGGAAGCATAGAGGACACAAAATTACTAATGGGCGTTAACATCATTTTTAACATTTGAAAACGTCCCCACCATGAGATATACTTAGGAGACTAAGTATCCAGAAGTTGACGAATCTTGAGCAAAGTTTGAGCTTCATTAAACGCTACTGTGTCTGATAGAGTATTGCGAAACCAAATTCCCGAGTATTTAATCTGTTTTGATTGCCATTTAAAGCCAGCATTCCCCATGTGTGCTGGAAAGCAATATGCATTGAGGGGAAACATCTCCGTTTTATCCTTATTGAGAGTGTTACCTAAAACAATAGAAAAGAGATTAATGGTTTCAGAAATGGCAGGTATTGCTGTAGCTATATCATCAGAGAAAATGAGTACATCATCTGCATAAGCAGCTGTTTTGATACAATTTGAGACAAATTGAAAACCCTGAGGGGCAGATTTACAATTACTGGCGCATCCCTGCATATCGGTAGGGATGCGCCAGTAATTGTGCGCCGCAGCTCCGCCACCCTTGATGCGCCGCATTTACAATGCGGCGCACCATGGGGCGAAAACGGCACAGATGAGTCACGCATCTGTGCCGTAAAAGCGGCGCATTGCTGGAGTTGTGTCGCAAGAGCGATGCAGCTCCAGCAATGATCAGGGGGGCCTATGTGCACAATTCTGCATCAATCCTTATGCCTGCTTCAAGCAGTGGCAGGGTTTTCACCACCCCCTTTTCTGAATCGTTTTTGGCCACTATAGGTGTGGCAGGGTATACTCAGACATGATTCCCTTTCTCACTGCACCATCAGGATTCAAGCAAGCCGGGCCGAAGACGGCTGAAATGCCAGAAACAGGTCCCCGGTAGCTTGTCTCTGTTCTGGTGAAGAATTGGCTTGGTAGTTTAGTCTGCCCTGTTCCCATGATGCACTGTGCCAGGGACAGGCTGATTTGCATATAGCCAGGTTCTGAGCTGGAATGGTGCAGTGAGATAAATAACAGTGATGGATCAAGCCCTGATCTTTGGACTGGGTAAGAATGGTCTGCTTAATTCAGACACTCTGTTCATCACCACCCCCTTTTCTGAATCGTTTTTGGCCACTATAGGTGTGGCAGGGTATACTCAGACATGAGTCCCTTTCTCACTGCACCATCAGGATTCAAGCAAGCCGGGCCGAAGTCGGCTGAAATGCTAGAAACCGGTCCCCGGTAGCTTGTCTCCTTTCTGGTGAAGAATTGGCTTGGTAGTTTAGTCTGCCCTGTTCCCATGATGCACTGGGCCAGGGACAGGCTGATTTGCATATAGCCAGGTTCTGAGCTCGGATGGTGCAGTGAGATAAATAACGGTGATGGATCAAGCCCTGATCTTTGGACTGGGTAAGAGTGGTCTGCTTAATTCAGACACTCTGTTCATCACCACCCCCTTTTCTGAATCGTTTTTGGCCACTATAGGTGTGGCAGGGTATACTCAGACATGAGTCCCTTTCTCACTGCACCATCAGGATTCAAGCAAGCCGGGCCGAAGACGGCTGAAATGCCAGAAACCGGTCCCCAGTAGCTTGTCTCCTTTCTGGTGAAGAATTGGCTTGCTAATTTAGTCTGCCCTGTTCCCATGATGCACTGGGCCAGGGACAGGCAGATTTTCATATAGCCAGGTTCTGAGCTGGGATCGTGCAGTGAGATAAATAACGGTGATGGATCAAGCCCTGACCTTTGGACTGGGTAAGAGTGGTCTGCTTAATGCAGACACTCTGTTCATCACCACCCCCTTTTCTGAATCGTTTTTGGCCACTATAGGTGTGGCAGGGTATACTCAGACATGATTCCCTTTCTCACTGCACCATCAGGATTCAAGCAAGCCGGGCCGAAGACGGCTGAAATGCCAGAAACCGGTCCCCGGTAGCTTGTCTCCGTTCTGGTGAAGAATTGGCTTGGTAGTTTAGTCTGCCTTGTTCCCATGATGCACTGGGCCAGGGACAGGCTGATTTGCATATAGCCAGGTTCTGAGCTGGGATGGTGCAGTGAGATAAATAATGGTAATGGATCAAGCCCTGATCTTTGGACTGGGTAAGAGTGGTCTGCTTAATTCAGACACTCTGTTTATCACCACCCCCTTTTCTGAATCGTTTTTGGCCACTATAGGTGTGGCAGGGTATACTCAGACATGAGTCCCTTTCTCACTGCACCATCAGGATTCAAGCAAGCCGGTCCGAAGACGGCTGAAATGCTAGAAACCGGTCCGCGGTAGCTTGTCTCTTTTCTGGTGAAGAATTGGCTTGGTAGTTTAGTCTGCCCTGTTCCCATGATGCACTGGGCCAGGGACAGGCTGATTTGCATATAGCCAGGTTCTGAGCTCGGATGGTGCAGTGAGATAAATAACGGTGATGGATCAAGCCCTGATCTTTGGACTGGGTAAGAGTGGTCTGCTTAATTCAGACACTCTGTTCATCACCACCCCCTTTTCTGAATCGTTTTTGGCCACTATAGGTGTGGCAGGGTATACTCAGACATGAGTCCCATTCTCACTGCACCATCAGGATTAAAGCAAGCCGGGCCGAAGACAGCTGAAATGCCAGAAACCGGTCCCCAGTAGCTTGTCTCCTTTCTGGTGAAGAATTGGCTTGCTAATTTAGTCTGCCCTGTTCCCATGATGCACTGGGCCAGGGACAGGCTGATTTGCATATAGCCAGGTTCTGAGCTGGGATCGTGCAGTGAGATAAATAACGGTGATGGATCAAGCCCTGATCTTTGGACCGGGTAAGAGTGGTCTGCTTAATTCAGACACTCTGTTCATCACCACCCCCTTTTCTGAATCGTTTTTGGCCACTATAGGTGTGGCAGGGTATACTCAGACATGAGTCCCTTTCTCACTGCACCATCAGGATTCAAGCAAGCCGGGCCGAAGACGGCTGAAATGCCAGAAACCGGTCCCCAGTAGCTTGTCTCCTTTCTGGTGAAGAATTGGCTTGCTAATTTAGTCTGCCCTGTTCCCATGATGCACTGGGCCAGGGACAGGCTGATTTGCATATAGCCAGGTTCTGAGCTGGGATCGTGCAGTGAGATAGATAACGGTGATGGATCAAGCCCTGATCTTTGGACTGGGTAAGAGTGGTCTGCTTAATTCAGACACTCTGTTCATCACCACCCCCTTTTCTGAATCGTTTTTGGCCACTATAGGTGTGGCAGGGTATACTCAGACATTAGTCCCTTTCTCACTGCACCATCAGGTTTCCAGCAAGCCGGGCCGAAGACGGCTGAAATGCCAGAAACCGGTCCCCAGTAGCTTGTCTCCTTTCTGGTGAAGAATTGGCTTGGTAGTTTAGTCTGCCCTGTTCCCATGATGCACTGGGACAGGGACAGGCTGATTTGCATATAGCCAGGTTCTGAGCTGGGATGGTGCAGTGAGATAAATAACGGTGATAGATCAAGCCCTGATCTTTGGACTGGGTAAGAGTGGTCTGCTTAATTCAGACACTCTGTTCATCACCACCCCCTTTTCTGAATCGTTTTTGGCCACTATAGGTGTGGCAGGGTATACTCAGACATGAGTCCCTTTCTCACTGCACCATCAGGATTCAAGCAAGCCGGGCCGAAGACGGCTGAAATGCCAGAAACCGGTCCCCGGTAGCTTGTCTCCTTTCTGGTGAAGAATTGGCTTGGTAGTTTAGTCTGCCCTGTTCCCATGATGCACTGGGCCAGGGACAGGCTGATTTGCATATAGCCAGGTTCTGAGCTGGGATGGTGCAGTGAGATAAATAACGGTGATGGATCAAGCCCTGATCTTTGGACTGGGTAAGAGTGGTCTGCTTAATTCAGACACTCTGTTCATCACCACCCCCTTTTCTGAATCGTTTTTGGCCACTATAGGTGTGGCAGGGTATACTCAGACATGATTCCCTTTCTCACTGCACCATCAGGATTCAAGCAAGCCGGGCCGAAGACGGCTGAAATGCCAGAAACCGGTCCCCGGTAGCTTGTCTCCGTTCTGGTGAAGAATTGGCTTGGTAGTTTAGTCTGCCTTGTTCCCATGATGCACTGGGCCAGGGACAGGCTGATTTGCATATAGCCAGGTTCTGAGCTGGGATGGTGCAGTGAGATAAATAACGGTGATGGATCAAGCCCTGATCTTTGGACTGGGTAAGAGTGGTCTGCTTAATTCAGACACTCTGTTCATCACCACCCCCTTTTCTGAATCGTTTTTGGCCACTATAGGTGTGGCAGGGTATACTCAGACATGAGTCCCTTTCTCACTGCACCATCAGGATTCAAGCAAGCCGGTCCGAAGACGGCTGAAATGCTAGAAACCGGTCCCCGGTAGCTTGTCTCTTTTCTGGTGAAGAATTGGCTTGGTAGTTTAGTCTGCCCTGTTCCCATGATGCACTGGGCCAGGGACAGGCTGATTTGAATATAGCCAGGTTCTGAGCTCGGATGGTGTAGTGAGATAAATAACGGTGATGGATCAAGCCCTGATCTTTGGACTGGGTAAGAGTGGTCTGCTTAATTTAGACACTCTGTTCATCACCACCCCCTTTTCTGAATCGTTTTTGGCCACTATAGGTGTACCAGGGTATACTCAGACATGAGTCCCATTCTCACTGCACCATCAGGATTAAAGCAAGCCGGGCCGAAGATGGCTGAAATGCCAGAAACCGGTCCCCAGTAGCTTGTCTCCTTTCTGGTGAGAAATTGGCTTGCTAATTTAGTCTGCCCTGTTCCCATGATGCACTGGGCCAGGGCCAGGCTGATTTGCATATAGCCAGGTACTGAGCTGGGATCGTGCAGTGAGATAAATAACGGTGATGGATCAAGCCCTGATCTTTGGACTGGGTAAGAGTGGTCTGCTTAATTCAGACACTCTGTTCATCACCACCCCCTTTTCTGAATCGTTTTTGGCCACTATAGGTGTGGCAGGGTATACTCAGACATGAGTCCCTTTCTCACTGCACCATCAGGATTCAAGCAAGCCGGGCCGAAGACGGCTGAAATGCCAGAAACCGGTCCCCAGTAGCTTGTCTCCTTTCTGGTGAAGAATTGGCTTGCTAAAATAGTCTGCCCTGTTCCCATGATGTACTGGGCCAGGGACAGGCTGATTTGCATATAGCCAGGTTCTGAGCTGGGATCGTGCAGTGAGATAGATAACGGTGATGGATCAAGCCCTGATCTTTGGACTGGGTAAGAGTGGTCTGCTTAATTCAGACACTCTGTTCATCACCACCCCCTTTTCTGAATCGTTTTTGGCCACTATAGGTGTGGCAGGGTATACTCAGACATGAGTCCCTTTCTCACTGCACCATCAGGATTCAAGCAAGCCGGGCCGAAGACGGCTGAAATGCCAGAAACCGGTCCCCAGTAGCTTGTCTCCTTTCTGGTGAAGAATTGGCTTGGTAGTTTAGTCTGCCCTGTTCCCATGATGCACTGGGACAGGGACAGGCTGATTTGCATATAGCCAGGTTCTGAGCCGGGATGGTGCAGTGAGATAAATAATGGTGATAGATCAAGCCCTGATCTTTGGACTGGGTAAGAGTGGTCTGCTTAATTCAGACACTCTGTTCATCACCACCCCCTTTTCTGAATCGTTTTTGGCCACTATATGTGTGGCAGGGTATACTCAGACATGAGTCCCTTTCTCACTGCACCATCAGGATTCAAGCAAGCAGGGCCGAAGACGACTGAAATGCCAGAAACCGGTCCCCGGTAGCTTGTCTCCTTTCTGGTGAAGAATTGGCTTGGTAGTTTAGTCTGCCCTGTTCCCATGATGCACTGGGCCAGGGACAGGCTGATTTGCATATAGCCAGGTTCTGAGCTGGGATGGTGCAGTGAGATAAATAACGGTGATGGATCAAGCCCTGATCTTTGGACTGGGTAAGAGTGGTCTGCTTGAATCAGGCACTCTGTTCATCACCACCCCCTTTTCTGAATCGTTTTTGGCCACTATAGGTGTGGCAGGGTATACTCAGACATGAGTCCCTTTCTCACTGCACCATCAGGATTCAAGCAAGCCAGGCCGAAGACGGCTGAAATGCCAGAAACCGGTCCCCGGTAGCTTGTCTCCTTTCTGGTGAAGAATTGGCTTGGTAGATTAGTCTGCCCTGTTCCCATGATGCACTGGGCCAGGAACAGGCTGATTTGCATATAGCCAGGTCCTGAGCTGGGATGGTGCAGTGAGATAAATAACGGTGATGGATCAAGCCCTGATCTTTGGACTGGGTAAGAGTGGTCTGCTTAATTCAGACACTCTGTTCATCACCACCCCCTTTTCTGAATCGTTTTTGGCCACTATAGGTGTGGCAGGGTATACTCAGACATGAGTCCCTTTCTCACTGCACCCATCAGGATTCAAGCAAGCCGGGCCGAAGACGGCTGAAATGCCAGAAACCGGTCCCCTTTAGCTTGTCTCTTTTCTGGTGAAGAATTGGCTTGGTAGTTTAGTCTGCCCTGTTCCCATGATGCACTGGGCCAGGGACAGGCTGATTTGCATATAGCCAGGTTCTGAGCTGGGATGGTGCAGTGAGATAAATAACGGTGATGGATCAAGCCCTGATCTTTGAACTGGGTAAGAGTGGTCTGCTTAATTCAGACACTCTGTTCATCACCACCCTCTTTTCTGAAGGGTTTTGACACAGCATGGGCCCAAAAGTGACTGAGTGAAATCTTGTAGATCAAACAGCCTCAAGCCGGGCAGTGAAAATACACCAGGCTGCTCACCGCATGTTCCGACGTCCGTAGCGCCGGTTCTAGAAAAACTCCCTCGCCTATAGGGGTCGAAAACCTCTTTGTCGGCCTCCGTTGCCCCGGAGCTCAAGCGCGACTCACCATTCCTCAGCAGCGTGCAAGCCACGTCCCTGCTGTATTCAGAGTCTTGACCCACAAGTCACTGCTGATGTCAACAGTAAGCAAAGGCAGAAAGGCACTACATAAGTATACCCACACATGCACAATAATACACACCTACATCTCAACAAACGCTTTCTGTAAAACCGACACAAGCAAACACAGAAAAGCACAAAAACGGATAAGTCCTGCAGACACAAAAAATAACATCATTAACAAAGGTATGCCAAAATGCAGAGCCAAACCAAAACAAATGTACTGTCAGCTAAAAAAACACCATAAACATGGAGACACTTATGCACTAACAAATACATCTACGCGGTGCCACGGCTTACAGGCAGACACAACAGGGCTAGCCCTCAGAACGATTGTGTTCTCGGGAGACCCTCCTGTCGGACACCATTTCGGGTTTATGCTATTCATAAACTTGTGAATGTTTTCCCGCACTATTGGGATCAGCCTCCACATATGATTTAGAAGACTTGTAAGAGTACGGATCCAGAAGACCTGCTCTTTACTGAGGGTCCATCGACCGAATTACGGGAGGACCTACAGTGGCGCTGATCGCGACAGTCCTGATGAAGACCGGGGTGACCTTTTAGGCACAAATTTAACGGCCGAAACTTCAGCAGTGGTAGGAGGGAAGTCTTGAGGAACTTCACTTTCTCAAGAAGACATTTCTCATCCTTTTCTTACTTTTAATCCTGGTAGGGGTACCAAGCTATGTTTAATAAAGTAATTATTTCAGTTGGCACCCTTAATCAGTTTTAATCACTTCCTCGTACTGCACTTTTTTGTCGCACTATCAGTTCCATCCACAGGGTGTTTTGCGCAGCTTTTCACCTGACTCTGTGTGACATGTTGTATGTGTTGAAATTATTTGGTTGTACGTCTTGTAGTGTGGAATTTATTATTTTTCCCCCTACCTTATACTCTGCCCTGGATGTGGCTATACCAGGGCGTTTGTAGCAGGCCCTATGATGAAGCATGTCACATACTTCGGTATGTGAGTGAGGGCAGTTTTTCCAAACTGAGAAATTTGTCTGAGTTGTGTTTATTGTGTACTCTACACACCCCTTTTGTTTGCACATTTGAATTTGTTTGGGTGCCTGGGGTTTAGAGTCTAAACATTTATGGCCCTCTCCCCTTCTTTGTGTTGACTAACAAATGCATACACATGCACATACAAACACTAATGTGCTGCATAGCTAAATACATATAAGGTCCTAAAAGCGAGACCGATTGCATTGTGAATGCTTTTTTTCGTTAGATACAGGCAGATTAAGTGGTTTTATCACTTAATCTCAAAGGCCGACCGCCCTAGCTATCAGGTCACATTTTTCCCTCGTACAAGGTTCTTTGTTAAAGTCTCTTATGCATCTTCCTGGATGGATCACAGGTGATGCTTACACGTAGGCACCTTGAATATTGGAAGCACACAATGCTCCGTAGCGCATATGGTGCTCTGTGGGCTGGCACCTTGGCACACATAGATCCAATGATGTGCGTCAGTGGGTAAGACCTAGCTTGGTGCCCTGCAAAAGACTGGCATATTGAGGTTAAGCTGCCGCCCATGCACAGCCACACATTTCTTGACTCATATAGGTTGGGGCAAACATTTAAGTTTTATTTAGCATTTTAGCCAAACTACATATGAATAATGCAACATAAGAAACATTCCCCCAATATAAAATGGTGGAAAGCAACTAAATTAACTGTATTCAATAGGTGATACACAAGTATACACACAGCGCAATGCATACTGCCCTACATATATATGTAGGTGAATTCCTTTTTTTTCTAATAATAATCATCAGGCTGCAAAGCAATCGCTTGTTATGGAGAGAAGCAGTCATATTTTAAAATAAGCACTAACAAATGCAATAGGTTTGGACATTTAAGGTTTTAGATTCACGTGTCTAGCTCTAGAGAACTAAGAAGCACATAGAGTTCACTCACTGTTGGAAACAGGGCACAGGGGGGTGCTGGTGAAAGATGACGATGAGCAGCGGGGTCGATTGGACTTGGCTGGGTTTAACAACACCAATAGTAACCAGCCTCTGCTGCCACTCAGCCTTTTTGGGACCTAAGGTGAAAGGTCGCAGGTACTGCATGCAACATGCATGCCCACCGCTTAATACACCTGCAGCCTGCCCACCCCACAGATAGGCTAGCTGCCAGTGAAGTTCACCATGAGAGGGGAAAATGAAGGGTGCCATTAAGTCTAAGTGCCTGGATATGTTCAGTACAGCAGCGATAGAAATCTGAGACACACCCCCTAAACTGGGAGCTGCAAAGAAGACCTTCCTTATAACCCACCTCGCCAGCTCCTCCTAGAGGTTTGTGGCACCTCGAAATGGGTCCCGACTAAAGAAAGATGCATGGTAGGGCATGCTCAGAGAGATGCACAGGCATTTGTTCCGGAAATGGCAGTGAAGTCTTCAAGGTGGCACAGAAAGAGAGTTCATTAGCACGTTATTAAAAAAAATGAAAACATTAAACAAATAATTAAGGATAGCGACTGGGACTGGAAAAGTTACTCTTGAATAACCAGTTAGATCTAGCAATGAGGTGTTGGCATATTGAGCCCACAAGAAGTCCCAACCCCATATCACTCCCTTCGTGCTTTACTAAGAAAGATTATCCAGTTGAAGTTGCACAGGTCTCAACCTGTCGCTAGCTTATCGTGCCCTGTTCACTTTGCATTCTGGTACTTGCAGCTCTTCCTTCACCTAATTGGATATGGAGGACTACACATCAGTGGCGGCTGGTGACATTTGAAAGTGGTGAGGCGTAAAATACTGGTGAAGCATTGTTGTGCACATGCCCAGCCTCTCTGCAGCTTTGTGCACAAGGCCAACCTCGATACAGTATCCTACACACAGAAGGACGTTAGACAATGCTGGTGTAGGGCCTTCTAGGGCAGAGTAGACTGGCACTCCTTACACAGTACCGTGCACTGTCACCAGCGATACCACTGTAAACATCAATCCCGAAACATCATTGAATGCACGACAGTGCAACACTGTGCACTTTTATTCTTCTCACAACGCAAGTGCATGCTATCAGGCATACTTGTTATAAAGACGGGGTTGACCCAATAAAGTCAAAGGACCTGGGTATCTGATATTATAATGAACAATTGGTCCTCGACACAAATTCAACACGTAAAATAATTACTGTATTTGGTTAGATCAATATTTCAACTCGTTCCTGAATAAATCTATATAGTTGATTAGATAGGTATACTAGCCCACATTGTCAAATTACTACAATAGACGTACCAAAAAACTAGAAATTCCACAAAAATCCAATTGGATTATCATATTTAATATGCAATTCAAAGGGAGAAAAGAGTTTGGCAAATCTTTTTACAAATATTTACATTAACAATAAACGAAAAACTCGTTTTCAAGGTAAAAAAAAGCGTGCACAGAGAAAGGTCAAAGTGTGTGCTCAGGTGATTGATCAAAGAGATCAGAAAAACAGAGTGTGAATTATTTATATACAAACATGAGCCTGCCCTAGAGAAAGCTTGCAAAAAATGTTTTCTATTATACTCGCTAGTACTTTTTAAAGTACAACCACCGTTGTCCTGAGTTTGCACCATGGGCAATGGGACTTGGAAGGGAGGGAGGTGGGGGGGGAAGGGGACGGGCTGATAGGTGCAGGCTCCCACAGGAAAATGTCGACGTTTCGACCCAACCATAAACCGGGTGGTTCAATTCCTCAACACAGGGTCTTCATCAGGACGGGAACTCGGGGGGGGGGGACGCAAAAAGTCTTTCAAAGTGCACGCAGGTTAAAAACCATTCACATTTGGCACCCCTATGTGGTGTATCATCAGAAATGCGACGTTTGTCCGCACCCCAATTATTGTTGTATTCTCAATTATCGCCACCCATCGATTTTGGGACGCTCATCAGTGGATGATCAAATTGAATTGCTAAACGCTCTGTCCAAGATGTGTTGGATTCAATCCTCACAGAAAAACGCTAACCGACTCGCCGGTCCGGCTTCGCGTTTTGGAATGCTATCAGGCATACAGCACACCCCCACAGCGCTGTTCACTCCCCTCACAGCACTATGCTCAAAAGCAGCCCGGGACACCCTAGCATCTTTGGAACAACTGTGTATGCATTTTGTCACTGAACATACAAGTTCACACTCAACACTGCACACTTTCAACGCTGATGCAGCACTGGCAGTGTACAAAATGTCTCCTCTACTACTGCACACCTGGACAGTCAGTACAGCACTGCCTTGTACAGTCCGTGTACATTTTCATTGGCACACCATTGTAGAGATCGTTTAAAAAACTGTGCATTGCGAGCCCACAGAATCTGCCACAAAATATATCGACCAGTCGCCAGAATACATACTACTAGTACTACCAAACCAATAGGACTACTAACAAAACAATCTTAAAGTATGTATGGATATGCACAGTAGACGAGGACCTCCAGGGTAATCAGCAGCTCATTTCTATATTTCACTTTTCCCTTTCTAGCTAGTTTAATCATTTGCTAACACGGGTAACAGGAAGCTCTAATAAAATACAATGCAGCGACTATAACATGAAGGTAGCCAGATCCATGCTGTCAGATTATAAATCCTACATCGGACATCGCATTAATTTAAAACAAGTTTACAATTTCAGCTTGTTTACTGGTAACATCTTTCATTTTGAGTCAACCTGTATTAAATGAAAATAGCTTTATTTTGGTATGTATGGCAGCATCATTTTTCAAACATATTTTTCATGTATAATAACTAAGCCAGAGCTAGACGTCCCCGGCCCTATGATACAAGCACGCAGCAAGTATTCATAGCTAACGGCTGTCCTCTGATAAACAAACACAAGGATAAACTTGCATAAGAAATCTGCAGTGAATACCTTTGACCTTGATTATTTCTTCCCTTTCAGATTCTAACCGTGGGTCTTGATTTGCTTTTGCTGAAAGATGACTCAAATAGGGATGCGGGAGCAGCTACAACACCCTCTGGTAACACTGAAAGAGTTCAGACTTCAGAGGCAGAGTAAACACACAACAAACAAACTAGAGGCCCAGGAGAATTTTGTTTTTTCCAAAGACTGGAAAATATCACGCAAACTCTTTTGGCAAACTGCTGGCCTTATTTAAACACAGAACTCTGCATTTTATTTACCTTTTCTCAGACTGCAAAGTGCACCTTGAACACAGCCGTGCTCTGGAGCAGTGTGCGGAAGGGGAATGCCAGAGCATACCGCAGATTTCCAAACAAGTATATACATAAAGCCATAAGTTAGGTTTGCAAACTAGACTTCACACAGTCGCGGCCGGCATTGCGGGCGGGTGGGGAGGTTTTGGAAATGGGGTCCCATTCGCGACGACCTGAGGGGATGAGGGAGAAGGCGGGAGGGGTTTGGAAACGAAAACAAATATATAAAATAAAATAAAGTAAACTTACCGTCCAGAGACTCCGTCCCGAATCCCGCTGTCCTCGATTTCAAGTCCTGCAGCACGTCATCAGAAAGGCGGCGCGGCAGGCAGCCTCCCTCTCCACCGCCGCGTTTTTGATTTTTTGCAGCCGGCTACCCCAGGCTACGTCATTTTCTCTCTGTATGCTGCTGCTGCAGCATACAGAGAGAACAGGGAGAGTGAGTGGGTGGTGTTCGAGGGCAGGGGGAGTGGTTTGGGGGAGTGGCTTTCACACTATTGTTAATACTGTCTGTTTGGGCGGCCTCAGGCTGCCCAAACAGTCAGTATTAACAACAGTGGGCAAGCCACTCCCCCAAGCCACTCCCCCTGCCCTCGAACACCACCCACTCTAAACCAGGAAGTTAGTTCTGCTTTCTCGCCGTGCGAGAAGGCAGAAACAAATGGAAGTTATAAAGAACTACCATTTGTTTCTGCCTTCTCACACGGCGAGTAAGCAGGGGGGGCGGCGCACAAACGCCCCCATGGAAGAACCGCCACTGCTACACATACCAGAATGTATCCAGACACCTGGATTGGACTCATAGCTGATTAATCCTGGCCTTTGCAGTCCCGGGTCTTAACAGAAACACCACTGGGTCAGAATGCAGAGGATTCTATGTGCAACTGAAAAGAAACAAACAATCCAACAAACAGGCCAACCCTGAGCTCATCAGAGTCAAGGGCAGGAGGAGAGCCGCTTGCACTGCGCATGCACACATGAATAAACAGCCAAGCTAGTAGCCTAGAATTCTCTGGAGAGTGTGGTGGGACAGCTGGTGATCGAAGACTAAACAGTGGACCACTGGATACGCAGGTACCTTCGGAGTCTCCTTCTCCTCCCCTTAACACAGAGCTCTGAAGTCTTTCTTTTTACCACTTTTTTCAACTAAAGTCCTGTCACTCTAGACATAATAAGTGCAGCATATACAGCGAGGACAGTCATGCATTTGTTAGAATAAACTAGTCAACCCAGTACTACTCGTACGACACAACATCCGTAAGCCAGGCACATGTTTCAGCTCATTTTTTGATTGGTTTGGACAAATTAACAAAGTACAGCAATAGTCCATGGTTTCGGTTGGATGAAGTGTCACAGAGTCACGCCTATGGGTTTGGTTGGATGATCTGGAGCCAAATTGTGTTCAAGATACAACCCTGTATTTCAAAAGATTCTCAAGTGGTACACAAGGCTAGCTATTTGTAATGACAAAGTCATACCAATGTACCACAATGCAAGATGGTTGTTCTCAGGGAATCACATCTCATTTTCTTTTAGGAGGCTGAATTTATATGTGACTTCTTGTGAATTCAGGGATAGAGTCCTGCAAGGAACAACATATTGTTTCATGCTATTTTCTTTTGTGTCACGCTTGTCTGAGTCTAACCTCTGACCCATGGTCCGACTTCTAAAATATAACCTCAGTTTTGCATAACCATAAAGACTTATATTACAAGATTATACCCGGCACACAAAGTTTTAGTTCCAAATATATGACCTTGATGAGTTAGTATCGAAAGGACAAAGGTCCAGTATATCACAGGAAAACAACAGAGATGTGTTCATACACAATTACTTCCATTCAATCTGTACAAGTATTTTGAAAACCAATTGTATGCCCATTTCTGTCAGGACTGTAAGTACCCCAATTCTAAAACAGGTTCAAATAGAAAGACATTCCTACAAATATAGTGACACAAATCAGTCCTTATCTGCATGCACAAGAACAGCCGACATATGTTTCGTCACATCCAGTGACTCCCTCAAGGCTCTCAAATTAAATTTAGTAGTTGCGTCGTTAACGGACCATTTTTCATCATAGACTGTTCATGATGCGTATATAACTTTGGGATCCAAATATGTTCTGAAAGTTCAGAATTTGCCCATAAAAATTAGCTCATTGGACAAGGAGAATCGAAATTGTCAGCTCAAAGACAGCTACTGGTGAGCTTATTGTGAGCCCTTTGTACAAAGAGTAAAAGTATACGGTTCCAAAAGGTGTTGTGTTTCCAATTGTATTTTCTGTCTACCCGATTCCGTTTCAGGGGTTTTGTAGTTCTAATGGTATTTCTAGTCTGCCCATTTCGAGTAAGAAGGATACCATATGCCCTTCAAAATATAACCACAAAATTTGACCAGTATTCCGATGCCGATCAAGGCTCAAAGTTCAATGATTTGCAAAGAGTATTTTTTAAATACTTGGTTGCCCAGTTCATATGTATATTCATTGATGTGTGACCCTCTCTATACACTACTACAGATTTCTGTATTGTTCATAATGACTTATATGATGCTACAATATTATGTTATTCTGCTTGAGTTTTATTATAAGTTTTCTGTCATACACACTGGCACACAAATAAGGATAGTAGCACACACACTCTTGCACACATACACACACATTTTAAAATTGGCTAAAATGATCATAGGCATTACTCTGTCATGACTTCACTCCAAGTTGAAAAGACTCCATTGTGACTATCATGTTTTAAAGCAGCTTTGCTAACGTGCCTCCTTTGTCCATACAAGCCCCTTACTTTGATTATTACTACTGTCTGTAGGTTGTTATCAAGGTGTTAGACATGTATATTGAAAATTTATCAAGGAAACCAGTGGCCTGCAATGTGTTATCGAAGCAGTACGCTTGGAATTCATAGCTTGAGTGGCTCAGAGTGATTCTGGGAGTAGGAGCACCTGACTAAAGGCAGGAAATTCCTCTGCAGATAACTGCAAGGAGCACTTTCTACTATACCATGAGGATACAGAAAAGCAGGATACTTGGATGTGTCTCAGGTATCTGGTGTGAGGAAAAGGAATTACTTCTCTGACACATGATGCACACACTTGTTTCAATAAAATGCTGCTATGTATTGTAACAAAGATTTCCAAATCCCAGTTTCACAGTCATATATAGGAATCCGCCTCCCGGTACTAGCCATGATGTCCAATTTTCAGAACGACATTAAAAAGCACTGCTCATTGTTCCACTCTTTCAGTCTATAGAGTTTACCAAAAGCCCCTCTTTTAAATGTGAACAATATTTAAGGGTTAGAGACTTTGAACACTCAATGTAGGGTTCGATTACGATGCAGTTCAGAAATTATTCCAACGGAATTGGTTTGGGAATGGTTTCTAACCGGCTCGGATCAGCAGAGTACGACCAACCATTTACGATGCATCCGGATGCTTCCAGATATGATTCAGTCAAACTCCCATATGCTCTGACCGAATGCAAAGAATCCCATTGAAGAAAGGGATGGTTGGGGAAAATTGGGCACACTGTGCATGGCTGGTAAGGGGGACCCATGGGTACCGCCAAGGGCCCAATTGGGAAAGCTCCGAGTGCAGGGGGCTTGCTACAGTCCCCCAAAGTCCGATCCTGACTGCTGATTCGAGTCAGATGGCACGATTCGGAAAGGCTGTCGGAATCCAGCATCGTAATCGGTCATTCGGAAATGTGGCCCATAGAGACTTATGAGGATATTCCTAACACCTATCTTATATCGTAATTGGTCAGTCGGAAACCTTTCTGATTCGATCGGGAGGACACGTTCCCGATCCGATTCGGACGGAGCAAATGCCGTTAGGAGTCCTTCCAAACCGCATTGTAATTGCCCCTTAGTAGGTTTTATAAGTCAGAGGATAATAAGAGATCAGACTAAAGTCACTGTTCTGTACATTGACATACATGAATTCATTATAGTAAATTCACTGAAAAAAACATAAAGGTTAACATGAAAATATTGTTAGGTCTTGTAATAATATAAAAACTATTTCATTTTAGAATAAACTGCAAAAGTTCAAGGGGACTGTCATTCCACTTCTCTGTTTCGCGTTGCATAGCAGCGACAGAAATAAAACTCTGAAGTATTTTTCTCTCAACAATGAACTCTTCCTTATTAATATTGTCATGATCAGGATGTAGTTGACATTCCTGTTTATCATTCAAAAGATTCGAGTAAGGAAGGTATATTTTTCAGCAAGAACATGAAGTTGTTGAAATCTCGAGGTGATTTATTGGATCACTCTGTTCAGTGAGAAAAACGTTTTTCTCCTCAACTCAGTTTCGGATGACAATTCAGCATCTTGTGATTTTTCGCCTGCCATTAGTTTCTTCTTTCTACACCGATGATCCATGACTATTCCAGATCATCATGAATTGTTTTGGCACAAGCTACTGAATTGGTAACTAATTTGCACCTATTTTCAGTTAAAAATGCTCTTAAATCATTGAGTTTTATGCCACATTGTTTCATATTCAATCCTTTGGTTTGGAGGTAGACCTGTGTGTCGTTAATTTCTAGAAGGACGGATTCCCACAGGCCAAGGAAGTGCAGGAAGGAAATAGATTGTATGGCAACAAGCAGCACACCAGCATCTGACCTAGTAACTCTATTTTCTTCTTCACCAGTTACATTTTCTACAACTTATATTTTTGAGTTTTTTTTTACATCACTCACAGCATCTCCCCATGCACTTGACACACTTGACACTTTGACGAGTGACCGAAGTCAGAATATCTCAGCAAATGGTTGAGGAAGAAGAAAAAAATGTGAAAAAATGCTCCACAGTTCAAAAAAAGGTAACATAATTCATTCTAACAGAAGCTGCATGTACACCAGCCAAATTCTACGAGTTATTTGTACATGCAACAAATTCTGCTTTTCCATTAATTTCTTTGATGCTTCTCTGAATGCATCTATGTTGACCAGCCATCACAGCAGCACTATCATATGCTTGTCCTCTACAATTTTGAATCTTAATTCCATTGTTTCCTAAAATCTTCAAAATCATAGTTGAAATATTCTCAGCGGTTTTACCTTTTGTTTCAATGAAATCGACAAATGATTCAACAGCCGCCATTTTATTTCCATAGATCATAATGTAGCGTAAAACTTGGCGCATTTGATCCTTATGAGAAATATCAGGGGTGCTGTTGAATATCATAGAAAATATTTTGCTTCTTTCACTTGCTCAATAACTTTGCTTCTTACTTTTTCTCCTAAATTTTCTATAAACTCATTCTGAATAGTCGGCGACATATAGAATGTAGCAAACTTTTTTCCAATTTAATTCCTACAATATGCTCATGAAGCACTAGATCGTATTTCGCCAACAACTGAAGACATTCTAAAATATTTCCTCTATTTCCTGTTGATTCAGGTTCATCATCAGTCTTGTAATGAATTCCTTGTCGGTGACCCTTAAAGACAAATTCTGTTTAGCTAGGAATCTAATGATATCCAACAATTTTGAAGGTATCTCCCTCCACTTCTTTACTGCTTTTTCAACTTTTTCTTGCTCCTTTTTATCAATTGTTGCTCCATGTCAGATTCTAATTTCCAACTCCTTCCAATGTGTGAAACATCAAATGAGGGCCACACTAGATACATGGTGGACTATTTTAGGATTAAGTTATCACCACCTGTTGAATCCATCTGCAGAATCAAAATGTGAATGACTTCTGTCTGCAAATAGTCTGTAACAAAAACAGTAAAGAGCTTTCATGGAAGGAGAGTACACCAACCACGACCTTAAAATATTTTCATTATGTGGCAGAGTTTGAAAAAAACACTTGCATGTACGTTTTCTGTTCCGTCCGATGATTGAAGCACCCTCACAAATCACTTCACCAAAATCAGAATTTAGATGTTGAACGACAGACACACCTTGTTGTTCGAATAAGATACGTGTGCCATCCTTAATCTTAATTGGCCAAAGACCAACATCTTTTAAGTCAACAGCTGGAAATTTTTGAAGAATTCACTTGACTTTGATGATAATTTTTTCAGTAACAGTAGTAGATGTTTAGCGACTGAGGAATTTCAATAGTGCACCATCATACTTTTTTAATTCTTCCTCTCTTGCTTTTTTGTTCTAAAGTCTGCACCACTTTCTTTTAGCCGCTTCATCTTAACTAGGACTGAAAAAATAATAAGAAACAGAAAGATATTCATAATAAAAAGAACATGGATAAACAAATCCCTTTTGAAATGTTAACTTTGTAGTCTGTATGCCTAAAAAACTGTGATACTCTAACCCACCTGTCACGTCCGAAAAACAAATAAGAACGCTAATGTTGTCTGCACCTGCTCTATGTTGTGCGATGTGCATGCCCAGAAATTGAATCTTGACCTGGCTGCACTGAAGGACAAAAGGCTGAGCTTACAGTTTGAAGCTGCTGCTTCTGCTTGACGTCACACCGGTGAGACGGAGGTGACCCCAGGTCAGCAGGAGGAGCAGCTTCTAGCCAAATTGTCGATGTCTGAATGCAGTAGTGACTGCTGGCTGGATTTATTGTTCTGCACTGCACTGCTGCTGTCTTCTGTAAACAGTGCACACACCCGGCCTGAGAGAGAGAGTGAGCCTGAGACACCGACGAGCCGGCTGTCACTGTGTGTCTCACAGTGACAGTCTGCTTCCTCCAGGCCCGCTGTGCCGCCCGCCCTCCTCATTCTCCTCCAGCCATTTGCAGCCAGGGCCTCCGAGTCCCCCGCGACCCACAGGAGCAGACAGTGTCACTAACTAATTCCGGTTCTCCCAAACACCACCCCCAAAAAAGTGCCGCCTGGGGTGCCCCCCCCCCCCCCCCCCTAGCTATGCCACTGCAGGACAGCCACTGAGTCTGCAAACATTCTGAACTCATAGCAGTTCCTAGCATTTTGTCAAATGTAATATTTCACATCTGTAGTGACTGGACATGCACAATACAGGTTCAGTGCGGAGTCGCACAAGGCTTTTCTGCCAAGAGATCCATTTTGGTAAAACCATAATGATAGCGGCGTTACAAACTCTTCCCTCGTCCTCTCACTCTTTTTTCTGTGCCAACACAGACAAAACAGAGAGACAGAAAAGAGAAGGAGCAAGAAAAGGATAAAAAAGCAGAGGGAGGAAAGGAGGATGGAATACTTTAAAAGTCATCACAGCAAGCAAATGATGGTGGTGCAGAGGTGATGCTCAGGTGGTGCTGAATGATACTCAGATGGTGCTGAGTGATGCTGGGGTGGTGCTGGTGGCAATTTGCTGGTGCAGAGGTGATGCTGTGTTATGATGCGGTGCTAAGTCAAGCTGTTTGTGGTGCCCAGATGGTGAAGAGCTGGTGCTCAGGAGGTGCTGAATGATGCTGATGTGGTCCTGCACTGATGCTGAAGTGGTGCGCTTTGATGGTGAACTGCTGCTGAGGTAGGGCTGCACTGGTGCTGAGGTGAGGTTGCGCAGGTGATGGTGCACCAATGCGGAGGTGGTGCTGTGCTGATGCTAAGATGGTGATGTATTCATGTTGAGGTGGTTCTGAGGGGGTACTGCACAAGTGCTGAGGGGTGCTGAGCCAGTGCTGAAGGGATGCTGCACTGGAGGGGTGCATTGATGAGGAGGTGAAACTGTGCTGATGGTGAGATCATGCTGTGCTGAGGTGGTGCTGTGCTGATGGTGAGGTGTGCTGAGTGATGCTGGGCTGGTGCTGAGTTATGCTGAGGTTGTGGCGCTGCGTTAGTGCTCATGTGGTGCTGAGTGATGCTTTGGTGGTACTGAGTGATGCTTTGGTGGTACTGAGTGATGCTGGTGAGGTAGTGTGGAGCTGGTGCTCAGCTGGTTCTGTGCTGAGGTGATGCTGAAGTGGTGCTTTATTGTGCTGAGCTGCTGATGAGGTGGACCTGCACTGGGGCTGAGGTGGGGCTGAACTGGTAGTGATGCACTGATGTGGAGGTGGTGCTTTGCTGATGCTGATATGGTGAAATACTGTTGTTGAGGTGGTGCTATGCTGGTGCTGAGGTGGTTCTGCACTAGTGCTGCACTGGTGCTGAGGTGGTGCACTGATGAGGAGGTGGTGCTGTGCTAATGCTGAGATCCTGCTTTGCTGATGCTAAGATGCTGATGTGGTGGTGCTGTGCTGATTCTGAGGTAGTGCTGAGTGATGCGGAGTTGTTGCTGTGCTGTGGTGATACTGCACTGATGCTTAGGTGGTGCTGTGCTGGTGCATTGATGCAGAGGTGGTTCTTTGCTGATGTTGAGGTAGTTCTTTGCTGATGTTGAGGTGGCGCTCTGCTGGTGCTGAGGTGGTGCTGCGCTGGTGGTGCTGCACTGATCAGGGGATGGTGCTGTGTGTTGATGCTGCGGTTGTGCTGAGTCATGCTGTGGTGGTGCTGAGTCATGCAGTGGTGCTGAACTGGTGCTCAGGTGGTGCTGAGTAATGCTGAGTTGGGGCTGTGCTCCTGCTGTGCTGGTGGGGCGGAATCGCTGCACTGATGATGAAGTGGTGCTGCATTAAGGCTTAGTTACTGATGAGGTGGGGCTGCTCTGCTGCTGAGATGATGCTGTGCTGATGTGGAGGTGGTGCTGTGCTGGGGCTGGGGTGGTGCTGAGTTGGTGCTGCACTATTGGTGGTCCTACTGTTGAGGTGGTGCAGTGCTGTTGATGAGATGGTGATGTGCTGATGTTGAGGTGGTTCTGTGAGGGTGCTGTGCTGATACTGAGTGCACTAAAAGATCTAAAGTGCTCTGATAATTATAGCTTTGTAATTGTATCCACATTTGCATGCATTTACACAAATGTGAAAGTAAGTGGGGAACAGCTACACTTGTCTTACTAGGTATAAAATGTGTATTTGCACATGCAAACTAATTTTTTACTTTTTCCAAGGGAAAAAAGAAATCCATTCTCCGGCACCCCTAGTGATTTTGACATTGTTCCCACCCCATTTTAACCTTAAAAACAAATTTGCTCCTTACAAAGATAAGGCTAAATGTTAGGTTATATCCGTGGTGGAAATGCGCCTTGCAAAGTTTGTGATCGCCACAAACTCACTTGCTTGTTGATGTTCATCAGCCTTTTAAGGTATGCATTGCCTGGAAAGGCCACTCCAAGTTCTGGTAATGAATTTCCTGACATGTGATATTGCACTATTAAACACTGGTGAACACTATGTCGAATGAGCACTGGTGGACAGCGTAAGATGCTGGAACTGATGCATGAGGATAATAGACCTCAGTGACATTTTTTTGCAGTTTTATATAGAGCGAACTTGGCCCAAAAGTATCCGAATGCTTTATAGAGAGCCATCCTGGACAACTGGAGCAGAAATGTAATTGAAAAAATATTGTAATCAAAGGGGCCAAAATGTTTAAGGGACTTCAAAGGACAATTCTTGCCTTTTATTTTTTCATCATCATATTCAGCTACTAACTAGTCCCTTGCAATGTGACACCTCTAGCCAGTCCTGACTTTTTAGCCACAACCACTTTGCATGCTGGAATTTCTTTAGGCTATCTTTACAATGTTAAAAATGAAACCACGAGCCTCAAAATGCAATGCTCTTTTGACAAAGGAAAAAAAAATATTCAGAACCAGTAGAAGATGTGTTACAAGTAATGGGAGCACATGGAAGCTCTTAACATATAAAAAAAAGGAACGTTGCAGGTATGTTCAGTTATTTCTTTTGAAAGTGCAGTAAAATACATGATTGCAACCAGCTACTGATAGACCAGTCACACTAAAAGAGTCCAAGGTATACCTTATCAGAAATGAGAGGGTGCCATTTTGGGAGTTATTTGGAGATGCACCGTTAACACATACTCACAGCTAGGACAAGACTGAAAAAAGGGTTCAAGGTGGTATATTAGAGTTGCACACCTCCACTCGGTCACTAAACTCACAGTGCTGATTTTCAGTATGATGTTTGAGTTCCCGGGGTCATACTCCATGCTCTTTGTGGCCATAGCTTCTCTCTCCCAACCGAAGCTTCAGATGAATATATGAATCATTAACTACAGTGGTCCTTCCTCAGTCCATCTACACTACTGAATACAGCATGTTGTCCAGTTAACAGTCCTCAGCACTGCTCAATTTTTCACCATAAAAAATCCAGAAAATGTAGAGGAACAAGTTGAATTTACCCAACAATGCTGAACCAGCTAAAGAGAAGAAATAAACAAAGGACACATCTTGGCGAGATGTTTTCAACTTCAACCTGGTCCGCAATAGATAAAAAGGGAATTAATTGAATCAAAAGAAGCCTCGAAGGCCGTGGTTAAGATGGCGGAGTGAGCAGACGTGTTCACCGACCTCTCAGCTCAGTGCCTGATTTACAGCTTTCTTTAGCGGTACCCCGAGGCCTTGTTGCAGGCCAGTGCCGAACCCAGAGCACAGGAAAGCGGCTGCTCTGCTGGCAAGACCTCTGGTGGTCTGGGAGCAGGATGAGAGGGCTGTTCCTGCGGACGAGGCTTAGTGCGGCAGAAAGGTCCCAGGAGCCTGTGGGCCGTGGGAGTCGTGGGCACAATCACCGAGGTCCCGACAGAGGTGCAGGAGGTGGCAGCCTCAAAAGCGCAAAGATGTTGGGGGCCTCCGCTGCCAAGGAGGACGGCTCAAGCCAACGTACAGCCTGGGATAGCGGAGCAGAGATGGCCTTAGCTCCTGTGAAGCTGGCCCGCCCCAGGTAGCCATCTAAGAAGCACAGCAAGCCTGGGAGGCCTACGAGAACTGGCCATAAGGTGAGGCCTTGCGCAACATGTAGAAAAGCCAGGGGTTATTTTTGGTGCCCCCCCACAGAGATTGCACGGACATAGGCCTTTTATTGCCCCGGTCTCGGTGGGTGGCAGGCTGAGGGGCTCCGGCAGCGTAGGGGGCAGCAGGAGCTGATGGCGTTGCCCCCCCCCACAGCATACAACTCGTTTGTGCACCCCATCTCCTCATCAGCCCCATTGCACTAGGGCGTTCTCTCCACCTCAACGAAGGACAGCCGCCCAGCAGAGGCATAAGACCGCACCAGACCGTAGAAGAGGATGTAGGAGGTCCCCAGGTCAGCCTTCTTGAGGTGGGTAAGAGGGTTAATGTAAACTCTAAGGGCGGGAGGAACAACGGAGCACAGAGAGCGTAGACCCCCCTCACACGTTGCACAAGGCATTGAAGTGGGGTCTGCCCGGAGGTCAGGAGCACCCCCTCTAAGGACACTGTTTTGGTGGGGTTCTGGAGCTCGGGTCGCGAAGCAGCACAGTGGAGAAGCGAGTTTGCATCTGTGGAAAGGCAACATGAGGGGGCTTGAACCGGTGTATGTGTTCTGTCCTGGATGATCTCCCAGCACTAGAAGGGGGGCGACACAGGGCAGGCTAGGCCACACAGAGGGCTGCCTGTTAACACACAAGGTTTGATCCTCTCTCCTAGACTATTGCCTTAGGAGGCCAACCTGAGACTCCACCTAAAGAAAGGCATATCACCCTGGCCACCGGTTCACAAACTCTGGGGCCCCATGCCAACTGCCAAATCTAGTTGAGAGAATCAAACTTCTCCCCCTGCCTCTAGCGTTATCCCAGCACAGGCAAACAGAGATAGCATCAACCCGGGCAAAAAAAAATTGCACGCTGAAAGACATGCTGGTTAAGCTCCTGCCCCAGGACCACCTGGACCCCCGTCCGGTGCCACATCCTGCCCCCGAGGGTGAGAATGACATGGAGGCCCCTATCACTCGCTCTTACCTAGAGTCCTTATTTTCTTCTCACAAAAAGGACCTGCAACAGATCAAGGGGGACTTCCAAGGAATCAGCTGATTGAGTTGACATATTAGAAACAAGCAAAACAAATAGGGAAGAAGAGCTGGAGCTACTAGGTCAAGAAATAATACACCTCTCAGACAGACAAATTAACCTCCAAGCCCATGCTGAGGATCTGGAGAACAGGTTGAGGTAAAACAACATCAGGATATGGAATGCACCCTCCTCAGCAGTAGCAGGCAACATGGAAGAATTCGTCCAGGCCCTGTTTGCCCATATCCTTGGTGGCATGCCCGACTATCCGTCTAGACGGAGTTCATTGTGTGGGGCCTCCAAGAGACCCTAACTTACCACTCCAGGCATTCTCGCCTGTTTCCACAGCTTCCCCTTCAAAGAGCGTATATTAAGAACTGTAAGAGGAACTGACATGGTGCTCTTCAAAGGACACTCGTTGCAATTGTAGCAAGACCTGTCTGCAATAACACGCCAGAAGAGGCAAGAGTTTCGTCCAGTGACCTCTTTTCTCAAAAACCTTGACATCTTGTATGCTTGGGGTCACCCCTTTCACCTAAAGATCCCCCAGACATTCTCCCTCAGTGTGGCATGCACCCTGCTTCAGATCGAGTGGCCAGAGGCCCAGGTGGGGAGCACAGACAAGGCAGGGGCCAGGACGGGTAGATGGGAGCAACAGCGACAAAGATAGAGAAGCAAGTAGGCCCGGAAACCAGGTCCAGAGGCTGTGGCACAGGAATGGAAGGCAGTGCTTGTGAGCCTCACTGGGGGCACTGGGTTGGGAGTGTCAGACTGAACCAACATAGCTCGCCTGACTGCCAAGGGAACACATAACAGACGCTATTTGGGTTCGTGAGAGGAGTGGTCTTCACGATGCCCGCAGACCACGACGATCTCCATCAGGAAATTCCCTCGTTGGAGAGCTGGGACCTCCACTGAGGCCCTAGCCCTTCTAGATACATTGTTTAAGATTGTAATAAGTTTTCTTTTTGGGTGTTTCCCCTTCAAATGTTTGTTTATTAAGTACCAATGTGTAATGACTGCAGGGGTAGTTAAGATATCACTTCCATTGATTCAGGTCTCCTCATTACTGGCCACCTTGGCGGGGGGAGATGACGTAACAAACCACTGTAATACAGCAAGTCCACACATATCCACCATGACCACAGGTGACACTCAAAAAATTGTCTTGCTGAATGTTAATGGGTTGGACAACCCTGTCAAGCGTAAGGCAATCCTCTCCTATGTTGTACACACCGGAGCAGACATTTGTCTCCTCCAGGAAAGACATCTCTTGTCCGGAGACTCCCAGCGACTTATTGCCAGGACTTTCCCTCAGCAGCTATTCTCCTCAATGGGACGCAAGGGTGGAGAAGTGGCTATCTTGTTTTCACGCACATTCAGAGGCACTATTGGACCTAAACTAGCCGAACTGAAGGGTCGACTCCTGGTCTACCAAATACAGCAGCTGGGTATGCAAACAATAACTCTGGGCACCCTGTACTCACCAAACGAGGGCAGGAATGCTTTATGAGGGAGGCACTAGGCAAGACAATCACATCGCAGGACCGACTGGTTCTCGTGGGGGTGACTTTAATATAGCCATGGATAAAAACTTAGATTGATCTGCCCACAGAGAGGGACCCTATCGGGGGAGGGAATTGCATGACTGAGGGAGGCCGGGATTGGGAACTTCTGGAGGGCCAAACACCCAAGAACTAGGGACTTCACGTTTTACTCTCATGCCCATAAGTCTTACGCCATAATAGATTATTTCCTGGGCTCCCAGGGCCTATATCAGCACCTCAGCTTATAGGAAATAAAACCAAGAACCCTGTCAGACCATTCAGCTCTAGTTTTAGAGATACATTCTCCCTTATAACACCAGGCACGGCAGCAATGGCGCTTAAGGGAGACCCTACTACTGAAACATTTAACGCAGGCAAAGATTAAGAAAGTCATCAACGATTACCTAGAAGCTAATGACAATGAGGAGGTGTCTCAGTGGTATGGGATTGTCGTGGCCAGGAATCCCCAGTATTGTACGTTGCAAGAAATGGTCCACCTCTCGACACCACCACGGTCTGAACTGGTATACACAGACTCAATCAAGTGGTCAAGCGTGGGAAGGGAAGGAAGGGGACAGCAGGGAGGGAGACCTGAAACGACAACCAAAACAACTATAAACAATAGCAGTATTATACAGTTGTTTCCTATCCTACCCTGACCCCTCTAGAAGAATAATCTGAATAACTAAGCGTAATACCTGTAAAGAAAGATAACACCTTCTCTTCTAATTCTGTGAGTTTTCACGCAAGTTGGAGTATGTTGCTAGCCCTGGTGAAAGAATACAATTACAAGTACTTGCACATTCCCATGTAACAGCAAGAAGAGGTTGTACACAGGTTATCTCTACATACCAGTAAAACTATCCTGTAGACTGAGACAGGGGTGCGGAAGATCCGTCCTCTTCATCACTCTCTATACCCCTGCTACTGGACACATAAAGAAACCAACATGACTTCCAAGAACAGTGTACAAAATCAGCAAATCAAAGGAAAACAAATCCAGCCTGCAGCTCCAATGCATCTTGGGTAAGGCTGTGTTCAAATTCGCAACATCGATTGTATGACCCCACAAACAGTAAATGGCAAAGCCGCCAATTGCTCCTGGTGGTGAATAGTATATAGGCGTTTTGATTGAAAAAATAAAACAATATCCATTTCCATGCATGAGCCTATGGTAGCTCGTCAACAGGGAAAACGAGTTTGGGCAATCCTGCCCCTTTGCAATCACTGGATTGGCATTTTCCCTGTAAAGGCCGATGGCGGCTCACCAACAGGGAAAACGGGTTCAAGATGCTTGCCCCACCAACCAAGGACGTGCTACTGGAGCAAGCGGACTAGGGAGACCCTGGTGAATATAGCACAAGTCTCTCCCTCAGAGGGAGTACCTGAAGTAGGGCTCCACGGTAACGGTTTGCTCTGCAAGGAAACAACATTTGGTTCCGCCAACGGAGCAAACGCACAAGTAGCATGGTACCCCCGCACTGCCACTACAAGACTCTGAGCATGACACTGTAAATACGGTAACAGCAACAAAGGGTCGGTGCACATGGCACCCTTACCACCCTCTTAGTTCACAGCGCAGCTCATCAAGGAAAAAGTCAGCAGCAGCGTCTTGCTGCCCTAGATGTGTTTATGACAGGAATGCCTCTGGCGCGCCATGACGTCACCAACATCATAGCGCCGAGGCTCATGGGAATTGTAGTTCACTTGAGCATCTATGTTCTTGTAGCACGCTGAGTCAGTATTCTCCTGGTACCCTGCCGGTGGGCTGTAACAGGGATGCACTGAAGGCAGTAGCTAGGGGGGAAATTATCTCCCTCTCTGTGGCTGAAAACAGGCGGAGGAGACTAAAAAGAGCTAAGTTCCATTAGAGGGTCAGGAAGCTAGAGGGAATTCACCATCGCCCTGGGGGCCCCCAGGGTGTGGTGCCAACTAGAGGCTTCCCGCAAACAATTTTCTGTTTTGGACCTTGACAGGGCGGAATTCACCCTGCTGCGTCTTAAGCACCTGTACCATCTCAATGGCAACAAGAGCAGTAGAATCTTGGCCACAAGGCTGAGAACCTAACGTCAAGCTATTACTATCAACTCTCTTCAGACGGAGATTGGGACAGACTTGTAAGACGATCCCTCTGTAGCGGACTAGTTTAGGGACTTTTATGCAACACTTTACTCGAGGTAATCCGCCTCCCCTGAGTACATAGCAGAGCCTTTGTAACTCCCCTTTGACCAAACCGACTGACTTGCAGGCGTCTTCCCTAAACGAAACTATTCGGCTGGATGAGGTTGTCTCAGCCATCTCGAGGCAGAAACCACTGAAGTCGCCTGGCCCGAGGGCTTCTCTGCTGGATTCACAGGCTTCCTGCCCGGAATTGGCCCTGATCCTCATCGCCTCTTCAATTCGATAGCAGATTCTGTCACAGTCTTGCCTTCCATGTAAGTCAACTATTTCAGTTATCCTCAAGGCTGGGAAGGACCCAGAATCCTGTGCCAACTAACGGCCTATATCACTCCTTAATACCCACTCAAAACTTTTTACTGGCATCCTGGCAGGACGTCTATACCCCTTGATGCAAGATCTAATCCACCTGACAAGTTGGGATTCGTTCTGCAGGGGCTCTGTGCAGATAAGACCAAGAAATTGCTACATATTATAGACAAGGCTCACAGGAGGCAAGTAAGTTAATTTGGCGGTAGATGCCAAAAAGGCTTTCAATCGGGTTCATTGGCCCTTTCTCAGTGCGACAATGGAGTACTTTGGGTTTGGGGAGCAATTCCGATCCTGGATCTTTAGCGGATACCGGACACTGCGGGTGTCTGTGAGGGTCAATGAGATAAACTCCAAGAACTTCCTAATCTGTAGAGGCACAAGACAGAGCTGCCAGCTTTCACCCCACTATTTGCCTTGTATATGGAGCCCTTTGAATATCGGGTGCGCGGTCATAGGCTCATTAAGGGGATCCCCCTGTGGGGGGAGGAACACTGCATCAGTCTGTATGTAGACGATGTCATGGTTATGCTGGACGACCCGGTCAGGAGATTGCCCCCTTTCTGGCCGAGTTTGAATCTCCACAAATATCAGGCTCTGAATCTTACAGGTCCTTCTCTGGAGCTAGAGGAGCTGCAGCGAATGCATCCAATTGGTTGGGTTGCAGACTCCGTCCCCTATCTGGGAGTTAAGCTCTGTAGGACAATCGAGAACATGAACACCATAAACTATGTGGCATTACTGGCTCGGGTCCGTGCTGAGCTAGATGGCGGCACTACCCGCTCTCTCTTCTGCGGCATGTCACAGCTACAAAGATGACCATTTTTCCCTGGGTTCTTTTCTATTTTCAGACATTGCTGCTGTCACTACCAGAAGGCATTCTCTCGGCTCTCCAGGTAGCACTGAGCCACTTTGTTTGGGCGGGCATATGGCCAAGAATGAGTAAGGAGTGGAGCTGGCTCCCCCGGTAGAAGGCGGGCTGGGGTTTCTTGTTTCACCAGATACTACCAGGTGGCCCAGCTCCGCTATTTGGTGGAATGGTTCAGGCCCACATCTGAAAAGAGGTGGCTGTTCATGGACCGGGCGTTGGCCGGCACGTCGCTACCAAAAATACCGCTTTTGCCTCAAAAACATAGAGCCCCAACATTATATATTTCCCCCATAATAGCCTCTTTGCTGCAAGTCTGGGATAGGTGTGCTCACAAAGGGAAATTGACTTCTTTGCCCTGTCCCCTTATTCCAATTCCCATATAACCCAGCCTTTACCCCCAGCCTGGGGGTCTTCCTTTCAGGTCTGGTAGGAGTCACCCTGACGGGCGATAAGCCATCTCTTCAACCTGGAGGGATTGGTGCCCTTCACCTCTATAAGAACGGACTAATCCATTCCTGAAGCAAAACGGTTCAGATATCTCCAAATCCGGCACTGGGTGACCACCAGTGGGTTCACCCTGGGGCGGAGAAGCCACTGACACCGTATGAGAGGTAGCTCCTGGGTAAAAATTCAGATAAGCGTCTTATCTATGAACTATACATCCTCCTTCAGCCTCCCCAGACCAATGCTAAATCCCCCTCACAAAAGCGTTGGGAGTCTGAGCTTGGCCCCTCTCTTTCTCCAAAGGAGTGGCATGACACTTACCACCGAGCACGGCACACCACATACAGCATGGCTAGTACCGAAACAGAAGTGAAAATCGCTACCTACTGATACTTAACCCCAGTGCGCTTACACAGAGGAAACCTGGCCCGGCGCGATGCATACTGGCAACAGTGTAGGGCTAAGGGAACACTAACACACCTTCTTTGGGACTGCCCGGAAATAACATTCTGGACTACAGTCTTGGATGATATCGACACCCACTTTTCTACTCAACTCCTTAGATTTCCATCGTACACCCATTTTGCGGTTGGCTAACCCAATTACTTTCTCATTTACTTCCCGTCGAGGACGTCAGCTCAGCATAGCCGTGGGGGCTGCGCATCAGATCATCTTAGCGCTCTTGGTGTCTCCCACTACCCAGACCCACCTAAAATGGCTTAGAGCCTATGGGAAATATTGAGGATGGAAACACTCACCCTATCACTGACCTCACGAGACGACACATTTCAGACAATCTTGCAGCCCTTCATAACCTTGTTGACCAAGGAATTTGGAGAATTGACTTGTCCCCGCTACCTGTGACTACTTTGTTTAGCTGAACCAGATACAACTTAACCTGGGACACATTCAAGTGAATCATATTACTTCCCTGATATAATAGTTTACTTAACTGATGGTACGGGGAGGGTGAGGGGAAGCGTTCGGAGGGATGGAGGGAGGGTGTTTGTTCAAGTTTCCTTTGTGTTGTTTGTTTATTAGTACTTAAAAATCGTAATCTTATGACACACTTTAGAGAGATGTATTCTCTGAATGCATGCTCTGACTTTGATTTAACCATGCAACAATAAAACAAATTTAAACCTAAAAGAAGCCACAAACACCTTCAAAAACAAAGTCACGTGACAGCTTTGCAAGTTGAAAAATAGAATGTGTTGTGACCTGCAGGACAAGTTTCAAGCCTGGCAAGGCCAACTCAGCCCCCTCTCCTTTCAAAGTCAACATGCTAGCTGCCCAAAATGAGAGCTAGCCCCCATGGTGAACAACTGTTACAACGAACCTTTTACAACGCGGTGCATTTACAAAGCGGTATTTACAACGCAAACCATTGCAATGCATTGCGCTGGGGGGCGCTCTAGGATAGGGAATAAGTTTAATTTACTATCCAACACCTTCCCTAGTGTCCACGGGGACTGGTGTTGGAATAGTAAATACAACTTTTCACTATCCAGCACCTCTAAGCGCTATGCGTTGTAAAGGTTTGCGATGTTAAAACCGCGTTGTAAAGGCATGCGTGGTAATAGCATGCGTTGTAACGTCATAGGCCACGATATCTAGCACAACCATCAAGCAAACAAGGAAGCAACTTTTTACTGCTAGACTACCAGATCATGTAGCAAATGTAGAAGAAAGTAATGACTTCAAGCTTTTAAAAAGCCTGATTTTGGTGCGAGAACACGATTCATATTGTGCCAGTTCTCCACAACAGAAATCGGTGATAGCTGTAGACAGTTTATTTTTCAGGTCAGAACACTATTTCATATTGCCCCAGTTCCACACAATGGAAACTCATTGATAGTTAGGGACTGTTTATTTTTCAGTTGAGACGAGGATCTCAATTGCTTTTTCAGTCAGCCAAAACCCAGGATGGAGAACTAGCATTATACGTTTTTGATGTAGTATGAATACTTAACAAGTTAATTATCTGAGTCCACAGTTTAAGATCAATTGATGTGCACAAATTACCACACTTCCCTTATATCATCTTAAAAAACAAAAGAAAAACAGCATTATTAAGCATATTTTTCTAAAAGCTGCTGTGGGCAAAAGGCATGAGTGCATCCCATAAAAAGATACTCAAATAAAATCAGCTGAAAACAATAGTTTTGGAGGTTGACAACAGATTTTGATTATTACACATATAGGTTCCAGTGTACTTGCAGAAATCAGCATCCTCTGGTTTGGTGCTTTGAAATGAGAAGGTTCTGTCTGCTGGAGGTACTGAAAAGGTCCAAACCCTTTCCTGATGTTCCACATGCTGGGACCAATTGTAAAACTAAATGTATTGATGGTCGCCAGACAGCATATCCATTCAAATTATTCTACCACATCAGCTTTTTGTCACAAATAAAAGATAATATGGATTTGCATGCCTCCGAAAACATCAAAATGCACATTCGGCACTCAACACTAGTATTTGTACAAATTCCTATCAATCTGAAGCTAATGGTTATGCGCTAGGGCCTGGGCGATGCCTCACAATTCATCCCTTCTGATGAATAGAGGGAACTAGGACAACCAAGAGATTACAAGTTAACAGCTACCCCAGCAATAACTCTTATAATTCTGAATACCTTTTCTGAATTGCTGATCGGCTGTATCAGAAACTCTCTGTATGCAGCAACAGTTTGTGTGCATTAACATTTTAATGTAAGTGATTGGTACTCCGTTTTACGGAATAACTTAGGTAAGTATCTGGTTATAATATACTAAAACCCCCTGCTCATAATAAAAGATAAAAAGTCATAATAATGGCACCTGCATACTTGGAATTCCCTTTGAGAACTTCTGCAGCATTATGCAGAACTTTGTGCAAGTTTCATGGACACAAACAAGTAGCTGTCTTGGCAGATGAAGTAAACAAAGGTTCACACTTTTAATTACATTTCAAGTCCTGATCTTCCTCTGAAGAAAAGCTGAACATCAAAGGAGAACTTTTAAACCGTCACCCCCTCAAACCACCACAACAGTAGCCTTATTACTTGCAGAAGTTATAATTTAACGTCTAAAATTAGCCTGTTCTAAATTCATTTTTCATCATGAAACAAACGCTGGGTGATTTACCGTTTAGAACATGCTCCCCTCTGCACCTGTATTACAAGAAGGAACAGTCTGAATGTTACATCCACACAAGCGCTGCTAAAAGTTCAGGGCGAAAAAAGACTTGCTTTAGCAAGACGAGACTAGTGCTGTAATAAAACCGAAATGAAGGAAAACAAGTTTTTACCTCAGTGGAAAGTGCTCCTGGCTTCAGTCTATCCCCAGGAGGCAGGATGCCCAAACTCAAAGTCTCTGTCCCCTTTCGAAAGTCTCTGGGAAACCCCTCAGCATACGGGTTTCCCAATAACAAAGGAATGCTGGAGTGGATGCCTGCTTTGCCTCGGGGGGACTGTAGAGTAAGTATTGATACTGGAGCACTCTAGTCAGTCCCTGATTGGGCCCCATCGGCCCTGTAAGGTGCACGCTACATGACAGCAATGCCGAAGACACGTCGTTCTAGAAATGAAAAGGCGGCTGTGCGCACGAACTGGATGGGCGTTGCTGCTCGTACCTGCGGCAATATACCATGGGAGTCAACTTTAAAAAAAAGGTGGGACATGCACCAACCATTAGCCATTTGGAAGATACGATTTTTAAATGGCACAGGAAAATGCCAATCCAAAGCGTGGGAGGAGTCAGACCCCACAAAGTGCAGACAACAGATCGCCTAACAGCGCTGTATAGGTTCGACCTAAAAAGGAGCACAAATCAGATTATGTGCCGATCATAGATCACTAAATACGACTATTGCGGTGGAATGTTTTCCCTTGCCACGTATTATTGAAATATTGACAATGTTAAACACAAAAAAATTATTTACCACAATAGACTTAAAGGCAGTTTACCATCAGGTACCATTCAGTAAAGGGACACATAAATGCACTTCATTTATCACTTCCTTTGAAGCATACAAGCATTTAAGTACGCCTTTTTGTTTTCCTTCAGTCCCCAGTCGTTGTTATTTAAAAATTTCCAACGGGTCTTGGCAATCCAAGATGACACTCTAATTTAAGCTGAGGATATTGAATCACATTACACAATATTGCACACAGTCTCAAAAATCTTGAGAAATAAAGGCATGACAGTTTGGAAAGATAGATTTTTAAAACAAGAAGCAAGAAAATGGGGAATTTAATCACACAATTTTGAATCCTGCCAAAAATAATTTAGATGATGTTGTTCTCACTGCGCCAAAACCTACAGATAGATACACTGAAGTCTTTCATTGAACTTTGTTATTATTATGCAAAATGTATAAAATATTAATTTTTTCACGGCTATGTAACCTTTGAAATGTATTTTGAGAAAGAAAATGCGAAGCATGGGTGAAGTAAAAGTGCGGAATGGGTGCTCAAAAAAGTTTAAAGAACAAACTTTTAGTGCTCCCAGGTTAAAATCTTTCAATAAATGCCAAAAAAGCACAGTATGCCCGACAATCCGCCCCTTCCTGACTGAAATCCTAGCTCAAATTAAAGAGATATTGGGATACCCAATCCCAGACACCCAGATTTTACGGTACTAGGACTCCGAGACCCAGGCTTTGAATACCAAACGGCAGCTGGCCAAGTCATATTGTGGCTCTATCTCGGGGCATCTAAGACGAGAGTTACCGCTGCCTGGAAAAAGAAAGAATCACCGGCCATAACACAATGGCACACACGTTTATGGCAAGCACTCACTATGGAGCGTATGAGTGATATCTATAGGGATGAATTTAAAATTTAAAAACTTTGAATACCCCTGGGGCCCCTTGGTCAGCTATAGGACTCCCGCTGACCACCTGTCCCTCAGAGCACTACATCTATTCCAGTTCTAAAACAGTGGCGCTATCCCCACTAGAGCCCCCACCAGCGCTATGTTTGCACCTCCATGTCACCCAGGTCCCCGGCCAGGCCAAGTTACTTAGGCTTTTTCTATTATGTTTTTCTTTTTCCTTATTTTTTTTTGGCCTTTCTTACTTGCTTTTCCTTTCCTCCCTCCATGAGTGAAACAATACCATAATAACTGTCCAATGGGATTCTGATCATTGGGAACCAGGAGGGATAGTGGAGGGCGTAGTTTGGGGAAGTTGTTTGGAAAATATATTGTGAGCATCACAGTAATAACAGAACATGCATGTATAGGGGAGACCAATTGGATTACCCGAAAAACACTGTACAAGGAAAATAAATGTCCAACGGCTCTATGCGAGGGCAAGGATTGAATGTATTACCATGTTTGATGCTGTAGATCTAGAAAATCAATCAAAACAAGTTTGACAAAAAAAAGCACAGTAATGGTTGAGGCATGCAACAAAGGAATTGTAGCTGTATTAAGTCTGAATGCGGCTGGAAGAGAGAGTACCGTAGATTTTCCATCAAAAGCATTACACAATGCTGAGGAAAAAGACAGCACAATGCAACACAATGCAATACAGCACAGAACAGCACAATAGAAAAAAAAGCTGTAGCTTGTTGTTGGGCAGTTGAAAAAATTGGAACATATTTGTGTGGAAATCATTTTTCAATTTAAAAAACTGAACACAAGTCACTCATGCATGATGGGAGAACGTGGGTCAGGTAGAGCTTCAGCTCGACTTCTTACACTTATTTTTAAGTGTCAAGAGTATATATACAGTGTTGAACACATTGCAGGAAAGTTAAATGCTCCTGCTGATTTCTTATCAAGGTTACCATAATCAGAAGACTGTGCAGAGACATACAATAATGATGATTATGAGTGCCATCTAACATCTATTGATATTTTAAAATTGTTTACAGGAATGGAATATAAATATAGAGAATAACATAGTTGTTAGATCGCTGAGCCTTACAACGTGATCTGTAAGTCAAGTCCTTAAAGATTTTTCTCCTTTGGCCTTATAGACCCTTGTTAGCTGACATGAAGCATTGAAAGGGATAAAACTTCAACAATACAGTTATACATTGTGAAGCCAATGTGTCTTCACATTAAAGACCAGGACTCGCTGAATATGGTTACCAATCAATCTAGTATATAAGGAAACCCAAAAAATAATGAGATACAGAATTGTAATAGCTACCACAATACAGAAACAAAATTGAGGCAAACAGATGTTCCATAAAGAAATGCCACTTTTCTCTTCTGAAAAGAGGTGAAATACAGGGTCATTTGTTAAGCGTGTATACATTCTGGAGCATAGAAGATGTCCGGCATGATCAGACTTCAGCAGAATTCTAAAAAGAAAGGAAATATGTGTTTAGCATAAAGCCCCACATGTTCAAAAATAGGGAAAGCAGAGAGGTCTGTACCTCCCGAAGTCTAAAGAGAATCTGCTGTGACTCTAAATATGTGAACACCAGCCTAAAAGTAACAGCGATACAGAAACTTCCTTATCTCCTTTCACACCACCAGACAGAAATCAAAACATTACTTGGTGCAACTGCAACATAAGAACATTGTTCTATCACATTGAACTGATATTGCAGTTCTCCACTTTGAACATCTGCCATCCTGGTACATGATGAAAATTGTTTTCCAATGCTCACTGCTTCCCTATCAGCAGTCTAATACAGACAATAAGCCTTTCTCCAATTAAAAAAATAATAAACCTGTATTAATCAGAAATATGCTGGCAAGGCAAAATGCATTTCAACTGAGGCCTGTGGTCAGGCTAATTTTAATTAAGCATTTAATGTGCACTTAAAATACATGGTTATAAATGTACACCTACAATTTGAGAAATAAATGTGATTAAAACAGTGCTTGTTTACAAGTGTAAATATAACCTGAAGTGTACGTGTAAAACATGAATAAAGAATACATGATTCCATTTGTAGACTAAATATTAGTACACGTGTGTATACATCTCTAGTCTCTACAGTGAATGCATTCAGTAATGAGTCTAAAAGCTTCACACACATGAATGAATTTATGGCACACAGTGAATATCATATAAAATACACATATGTAATTGCATTTCTGTGACGTGTAAGGGTGGAGTCTAAATTGCACTGCTCCATAGTCATGAAGAACGTGTGTGATATATGCAGCTGGCTGTCCTGCTTTGCATGCCCAAATAAAAGCAATACAGCACTCCCACACGGAGGCACACACACGGCGAAGCAAGGAAACACCTCTCATATAATGAGGCACATCAAAAGATAGTCATCGGAATAAAGCATGGGGTTTAATTAGTGCAACTCTCTCTAACAGAAAGGCTTTCCCAGATGTCAAATGAAGCAACATGCAAATGTATGTATGTATGTATATATATATATATATGAGGTACGTGTAGTTCCCAGTACAGCGCAGCGCAGTCAGCCACACCGCTAGTCAGGAACAGGCAAGACCCAAACGTGGTGCAAATGAATTTATTTAGTTCTCAGCCCAGCACCAATCCGCCATGACGCGTTTCGGCTAGAGATAGCCTTGATCACATGACAAACATCACGGGGGATGACCACCCTTTTTAAAGTGCAATACAAGTCATCACATGTGATAGAAAGCGAAGAAATACTCTACTTTCTAAATGAAATACAATATAGATGTACAATAACTGCATGAATGCATGAGTCACACAAAGGCAAAAATCAACAATCATTAGAATTGCATAAGTAAGAGTTCATGGCATGGCTAATAAATAAATAAATAAATAAACTTATTGATAATACAAAAAGTTTAAAAACATTTAAAAGCCTATAAATAGTTTTAACTGTTCATATTACAATTTAAAACTGTCGCCACGCTAATTATGTACTTGTCGGGAAAATTCATTATCACCATTGTTTGTTAACAAGTACTGTTGTATCCTTAGTACAAACCACAATTCATTTTGTACCAAGGTATCAAATGATCGGATAGTGCATATATATATATATATGTATATATTTTTTTTCACTGAAAAAACCATAGGTTTCAGGTCATATATAGTTAGGAATTAGCATTTAAAAATTATTACATCATTCATAACATGGTCAGTGACATCACTGATGACATCACTGATGACATCATTGATGACATCTCAATTGACATCACTGATCACATCATTGAAGATATCATTCATGTGATAATACAATGCACCTCTTCACACTCTAATATAACCTTTGATACACCCAGTGTTAAACACAGACTACCATTCTTGAAACCATCGATATGTATTTACCGATTCGGTAAATACAAAATCGGTAAAAATACCAAATCTGTAAATAAATGCCTTCTACATAGGAAAAGACATTTACCGGTCGGTAACGGCCAAATTCGTCCGTTAGCGACCGGTAAATGCCTACCTACATCGGGCCCCAAATCAAACCACTTCAACATTTAAGAGTAGGTAAATGGGATGTATGTAATTTCTCTTTTGAAATTACCGAATCCGTATAATTCAGTCATTTTACCGAAACGGTATTTACTGATTCGGTAATTGCCATTGATTCCTATGGGCCTGGAGGCCATATAGTATTCGGTGATAACTAACGAATATTTAAGTGCCTGTGGCACTGTTTTCAAAACAAAAAAGTGTAAACAAAAGTGAACACAAAAGGTAAGAGGTGTGAGAAACAGAGAGAAGTAAGTGCACTGGAGGAAGTGGAATGCCAGTAAATGAAGGTTTACTAACAGGTAAGAAATGGATAAGAGAGTGAAGGAAGGAGAATAAGATCAAACCTAACAGAATAAAGAAAGAGGGAAACTGACTGAGGTAAAGAGGAGGAGTGGTAAAAAGAGAGAGCAAAGAAGATTAACTGTAAGGGAGAGACATATAGAGAGAGAGGGAGCAAGGGACTGAGAAAGAGTGAGGCAGTTATTCTGTCACAATAAGAGAATGATAACAAACTTATTTTTGATTCTCACACTTACCTTATAAATAATGAAAACTTAGACACAGACGCGAAAAAAGTTTTTTATTTCTTATACTTACCTTCTAAGATATAAAAAAACGTAAAGATTTTTTAAAAATATAATATCTGTAAAACACAAGAAACAAATAAATTGTAATGCATACAATGTATATTTCACAATACAAGAGAGCAGGAAGGAGATTAAGAGTTAAGAAAGATAGATGGCACATGCAGAGGGACACATTCCACAGGTAGAGAGTAAGATGGTGCAGGCAGAGAGTGAGATACAACAAGTAGAGGGTGAGATGGTGCAAGCAGAGGGTAAGATGACACACGCACATGCATATATTGTACAGACAGAGGGTAAGATGGCACACACACAGAGAAACATGAAACAGGCAAAGGAAGACATAGCACAGTCAAAAGAAAGATGGCGAATGAGCGTGAGACAAGGGGAGTGAGGACACAGAGGGAGTGAAGGAAAGAGTGAGAGAAGGGGACTGAGTGAAAGAGCAAAGAAAGACAAGTGATGGAGTGTGGGTGAGTTAAAGAGAGTGAGTGTAAGGGAAGGGCAGTGAGACAGTGAAGGGACAGAGGAAGTAAGGCTAACAGAAAGACAGTGAAGAAAGAGAAGTGAGGATGTCAGAGTTCAAAGGGAGTGACAGAAGGAGTAAGTGAAGTGGAGTAAGGTGAGTGGTGGAAGGTTAATGAGTAAGGGAGCAAAAGAAGGAAAGAGAGGGAAGCAGCCTAACGAAACAAGGGTGACGTGAGTGAGAGAAGGACAGTGAAGTTGAAGAAAGACAAATGATAGAGGGTGGATATAGTCGAGTGAGCGTGAGACAATGGGAGTGAGTGATTGACTACACACAGGGAATGAAGGGAGGAGTGATAGAAGGAGACTCAGTGAGGGATCAAAGAACGGAAAATGAGGTAGTATAGGTGAGGGAAAAGAATTGACAGAAAGAGGGGATGGAGAGAGTCATGCTAAGAGACAGGGAGCGATGAAAGGATAGACAAAAGGAAAAAAATAAAGATTTTTGGTCAGTCGTACTTACCTTATAAATGAAATATCTGTGGAAACGAAAAAACAAATCAGTTATAATACATTATTCATAATACAAAAAACAAAAAACAAAGCAGGAGAAAAAGGAAAGAGGAGTTAGGGAAGGGAAATGAGGGAAAGGGAAGGGAGAATTAGTGCACGTGTGTTAACAACAGTGAGTCTAAGAGAGAGGGAGTGATGGAAGAGTACAGAGAAAGTAAGATGACACAGGGAGTTTTGTAAAGGTGTGTTTGAAGTGCAGTTAGGTGAGTGACAGAAGGGAAATTAGTGAGTGAGCAAAGGAAGGAAAGTGAGGTGAAGGGGAGTGAAACAGAGGGACTGACTTAATATGAGTGGGTGAGAAGACTAAGAAGAAGGGGAGTGAAGTATAGGGAATGAGGATAAGTGAGGGAAGCACAATAAAGAGACGGGTGACGTAGGGTAAAAGAATGACAGTAAGTTTGACGAAACAGAGGTGATAGAGGATGAATAAAGACAAATGAGCATGAGACAAGAAGAGTAAAAGAGTGAGGAAATAGAGGGAGTGAAGCAAAGAGTGAGTGAAGGGGACTGAGTGAAGGAGCAAAAAAAAGTCAGTGACAAAATGTGGATGAGTTAAAGGGAGTGAACATAAGAGAAAGGGAGTGAGAAACTGGAGGGATGAAAGCAGTGAGGTTAAGAGAGAGGCAGTAAGAGAAGGAAAGAGAGAAACAGAAATAAAAAAGTAATGAAAATTTATTTTTTAGTCGTACTTACCTTTATAAATGTAATATCTGTGGAAGAGAGTTAACAAATCAGTTATAATATATATTTTACAATACAAAATGCAAATTAACTTGTACAACATGGTATATGGTTTATTTTTGCTGTTCTCAGAATATATTGATTTTCACTAAAAACAGTGAGTTCAATACCACTTATCATATCACAGCGGGCAAAAAAAACCACAATCAAAATGATTGTGTTTAAAAAACCCATAAAAGTTAGAAAAAACATATCTTAAATGTTTGCTTCTAAACAGCAATTTCTAAGATACAGTATCTCATTATTATACTGTCAAACTAAAGTGATATAGAAACATATATTAACCACATTTACCCGAAATACATATTCTTCATTTAAATACCTTTCCACATGGCCAAATGGTATACAGAAAGTCCTGTTTTTGGAGATTTCTTAATAGTAGTTTTAAACTTTCATTTACCCGACTTTCTGAATGAAAAGTCCAACATCTATTTCATCATCTAACAATAATTATATTTGCACCTCTGACTTACTATTGATTAACATTTCCTATAATACTGCTATCACTCACTATGTGATACACTTACACTACCTCTATGACAACTACCAGTTTACTAATTATCTTTATCACTTTCACTCACAAACTAATTTTGAACAACACACTTACTTTTATTAACTGCTCCAATCTTCATTGTCCAATTACTTTCACTAAAATTTCGGTTCTAAAACACTGGGTAAGAATTAGTTAAGTCACAAGGCAAACGTTGTTTGAAAATCAATTGAGTATCATTGCAAACGTATGTAAAAATATATATTATCAACATTTACCCGAGAATCTCATTTTTCATTGATATACTTTCCCACATGGCCAAATAGTACGTAAAAATTCCTTGGCTTGGAAAATACTTAATAATACTCTTGACCTTCCATTTCCCAACCTTCTGCATGAAAACCTCCAACGTCTTTCGTAACACCTAACAATATTTATATCTCCACTCAAGGATGTGTATCATGTACATAAAACCTTAAACAACCAGTAAACTATCAGAATCTGAACACCATATAGTATCCTGATGACTAACTTTTATTAATTGCTTCAATCTTTCCAGGTTAATTACTTTTCCTAAAATGTAGGTTGTAAAAACACTAGATAAGAATTTTTTAAGTCACAAGGCAAACGTTTTTGGAAAGTCAAAACAGTATCATTACAATAAGTCCAACCTTTTTGACATTTTAAATAAGCTGTATAATGTCCCGATGTTGTAGAAGGACCATCATGGAAAATAATTGCTACCGTTACAAAGGTTCTTTCTGAAAGGGATAATTGAGAAGCCACAAAATATTTAATTAAAGTTGTTAATTTAGTTCCATCAGGTCTACATCATTGTAACATTAAAATGACGTACTGTCCATAAATTTGTATAAATAATGTTGATAGCATTGCAGAGTTACATTGGGTACAAACCATGTTTTGATCAGCTGCTCTAAATAGATTATTAAAAGACACTGATTTGCAGTCTGATAAAGTCAAATATATAAATCTTTCAGTATCTACTGTTGTAGTACTTGAAAAGGAACAATTATCGCAGACATGTTGCCATTTATAAGAAAGGCCAAAAACATTTTCAACATCTATACCTTCCTCTTGCAATACAACAAGCATGCACATTAGAAATTCCTGACAATCTTGCTGAATATCCTGAGAAAATTGAGTTATACCAGAACATGTGTCTAAATTATTTCGAATATCAGAAATATTTTCTATATTTGTTCTATCATTGCTACATTTCTCAAACACAGTATTCAACAAACAACAAAAACTTTGATCCCGATTTTCAACAATCTGTTCTTGCAAACTTTAGAGAAAAAAAACAACATTAACCACTACATTAGCATAGCAGTTGACACCAGAACTGTTCTCAAACTGAAATCCAACAATATCTTCAACAGAATCCTCTTTGTTTCTGCTTACAATTACTGGTTCATCTACTTGTCTTTTTTTTTTGCTACAGCCTTGCTACAATTTTTCTCATTTCTTCTTTTTCGGCCTACCACACACTTTTCAAATTGAGGATATTGAGGTAAATTTGGAGCATACTCTCTTCTTAACCTATTATATTCCTTTACACAATTTAGATTTGCACTAATCTGTGTCTCATCAAAATTAATCAAGTACAATCCAGATAAAGTTCTGACTCGAGATATAGCAACATATGCCATACCTTCCTTGAAGACAGAACTTCCAATATTCATCAAAGCACTATCTACACTTAAACCTTGAGATTTATGAATAGTTACTGAATATGACAAAGAAACAGGAAACTGTTTTCGGCGGACATATACATCTTTAACAAGCAAAAATCGAACAGAACAACAACTAAACTGTTGTACTTCTTTAATTATATCAAATTTAATTTTCAAAAATGCAATTCCATCTCTATTTCGGTAATTCACAAAATCAACAACATAACCCATTGCTCCATTTACTTAACCTCTTTCCACATTTAAATTCCGTCGTAAAATTATACGACAATTTAAACATACATATAGAGTCTTTTCAAAACCAGCAGTTTTAGAAATTGTCTTCTGTAAATAATCCAACTTTGATTTCAGTTTTTCTGACAAAACAATAGTAACTCCTTCGTGCTCTATTTTATCAATAGCTTCCAATTTCACAATCTCTTGATTTTCTAACTCTAACATTTTGTTGTTAAAGACTGAACATTCTCGAAGAGTTGGCATCAAGCATATTACAGTTTTGTTTTCAGCAATTTTCTGATAAATAATCTCTGGGAGAATATTTTCCTTTGGAAACAAATTTCAAATTAATTGTGACTGTAAAGCTTCTTTGCCATGTTCAGTTACTTTTCCAATTCTTACATCTTGTAGAATATTTTTATAATCTTCATCCTTTGCCTGTCGCATGTTTTTAAGCAGTTCTGCATATTTAAAATATAACTAGATATTCACATTTCCAATGCTTCCTAGGGACTTTCTTGTTTCTTCATGCGTAAGCATCTTAAACACTGGTTGTCCTATCACCGGAGTTAGCTGCAGTAGATCTCCAAAGATAATGATGTGTTTGCCTCCAAATAACACATCATACTCTGCTTTAAGAATTTGTTGCATTCTTAAATGCACAAAAGCAAGCATCACATTTGAAACCATGCTTACCTCATCAATGATAAGAAGTTTTATTTTCTTCAGGACTCTACCAACTTCACAACAAGCTTCTCCAGATAGCTTGTGGTATTGTAATTTATTATCATGCTCTACTGGCAGCATCAATAAACGATGTAAAGTAATCCCTTTATTGTTATGTGCTGCTAACCCAGTTGGAGCAGTAACAACACAAGACAGTGATGACTCTGTTCTTTTTTGCAGATAAGTTGCAATTGATTTAATCAGAAAACTTTTCCCAGTTCCAGCTTCTCCACTCACATACAGTCAGATAGGTTCAAATGACGTGCATGAGCACTCTTTTTTATCATGACGTAAACCATGCTCAATCTGTTCTGTGACTTCATTATATATTTTTTTCTGCTCCACGTTTAGTAGATTTTCCAAATCTTCTAAATTAACTACATCCTCCTGAGCTTGTTCCATGGCTCTTTCCACCTCTTCCATGGCAGTGGCAGCTTCATTTTGGATAATTGGTCCTCCTAGTGGATCCTGACTCAACGAAACAGAACTTTGAATGTCTTGAGAACTGTCTCCAGCAATCTCTGCTGCAATGGTAGCTTCTTGCTGTATTTCATCGTTCAACATTTGCAGATAATTTGAAAAAAACAGCACATTCTATGGTATCCTTGGTTGCATTGAAAGAATCTTCAAAACCGAGGAAATCTCCAAGTAGTTCCATTTCTGAACGCCATGGCTTAAAGAGTTGCAAAAGAGCTAAATAGTCAAATTCCCTTTTATCAGGAGATTCGCAACTCAATTTACGATGATTAATCAAATGTCCTTTTCTTTGTTTCACCAGACAGCCTTCAGATCCAATCACAGCATATACTCCTTTATTGATATCTTCTGTCATATTTCTCTTAAAAGTATAGCTTTGCAGTACTTCATAGAGACAAACGTTCTCAAGATGACTACTTCTATTTGGATAATATGTATCCAACATGTTTGTCTTCAAAATATCTGAACTGTTTGGTTGAAACTCACCAAATACTCAATTTCTTGTGCAGACTTCAAAACTCGGTTTCGTGTTGCAGCAAGACCTAGATTCACCCAAATGATGGATCTCGATTTGGCATACAGACTTGCTGATGATAACCAATCTGAACATTCATATGCTCCAATTTCTCGATGCGACAACATCTTCAAACTGTAACTGTATAATTTCTTACTTAGGCTCCTTTCATGCGAAATATCCTCCCACATTTCCTTCAGTTCCGTCTTTTCTGATTTTGTGATGTAAGACGTTACATATCAAGCCACAGCAATAGAGTTGTCAGCAACATATTGAATATCCATGTTAGCATTCCACATGGACAAAATGACTGGGTTGTAGTCATTTATGTATTTGGACTTTTCATTTCTTTTCAAGTTGTACATATTTTTCGGTGATTTTCTTGTCACAGTATGTCGCAGTGAAGACATAAAATTGTTCACTCTTCCTTTAGATATTACTGGTCGTGGAAATCCAAAACAACATTTTGTGTAGAACTTCTCCTTGGATTTGAACTTTCGACGACAGTACTTTCCACAGCGATGGGTTTGAAAGCGTAAGACTTGATGTCGTAAATTGTCTCTTTCTGTACTTTTGGAACAACACATGTTGAATATTGTTCAATGAAACTCATCACTGTGTCATCCGAATCTGTTCCAAATTTGGTCCATAGCAGCATATGTATGTGAGGAGCACCTCTTGCTTGATACTCCTTTCTCCAAAGGAAATCCAAAACCTCTCCAAGTGGAGGATTTTTTCTGTTTGTGATGAAAGACATCATAGCTTCAAATCGATGATTAAAATATCTCCAAACATTAACTGAATCCAAAGAGCACAGTTCTCCAGGTGTCTTCAATTCTATATTTTCTATGTTTCCATTTGCCTCTCGAAGAAATTCAAGTAAGTCTTCCCAGGCATACTCAGCACAGCTAAGAGTGGGGAACCATGTAGGAGTTCCTAAGTTTCTTAGCATACATTTCAATTCCCCATGACGACGGTACCAATACTCATTTGTACCGCCCTGACATGCCATGAGATTGATTAGCTGAGATTCCAAAATACTATCTTCCACTTGGACTTTATCCATAAAGTCCCTTGCCGAAACATTTTGAAGATGTACTCCAGATTTCAGTACATGGTTCACAGCATAAGACAGTCCAGAGAAGTCACTCTCTAACAGAAGATGAAACAAATATGGAATGCATTGACGAAATCTTGGATCTTCTGCATATAATCTTAAAGTCCGGTATTCCGACGCAGGAATTTGAACAGGTTGGTCATCATATCTTCCACCTTGACCTGTTGGAAACAATTGAGGAAAAGAACGAGCTTCCAAGCTTTCCTCCCATACACTTATGGGACTTCCTTTGGCTTCTTTCATTTGGAACAACTCAATAGCATTCCCCATTACTTCGTTCGAATGCAGAGGATGAACACTATAATTCTCATAAATCTGTTCACTTTTAGACACATCTACTTTTTCAATCTGTCCAGCTGATGAATCACTGTCCTCTTCTCCCACATATACATTTTTGTAGTACTGATTGTTTTTTACTAAATACAACGTTGCCTTTTTGACTTTCCTAACAACTAATTGCCAGATTTTCTTACTCTTTGTAACACCTTGTAACTAGAATAACTAGAGGTTCCTCTTCCACTTTTTCTACGCCAATAGTGTCAATATTTTTCTTTAAATCTAGAGGCAAATAAACAACTTTTCCCTTTAATTCTCTCTGTAAATCTGAAGGAGGCAATTTCCCTGTCTTAGGCTCCATGCGAACAATAGCCTGAAAAGGATGCACACATTGAATCACAATACACTCATAGGTATTTAAACCCATCTATTCAGACGAAATCTTTACCAACTCAAGATTATTATGTACAGCTCTAGCAGGCATTCTGTTTTCATTTAATTTATTATAACAATATTTACAAATACATAGATCAGAACCCAAATCAAAACAATTCTCAACCAACAAATACGTCGCAAAATCCTTCCATTCATTATTATTTTCCATTTCACTTTTAACATATAAACCAACTAACCGAGTCTGATTCTTATAATGAGTTCGTCGACAACACACACAAGAAAAATTTGGCCTTTCACTTGAAATGACCTTAAACTTTGTAATTTCATGATCAAAATTTTGAGTACTTACAATCTGTACATTCTCTTCCACATTACTTTCTATTTTCAGCAGTGTCCACTTTTTCACCAAAGTAACAAAACTCTATTTCTTCACAAATCTTCTTCAAATCTACTTCAGATCCATGCAAAAGAGCACTATTTAACTGTTTTAGCTTAAGTGCTGGACTTTTTGCATAATACAACCTTCTCACTATTTTCCTCACTTTAGTTTGATGCACTCCTAACATCCTAAAATGATGAAAAGTACTCTGACATACTTTTCTAGAAAGACAAGCCAGTGAATGACCATGCAAACCTGTTTTTCCCTCACTCTGCAAGGATCTAAATCTTGCAATATCTTAAACTTTTGTTTAAGACTTTTCTTATTAAATGTACGTAAGATATTGCATAACAAATTAATAGAATCCTGTCTCACACTACAAATACTACTACAATTCCAAGTATACACCGGAGCCTTAGGACATCTCCCTAAAACTTCATCAGCTAACACCTCATCTGCATTTCTAGGCACAATTTTTTCTTTTTCAACTGGACAACCGTCCTTCACCTCATATGCTCGACCACTGGTGTCAACTGCATGCACCAAAACATTATCTTGAACGTAACTCTCTTCATTAAAAAATGGCTCACAACTTGAACTATGCTTCCATTCTCCTGAAAAAACATCACAAAAATTAGTCTGATTAATTACTCTTTTCCACTTACATTTTGATTTCAAATCATTGATTGCAGTATCTAGTGTACAAACTCTATTGATTACTAAAATATACAGCTTTCTCTTCACTTCAAAAGCCTGATCAACAAACTTTTCTATTCTTTTCTTTTTCTTGTAAAAAGCTGTTTTCCTATGGCATTCTGCATTTTAACAATTTCCTTAAAAAATTCTTGGTTACCTTACCAGGAGCATTTTTTCTTTTCTCTGAAGATTGTCCTTTGCATGAATCTTCTAATTGAGTCCTCTTGGTCGATAAAGCTTTCTTATAAAGTCTTTTTTGGCGGTCTTTTGTAGGCATAATCTATTATGACTCTGTAGATATTTACAATCTGTTGCCAATTGTATTACTCTGCCTGCATTTTCTGCTTGCACCCATGTCAAACATTGTGTAAGGGGTTTGTAAATATGCCTCTCTTTTTTGTATATTCGATCTCAATTTATGCCATTAGTAAAATCCTTTACGCATCTCTCAAGGCATTTCATATTCCTGTCTGTGTGCCAATTTTATCACTCTGCATGCATTTACTGCTTGTACCTATGTTAAACATTGTGAAAGGGGCTTGTAAATATGCCTTTCTTTTTTGTATTTTCTTTCTCAACTTATGCCATTAGTAAAATCCTTTACGCATCTCTCACACCATTTCATATTCTTGTCTGTGTGGCAATTTTAACACTCTGCATGTATTTACTGCTTGTACCCATGTTAAACATTGCGCAAGGGGCTTGTAAATATGCCTTTCTTTTTTGCATATTGGATCTCAATTTATGCCATTAGTAAAATCCTTTACACATTTCTCACACCATTTAATATTCTTGTCTGTGTGCCAATTTCATTACTCTGCATGCATTTACTGCTTGTACCCATGTTAAGAATTGCACAAGGGGCTTGTAAATATGCCTTTCCTTTTTGTATATTCTATCTCAATTTATGCCATTAGTAAAATCCTTTACCCATCTCTCACACCATTTCATATTCTTGTCTATTTGCCAATTTTAACACTCTGCATGCATTTACTGCTTGTACCCATGTTAAAAATTGCGCAAGGGGCTTGTAAATATGCCTTTCTGTTTTGTATATTCTATCTCAATTTGTGACATTAGTAAAATCCTTTACGCATCTCTCACACCATTTCATATTCTTGTCTGTGTGCCAATTTTATTACTCTGCATGCATTTTCTGCTTGTACCCATGTCAAACATTGCGCAAGGGGCTTGTAAGTATGCCTTTCTTTTCTGTATATTCTATCTCAATTTATGCCATTAGTAAAATCCTTTACGCATCTCTCACACCATTTCATATTCTTGTCTGTGTGCCAATTTCATTACTCTGCATGCATTTACTGCTTGTACCCATGTTAAGCATTGCGCAAGAGGCTTGTAAATATGCCTTTCTTTTTTGTATATTCTATCTCAATTTATACCATTAGTAAAATCCTTTACACATTTCTCAAGGCGTTTCATATTCTTGTCTGTGTGCCAATTTTATCACTCTGCATGCATTTACTGCTTGTACCCATGTTAAACATTGCGCAAGGGTCTTGTAAATATGCCTTTCTTTTTTGTATATTCTTTCTCAACTTATGCCATTAGTAAAATCCTTTACACATCTCTCACACCATTTCATATTCTTGTCTGTGTGCCAATTCTAACACTCTGCATGCATTTACTGCTTGTACCCATGTTAAACATTGCGCAAGGGGATATGCCTTTCTTTTTTTTATATTCTATCTCAATTTATGCCATTAGTAAAATCCTTTATGCATCTCTCACACCATTTCATATTCTTGTCTGTGTGCCAATTTTAACACTCTGCATGTATTTACTGCTTGTACCCATGTTAAACATTGCGCAAGGGGCTTGTAAATATGCCTTTCTTTTTTGTATATTCTATCTCAATTTATACCATTAGTAAAACCTTTACGCATCTCTCACACCATTTCATATTCTTGTCTGTGTGCCAATTCTAACACTCTGCATGCATTTTCTCCTTGAACCCATGACAGACATTGCGCACGGGGCTTGTAAATATGCCCCTCTTTATCTTATATTCCATTTCAATTGATGCCATTAGTGAAATCCTTTATGCATCTCCCACACCATTTCGTACATGTTAAAGGTTGCGCAAGGCGCTTCTAAAAAAGGAGCATATTTGCAAGTCCAATGAAACCATTACACTATCTCTATACCAGCATTGAATCCAAGCATGAAAAACAATTTAAAAAGAAGTCTACCCTATAAACTAAAAGGTACAAACTGTAGGCACACACAGCTAACATTATGGAAAAAGATGAAAATATAATTCCTTAATCCACATACACACACATTGTGACCCTTGTGAAAAATATTATAGCCACACATTTCAGCAAAAATCATTTAGCATGGTAAATCGATTTAGACACAGAACACAGCCCATTTCAATATGCACTACATTACATTGCTGAAACCTCATTTCAAAATGTCATTTCCAAAATGCACCATTCAGTTAACATTATGGAAAAAGCTGAAAATATAATTCCTTAATTCACACAGACACTCACTGTGATCCTTGTCAAAAATCTTTAAGCCACACATTTTATCAAAAAACATTTAGCATGGTAAATCATTTTACAGACAGAGCACAACCCATTTAAATGAGCACTACACTACAATGCAAAAACCTGGCTTATTTTCAAAATACAACAGTAATGAACCCAATATGCTTGTTATGCTTCCCAATACTGCAAACAGCACTCTCTCTATATTACTCACCTTTAAAATCGCTTTTGAAAATATAGAACAGTGTCAAACACACAGCAGATTTTCTTAAGCAGAATCTCTGAAATGCAGCTCAGTCACTGGAACCAGAAATGGCACAATTTCCCACTCATTCTTCACACATATCTCAGGTTTTAACCAATGAAATGTCTTCCCACACGATTTCAAAACTAAACTAACATTTCAATTGGTTCTACATTCCCACACTTTCAAACTCACATAATATTCACCCATCCCCCTAGTGCTCATTCAACCTGTTACCATGGTAACTACCACCTAAGAAGGACACAGGTAAAAAGTTCATCATACTATGTTGCAAATGAATCCAGCAAGATTCTTTGACCTTTCAATATAACAGCTAATCATGTGCAATGTTCCTTTCAGTGACCATTTCTGAACCATTAGAATTGCTTCTTTTAAAAAACAAAACTATGCACCCTAATTTGCTGTGCTGCATTTTCAAAAAGCACCAATCATTTCTTAAAAGTGCAGTGAATGTCATCCTCTTTTTTATCTAAACTGCAAGCTTTACAAATGCCATTTCATTTACAGCCCTCCTCTGAGTACAACCAGATCTACCTTAGTACTCCTTACAAATTAACAACTCACCTTCTAGAAAACTGTTGAACAGTAAATTCTGAGTCAATCTCACACCTCAGAAGTATACCTCAAATACTAAAATCTCAAAATGACTGTGTTTCCCTCTCATTTCTCATACATATTCACATACCAAGCCAATCACATTTTATCACACACAAAATCAAAACCAAAGTAACATTTTAATTGGTTCAAATTATCAACACTTTCAAACTCACAAAATGTTCAACCTACCCCCAATGCTCTCTACCAAACTCTCCACAAAACACCGAACTAAACCCAAAGGTAAAAGAGTCATCACTCAATGTTGCACTCAACCAACATCTAAACACTGAAACTTGTTATTTTAATGTATTTCTTTTTTGTCTTTTTGAGCCAAAGTCCGTGCACAGTGCGCAGACCCCGTGATTTTTGTAATATATTTTTTATTTTTTTCATCTTTACAGACCCCAAGACAAAACCTAGGGGGCTCAGGAATCTCTACCCTGCCTCTTTGTCAACTATTACACTTCTGTTTACTTTCACTATCATCTGCCACAAAAACAAGCCAATCAAATTTCCGCGCGCGCACGCTAAGGTCCGCGCACGTGCAAGGACAGTGCACGGCCGTGCGCGCTCCGTGTCCCGCTTATAGATATATAATTTGAAAAAAGTCAATTTTCTCAACAATTACTGAAGGGATTTTCACCAAATATACAAAAGGCCCTTCTGCATACAAGGCTCTACCATTTTGCCAAGTTTGCAGTAATTCCATTCAGCTGTTCGGGCTGCAGTTGTCTAAAGGTCCTATGGAAAATTGCATTGGACTCAATTTCACATTCAATTTTCTCAAAAACTACTGCAGGGATTTACACCAAACATACAAAAGGCACTGCTGCATACCAGTCCCTACCATTTTGCCAAATCTGGTGTAATTCCGTTCAGCCGTTCGAGTTGTAGCCTTGTCAGAATGTCCCTATGGAAATTAACATGGGGAACACACGTTTTGGGACCCTCCTTTTTTCTCAGCCCCCGATTGACAAATCCCCCTGAAACTTTCAGGGAAGGAGCGGAGCACAGCGAGGCAAATTTAAGGAAAATTACAGGCAGATCCCTCAATTGGCGCCAAAGTTATTTCCAATAGAATGTTCAGAATTTCCTATGGTAACTAGGTCCTAACTATATATACCTACTGGCAACCGCCAGTAGGTAATATATATATATATATAGACATATATATATATATATATATATATATATATATATATATATATATATATATATATATGCTGCAAAGATACGTGCCCAATCCGTCACGCAATCCAGACCACACCGGCAGTACTTCAAAGTTCATCTCTATTAAAAAGGTAGGCATGACGCGTTTCGAGTAACAACCCTTTCTCAAATGCCATATGCTGTACAACTGTGGGTTTGAAATTTACAGGCAGATCCCTCAATTGGCGCCAAAGTTATTTCCAATAGAATGTTCGGAATTTCCTATGGTAACTAGGTCCTAACTATATATACCTACTGGCAACCGCCAGTAGGTAATATATATATATATATATATATATATATATAGACATATACACATATATATATATTCACTGAAAAAACATATGTTTTAGGGCTGTTATAGTTAGCTGGACATGTTACTCATACAAAACCATTGAAATTCCTCCGTTATAGTTAGTTGTACTAACTGTAACACTCGCGCCCGCAATCCACTGGTGATGATGTCACATATTACATAATTCATGACATGGTGAGTGACATCACTGATGGCATCTAAAATGACATCACTGATGACATCATCCAGTGAATGTGGTTTGGTTCCATATGTCAATTTGTATTATATATATAGCAATCTGCATTGAAGAATGAGTGGATGGATAAGTGTCTGGATGGAGGATTTAGAAGCGGTGTGATTGACTGTTTACTTGACTAATTTATAGTGTCTCACTAAATATATTGGAAAGTGACTAAACTGCGTGAATATCTGTATTATTCTCTCAGTTGTTGTATAAACTGCTGCACCATTAGGGGGCACATGCATCTACATTTGTTTTTTCGATTCCTTATTTGCTAAAAATAAGGAATCGCAAATAAGGAATCGCAAAATGCAATTCATGATTAAATTTGCTTTTGTTTTGCGATTCGGTAAAAATCACAATTTCTTCCAAATCGCATAATTTGTGAGAATCTGTTATACAAAAATAGGGTTCTTTATATAGATATATCAAGCGGACTTTAGAATACAGGCTTTAGGCATAAAATGGTTCCAGTAACGTTGTCAATAAGGCCACAGTTCTTAAAGGCTATGTTTTTAGGTCTATTGGCTTGTTTGACACAGTTCGCTTAGGTTGGTGCGCTTCGTAGCGCTCTTGTATGCTTCGTACCACTTTACGGAAGGTGCCCCCTTATCCTCATGCTTCTCGTGTGAGCCGGCGTACGGCGCGAACAATGTGAAGGGGAGGTACGAGGCGTACCAACAGCCGTACTCAAAGCGCACTGTTCTCAGCGCACGGTTCGTCCCAACATCCAGGATACGGGCAAGATCAGCGTTGACAGAAAAAGTAGCACGCAGCGCACAGGGTGAGGCGTACTCAGATACTCCTTCCCTCGCTTAGGCCGTGTGATTCGTGGGGATGTAGTGTGACTTGTAGGGCGCTGCGAACAGACTCTCTGGTTGCTTACGCTTCGCGGACACGTCCGTCCGGGGCGCAGAGTCTCGTTCGCCGCGCTCAGCTCCCCGCACTTGAATGGACAGGAGGTTCGGGGCGAACAATGCACAGGAGGGTCCACACGCCCCAAGTCTTGGTGCCTTCCACTCTTGATGCGAGCTTCGGCTTGTAGACCATGGCTCACGTCTCGTAGGGCAGCGTTGTTCAGTGGGGCACAGACTCGTGGAGGCCGAGTCAGTTCCGGGATGAAGGGGGTACATGTAGGATGGTGATTCTTAGTGCGGCGGGGCGCACTTCAGCAGGCTCACGGCGGGAAAGCAAACCAGGCAGACGTCCTTCCTTACAGTGCGCTCTCCGGCTCGGGCCACAGGGTCGCAGTGCTTGGACCGGACAGGTCCTTTCTTGCTGCGTGAGCTACGGCTCGGCTTTGGGCGGCAGATACGGTGCTCGGACCAGGCCGGGCTGGGCTTTACTGTGCGTCTGCAGCTCTTGGCCAGTAACAGGTCACTTTGCTCTGCAGGACCAGGGGTGCACAGATTCTTCAGGGTGCGCGCTTGCACAGCGCACTCAGCTTCTCTTTGTGGGCACCATCAGCAATTCCTCCTTCAGGGAGGGGGTAGCGCCCAATGTTCCTTGGGCGCAGTTCAGGGGCAGGCTCACACGCAAGCCCTTGGAGATTGTTCACAGCGGAGGCACATGTTGAAATAAAAAGTCTTTCTCAGTCTTCTCTCCTTCATGCAGCAAGGCACCCACCACAGGCCAGTCTCTCAGGATTAGAGACAGTAGTCCTCCATGCAGCTTTCCCAGGTCCTTCTCTTCGGACAGAGTTTCTTCTTGGCGTAAACAGGATCTGTATGAAAAAAGGGGATGTCCTTGACTATAAATTACTACCAAGTTTATATCATTATCATTTGTTTCTCGATGATGCGATTAAATCTGCATGTGTTGATTAGAGCAACATGGGGGGGATATATATAAGAATTCTCAGTTATATGCACCTTAACTGCAAGCATAGACAGTACCCAAATTATATCAGAATCAATTAGCGAAAAAGAAACATTGGTTATAACCACACTCCGATTTCTTATTGTATCAAAAATCTTGTATTTATTTACAATACCATAAAACAGTTCTAAATGGCGCAAAGGACTATCAGAGTATAGTCCGCGAAGAAAGGGAGGGAAAGGGGTGCTCTTAGTGATGTAGAGAGGAAAGGGGAAAGTAAAGCGAGTGTAATATACAATTGAACTATTTACAGAAAACAAAGCGGGACAACTTCCGCTATCATAACAACCTGTCCACAACAATTGAAGGGGAAGAAACTTAAACTAGACTGGGTACAGGCATCCAAAATAATAAGCGTCGACGTTTCGACCCTAATGCTCCTGGGGTATTTAGGACCTCAGCTGCAGGTCTTCTTCAGGACAAGATGGAAGGGGCGGGGGGAGGGGAAGACTTTGCTGTATTCTGAAATGAACACCAATAGAGCTGCTCAGGTTGGACCTCCGTCCAAGCTTGAAGGGGGTTGGTCACCTAGTGTCTTCTTGGTGGTCTAGTGATTCAATCTTAACTTTCAATCAGAAGGGACTTTCATGTTGGGCCAATAAAAGGAACTAGTTGTAAATTCCTACCGGTGCCCCCTCGGGCCTGCCGGTGGTGAAAGCACTCAAGGGTGCCAACGTTGCCTTTGTTGTGTAAATTAGAGGGGTGGCTTCGATTTTTTAATGACGTGTCCCCAAGTAACCGTATTTAAAGCTGGGGCAGTTGCTGAATATTGCGGAACAACCCTCGTCGGTGTCTAATTTACACAACAAAGGCAACGTTGATTGTGCAGTGAGAAAGGGACTCATGTCTGAGTATACCCTGCCACACCTATAGTGGCCAAAAACGATTCAGAAAAGGGGGTGGTGATGAACAGAGTGTCTGAATTAAGCAGGCCACTCTTACCCAGTCCAAAGATCAGGGCTTGATCCATCACCGTTATTTATCTCACTGCACCATCCCAGCTCAGAACCTGGCTATATGCAAATCAGTCTGTCCCTGGCCCAGTGCATCATGGGAACAGGGCAGACTAAACTACCAAGCCAATTCTTCACCAGAAAGGAGACAAGCTACCGGGGACCGGTTTCTGGCATTTCAGCCGTCTTTGGCCCGGCTTGCTTGAATCCTGATGGTGCAGTGAGAAAGGGACTCACGTCTGAGTATACCCTGCCACACCTATAGTGGCCAAAAACGATTCAGAAAAGGGGTGGTGATGAACAGAGTGTCTGAATTAAGCAGACCACTCTTACCCAGTCCAAAGATCAGGGCTTGATCCATCACCGTTATTTATCTCACTGCACCATGAGTCCCTTTCTCACTGCACCATCAGGATTCAAGCAAGCCGGGCCGAAGACGGCTGAAATGCCAGAAACCGGTCCCCGGTAGCTTGTCTCCTTTCTGGTGAAGAATTGGCTTGGTAGTTTAGTCTGCCCTGTTCCCATGATGCACTGGGCCAGGGACAGACTGATTTGCATATACCCAGGTTCTGAGCTGGGATGGTGAAGTGAGATAAATATAGGTGATGGATCAAGCCCTGATCTTTGGACTGGGTAAGAGTGGTCTGCTTTTTTCAGACACTCTGTACATCACCACCCCCTTTTCTGAATCGTTTTTGGCCACTATAGGTGTGGCAGGGTATACTCAGACATGAGTCCCTTTCTCACTGCACCATCAGGATTCAAGCAAGCCAGGCCGAAGACGGCTGAAATGCCAGAAACCGGTCCCCGGTAGCTTGTTTCCTTCCCAGTATAAGAATTGGCTCGGTAGTTTAGTCTGCCCTGTTCCCATGATGCACTGGGCCAGGGTCAGACTAATTTGCATATAGCCAAGTTCTGAGCTGGGATGGTGCAGTGAGCTAAAAAACGGTGATGGATCAAGCCCTGATCTTTGGACTTGGTAAGAGTGGTCTGCTTAATTCAGACACTCTGTTCATCACCACCCCCTTTTCTGAATCATTTTTGTCCACCATAAGCGTGGAAGGGTATACTCAGATGTGAGTCCCTAGCTCATTGCACCATCAGGATTCAAGCAAGCCGGGCCGAAGACGGCTGAAATGCCAGAAACCGGTCCCCGGTAGCTTGTTTCCTTCCCAGTATAAGAATTGGCTTGGTAGTTTGGTCTGCCCTGTTCCCATGATGCACTGGGCCAGGGTCAGACTAATTTGCATATAGCCAAGTTCTGAGCTGGGATGGTGCAGTGAGCTAAAAAACGGTGATGGATCAAGCCCTGATCTTTGGACTGGGTAAGAGTGGTCTGCTTAATTCAGACACTCTGTTCATCACCACCCCCTTTTCTGAATCATTTTTGTCCACCATAAGCGTGGAAGGGTATACTCAGATGTGAGTCCCTAGCTCATTGCACCATCAGGATTCAAGCAAGCCGGGCCGAAAACGGCTGAAATGCCAGAAACCGGTCCCCGGTAGCTTGTTTCCTTCCCAGTATAAGAATTGGCTTGGTAGTTTGGTCTGCCCTGTTCCCATGATGCACTGGGCCAGGGTCAGACTAATTTGCATATAGCCAAGTTCTGAGCTGGGATGGTGCAGTGAGCTAAAAAATGGTGATGGATCAAGCCCTGATCTTTGGACTCGGTAAGAGTGGTCTGCTTAATTCAGACACTCTGTTCATCACCACCCCCTTTTCTGAATCACTTCACCTCCATAAGAGCGGACTAATCCATTCCTTAACCGGAACGGTTCAGATATCTCCAGACACACCAGTGGGTTCGCCCTGAGGCAAAGAAGCTGCTGACACCGTATGAGAGGTAGCCCCTGGGTAAAAACTCAGATAAGCGTCTTATCTCTGAACTATACATCCTCCTTCAGCCTCCCCAGACCAATGCTAAATCCCCCTCACAAAAGCGTTGGGAGTCTGAGCTTGGCCTTTCTTTTTCTCCACAGGAGTGGCATGACACTTACCACCGAGCACGGCACACCACATACAGCATGGCTAGTACCGAAACAGAAGTGAAAATCGCTACCTACTGATACTTACCCCCAGCGCTCTTACACAGAGGAAATTGGCCCGCAGCGATGCATGCTGGCAACAGGGTAGGGCTAAGGGAACACTATCACACCTTCTTTGGTACTGCCAGGAAATAACATTCTGGACTACAGTCTTGGATGATATCGACACCCACTTTTCTACTCAACTCCCTAGATTTCCATCGTACACCCATTTTGCGGTTGGCTAACCCAATTACTTTCTCATTTACTTCCCGTTGAGAACATCAGATCAGCAAAGCCGTGGGGGCTGCGCATCAGATCATCTTAGTGCTCTGAGTGTCTCCCACTACCCTGACCCACCTAAAATGGCTTAGAGCCTATGGGAAATATTGAGGATGGAAACACTCACCTTATCACTGACCTCACGAGACGACACATTTCGAACAATCTTGCAGCCCTTCATAACCTTGTTGACAACGGAATTTGGAGAATTGACTTGTCCCCGCTACCTGTGACTACTTTATTTAGCTGATCCAGATACAACCTAACCTGTGACACATTCAAGTGAATCATATTACTTCCCTGACATAATAGTTTACTTAACTGATGGTACGGGGAGGGTGAGGAGAAGCATTCGGAGGGATGGAGGGAGGGTGTTTGTTCAAGTTTCCTTTGTGTTTTTGTTTATTAGTACTTACACATCGTAATCTTATGACACACTTTAGAGAAATGTACTCTCGGAATGCACGCTCTCACTTTGATTTAACCATGCAGCAATAAAACAAATTTAAACCTAAAAGAAGCCACAAACACCTTCAAAAATAAAGTCACGTGACAGCTTTGCAAGTTGAAAAATGGAATGTTTTGTGACCTGCAGGACAAGTTTCCAACCTGGCAAGGCCAACTCAGCCCCCTCTCCTTTCAAAGTCAATATGCTAGCTGCCCAAAATTGGAGCTAGCCCACATAGGCCAAAATATCTAGCACAACCATCAAGCAAACAAGGAAGCAACTTTTTACTGCTAGACTACCAGATCATGTAGCAAATGTAGAAGAAAGTAATGACTTCAAGCTTTTAAAAAGCCTGATTTTGGTGCGAGAACATGATTCATATTGTGCCAGTTCTCCAAAACAGAAATCGGTGATAGCTGTAGACAGTTTATTTTTCAGGTGAGAACACTATTTCATATTGCCCCAGTTCCACACAATGGAAACTCATTGATAGTTAGGGACTGTTTATTTTTCAGTTGAGACGAGGATCTCAATTGCTTTTTCAGTCAGCCAAAACCCAGGATGGAGAACTAGCATTATACGTTTTTGATGTAGTATGAATACTAAACAAGTTAATTATCTGAGTCCACAGTTTAAGACACTTCCCTTATATCATCTTAAAAAACAAAAGAAAAACAGCATTATTAAGCATATTTTTCTAAAAGCTGCTGTGGGCAAAAGGCATGAGTGCATCCCATAAAAAGATACTCAAATAAAATCAGCTGAAAACAATATTTTTGGAGGTTGACAACAGATTTTGATTATTACACATATAGGTTCCAGTGTACTTGCAGAAGTCAGCATCCTCTGGTTTGGTGCTTTGAAAGCAGAAGGTACTGTCTGCTGGAGGTACTGAAAAGGTCCAAACCCTTTCCTGATGTTCCACATGCTGGGACTAATTGTAAAACCAAATGTACACATGGTCGCCAGAACGCATATCCATTCAAATTAATCTACCACATCAGCTTTTTATCACAAATATAAGATAATATGTATTTGCATGCCTCCGTAAACGTCAAAATGAACATTCGGCTCACAACACTAGTATTAATACAAATTCCTATCAATATGAAGCTAATGGTTATGGGCTAGGGCCTGGGCGATTTCTCACAATTCATCACTTCTGATGAAGAGAGGGAACTCGGACAACCAAGAGAGTACAAGTTAACAGATACCCCAGCAATAACTCTTATAATTCTGAATACCTTTTTTGAATTGCTGATCGGCTGTATCAGAAACTCTCTGTATGCAGCAACAGTTTGTGTGCATTAACATTTTAATGTAAGTGATTGGTACTCTGTTTTACGGAATAACTTAGGGAAGTATCTGGTTATAATATACTGAAACCCCCTGCTCATTATAGAAGATAAAAAGTCATAATAATGGCACCTGCATACTTGGAATTCCCTTTGAGAACTTCTGCAGCATTATGCAGGACTTTTTGTAAGTTTCATGGACACAAACAAGTAGCTGTCTTGGCAGATGAAGTAAACAAGGGTTCACACTTTTAATTACATTTCAAGTCCTGATCGTCCTCTGAAGAAGAGCTGAACATCAAAGGAGAACTTTTAAACTGCCCCCCCCCCCTCAAACCACCACAACAGTAGCCTTATTACTTGCAGAAGTTATAATTTAACGTCTAAAATTACCCTGTTCTAAATTCATTTTTCATCATGAAACAAGCGCTGGGTGATTTACCGTTTAGAACATGCTCCCCTCTGCACCTGTATTACAAGAAGGAACAGTCTGAATGTTACATCCACACAAGCGCTGCTAAAAGTTTAGGGCGAAAAAAGACTTGCTTTAGCAAGACTAGACTACTGCTGTAATAAAACCGAAATGAAGGAAAACAAGTTTTTACCTCAGTGGCATGTGCTCCTGGCTTCAGTCTATCCCCAGGAGGTAGGATGCCCAAACTCAAAGTCTCTGTCCCCTTTCGAAAGTCTCTGGAAAACCCCTCAGCATACGGGTTTCCCAATAACAAAGGAACGCTGGAGTGGATGCCTGCTTTGCCTCGGGGGGGGACTGTAGAGTAAGTATTGATACTGGAGCACTCTAGTCGGTCTCTGTTTATGGCCCATCGGCGCTGTAAGGTGCACGCTACATGACAGCAATGCCGAAGACACGTTGTGCTCGAAATGAAAAGGCAGCAAAACCAAAGACAGGTCTGGCTTATTTGCAGTAAGGCCAAGCTTTAAAGTGAAAAAACAACAAAAATTGCCAATACTGCAATTCACTTGGATCTGTCTTTGGGCAAGGAGAACAGACCAAAATTATATCTCCGAAAGACTAAATCATTTGAATAAATTCATTTATTTTTAAATTGTTAATCAAAAACCCATTTTCTGAACATCAACTTATTCTACGTTGTTCGAAAATACATTAAATATACAGGAGAGGAAAGAACAAGGGAAAAAGAATCCTACATAAAAGTATTTGCTTTCACAAGTGCTAACAATGTGTGGTTTTCATTCATTCATGTGTCTTCATTCATACTCATATATACCATGTAACAGTCATCCTAAGGAAGTGTTAGGAAGGAAAGTGGAACAGAAAGAAACATTCAAAAAATGCCTAAAAAGATTCTTTTTGGTCGTCAACAATTACATTTTAGAAAAAGACATTTTGATTTTTTTGAGAATATGGGCCATCTATACAACTATATACATTCGGGAAGGTTTGTTCTATTCTCTTAAGAGGATTGGCCTAACACAATGATGGTAGACGCGTTTCGAGTTCCTTGTGTGGAGGAACTCTCTTCAGGACCTCGAAAGTGGTTCAATACACGTTCAAAACAATGTGTTTGTTGTCTGACTGATGTCAATCATTCATTGAGAGTTATCTCTGAGCTGTTATGGCGAGAGCTTCCATGTTGCATATAACATAGTGCTTCAATGTGAAATCACTTTAGATGAATTCTTGTGTCGATTTTTCTTTGGTTGAGAAATTTACTTTGAAGTTTAATCGTTTTATCTGCTTGCCGCGGCCGCTGCTCTCCTCTCTCTTGTTCGTCTGTTCGGAAATGAAAAGGCAGCAGTGCGCAAGGACTGGGTGCGCATTGCTGCTCGTACCTGCGGGAATACTCCATGGGAGTCAACTTTAAAAAAAGGGTGGGATATGCACCAACCATTTGCCATTTGGAAGATACGATTTTGAAATGGCACAGGAAAATGCCAATCCAAAGCGTGGGAGGAGTCAGACACCACAAAGTGCAGACAACAGATCGCCTAACAGCGCTGTATAGGTTCGACTTAAAAAGGAGCACAAATCAGATTATGTGCCGATCATAGATCACTAAATAGAACTATTGCAGTGGAATGTTTTCCCTTTCCACGTATTAATGAAATATTGACAATGTCAAACACAAAAAACATGATTTACCACAATAGACTTAAAGGCAGTTTACCATCAGGTACCATTAGTAAAGGGACACAAAAATGCACTTCATTTAATACTCCCTTTGAAGCATACAAACATTTCAGTATGCCTTTTTGTGTTCCTTCAGTCCCCAGTCTCAAAAATCTTGAGAAATAAAGGCATGACAGTTTGGAACAATAGATTTTTAAAACAAGAAGCATAGCAAATGGGGAATTTAATCACACAATTTTGAATCCTGCCAAAAAGAATTTCATTGAACTTTGTTATTATTATGCAAAATGTATAAAATATTAATTTTGTCACAGTTATGGAACCTTTGAAATGTATTTTGAGAAAGAAAATGCGAAGCATAGGTGAAGTAAAAGTGCGGAATGGGTGCTCAAAAAAGTTTCAAGAACAAACTTTTAGTGCTCCCAGGTTAAAATCTTTCATTAAATGCCAAAAAAGCACAGTATGCCCGACAATCCGCCCCTTCTGGACTGAAATCCTAGCTCAAATTACAGATATATTGGGATACCCAATCCCAGACACCCCAGATTTTACGTTACTAGGACTCCGAGACCCAGGCTTTGAATACCAAACGGCAGCTAGCCAAGCCATATTGAGGCTCTATCTCCGGGCATCTAAGACGACAGTTGCCGCTGCCTGGAAAAAGAAAGAATCACCGGCCATAACACAATGGCACACACGTTTATGGCAAACTTCACTATGGAGCTTATGAGTGATATCTATAGGGATGAATTTAAAAACTTTGAATACCCCTGGGGCCCCTTGGTCAGCTATTTATCTATAGGACTCCCACTGACCACCTGCCCCTCAGAGCACGACATCTTTTCCAGTTCTAAAACAGTGGAGCTATCCCCACTAGAGCCCACACCAGCGCTATGTTTGCACCTCCATGTCACCCAGGTCCCTGGCCAGACCAAGTTTTTTTTTGGTCTTTCTTACTTGCTTTTCCTTTCCTCCCTCCATGAGTGAAACAATACCATAATAAATGTCCAAGGGGATTCTGATCCATGGGAACCAGGAGGGATAGTGGAGGGTGTAGTTTGGGGAAGTTGTTTGGAAAATATATTGTGAGCATCACAGTAATAACAGAGCATGCATGTATAGGGGAGACCAATCGGATTACCGGAAAAACACTGTACAAGGAAAATAAATGTCCAACGGCTCTATGCGAGGGCAAGGATTGAATGTATTACCATGTTTGATGCTGTAGATCTAGAAAATCAATCAAAACAAGTTTGACAAAAAAGCACAGTAATGGTTGAGGCATGCAACAAAGGAATTGTAGCTGTATTAAGTCTGAATGCGGCTGGAAGAAAGAGTACTGTAGATATTCCATCAAAAGCATTACACAATGCTGAGAAAAAATACAGCAAAATACAACACAATGCAATACAGCACAGTACAGCACAATAGAAAAATAAGCTGTAGCTTGTTGTTGGGCAGTTGAAAAAATTTGAACATATTTGTGTGGAAATCATTTTTCAATTTTAAAAACTGAACACAAGTCACCCATACATGATGGGAGAACGTGGGTCAGGTAGAGCTTCAGCTCGACTTCTTACACTTATTTCTAAGTTGCAAGAGTATAGTTACAGTGTTGAACACATTGCAGGAAAGTTAAATGCTCCTGCTGATTATCAGAAGACTGTGCAGAGACATACAATAATGATGATTATGAGTGCCATCTAACATCTATTGATATATTACAATTGTTTACAGGAATGGAATATAAATATAGAGAATAACATAGTTGTTAGATCGCTGAGCCTTACAACGTGATCTGTAAGTCAAGTCCTTAAAGATTTTTCTCCTTTGGACTTCTAGACCCTTGTTAGCTGACATGAAGCATTGAAAGGGACAAAACTTCAACAATACAGTTCTACATTGTGAAGCCAATGTGTCTTCACATTAAAGACCAGGACTCACTGAATATGGTTACCAATCAATCTAGTAGATAAGGGAACCCAAAAAATAATGAGATACAGAATTGTAATAGCTACCACAATACAGAAACAAAATTGAGGCAAACAGATGTTCCATAAAGAAACGCCATTTTTCTCTTCTGAAAAGAAGTCAAATACAGGGTCATTTGTTAAGGGTGTCTAAATTCTGGAGCATAGAAGGTGTCCGGCATGATCAGACTTCAGCAGAATTCTAAAAAGAAAGGAAATATGTGTTTAGCATAAAGCCCCACATGTTCAAAAATAGGGAAAGCAGAGAGGTCTGTACCTCCTGAAGTCTAAAGAGAATCTGCTGTGACTCTAAATATGTGAACACCAGCCTAAAAGTAACAGTGATACAGAAACTTCCTTATCTCCTTTCACACCACCAGACAGAAATCAAAACATTACTTGGTGCAACTGCAACATAAGAACATTGTTCTATCACATTGAACTGATATTGCAGTTCTCCACTTTGAACATCTGCCATCCTGGTACATGATGAAAATTGTTTTCCAATGCTCACTGCCAAGTTTCCTTCCAGGCTTCCCTATCAGCAGTCTAATACAGACAATAAGCCTTTCTCCAATTAACAAAATAATAAACCTGTATTAATCAGAAATATGCTGGCAAGGCAAAATGCATTTCAACTGAGGCCTGTGGTCAGGCTAATTTTAATTAAGCATTTAATGTGCACTTAAAATACATGGTTATACATGTACACCTGCAACTTCAGAAATACATGTGATTAAAAGAGTACTTGTTTACAAGTGTAAATATAACCTGAAGAGCATGTGTAAAACATGAATAAAGAATACATGATTCCTTTTGTAGACTAAATATTAGTACACATGTGTATACATCTCTAGTCTCTACAGTGAATACATTCAGTAATGAGTCTAAAAGCTTCACACAGGGGTGTGGCCAAGATGGCCACCCCAGCGGACGTGTGCTGCAGAGGTTCCCGAGCCCGGCCCCGGTGAACGCCCGATAAGCAGCACTAGACCCCCCTGCGGTGCCTGCAGCTGAGGGCCCCCGGCGCAGACACCACAGGGTGCCCCTCGACAGGGCGGCCGGAGCGGCGACGACACCTAACCTGGGAGATCCGGCCGCAGCGGAACAGCCACGGACCACGAGCTGTGTGCACCCGGACTGTGGCCTGCCGGGGCAGGAGAGTGCGAGCCGAGCCGCTAGAAGTGTGCAGCGGGCGGCGGCCCAGCCATCGAGGGCCCTGCAGCGGAGCAACGCACAGCAGCCACCGAGGTGAGAGACTCCCTGGGGCAACGAACACCCGCACCCGGGGAGCGCCAAATCGAGGTCCCGGCTCCGGAGCCTACTCTCAGTGGGGTAAGCAGAGTGACCCTTCCCCGGGGGCCGCCAGCAGGAAACGCCGGGAGATCCCCCCTGGTGCCAGACACAGAGAGAGTCGGCGAGGCACGCCGAAGGAGCAGCGAGGATCTGATCTGAGGCCCGGCGGGCGCAGCACAAAACGAGGCCGGGGACTAGAGGCCTACTGCTGCAGAGGCGCATAACCAGGCCGGGTGAGTGCAGAGAGCTGGCGGCAGACGGGGCTGGAGCGCTGGGGACCGAGACCAGCACATAGAGTGGGACGCTCGCAGTGGTGAGGCCTGCCCCTGCACGGAGTGGGGTCTCTGCGGTAGCTCCCAACTTACCTGGCAAGAGGTGAGACAACCCTGAAGTGGCGGTGGGAGACCAGCACCAACGGCCAGCCCGTTATTGGAGAACCCCTCGGCCCTCGAGACCTGGTTGGGGGGACCCCTCTCCATGGCCCTGGTTGATGGACAGGAGGCAGCCATCATGAGGGGCCCCCAAGACACGTGACGCCTGGAGCGTGGGCGGGCGAGCTCCTCGAGCACCCGGTGGAGAGCGGTCTGAAGCTGGGCCGTGAGGGCCCTCCTGAGCCTGGGAACTGGGTGACCGCTATCGCATAGTCAAACTTACCCCCCACCGGGCGGCCTGGACGAGTCTGGTGGGCCTAGGAGGTGGAAGTGGAGACAGAGGGAGGCAACCTTGATCCCCGCAGGGGAGCCCGGAAGGCACTTGCCTGGCAGGCCCGCACCATCACAGACATGTTGACGAAGGGAGCACCTAAAGGGACCAAGAGCCCCCTGGGCCCTGCGGCGGCCGTGTGCTCTTTAAAGTGAGATGAGGGGGCCCTGGTCATCAGGGTGTTCCTGGAATCCCTGTTCAACTCCCTACGGGAGGACTTCCAGACCCTAAAACAGGAAATGGCGGGAGAGTATCAGGAGCTTCGCCGCGACATCGATGGACTGGGTGAAAGGGTGGCCGCTATCGAAGAGGCCGACCAAACGCGGAGTGGGAAGTGGAGCAATTGCAGCAGGAGGTGCTGCGCCTGCAGGAACAACAGCTGGACCTACAGGCCCATGCGGAGGACTTAGAAAATCGCTCCCAGAGGAACAACATACGCGTCCGGGGTGTACCGTCCAAAGCGGAAGGGGGCGACATCAACCAGTTCTTGCAGGGCCTGTTTCGGGACGTTTTGGGTGAAGGGGTCGACAGAGCTCATAGAGTGGGATTAGCAAGAAAGGCGCCCGCCCCTCCGCAGGACATTTTGGCGTTCCTGCCGCATTTCCCACTGAAGGAGAGGATAATGCAGGAAGCGCGCCGGAAGCAACCCTTGCGCTACCGAGACCTTCAGATTGCACTGTATCAAGACCTCTCCGCTATTACTTTGCAAAAAAGGAGAACATTCAAGGTGGTCACCTCGTTCCTACAAGAGAAGCGAATCCCTTACTCTTGGGGTCACCCCTTCCGCCTGGTTTTCAAATGCAACGGCGCACTTCATCAGTTCCGATCCCTGACGGACGCGTGCGCCCTGCTAAGGATAGAATCAGAGGATTCCTCGAGGGTCAAGGAGGACGCAGACAACCCTTCGCGGGAGAGAACTCCCCGCATCTTGGGGGAGAGCTGGCAGAAAGTGCGGCGTCGACGAGCATCCAGACTGGCCGGTAGGCCAGACCCAGAGACGGTGGCACAGGAGAAGGCAGCAGCCATCGAGGAGGTGTCCAAGGACACTGCAACACAAGACTGAGTCTCTTCCTCATGCGCAATAGAAGGGGAGGGGGTCTTCTTCCATTAGCATTGATGTTGCAGGGCTTGAATGGGGCCGGACGGGAGGCCGCTGGGGTCGCCAGTGCCACGTTTCCCGACACCACTTCATTCCGAGGGCCTGCAAAAGGACATGACTGGCTCAGAATTATTTTGATGGTTGGAGGATCCGGGAGTGTGGAGAGGGATGGGAGTTGGGGTTAGGGAGGGTTCCGGGGGGGGGGGGGGGCGGGCATTGTGCTCAAGGGGGGGAGAGGGAACCGGGGGTCCTCCTTGTCCACAGGGGTTTTTTTCCTCCTTGTCCACGAGTGCTGAGTGGGGTTGTTTTTCACTTTTCACCACCACGAACCGAGCGCAACACACAGCTGCTCCACCTGACTGCTTAAGATGACACGCCCATTGACAGTACTCTCACTTAACGTGCGAGGGCTTAATAACCCAGTCAAATGCAAGGCGATCCTCTCTCTCCTGGAACATTCCAAGGCCGACATCTGCCTCCTACAGGAGACGCACCTGCTACCCAAAGATCACCATAGACTTAATTCCCGTTCCTTCCCATGGCAATTTTTCTCCTCTGCGAGCACGAAGGTGGCTGGAGTAGCGATCCTGGTGGCAAAATCCTTTGGGGGGCGGGTCCTGCAGAAGGAGGCAGAGATCAAAGGGAGGCTGCTGGTCCACCGCTTTCTCGTAGCGGAGCAGACACTTTTGATCGGCTCCATATACGCACCTAATGAAGGTCAGGAGGCATTCTTACACAAGGCCTTAGAGGCGGCCACGGCCAACACGCATCCACACTTATTGCTGGGAGGTGACCTTAACAAAGTATTTCACAACACAGGGGACCGTTCTAGCCAACGATCTGGCCAAGTGGGGGCATTGTCCATGATGGGTCAGACTCGCCTTGCAGATCTAGGTCTGGTCGATTTATGGAGACATTCTCATCCACAGACCACAGCATACACTTATTACTCAGCGGCCCATAAAACCTACGCAAGACTCGATTATTTTTTGTGCTCCTCCCAATTAGCGGCTCGCGCACGAGACGTCGAGATACTTCCGGCCTCTCTGTCAGACCACTCTCCAGTGGTGGCGTCCTTTCTGATGCCAGCCATGCCTGGCCCTCAGAGGCATTGGCGCTTAGGGACGGCTTACTACAGAGCCCGGCCATAATAGAGCGGATCAAGGCTGCTCTCAGCCAATTCCTCACTCACAATGCTAATGAAGACACCACCAAAGCCACTCAATGGGCGGCGCTCAAGGCGGTCCTCCGGGGCAAATTTATCTCACTGACCACAGCCAATAACAGAGAACGAGCACAAAAGAGGGCTGAAATCGCCCAACTTGTGGCAGAGCTGGAGCAAATGCACCAACGCACGGGGGCAGCCCGAGCATGGCGCCAGCTATGCATAGAGCGGAAGATGCTAGCAACCTTAGACCAGGATTTGGCCGAATACGCCGCCCTGCGGCTAATGGCCTGCGTATTACACCGGAGGGGATCGCTGCGGGAGACTGCTGGCGAGCAGGCTGCGGGAGCAGCAGCAGAGACAACACATTCGGGCCCTCCAGCTTAGTCAAGGTGACCCTGTCACGGAGAATGCGACTATTGCCGCTGCCTTTGGGGACTTTTATGCTGGACTCTATGCGGCAGATCAATTGGACTTTCAGGCAAGCCACGACTACCTGTGGGGGGCTGCCCTCCCATCCTTGAACGAGGCACAAGCGAAGATCTTTGATCGATCATAGGTCTAGAGGAGGTGATTTCAGCGATATCCAGCCTCAAAATGGGTAAATTGCCGGGTCCTGATGGCTACTCGGCGGCCTTCCATAAAATGTTCTGCCCACAAATAGCCCCCTGTTACGTGACCTATTTAATACCTTCGATCAGCCGGGTACCATACCCCCAGACTTGCTAGAGGCCGCGATATCGGTGATACCCAAGGCGGGCCGTGACCCCTCTCGGTGCAGCTCATACAGGCCAATATCCCTGTTAAACTTCGACCTTAAACTCTACATGGGCATCATCGCCAATAGACTGGCCCCGTATATGCAGCAATTAGTGAAACCCGATCAGGCGGGCTTTATTCCGCAACGTCAGACCAGTGACAATACTAGGCGAGTCATCCACTTAATAGAGGCTGGATCGCGGACGAGACCGGGCTGCTTCTCCTCAGCGTCGATGCTGAGAAAGCATTTGATCGAGTGCACTGGCCTTACCTAGACCTGGCACTGCAGAGGTTCGGCATGGGAAAGAAACTTCGACCTTAAACTCTACACGGGCATCATCGCCAATAGACTGGCCCCGTATATGCAGCAATTAGTGAAACCCGATCAGGCGGGCTTTATTCCGCAACGTCAGACTAGTGACAATACTAGGCGAGTCATCCACTTAATAGAGGCTGGATCGCGGATGAGACCGGGCTGCTTCTCCTCACCGTCGATGCTGAGAAAGCATTTGATCGAGTGCACTGGCCTTACCTAGACCTGGCACTGCAGAGGTTCGGCATGGGAAAGACTCTCCGCAACCGTATTTTTAACTGTTACCAACAGCCAACTGCGATGGTCAGAGTCAATGGCCATAGCTCCCCGCGGTTCACGATTAGCAGGGGGACCGGACAGGGCTGCCCGCTTTCCCCCCTACTTTTTGCGCTGTACATGGAGCCGTTAGCGCAACAAATTATACAGCACAACCTTATTAAGGGCATCCTGTTCGGCGGTGATATACATAAAGTCAGTCTATAGGCAGACGACATTTTACTCTCCCTGATGGAACCGATGCAATCCCTTCGAGCGCTCTTTGTGGAGCTTCATACCTTTGCACTGGCCTCGGGCTTTAAAGTCAACGTGGAGAAGTCAGAGGCCCTGAACATATCCCTGTTACCGGACGTACTAGCGGAGGCCAAGGCTGAATTTGACCTGCAGTGGTCTGACTCTTCCATTCCCTATCTGGGGGTCCTGCTGGCGCTGACTGTGCGAGCCACGGCAGACGCCAACTACGCAAGGCTTTGCTCGCGTCTCAGTGAGGAACTTAGGAGATGGAAACACCTCACACTCTCCTGGCTGGGCCGCATAGCGGCCGCCAAAATGACCTTGCTGCCACAGATTCTCTATATCTTCCAAACTCTCCCTCTGCGCCCACCGGCGGGATGGCTTCAAAAGACGCAATCAGACCTGGCTCGTTACATCTGGAATGGTCGCCGCCGGCGCTTTAAGCATTCGATTGCTGTACTCCCTCCTGCACATGGTGGAGTGGGAATACCCGACCTTACTTTATACTTTCAGGCAGCCCAGCTGCGCTCGCTTGTAGAGTGGCACCAGCTAGAGTCCAGTAAACACTGGCTCTTCCAAGACCAGGCGGTGGCAGGTCGACCGCTTCAGTGTGTTCCATTCTTACCGCGCCGCCATAGACCACCCAATCTTTATGCGGCGCAGATCACGAGTACGGTCCTGGACACATGGGACAGAGTGGCAGTCCGGCGGGGTCTCACTTCCTTTCCCTCCCCAATGACACCGCTCTTCGACAACCCGGACTTTTCCCCCGGCCTCGACCCTCGGGCGTTCGCTGTTTGGAGGACGACACCCTGCAGGGATGTGGGGCACATGTTTGACCTTAGCGGTGTCCTCCCCTTCCAGAAGGTGAAAGAGGACTATGGCATACCAGAGGCGGACCGCTTGCCCTATTTGCAAGTCCGACATTGGGTTCTACACCCATCGATTAAACCTGGCGCGCAGCGCTTCCTCACACCGTATGAAAAATGGCTATTGACGCGCACATACGATAAAAAGTTGCTCTCTGACCTGTACCAACACCTACTTCTCACCAACATCTACTCATACAATGCAGGGACGGCCAGGTGGGCGAGGGACCTGGGGAGAGAGCTCACACGCCAGGAGTGGGAAGGCATGTACCACAGAGCCAGATACTCGGCCTACCACATGGGCCCTACTGAAACGCTGACCAAAGTGGTCACTTATTGGTACCACACGCCTGTCCGCCTGCACCGCTGGGACCCTCGAGTTAGTGATCGCTGCTGGAGAGGATGTGGGGAGCTTGGCACACTGGAGCACCTACTTTGGAGCTGCGAGCGTTTACAACCCTATTGGACCTCAATCCTAGACTTAATAGACATGCACTTAGACACTCACCTTCCCCGATTCCCCGCCTATGTGCTGCTGGGCCTCCCTAACACCTTGATGTACCCCCTGAAATCTATGAGGGGAAGGCTTATAGCGATTGCGCTGGGGGCGGCAGTGCAGAATATTGTGGCTCACTGGATGGACACTCAACCCCCCCTACAACGTGGTTGGCTGCATAGGCTTTGGACGGTATTGGGAATGGAGAAAGAGTGTTACCATTCCCCTAAAAATATAACACAAAAATTACTTTTGTTAATTACTCTTTTCCTCTTACTTTTGGCCTTCATTAAATTGATTGGTTTATCTAGTGATCGAATTCTGTTTATCACTAAAATAGAGAGTTTCCTCTTTACTTCAAAATCCTTTTCAACAATGGATTCAATATACTTCTTCTTTTTATAAAATACTGTTCTCTTTCTATATTTATTTGTATCTTTCATCAAATTATGGACTACTCTGTCGTAAAATATTTATTGTGCATTTCTTTATATTGATTTTCTTTTCTTTTACTATAAGCTGTATCCTTTGTTTTTACATTGCCTTTTTTCCTTTCCTATTCTTTGCACTTTTTTTATGCTTGGAACATTTTCACTGCTTGCACATTTGCATTTTGAAACTAAATCTAGTAATAATTTTTATGAAGTCCTTTGTGGTCTTACCATAAATGTTTCTCTTTTTAGCCACATTATGTTGGTCTTCCAATACTTGTGGTTGAGTTTTTTTCAAGTAAGTATCCTTTTTCTGACCTTCTTTTCTTCCTATGTTTCTCCGGCATGATAACTTTATTTTAAGGATGATAACAGTATCTGTAAAAAATAAACATGAATAAGTATTTATTACCAACTTTAAAAACGTATAAGTTTTTATTACTATACAAACACATTTCATATAAATTCTGACTAAAAAATTGTAGGCCTGAAGCACAACTGTGAAGCTGATAAGAGCACTACATACATAATGCATAGCAGTTTAAAGCACTCCATAACAGTAGAACCTGAAGCACTGTATGACTACATGCATATTTACTAAATGATCAAAATACTATAAGGAAAGATCCTGAGTGAATTCATAATTGGTTCACTTATAATTTAGTAGATTACTACATGGTACATAAACAGTCACTATGGTTTTGCAACAGTACAGATTTAGAATTTAAAGTAGTGCACTGTTGTCTGTCTAGTGTAGGGAATCGTGCTGGGGTACTGTTCTAGGGTAGCGCAGTGGTATTTCAGTAGTGTAGGATGTCGTTTTGGCATAGGTTTAAGGTTTAAGGTAGTGTAATAGTGTTTCAAAAGTGTAGGGGGTCGTGCTACAGTAGTGTTTTAGAGTTTTGGGTACTACATTGGTGATTAGGTAGTGTAGGTGGTTGTACTGGGGTAGATTTAGGGTTTAGGGTAGTGCAGTGGTCTTTGTGTAGTGTAGGGGGTCCTGCTGGGACAGTGTTCCAAGGTAGTGCGGTGGTGTTCATATAGTGTACGGGGTCATGCTAGAGATAGTGTTTTAGGGTTTAAGATACTACAGTGGTGTTTGTGTACTTTAGGGGGTCATGCTGGGGTAGTGCAATGGTGTTTGAGTAGTGTAGGAGGTCATGCTGGGGTAGTGTTCTAGGGTAGTGCAGTGGTGTTTATGTAGTGTATGGGATCATAATAGGGATAGTGTTTTAGAGTTTAAGGTAGTGCAGTGGTGTTTGTGTAGTGTATGGAGCCATGCTGTAGTAGTGTTTTAGGGTAGTGCAGTAGTGTTTGGGTAGTGTAGGGGGTCATGCTGGAGTAGTATTCTAGGATAGTGCAGTCGTGTTTGGGTAGTGTAGGAGGTCGTGCTGGAGTAGATTTGAGGTTTAGGGTAGTGCAATGGTGTTTAGGGTAGTGCAATGGTGTTTAGGGTAGTGCAATAGACCCTTGACCCTGTCACCAGGTAGATCGCCCCCTAGCCACCGCGTGGTCCTCCCCGTGCTGTGCTGCTGCGCCCTGACAGGCTTGTGCCCGTGACCTGTGGTGCTGTACTTCCTTCGTTTTCCATCGGATCTTGTGCCTGTAATTTCGTCACTCCCCCTTTTCCTCTGTAATTATTTAGTTTTTTCCCCCATTGTATCCTTGTGCTTGTGCCTGTAAATTCGCCATTCCCCTTTTGCCTCTTGTAACTCTTTCGTTTTTTCCCATTGTAACCTTGTGCTTGTGCCTGTGATTCGTCATTCCCCTTTGCCTTATGTAACTTAAAGCTCGTCCTCGTCGAAACCCCACCTATCCACAGAGCCAAAGCAGGGAGAAGATCCTTCTCATACATCGTGGACAAGACCTGGAATGAGCTCGCTATCGACATCAGATGCGCTCTCTCCCTGAACGCCTTTAACCCCTTCGATGCTGATGAAGAGCTCAGCTCGTCATCAGCCACGGGTGGCGTGTGCTGATGACGAGCTGAGCTCGTCATGTATCGCGGTAATTAGAAAAATGCAGCACAGCACAAAAATCATCGCAGCAGCGATGCGGTTAAGCATTCCATATTGTTTCTAGTTAAAGAGTTCCCCAAAGAGTTTCACAGTCGTTCACCCCAAATCGGATTGTGTAATACTTACTATGAGAATGTTAATACATTTTAGTTGCTATAGCCAACGCGGGTCACTAGGGTTTGCGATCTCATCCACTAGTCACCTACATGCAAGCAACAACAACATTACATTTTTTTCTCATTTGGGCAGGTTCCCGTTCAGGCAGAATCCTTAGATGCTGTCTGTTTGGTGCTCGGCCCTGGTGTCCTCCGGCACTTAGTTGTGTTGGCGATCTGGCATCTTTCCACGTAAAAATCAAACTGGGGGCTGACATTGTTCCAATATATTGTTTTCTCAACAAACTGGTCCATTTCTTTTGTTTTTATTTATCTTTTTATTTGGTTTTCAGTAATACAATGAATAACATACCTGAGGCATTCAGCGTTGAATCTGGTCCATTTCAGTGCTGCAGATTGCTGGTGCTCGCATAGGGGTCAGACCTCTCTCTTTCAATTTTTTCCATGCAAAAAGTTGCAGCACTCGAAGGAATGTTGTTAAAATATATTTGTTTAAACCAGAAAGATAACGGCTCAACAGTTGTGTTTTTACTCACTGCATCAGTCCACTAAGTGTGTATCCTGGGACCTGTAGTACAGTTTAGAGTGACAAGTGCAGACAATAACAAAGTGACCTATGTGCCAGAAAAAAGTGCTTTATTTAAAATAATCGAGCAAAGAGCAGTGAACATTTACAATTCAAATTAAGTCTGATATTTTCTTGTTTTAGGAACGCTACTATGCATAGGCATTGTGCGACGGTATTATCCTAAGGTAAAGTGACAAGTAAGCATAGTTTATGACCCTCCAATTGATTTTTCATCAAAACCCTCATTGTTAGGCGATCAGACGTTACATGTGCAAAAACAGGTTAGTAATTACATTATTGCAGTCACTTAAAGCTAATGATGATCATTAAGCTTCTTCTCTGAACTTCCTTAAGTGTTTACCGGATTATGTTTATGAGAGCTCTGTCCCGGGGGCTGTTAACTAGATTTGCTAAACTCTTCTCAGTGTTCTTAGGGTTCACAGAGATGTCAGGCCCTGTTAAAATGCAATGCCTTGCAATCCAAATCCACCTTACAATATTGTTGTGCTTGTTAGCAGTAAACCCGGGGACACAGGGAAGAGGACAAGAGAGAGAAACAAAGAAACTGGATTTCATCGCACTGCTTGGTTGACCAGCTGAACTTAATCTGTGCTGCATGAACTCTGCTATCTGAAAACAGGAGAAGAGGTTTTGCATGATTGTAGGTTTAAAATTGAAAGTAAAATTTTGAAATGATATTTTATATTTCTGTTGGCACTATCTGTATTTCCCACTTTTTATTTTAAAATAAAACATATTTCTTCTGGGTGATAATGTATTTAAAATTGAAATCATAACTGTGAACCATACACTGACTTGTTTTATGCTGGTAATGATATACTTGCTATTATCAATATCTTCACGTCATTCTGGTCTCACAACTGTAATCCTATGCCAACATGATTTCAAAGACTTCTCTTATGAGGAATTTGCAGGTATAATTGAGTTCTTAATCCAAATTGATGACTCCTTGTAGAAATAATATAGTGTATGGTAGAATTCATAATCCTAACTCCTAGTGAATAAACAAGTATTATAGAGGTCGTAATCCTAACAAATGACTCTTGGTGAAAAAACAAAGTGCAAAAAAGAGATTATAATCCTAAAAGTGTAGTGTAGTTCCTAGTTTCCCACTAGGCCCTGCGCATTGGAATAACATAAACAGTAGTATCGACGTGGAACTGCTTATATTCCAGGCCTCCACTGACTATGCTAAACTTAATTGGGTTGTGTTACCAACTAGCTCAGAGGTCACTGGAAACTTTCTTCTCTGCATAGGAAGTGATCAGCTTCCTTGGCACAGACAAGAAGGGATTCAGCTTTCCAACAACCGTGCAACATGACAACTTTGCTCCTCAGATCAAGAGTCGATCTCTAGGGTCGTGTGAAACAATAGACATAGATTTCACTCAGTCAGTCTAGTGCAGTTTACTTTCACGGTATGTAGAGAATAGAGAGACGGGCGTGTATCAATAAAGGTTAACATTTATTGAACAGTCTTTCTTCTCATACAAGAGAAATGTATTGCCACAATTGCAATAACTGTTATTATAAAAAGTACGTACAGTAAGATAAGAATAGCGAAATAGAACTGTAAAAGCATTGATATGGTTTCTTAGCCATACAATGGTTTAAAAGTAATAAAACATTTATACAGTCATATATACATTAGGCTAACATACTCAACTGGTGCTTCTAACTAAGCCTACCCCAGTGTGCCTGACCTAGGCCTAACACGTGAGAAGGGGAGTAAGTAAGTAGCTTAAGTTAAGTTGGTTTTGCCAAGGTTTGTTTCAAGAATTCTCGTCTAAGGGTTTAGTCAACACCATACCTCTGAATAGAATGATGGAGGATTGGTATCTCCTTCAGGGGTCTCTCTCGATATCCCAGTCACCTGCGAGGGTAAACTGGAAGCGCCGGGACTGGATTTCTCTGCACGAGAAATGCAGCGGCTTCTCTCAGCGCGTCGAGGAAGGAGGGGTGACAGCGTCCGCGGGCAGCTGGGCTGGATGTCTTCGCAGAGGACGGCTGCACGGCTCCTCAAGCGTACTGCACCATAGGTCGCGCTGTAGCGGCGATAATGGTAATCAGTAGCTTCACCACCACAGGATAGCAGGCTGCAGCGACAGAGTGCTAGTTTTTACCAACACGGGGTCATGCAGGCAGCTGGCATCAGCAACATGTTCGCTCATTGCTTAAGGCAACGTTGGTAATATTTATACCTGACAGGTGCCGGGTTTGACGCAAGTTTGCTGGACATAAGACGTCAATTAAAGATGTCACTAGGAAGTGATAGTTATCAGTTGCTCATTAGAGTTCCATTACTAATCAAAACATAGCAAGCGGGGATTTCCAGGTTTGCTAAGTTTTTATCTTGTTGAAGAACTCGGAGTGTTATCTAGGAATATCAGATAGTGACTGCTGCTCTGTCATTGCACTAATTGGTCGCAAAGGAAGTAGCAGAGAGTCATGCTGGAATGTGGCTCTGTGGCTCTGCTCGTGTGAGGCCAGAGATGACTTTTCAGAAAATCGCACTTGAACGGTTATGCCAATATAGGGAAAAAGGGGCTTTATAGCCGAATAGGGGCATAAGGTCACAGTATCGATCAGGAACCTAGATAAGCACATGACACCCACTCCACGAATTCATGTCCATCAAAATTACTAAAACTAAGCAATTAGATGCATGTGTAACATTGTGTAACATAGCCCACCCCAAAATACATAAATGCATTCGAAATAGGCGTACTTGTAATACATGGAATTTAGGTACTGTACGTAGTTTTAAAAGCATAGTAATCATTCAAAAATTATTGCATATGAAATCAATGAACGATTATGCATAAAGAATTACACATGAAGTATCTCTGACAGAAGAAATGCGAGATAAATCATCACATAAAAATGCATTGTAATAATATGTGTGCTAGAGGCTGGTGTTATGTTGTTATGTCTCTAGATGTGTTTTTAGAAATAGAAGTGTGAAGCTTCTGTTCTCTAAGAATAGTTTTTACGTTAAGCAAAGAATTGTTCGTGCCAACAGGAGAGGGTCAATATTAAAAAATTGTCCAATTCAAAGAAAAATCAGTTTACCAAAGCTCCTGGCAGTTTTTTGTTGATCAAAACTGAAGGCCGAATTCAGAGTTCATGGGAACGCCGTGTGTCGGAAAGCTTTTCAAAAGTTATTGTTTCTCTGTGGGTGAGAACATCGTATCAGACAGGCTCGCAAAGAATTGGTCTACAAAATCAGGTGATAGTTCAACCAAATTAGATAGCGCTGTAACTTGGCAGGTGTGAGAATGATTGCTGTCATCGAAGACAGGACCAGCCCTGCTCACAGAACGTTGTACCTGGATGATGTTGCTTTTGTCACTCGCTCCACTGTTACCACTTGGCTGTAGTACAGGAGTCTCCACGAATGCCGTCATCAGGATTGGTAGCCGCTGGGGACAACACAATGCGTGAGCCGTTATTGGACTGAGCAAAGTATCGACGTCCATTGGTACTGCTGATGGAAGTGAAAGACAGATGTCCAACACGCATTCATCGCCGCAAAGCATACACCGTAGCACAGGTAAAATGCAATTTTGCCATATTGGTCTGAATGAAAGGAACCAGGTCATGTTTAGATCTCTCAGCCTGGCCAATCCGAGGACGTTAGTTATCCTGTCCCTGTAGCGCATTGCTAGGATTGTTTCTTCCATTCCCATGGGAGCTATGTCTGAGCCGAGGCTTGCCATAACGTAGCAGAAGGGTCAAAAATAGAATCCCTGCGATGAGTCCAAAAAATAGTGGAATACCACCAAAGATGGAGTGCACAAAATTAGGAACGATTCCCAAAATTGCCTGGAAGGGTGTTAGCAGTCCCGTAAAGACTGTCTTAAATATGCCTGGGATGCTTGTAGCACTAGACATGTTAAGGAGTTGGTCGAGCATTTGTACGAAATGCACGGGGCAATTTGTTGATAAAAGGTCATGGACCTCAGTAGCCGTCCTTGCGACTAGAAGATCATACGTCTCTTTAGATGACGTTATAGGCACTGTTGTCTGTAAAAGCACAGATTTCATTTTGCTTAATGTATCAATTCGTATAGAATAGAGATTCAGACGAGGCCAGAGGGGAGTCACTAAGTCTGGAGGCCCGCTCGGGAACAATGCTTGCATACAACATTTGACCATGGACGTTACTTCTACTAGATAACTTAGTCCGGGCGCGAGGCCACAGCACCTGTGATCCGTTCTAAGAATGTAACTCCCGTTTGCGAGTTGCATAAAGAAGGGCTCTATCTGAGTTGCAGGTGTGACTAGCTGGTGGCATGAAAGGTTGTTTGAATTGCCATCACATGCTCCGTGTAAATTAATACCCTGACACAAAAGTATACCGCTTAGTGAGTGTTTACAATTTTCACCACTAAGAAATACATTTTTGTCGCTGTCACTATAGCAAGAATGAGTGTATGGTAATTTCCATTCGGATTTAACATATCCCTTACCCAATTGTTCATACTGGCCAGCAGGTATGTACTCAAGGCACTTTTTAAAGCGGAAAGTTGTTATCGGAATTGTGATAATTCCGTGTATTATCCATTCAATGACAGGGCTCTCTGACATTGTCAATGATAATTTCTCGAGTTTCTCGATGCTCAAGATTGTATAGTCTGCTCCTTTCTGTGCCAAACTGATCTGTTTATCAGTAAGGTTAAAAATGGAAAATAATGACGTTGTGTTTATCAGACGCCAAGGCACATAGCCTGAACGAAGATTTTGCAGCGTCCAGCCTAATTCTATAATAGAGCGTAATTGAGACTGGCCATGTTGTAACATTAGCAAATCTCTGTCTATCACATCAAAGGCAGAGGATACAATATTGTCCAAAGAATATATTCTGGAAGACAGAGTCATTAACCCATTGTCTACCACAGAAAGTGATTTTTCCAAATTAATACGATCAATTTCTCGTATTTTTTCAGCAGTTTCAATTTGCTTTACTTTCCAAGCCTCGTTGTAAGCTGCATAGATGCTGGTCGCTATGAAACGCTTTTGACGCTGTTTGCGTGGTCCAAGAATGAAATCGCGCAAATCAGCACCATCTTTTAATAAAGACAAGTGTTGCTTAATTTCAGCCAGTGTGGATGTAGTTAGCCATTCTAGGCAGAGTTTCCCTACACTGTATGTTGTTATTATTCCTGGATGTTGTCTCTGGGAATATCTTGGGTCTAATCTGGTCATTTTTAACCCCTGTGTTTTATTCAGGAACCTATCTTGACAGCTATTTGTGTCTGTAGGCCAGATTAACCACTTTTTCCAATCAGGATGTGTTCTGTTGAAATGTAAAATGTGTGACACGTCTAACTCATTATCTGCAGTTGTATTCTCAGCTATTGGCTTTGGTATAGACGGTGTTTTAAGGTCTTTGTTCTTAGCTAGGCCAAGACAAGATGTTTGGTGTACAGTGTCATTTAAAAATAACATTTGTTCTGGTATCATGCAGGTTCTAAATAGTGCTTCTATGCCTTGCACCTGCCAATCTTTTGTACCCCAAATTGATTTCGTTTCAATATTATTTTTCCAATAATCAAAACCAAATGTCATCATTTTGTCATAAAATGCTTCTGAATATATCAATTTAGAATTTGTCAGCATTGTTTTCATTCCTGTTTTATCTAACAGTTTATAATAAAACGTTTCTGCATCACTGGTGTTAAACCCTGAAAAATATTTGAATTTCTCAAAAAATGCTTTAGAACTGCTTTTAGGTGGTGTAGAACAATGTTCCCATTGATTATACATAAAAACATTTCTAGGCTGTGCAGATTTATGCAAGTAATGATCCCCGTAGTGGGTGTAACAGAATAACTGCTCATAACTAGATGAACCTTGTAAATAATCATGATCTGTGAATCTAGCTGACATTACTAAATCAGACATCATGTCATTAATACTGTTAAAGTCCCAATCATCAGAGAATGTACTTGGTGTCACAAAGTCACTTAAGGAAACCTTTAGTTGATGAGGATACTTCAGGATTTCGACCGGACCATAGATCTCATAGTCTGTTTTCTCCCATACTACCCCACCAGGTATTGGAATTGCTGTGACATTTACTGTTGACAGTTCTCTTTTCTTTACGTGGGATGATCTGTGTGGTTTCAGGACTAGGTTGATGTTCTGACTTGCTGTGTCCATTGTAATATATTTTCCCTCAATGAATTTTCCCAAACACAGTACCATGATGAGCCAAAGCAGGAGGAAAAATACACCTAAACCGAACCAGAACTCTAGCCAAGGGGAAATGAGGTAGATTTCCTTCAGTTGATGAAAGAGTTCCGTTGCTTTTTCTTTAAAAGACTTTTTTGTTTCTGGCATCACTTCCGGGTCATTTAAATCTTCAGAGAAGTTGTCGAAGTTGATGAAATAACCAGAGGCAGTTCTGTCAATTGATGGGATTGTTCTTTCAATCTGTCTCTCGGTAGCACTTTCTGATGCCACATCATTGTAGACTGGTGTTGTTTCTTGACGAACTGTTTCAATCTGTGTTTCAAGAGGCACGAGTTCCATGGCATTATTGCATAGTCCTTCATTGTGCACTGCAGGCTGATCGAATGTGATGAGTCTTTCAGTTTGAACCTCTTGGATTGTTGCAAGTTTGGGTATTCTGTTGTTTCTTGGGAGTCCACTGGGCCTACTGTTGATTATAGGCCACATGCTTGTGGTTTTACCAGATCGATGGACACGACTCTGTTCTCCTTTTTACCAGCAAGGGGCGGTAGCACAACTGATCTTGTTCCGGTGACTGCTAAGACAGGTACTGCTTTTCTGTAAGAAGGCCCAAATTCCTTCTTAACCGCGATCTTTTCTCTGACTAGATCCCCAATCTTTGGAATCCAGACAGGCCTTGCTGGGGCTGTTGCGGGTGGTGCCTCGTCAGTGGTACTTGGCTGTTGCTTTAACTTTATGTTGCTTAATGATTTTCTTGTTTCATTCAGTTCCTGTAAAACAGCCAAACGGTCTTTTACTTCAAACTGCGTTGTTTCTTTTTGTACCACTGACATCTGACTATCGAGGTCCTGAACGTTCATTCTTATTCCGAACAATAGTTCGTATGGGCTGAAACCTTTTAGAGAATTTCTTGGCATGTTGTTAAGACTAGTCTGGACACTTATTAAATGTTTGACCCACCCAGCGCCTGAACCTAATACCTTCGCTGTTATAGATTGCTTTATGTCCCGGTTTTTTCTTTCTACCACACTTGTGCGATGGACAAGAATACCGCAACCCAATTCCCATGCTGGCCATGGCCTCCTTATAGGCTCGAGAGCTGAAAGCAGGACCCTGGTCAGAATGGAACGTGGTAATTGCGTATGTGCCGATATGGACTCGCTAATCTTTTATAACAGTTCTAGGCGTCAGCCGAGTGCTGGTGGCCTCATTTTTTAAGTGCATTTCGTCTTAAACGTTGTACACTGGGACGCGCTTCTCTTCTTTGATTGCGCAGATAGACCGCCTTATGCTGTCTAGCAGGGATCCTGAAACTACACTGGCCTGTTCATTACTGCGATCTCTGTTGCAGTCTTCACAATTTTGAGCAAAACATTGAATATCTATACTCATTCCTGGCCACCAGTACTCTGATTGCAATTCTTTCAGAGAGGCTTTGATTGTTTGGTGTTTCAGACCCAACCCCATGTGTGCTTCCAGTAGGAGGAAGCCCCTCCTGCTCCTGTTTGGAATTACTCTATCCCCCACTCCAGGGATTCGAGCAAAAGGAACGGAGTTTGCATCGATTATGTATGCATAATTGAGTGGATAGTTTACGGGTAGTGCTGCACAGTCGCCTTTTACGGTCGTTTTTACTGCTAGCATGGTTTCCCCGTCTATATACTTATCTGTACGCTTTTTTGTGGCTACGGAAGCCGGTTTAGTTGCTTCCGTGGTGGCTGTATTAGCCAATGAATTCCCTGCAACGTGAACGCCATCACGTTGAAGACTCTGTGCGTGAATCACGTGAGTCATTTGTAGTTCTTTGTGTAAAAGAGCTACCTGTTCCCAAAGCAATTTATGCTTTATTGTGGCACCTGTGTCATCTTTGTAGTCGTTTTCGATCCAACTCTGCAGTTTGTTGTTGTAAGAATTGACGCAAAAATGAGAATCGCACACGATAAGTGTGGGGAATTCGCGTTCTGCATTTTCGAGCGCCATCTTTAAAGATCTGATTTCAGTTCTCTGAACCGAACAGTTTCTTACAGATTCAGTTTTTGTTACTTTCGGTCTGAATTTACCGCACAGCCAACGACCTTTAATAATCGCACATGCTGCATCGTAGGATTTTCTCTCTACGTTGAAATGCTGTACAAAGCTATCTGTATAGATTATACATGCGTATTGTGGGAGAGGCAGGATTTCGATTGGCAGAGGATATTCTTCTTCATATTCTAAATCATTCAGTTCTTCGTATTGCGGGGCGAAATAGTATTTCACGTCTTCCGCTGCTAGAGAATCTATGCACTGTATCCATTTTGGATCCAGTGACACTGTAGGCAGGTTTACTGGGCTGAATAGCGCTTCGAAGGCGGATTCCGCTGTAAGGATATTAATCCGTTTGCCGTGTGCTAGTTCTCTTTCATTTGCTAATGCAATTTGCACTGCGTTCACAGTTTTTTCTGTGCGACTGAATGTTTTTTCTGCTTGTGTGTACAAGTGAGACTTAATTGAAATTGGTACCTTTTCTCCCTCATTAGAGGTTAGGTACGTGAATCCGCATCTTCCTGGGATGACTCGGATTACAAGATCGATCGTGTTGTCACGTGTATCTAATTTTGTTTTTGCTAACATGTCTGTTTGCAGTGATCTCAAAATTTCTGTGTGTTTTTGAGTCCAATTGATTTGTTTTAAATCAGGTTTAATTAGTTCGTAGAGAGGTTTAACCCTCTCTGCGTAATTTAGGATGTAAGTTCTTCCGAAATTCAGAAAACCTAGTATTGATTGTAAATTCTTCAGCGTTTTTGGAGCTTGGAGTACAGCGCACTTCTCTAAGAAGTTGTCCGCTAGGCTTTTTCCTTCACTTGATAATTCGTACCCTAAAAACAGTACTGTCAGATGGGCAATTCGAGACTTTTTAAAGTTGAATTTGTATCCCTCTGCTGCGAACCCAAGTATAATGGTGTTCACTCTTTTCAAGTGAGTATCCAAGTCGTCGTCTGTGAGATAAATATCATCTACATAAGACAATGCTTCATCATCATAGATTTGTAGTAACTCTGTTACCCTAGCTGAGAATAGTCCTGGGCTGTTCTTGAACCCCTGTGGGAGTCGACAGAATTTTTTCTGTGACCCAAATGCGGAGAAAGCGGTCAAGTATCTGCTTTCTGGTGCAATGTTTTGACAAAAGAAACCATTAGAAATGTCTAATGTCGTTTTATATTTTTTCCTAACTATGTTATTCATTAGGGCTGCACTATGCGAGTTTTGTACTGCAAAAGTTTTGCAACATGTATTAAGGTGTCTGTAGTCCAAAACTAGACGATATGAATTGTCTGGCTTGGAGACAGGAAACAAAGGATTGTTCATTTGAGAGGTGCATGTTTCAATCACCCCCTGGTACTCAAGTTGATCTAAGATCTCCCTGACCTGTTTTTTAGCTTCTTGCTTTATGGGATACTGCCGTTGGGCAGTTGGTTCACTTTTTAGTTGGATTTTGTGAGGAGGTGAATCCTCATCCCATCCTACATGATTTTTATACAATGCAGGTGCCTGGGCTACAGCCCATTTCCTTGCATATGTGTATTTTTTGTGAATCGGTATGTGATTCGAGAAGGCAGGCATAATCACTTCTTCGCCACGAGGGCACTCCCTGACAAACTCCGGGGGCCAATCTTTTTCAGCTAACAGAATATCATAGCCTTTTGAGAGCTTATCCCAAAATAGACCCTTAATTTTCCTAGTCTTATCACCCTCTATACGCAATGTTATTTCGTATATTTTATGGGGCTCGCTAAGCCTGGCGTCGGCAGTTTCAACCTGAATGTATTCATTCGTGTCCACTGTCTCCAGATGACTCATCAAGTTCTTGCGTGCTATACTGATTTCTGCTGCACTGTCCAACATTTTCAATGCCCACTCCCCGTTTTTCAACTGTGTCCTCAGTATTCTCGGCATGGTTGATTACTCTAATACTGGCTACCTTCTTTTTCTGAAATTGAGATTTCTTATTTTGAGCAGGTTCCTTGTCTTTGGACTTGGTGTGCTCTCCTGGGTCTGACCGTCCTCTTCTTTCCGAATTCTGTGGAAGAGATCGAGAGGGACGTGTATCAATACTTTGATATCTATCAGGTTTTTTTATATTATCCCTATTTCTAAGGTTATATCTTTTCTCAGAGGGCTCCCGTTGGGGAGACTGGCGTTCTCGAGTCGGAGTTCTTTCCCTCCGTCGAGGAGACCTTCCTCTGGACTGGAAAACTTTTTCCTTGGGAGTGGATTGTTTATTTCCATCCCAGCTCTTTTTAGGAGTGTTTGAATTATTTTTAATAAATAATTTTTCTGGATTTTCGAGCAGTTGGGGCTTAACTGGTTTCCCACCCAAGCTGTCTCTACCTAATTCTTCATAGCATTTTTCTATGATTTTTGCAAGCTCGACAGGATCTTTTATATCTGTTTCCCTCAACTTCTGGCGAATCGCCACAGATGCTGCTTCTCCCTTTACATTGGCTAATAATATAGCCGTGACCTGCTTGAAGTCTTTCAGTAATTTCATACCTAGATTTACAGCTGGTTCTGGACCGAATTCATTTTGAATCTGTTTTAGCACGTCTGGTATTACCGCCATAGACGGAACACCGTGTGTTTTTGTGTAAATGGAAGCAAAGACTGTACCCCAAGTGTCGCAGTCCTCCACATGTGGTGCGATTCCCATAGGAAGGCAGATGGTCAAGATTCTGTGTTTCTCAATAGGGGTAGTATCAGGAAATACTGCCTCTATTTGAGTGATTTTCTGGGCTAACCAGAAAGGAATTTGTTCCCGTTTTACGGGTGTTTTACCAAGACATGACTGTATGTTCTGTGGTGTAATTTTATTTGTGTTCCCCTGATGAGGGGTCAGCTGGTGTGAATTAACAGCTGGCTGGACTGTTGCAGTCCGTATTACATATTGGACTAATTGCCTATGTATTTTTATTAATGTGTTTAGCTGTACTAACAGCTCTTCTCTAGACATTTTTATAATGTCAGGATGTGGTGTGTAGCTGGCTAGAACCGGCCACGTGGCTCCTGGTCTACCTAGTGGACCGAGCCTGGTTATGTGATCATTGTGTTTTAGGGCGCCATTAAACCAGAGCAGGTGCTCTTGAAATTTAAGTGGGATTTCAACCTCCTCGAAAGGAGCGTACTCTCCCGGAGGTTCCTCTATTTTGTAATAGTGAAACTCTTGTGTTATAGCGTTTACCGCTGGAAAGTTTATCCATGAATAGAATACCTCTGTCTGCCGATACTCGTGAGCCTCTATCACAAAAATTACTGTACCACCTTGAGGTGGCAGTCCGTTTTCTATAAGTTTTAAAGTTATAGATCTTCTTAACTGGACCGGGATGATAATAGCATCCGGGTCTGTGTCGTCGGAATCCTGCTGAGTCGCATTTACTGCGGCCCCATTGGTTCCGTTATTTTCTCCTGGCATTGTAAAAATGCGAGGTTTGCAGAGTAGGTCTCCAAGGAGACAAAGATTAGATGCACAATATTTTGGAACACTGTATCCTTCAACGTTGAATAAACCAGAGCTTTACATAGGAATCTCTTCCTACTAAGGTCGGGCGGATTTTAACCTTTCACCCACTCCAGACGTCTATTGGAGTATTTACGGGAGAAAGGGGTGTGAAATATGCACGACTGAGTTACTCTACAAGTCTTACGTTAGTTTATCGCCTTACCAAACGTTGGGCGCCATGTAGTGTAGTTCCTAGTTTCCCACTAGGCCCTGCGCATTGGAATAACATAAATAGTAGTATCGACGTGGAACTGCTTATATTCCAGGCCTCCACTGACTATGCTAAACTTAATTGGGTTGTGTTACCAACTAGCTCAGAGGTCACTGGAAACTTTCTTCTCTGCATAGGAAGTGATCAGCTTCCTTGGCACAGACAAGAAGGGATTCAGCTTTCCAACAACCGTGCAACATGACAACTTTGCTCCTCAGATCAAGAGTCGATCTCTAGGGTCGTGTGAAACAATAGACATAGATTTCACTCAGTCAGTCTAGTGCAGTTTACTTTCACGGTATGTAGAGAATAGAGAGACGGGCGTGTATCAATAAAGGTTAACATTTATTGAACAGTCTTTCTTCTCATACAAGAGAAATGTATTGCCACAATTGCAATAACTGTTATTATAAAAAGTACGTACAGTAAGATAAGAATAGCGAAATAGAACTGTAAAAGCATTGATATGGTTTCTTAGCCATACAATGGTTTAAAAGTAATAAAACATTTATACAGTCATATATACATTAGGCTAACATACTCAACTGGTGCTTCTAACTAAGCCTACCCCAGTGTGCCTGACCTAGGCCTAACACGTGAGAAGGGGAGTAAGTAAGTAGCTTAAGTTAAGTTGGTTTTGCCAAGGTTTGTTTCAAGAATTCTCGTCTAAGGGTTTAGTCAACACCATACCTCTGAATAGAATGATGGAGGATTGGTATCTCCTTCAGGGGTCTCTCTCGATATCCCAGTCACCTGCGAGGGTAAACTGGAAGCGCCGGGACTGGATTTCTCTGCACGAGAAATGCAGCGGCTTCTCTCAGCGCGTCGAGGAAGGAGGGGTGACAGCGTCCGCGGGCAGCTGGGCTGGATGTCTTCGCAGAGGACGGCTGCACGGCTCCTCAAGCGTACTGCACCATAGGTCGCGCTGTAGCGGCGATAATGGTAATCAGTAGCTTCACCACCACAGGATAGCAGGCTGCAGCGACAGAGTGCTAGTTTTTACCAACACGGGGTCATGCAGGCAGCTGGCATCAGCAACATGTTCGCTCATTGCTTAAGGCAACGTTGGTAATATTTATACCTGACAGGTGCCGGGTTTGACGCAAGTTTGCTGGACATAAGACGTCAATTAAAGATGTCACTAGGAAGTGATAGTTATCAGTTGCTCATTAGAGTTCCATTACTAATCAAAACATAGCAAGCGGGGATTTCCAGGTTTGCTAAGTTTTTATCTTGTTGAAGAACTCGGAGTGTTATCTAGGAATATCAGATAGTGACTGCTGCTCTGTCATTGCACTAATTGGTCGCAAAGGAAGTAGCAGAGAGTCATGCTGGAATGTGGCTCTGTGGCTCTGCTCGTGTGAGGCCAGAGATGACTTTTCAGAAAATCGCACTTGAACGGTTATGCCAATATAGGGAAAAAGGGGCTTTATAGCCGAATAGGGGCATAAGGTCACAGTATCGATCAGGAACCTAGATAAGCACATGACAAAAGGTGGCCCCTGGTGAAAATAACAAAGGTGCATGTTTATATCCTTTGCAAGTGTGGCAAGACAGTACTTCTCTAATAGCAGTGATGTCTTTCAACCATTTTCCAGGATAACAGGCCACAAGACTGCAGCAACTAAGCATCACAATGGCCCTGCAAGAAATTTATACTCTAAGGTGGCCAACGAGCTTTGGATATGCTCCGTAGAGTCTTGTGGCTACATGTAACATATAGCCTCTCTTGTTTTTTATTCAGGTCTTAAAGATAGTATGTCTCTCTGAGATGTGATCTTCTGTCAAGACATCACCTATACTCTGTGCAGCCCTATATCCTCTTCAACTTCTTAAGACATGCCAGTTAAGGAATTTCAGGGAAGGCTTTCCCACGAGATCGTCAAACCAATGCATGTGTGACCAGTGCTGCAGCCTGAAATTACATGCAGTGTTGTAATCCAATGGTTCCAATATGCCTTAGAATAGAGCCCTTGCAATAAGGCTGAAATTGTTTTATGCAGGGCTAATTATAAAGATGCATTTAGAAATTGGAAAAAGTCTTCGAGGAGAAAGGCATGGGAGGATACAAATAATAAAAGTGTCAACAAAGAACTAGCTACTCCCTAGAACGTTATCCAGGAAGTACGATTAATAGTCTGTGAAGAATTCATTTATTTCAGCTGACGCATAGGGGGATATTATCAAGAAGTGGCAATAATTATCGCTAACCGCCGTTAGCGTGATTTTTTTTATCGCCGCCTACCGCAGGAAATTATTGTCTGTTAGCAGCGTATGAACAACATGCCGCTAACAGGCGATTGTTTCTCTTACCGGCTGAAAAGTCCGGCGATGAAATTAGCAAGACGGCTATAAAAATCCTTGCGCTAATGTTAAAAAAGTGATGATGAGCCCATTAGCAATAAAAAAAACGCAAGTTAGGCAGCCCAACATGAGTGATTTTTCCCTTTAACTTAAAAAGTAGCCTAACAGTCCACCTCCCATAGAAAAGATGCCACCCCAAAAAAGTTTAATGCAGATTGGAGCAGCCAACAACCCCCTCAAGCTACCCAACATCCAGGATATCCAGGATGAGAGCCTGGATGCCTCCTTGGACCGGTGTATGGAACCTGGATGCCTCCCTGGACCTCTATCTAGAGTCTGGATGCCCCGCTACACTTGTGTCTTGAGCCTGGATGCCTCGCTGGACCTGCATCTTGTGCCTGGATCCCTCCCTGGTCCTGCGTCTGGAGCCTGGATGCCCCCCTGGACCAGCGTCTGGAGCCTGGATGCCTCGCTGGACCTGCGTCTTGAGCCTGGATGGCTCCCTGGACCTGCGTCTGGAGCCTGGATGCCTTGCTCGACCTTCGTCTTGAGCCTGGATGCCTCCCTGGACCTGTGTCTGGAGCCTGGATGCCCCGCTGCACAGGCGTCTTGAGCCTGAATGCCTCACTGGACCTGTGTCTGGAGCCTGGATGCCCCCTGGACCTGCGTCTGGAGCCTGGATGCCTCGCTGGACCTTCGTCTTGACCCTGGATGCCTCCCTGGACCTGTGCCTGGAGTCTGGATGCCTCCCTGGACCTGTGTCTGGAGTCTGGATACCTCCCTGGACCTGCGTCCGGAGCCTGGATGCCTCGCTGGACCTGCGTATGGAGCCTGGATGCCCCGCAGGACCTGCATCTTGAGCCTGGATGCCTCGCTGGACCTGCGTCTGGAGCCTCGAGTGGGATGTGGAGTCTATGAGCAGTGGCAGGAGACATTTATGCGCAATGATCGCCAGTACCTCGGGGTGTAGTCTGGTAGGTCGCTTGGAGCCACGTAGCTGCCCTGTGTGAGAAGACCGCCTTGCGACCCTTGGAGCAGTTAATGGTAGAGGTGCTCCTTTGCACCGATGTAGTGAGGTCCGCATCGCATACTACAATCCACCACTACACCGGGATGCACAGAGGGGATTACCAACAGTGTGTGTCATCTCCCTGCATCACATGCCGGATGATGTTGAGCTGGCTGTACGCTGTGGAGGCTGAGACCCCTGTACTACAGTGAACTTGTGTGGCGTGAGCTCTGCGTCTTCATGCCTAAGCGGACCCTGCTGTATCAACTGCATCGGGAGGTCCACCAGCGTACTAGGCGATGACTGCTGTACCCTGCCGAGTGAAATCACACCTGGCTGAGGATCCTGCTGGCTGAGTCACAGATTTGGAGAGAGTGCAGTGAATTGTGCCACAGTGTCAATGTCCAGGTAAGGAGAAGGTGGGGTGCGTAGAGCAAGAGGGCTGGGGGGTGAGTTGCGCATGCCTAACACATTTAGATGACACACCCTCAGTGGTGGCTCTTCCGCTATGGTGGAAGAGTGTTGCCCCACCGCCTCAAGCAGTGCAGAAGAGGAACAACCATTACATGATGATAACTCAATCAATGAATCAATCAGGGGAATTGTAAGTGCTCTACTCACCTGTGAGGGTATCAAGGCGCTGAGGGGAGAGGGCGCTTAACTGTTAGCCAAAGAGCCAGGTCTTGAGGGTCTTCCTGAAGGTGTTCAGGGAGGGGGCATGTCTAATGTCTGCCAGCAGCTTGTTCCAGGTCTTGGATGCAATGTGGGAGAAGGATCTGCCACCTGCTCTGGCTCTATGGATGCGCGGGGTATCGGCCAGGGCGAGTTTGGAAGATCGGATGTCTCTTTTGAGTACGTGGAAGTTGATTCTGTCGTTGAGGTATTTGGGTCCATTGTTGTGTAGGCCTTTGTCGGCGTGAGTGAGGATTTTGAAGGTGACTCTTTTCTCCACGCGAGCCAGTGGAGTCCACATACGTTTTTGCTTATGTGTTCGTGCCGGGGGATGCCGAGGATGAGTCTGGCAGCGGTGTTCTGTAATGTCTGGAGTTTGTGGAGTAGGGACTTGTAAATGCTGGCATAGTATGCGTTTCATTAGTCCAGTCTGCTGGTGACGAGTGCATGGGTGACTATCTTCCTTGACTCCGGGGGGCTCCATTTGAAGGTCTTGCGGAGGATGCGGAGGACGTTGAAGCAGCTGGAGGTGACGGTGTAGACCTGTAGGTTCATGGTGAGGGATGAGTTGAATACGATGCCGAGGTTTTTGGCGTGGTCCGAGAGGGTAGATGGGCTTCCGAGGGCAGCAGACACCAGCTGTTTTCACATGCTGAACGGGTGGTTCCAAAGACAAGGACAACTGTCTTCTCGGTGTTGAGCTACAGGCAGCTGTTGGTCATCCAGATTTCAACAGCATGCATTCCTTTCTGGAAGTTGAGTCTGGCGGTGGTGGGGTCTTTGGTGAGGGAAAGGATGAGCTGGGTGTCGTCAGCGTAGGAAACGATGTTGAGGCTGTGTTGTCGGACGATAGCGGCGAGGGGGGCCATGTAAACGTTGAAGAGGGTCGGGCTCTGAGATGACCCCTGTGGGACTCCACAGGTGATTTACGTGGGATCAGAGAGAGGGTGGCAGTTTGATCCTTCGGCTTCTTCCGGTGATGAATGATCGGATCCAGTCTAAGGCTGTTCCTTGTATGCCGGCATGGTGTAGTCTGGCAACTAGTGTGTGGTGGGAGACGGTGTCGAAGGCTGCTGAAAGGTTGAGTAGGATGAGAGCTGCAGAGTGGCCTTGGTCCAGGAGGGTGCGGATGTCGTCTGTGGCGGTGAGTAGAGTGATCTTAGTGCTGTGGTAGATGTGAGGAGGGCAGAGGTCAGTGGAGGCCCCCAAGTGGATGTCTTTCATGGTTGAGGCGGTGTATTCAGTTGTGACCGGCATCCAGGTGGAGATGGTGGGCTGGCTGGTGTGTCGGGGAGGGGGCCGGGGGCGGACTGCCGGCTGTGGCATCTGGTGGATGGTCGGCGAAGGTGTTGTAGAGTTTTTTGATCTTGAGGTGGAAGTAGGTTCCACGCTTATCGCAGAGGTCTTGGGATGGGGTGATGTCTGTGGCTTTGCTGCATGGGTTGGTGAATTCATGAATGACCTCGAAGAGTTGCTTGTAGTTGATGGAATTGTTGAGAATTTGGTTGTGGTAGTCCATCATGGTGTCCTTGTAGGGGGTGTCGAGTTTGGGTGTCTTGGTGTTTCTCCAGTTCTTCTCCAGGCATCTGCAGGTGCATCTTGCTTCTTGGAGATCGGTGGTAAACAAGGCGGCTTTCCTAGGGCACTGTTTGTCAGACTTGCGTAGCAGGCGAGCTTGTATGCGCAGTTGGAGATCCATGTGTGGAGTTCTCTGGCTGCGACGCTGGCGTCGGATGTGTTGGAGGCCGGCGTGGTGGTTAAGGTCTGGCGGCGGTGTCTGCAGGAGAACTGGCCGTCGGTCATATTTGGCGAGGCCTGTTGTCAGTCTCTGAGTTTTCTGTGGTTGAGTACATGGAGGGTGGCTGAGCTGTAGCAGTGGCTGGCTCGAGATCCAGGGTTCCTGGCGCTGGTCGTGGTTAGGTCACGGATGAACGCAGACGGGCTTGGCTTAGGCGCACCTCCTGTGCGCCAACAGCACGCGTCTGCTGCGCAACCGCACAGAGTCTGCCATTTAGGAGGGGGAGAATGATCAGCTCGGAGGCGGCAATGGGCGAGGACAAGGGTGCAGGGTCACAGGGGCAGCAGCGGTGGCAGGAAGGGGGAAGTGCGGACTCTAAGAAACCAAAAAAACAGATCACAAGTTAAAAACAAGGGATAACTAACTGATGTAATCATGCTATATATCCTAAGGGGGTGGGAGGGTGGGTAGGACGGCTCCAAACACAGAGCAGGGCATGGGTGGATTGGCATGCCCACTCAAGTGTGCAATGACTGTTTGGTCGGCCCACTCAGGCCGTCCAAAGGAGTCATGCGCACTTCCCTGTTCGCAGTGCAGGCTCCATAACAGCCTGCATGGAGAACATGGCCACCCCTGCGGTCCCTGGCTGCATGACTTGTTCCTTTGCCAATTACCAATCCCACCGCTGCATTGCAGCGTTGTGATTGTCTCAGGGGAGGGAGCCTGGCTTCCTACTTCTTTTTCCAGGAAGCAGACGCAGGAGAGCAGGAGCTACAAAGACACAGGACACAGCATCGAGGTAAGACTTCCCTCAATACATTTTTAACAACAACCGCTCATACACACATCTCAGTGTCTAAGCACCATCCAGTGTTATTTCCGGCATTTACCACCTCACTGCTGTCCAGCACAACCCGCACTTGTCAATGGTGGCCGCTGTGCGCCCATGCTCAGCGGGCGTAACACTCGGGTGCCAAAGGCACATACGTAGTTGCGACACATGCCATCACCTCGCATTCCATTCCAATGCATACTAATACTAGGCACATTGCAACAGTTGAGTGGGTGTTGCATAGCGGAGACATACAGATCACTGTTCCCACTTCAGTGAGTGCAACCCAAAACTAACCTCTGCACCCCAAACCCAACCGTGAACCCTGAAACTCCTTTTTTTAGCCTCCAATACACATACAAAAATCACATTTGAGACAAATGCACACCCCATTTTTCATATTTTACCCCAACAAACACCCCATTTTTCATATTTTACCCCAAAGAACACCCCATTTTTCATATTTTACCCCCAAAAAGCCTAATTTTTCATATTTTACCCCAACAAACACCCCATTTTCATATTTTAACCCAACAAACATCCCATTTTTCAAATTTTACCTCCAAAACGCCTAATTGTTTATATTTTACCCCAACAAACACCCCATTTTTCATATTTTACCCCAACAAACATCCATTTTTCATATTTTACCCCAACACAAACCCCCTTTTTCATATTGTACCCGAAGAAAAACATACATTTTAAAATGTTATCCCAAAACCCTTACACACCTGAGAAACTTTAAATTACCCCATTACTGACCTCACAATGCGCTGTGATCAAATGCAATGTTAAGGCACCCGCGTTGTCGGAGTTGCGTTGTTAACAATGTACTGCCTGAGATGTAATGCTTTTCTCCCGTGCCAAAGTCAACCCATAGGCTACGTCATTTGTGTTCGTTTTCCCCATGACCTCGCTCAGCACCAAGGAGCATTCCTCTTGGACACTCCACCGCTACGACGCCAGCGTCCTCCTTGCCATCAACCCTGGACGTCACCTCGCCTGCCAGGACCAACCTCTCTTCCGTGCTGGACATCGCCTTCACCATCACTGACGGCTGCAGTAGCACCCGCAAGAAGCACCCCGGCCGTCAAGGAGGAGGCATTGCCGTCACCTACAGAGGCACACTCCAACTGAGAATGCACTCTAATGTGCCAGGGGTGACCATGGACCACGTCAACTCAAAGATCTGGACCAAACCCAAAGAAGATCCTCTGCGGCACCCTCATGTGGAGGCACCCCGGGCCATGGCCCCCATTCTCAAATGCCATTGTAGACTTCATTGCCCCCCAGGGTCTTCCATCCACCGATGACATCCAACTCGGTGAATTCAAGTTCCACCTAGACAGCCACAGTGACCAGAGCACTACCCCTTCTGGGGGAGGGTCAACGACATCAGACGCAAGCAGCAAGTCACCTCAACAGGCCAAATAGTAGGACACACGGTCGAGCACGTCACCTCTGCCAGCGAGTACTTCAACTAAAGCCACTCCACCGGACTCTCCTGAAATGACCATCATTGGTAACATCACGTCTTCACCTTGGCCACCGGATGCTACCGCCATCATCACACCACCTCGCAGCTGGATCAAGGCCAGCGAAGAACATCTTGTCAACTCCCTCAGCACCAACACTCCACGAATGCTTCCAAACGATGACACTGCAGCGTGCAACCACCACCGATGGCTCTCCAACAGTGCCGGCATTTGGGAACCCCTCATGAGCAGCACTGCGTCAGTACCTTCCGCCTGCCTGATGGCAGGCATAAGGGTGAGGCAGTGCCACAGGGAAAGGCTCGCCCCATGCATTGCCCGAGTTGTGCCATGGTTGTGACATATCTGCAGCAATGAGTGACTTTAGTGCAGGCAGATATGTCAGGATTCCTGACGTATCTTTCATTACTTGCCTCATGGAGTGCTGTCCAGTGATTACAGCGCATCCATGCTGTCGCAAGAAGGGCATAGTGAGAAGTGTTGCAACGCTGTCTTGTCGCAACGCAGCAACACTTTTCATGACTTTGGCACAGGAATGCACACTATCTTATTCATTGTGTGCATTCCTGCACTGTAGTTTTGCCGCAGGGCAGCGCTGTAACATTGCTTGCAGCTCCAGCGCCAAAACCTGCAAAGATATGGGCCCAAGTTTTAGTTTTTAAGACCAGCTATTTTCTGGTCTTGAGTAAGTGGCTCTAACTGCAGTTAGAGCCAGTTTTTTGGCTATTCAAAATTTCAAGGAGCCCCTTGATAATATGGAGTAGTGGTGTTTGCTTGCCTTTTTGCACGGGAACACCTACTTTGCATGTCATTAGCATTAAATATCGCTAACATGCTTTGAGATAAAAAAAGGGCCGCTATCGCCCAAAAACGTGCGCTAAGGCCCGTTAGCTGCAGCTTGCTAATAGGGCGATAAAATTATCCCTGCTTTAGCGGCAAAAAAGTGCAGCTAAAGCGGCGATAGGCCCTTGATAATATGCCCCATAGTCATTTGTTTTTTAAAGGTTTTGGAGATATATTTCATTGATTTGCCTATGGTGATAGAAGTCTTAAAAAGCAGTTCACCTTGTAAAGCATCGTGCCCAGATGGTGTCCCCGTGCAACTTTTAAAACATAATTAAAACCCATCCATTATAACTGCGGTTCATTTGCGATGTGCATTGCAGATAACGTTTGATGAGCATTTCTTTACTTTTAGCTTCTTCAAATACTGCATGTTTTGAGTGCGACTTTTATATGAAGCCCATTAAAGCATAACAGCCTGGTTCGTAGGTTTTATGTGTGCTGCATATCACTAAAATTGTATCTCTTTTTATAACAGTACACTGCACGCCTCCCATGATATGTATTCCATGTGAACTGCTTCAATAAGTGCATGAGTATCATGGTGCGATGATGCATGGATTGTAGGGCAGACTATCAACTACAAAAATATTGTGTTACAAGAATATCGTAGCACAAATATTGGCAACTAAAATAGTGTGGGCGTAAATATAGATAGGTATAGTAAGAATACATTTATTAATCTTAAATGCCCATCCATATAGCTTTAATATATATATGTATTCTCAAAGTACACAGATATGGAATTAAGTATAGTAAACCTACACTTAGCTACATATTTCTACCTTGTTGAAACGTTGGTCATTCATTTTTGCTTATCACAAGAGTGGGCGAGGAGAATGACGGTCCAGAATACACTCGCCTCATATAGATTAAATCACAGTATACTGTTCTGGATGTTTAGTCCCAGAGACATTATCTCTAACTGAAAGCAGGTACCCTAGGAAGCATGTGCTCCCTCACTCACCCGTAGGGGACATGCTTCGTTGTTGGGCTATGCTCCTCGCCAGGCCAGTGCTGCAATGCCTGGTGGGTCCCGCAACAGGGCACTTTACCGGAGATCTTTTAATAAATACTCCGGATGAACACAGAAGGACAGAGGATGCTGTGTAATAAACTGTGAGAAGATTGATGAAAATGTGAATATAATATCAACTGTCAACCAGATGCCGCAATATATTTAATGTGATCTTCCCTGTTCGATGTTGAGATTAAAAGAATTGGCAGAGAAACTGGGAAATAATGGCCCCTATCTCTGTGCGTGAGAAAGTGTTGTTCACCTATATACCTACTGATAGGCTAGGGTCTACACTCCATGTCAACATGTTTCATGCTTTGTGTAGTCTTGGGGAGCTCTATTGGCATTTCTTCAGGACCATAAATTTGGAAAAACAGGTAAATAGGGCCTAGTCTTCTTCACAGTGTGAGGAGCTCAGTTACTCAAAGTCCCACACCGTGCATGGTTGATAAGGTACCTACTGTCATCCTACCACCACTGGAGGGCACTGTCTAACAGAGTGCTCTAGATACGGTAACCTGCATTAATAAGAAAAGAAAATGTATGTTGTGCACACGTGATTAGAAACTTGTCATGAATAAATGTTTAAAACAGTGTTGATGGCACACATAGCCACATATACTACCAGGGCACAAGTCCTAAAAAAAGAAGTGGGGGGACTCTCCAAGGTAGGCGTGGTCACAGGAAGTGACATCACGACAGGAAGTGACATCACGACAGGAAGTGACATCACGACAGGAAGTGACATCACATGTAAGGCAGATCTATCATTTGCATATATTGCAACAAAAGTAGAATTAGTGTGTTGAAAAAAGCCGAAGAAAAGCACATACTAGAAACTACAATAGTGCTTATCAAAACTATAAAATTTATTACACTACCTAGAACACGAAAAACTCACAGAATGAGACAACAGGCTTTTGTTGTCTTTCATTCCACCCTGGCCCTAAAGCCTGTCCTGCTCTATCACAAGCTTTACAGGACCTTCAGCTATTTTCAGCGGTGAACAGCTCAGGTGTGAAGTCCAGGCCGGATTTCTCCAGAAGACGCAGCCACGGTTCCATTCAACATGGAGGTTGGCGTGAACGAGGTGATGCTCACTTAGTCCATAGTAAGAGCTGCGTACAGGAGAATGAGAAGACAAGTAGTGTAACAATGTACACCATAGCGTAATGTCATATCCTGGGCGACTGAGCATCTTGGATCAATGGGGAACATTGGGATGAGGCCTCAATTATCTCTACTTTCCATAAACATTGGTCTCTCCATAGCCCTGTGCTCTAGCTTTACCCTTGGAATTTGCCTCCATCGTACCCGTCCATCCCCATTGGGAAGTGCTAAAATAGCTCAAAGCAGGTCTCTGAAATCATGGGCTCAGCAGAATGCAAAGAGTGCAACATGGTGCCCTCGCATGAAGGCTGGTGGTAATCAAGATGCTAGTGACCCTTATCTAGGCAGCAGGGGACTTCATATCTTACAGTTGCCACACCATCACCACGTGTTCATAGGCTCACAATGAGACATGACACTGACGAGGTACAAGGTAGGTTAGTCCCATATGGAAGGTATTTAAAGGTGAAGCAGCTTCAACTTCATTCATATCTAGAAAGCAAGTCTGGCTCCAAGATTCTGCAAATGAAAGGGCCATGACTGTGCTTGGAGGCGAGATTAAAATATCAATGGCAGCAGGCTGTGGGAAACATCTGCGGTTTTAGATACTGACATAATCTGTTCACTCTTTAGTAAATTAAACCTTCATAGCTTTAGTATGGTGGTTCACACGTATAGTACCGCTGGCCGTGCCCATTACTCAATCGCTACTACAACTAGAATAGGTACAAGCAGGTGGAGACTCAATCTACTCTGATTTGTACAGCGCAGCTAATCACCGGTGAGGGTATCCAGGCACTAGGTTCTTGCTGGAATCAGTTGAAAAGCCAGGAGCGAGGATGCTGTTTGGAGTTGAGGGGAAGGTCGTTCGAGAGCTTGACGGCGAGGTGGGAGAAGGAGCGTCCTCCACTGAGGCTTAGGCAAATGCAGGGAGGGCAAAGGAAGGTGCCATGTAAGTGGCTGGAGGGTTTGTGGAAGTTCAGGCAATGCTTGCTGCTTGGTACAGCTGTAAGAGAGCCATGAGGGTCGCTAAGTTTATCCATGTCAAGTGCCCCAGAGCTACAAAATACATTCATAAATGGATGAATTATTAGCAAAATCATGGTACATATTTCAAGGAATTAAGCAAAGAGTTTCAACTCGCCTAGCATAAAGAGAGTTTGCCAGCTGGAGCGCTCCCAACAACCCCAAAAATGTCACGCGTCCACTGGGTGTGGTCATAATCCTGCTGAATTATCTGGCATTACGGAAGCAACAGGCATGTATATTAAGAACCACAGGAATTATGCAGCAATAGAGGACTAAATTATGCAGCAAGGTGGACTAAATTATGCAGTGAGTTTGATTAAATTATGCTACAAGAAAAGGCAAATCAAGAGGAAAAATGTAGGTCATTCGCCGGCAATATCAATTAGCTATTTTACGTTACAATAATCTTTCCTGGCCAAAATTGTCCTTTCTTTTGTAACAGTTTAACGCCTGATCACAGCAATCAGAAATTGAAAAGTGACCAGTTAACCTGTGCATAGCTGTTGAAATCAGCAAAGTATGCATTAGATGAATGACGTGGTAAGTGTTGTAAAACCATAATAAAGCAAAAAAGGTGCAGCGAAAGCACATAATGCACCTTCATTATGTGAAATGTACAAAGTAGAATGGAAATTAAATTGCAAGACCAACAGCTGAATCATCTTCCAAAGATATGCAATCTCTTGCCTTGAAGAAGCTCTGTGCTGTCAAAGAGGAACGACACACATTGCCTGTTATGTGTTACTTAAAGAAGAATAACAAGAAATGTTATTTTGGAATCTGCACTTTTTGTCATTTCATTACATTTTGACGTGTGCTATTCCCCATTTGGATATATATATATATATGCACATGCTTGCAGTCGTATTCCCAGCAGCTGAGTACCGGGAGAAGGAACACCTGGGGACAATACTTATGTAAAGGACTAGGATGAGGTGTGTTATGGATTTTCGTATTGGCCACAGCTGTTTGCATAAGGTATTTTGTATCTCTGAGACACTACCCACAAAAATCAAAACTGTTCGAGTTGTTTCCATTCTCAGAGTGAGAAGTATCTTAACAGCTTCTCTTCTATCGCTGTACCAACAGTACCAGCACCACCTAAAGACCAGTCTCTACCACAAACGGAGCCTTTCTACGCCTCTCATGTTGGCGCCATTAGTTTCTCAGAAAACGCCAACAACTGAATGAAAAACAAGTTTTGTAGTGACAGTAAAACGCTCAGAAATAAAAGAGTTAAGTAACAAAAAAATGAAAAACAAGATTAAAACGTCGAAAATGAGACTTCAATAAAAGCAGACTATGTAAAAAAAAAGTTGTGAAAATGCATATGTTGGAGTAGGGTTAAGGGAAGTAAGGGCGAAGCAGAGGCAGGTCAGGCAGCAGGCAAAGGGGTCACTCGCTCCGAAAAAGCAAAGGAGCAAATTGAAGGAAAGCCCGAAAAATAAAGGACATGTTGCGGGTGGGCGGGACTGCCGAGTTGCAGACCCACCCATTCATTGGTTGAGGTCGGATCCTTCCTTGGCGTCTATTGGGTACCCTGCCAACGGTGCACCTGGTAGGTGCAGGGGAGTGGTGACCGGCGTGCTTGGACCCGGGGGCCGGAAATGCTTTGTTTACTTTGTGCCTCCCATTTTGTAAGGTATGATGGACGCGGTTTTGATTTAGCAGGGTGGACGGCGTCTACCCCGAAAAACCCTCGGAAATAAGTGGGGGGATGCCGTCCACCCGCGTGGTACCCCGACTCGTGCCCTGTATACTACATACTAGATATGACGTGCTGCCCCAAATAGGGCCCATGCAAGGCCAGACTGGCCGTAGCCAGCACCGGGCGTTTGCCCAGGTGGCCACTAGGGTGGGGGCTGGTTTTGGAACCATTGGGCCGTTTTTGTTACCAGAGGCAGGTTTTGCTGCATAGCTGCAATATCGGCCCTGTATCAAAAGTGGCAGCAGGGTGAGATGGGGGTGGTGCTTTCCACTAGCACGCCTCCCTGCCCCCCAGCTCCCTCACCCTGAGCCGGCCGAGCTGTTTGCCAAGGCCGGTTTCAGTTTCCATTTTGGTAGTGGACCCAAGCTGCCAATATAATGTGCACAGACACCCCCGTGAACACGCCTATGTGTGATCACAGGCAGTGGATCCCAGTGTGAGGTACTTAACTCCTTCGCTGGGGCGGCTATTCCGCCGCAGCACTAAGGGGGTGGGGGGAGGGGGGGCTGCGCGGCGCTCACACGCTGGTGATGGAACCAGGGGGCGCCGCGCAGGCTTGTCGGGCGGACCATGACGGAACCGCTCCGTCATCAGCACAGCGCCACCGTGGCTGATGACGGAGCGGTTCCGTCATCAGCATCGATGTGGTTAGAGAGATACGGCATACAAACATCAGATCCTCACCCTCCTGAAAACCAGGGAAAATTGACCTATCCAAAAGGGAGGACGCTATGTCAGAAAAGTAAACAGTGAAAGGAGTCACAATTTCCGAAATCCTGAAATGTGTACTGGGAGATTCTAGTATCAAAGTCTAGTAGAGCTGTCATACTTTTTAGTACAGTATTTAAAACTCGATATTGCACTTCCATACTCCAGTGATGGCCTTGTGTGCACATATCTCTCTATTCTAAGCAGGGGACCCAGTTGTGAGTCTGAGAAAGTGACCTCTGGCTGCTTATGCCCCTGTGCAGGCTTGGCGGCCTATAGATGCCACAGACATGGTAGTGGGCAGACTGCCTACTCCTTAATCCAGTGTCTGGCTGGCTTTTGCTTTGCTTCCACTTGGGTCGATTAGTACTGTAGAAAATAGCAACCTTCCACCCACCACCCTTTGCTAGACAGGGCTCTAATTAGGGAGACTCAAGGCAATCACTGCCAAATCAACTGAACTGCTGCTGATTCAATTCTGTATAAAAGCATGGCTCATGATTGCACACCAGGAAGGAACAATAGCAGCTTTTTAAAAAGGCAATAAAATCAGAATCACAGTGCATCTTGATTAGTCATTCATCCACCAATTACAGTCTGTTCTAATGGAGGATGGCGAATCTGTCTGATGAGCTGAGTACCAAGTAGCCGAGTGTGCAGGCCGAGAAAAACAAAGAAAGAGTGAATGAGAAAGAGCAACGCCTCTTTCACTTTTAGAAGCAGGAGCTCAGTCTATAATGTTTTGCATCCCCTTTAATTAAGGTATTATGACTGTCCTAACCTAACTGACCTCCACTGTTGTTTGTGTGCATCAGAGCCCTGGCGATTAGAGGTGCAGCACACAGGCTGTGGTCATGAAGGGTGCACAGGCCCAGGGCCGGTGCAAAAACATTCACTTTCTACTGCTAACTGTCATGTGAGTTGATAAAGCTTGGCTAATCATGTTGTGTGAAGGAAGCTTGCAAGACTACTGTTTCACTCTACGTTGCTGGTGGGTGTGAGACCCCGACCACCGGAGCCAAACATGCTCTGTTAGGCTCAGAATTATGTGAGGGCTCAGATACCCATTTGCGAGGTCCTGAGGGGGCAGAGCTGTGCAGCTAAATCAAGCTTTGGCAAGGCCAATAGGCCTGAATGTAACGTGCAAACACAGACATACACAAATGCACATTGGTTCCTACGTGTATTTACATATATTAGTATATTAAAACCAGGGATGTGTTTCGTCCTAGCAGACACAGTCTAGTTGTTCTACTGTAATGAAACACTTAACACCCACCCACCACTGATGTCACGAGACCACGTGACACAGTCAATAAAAGGAGCCGAGCGCACGTGCTCGGGGCTCATTAACCAACTATACATCTAGTGTCTGTGTCGCAGTTATTTCCAGCATGTGGGCCTAGGGCCCCACAACATAACATTTGGCGACGAGGAGTGGTTCTGAATCCACGCAACGCATCCACTGCTGAAAGGGGGGAGAATGCTGCCCGTGTGAAGGGCACCCCCTGACGAGGTGGTGCCGGCCGCCGAGAGGCCCGAGGGGTGTGTGCCTTGCCCCGGGCCTAGCCATCGAGGAGGAGGTGATTGGGAGCTGACCCCGCACCTCTCTGGCCCAGCCGTCTGCTGCCCTGCTGAGGGAGGCGTGTAAAGAAAGCGGACCGTGCGAAGCCCACCCGCAACGGCCGTGACCGACCCCCACCAGAGCAGAGTGCTGACCGGGCAGAGCCCGCTCGCCACGGCCGCAGGAGAAGAATAGGCCCGTAGGCCGGAGGTGAGCCTGGGTGCTGCGAATGGCCCCGGGGGGTCGCGCATGCCAGGAGCGACCCCCCATGACTGTACCGATAAGCGGAGCCCACCCGCAAGGCCATGGCGCCTTGCCGCGAGAGACGCGGCCGAACATCAGCTTTATATAAAGCAGTGCCAGCGGAGCCCACCCGCGGCCTGCCTGAATCATCCCCTGCCCCGCGCAGTGTGTGAAAAGGAACTGCCGCGGGCGGGGAGAGGAAAAGTGAAAGCCCCTTGTGTCTGCACGCTAAGCGAAGCTCACCCACATGGCCAGCGCGCCTCGCCGGGCGTGAGTGTGCCCACAAAGACATTTAAGCAAAGCAGCGCCAGCGGAGCCCACCCGGGGCCTGCCTGAAGTATCCCCTGTCCCCTGCCCAGCGCAGCGTGTGAAGCGAGGAGCTTCCGCGGGTGGGGAAAGTGAAAGCAGCAAGCGGAGCCCACCCGCCATCACAGCGACGCCCCGCCGGGCATGGTGGCAAGCCAGCATCTAAAACCTGATGGCGTCCCGCCGAGCGCGATGCAGCCGGAGGGAGGAATGCGGCGGAGCTAAGCCAGCGGAGCCTACCCGTTGCCTGAAGTGTCCCTGACCCCGCCGCCGGTGTAATGAGGAGCTGCTGTAACAACTCCCCCAAGGCGCAGCCCAAGAAGAAGAGAAGAGACCCTCACCGCGGCATTAGAGAGCAGGGTCCAGCGGTGATTGCCTAAAGTGCCCAACAGCCGAGGGTGAGGAAGGCGATTGCTCCGTGTGTGGCCGGAGACGAAGTGGAGCCCAGAAAGTAGCGCCAACACCCTCCCCCGCCGCGCAGCATGAGGCAAGTGGAGCTGCGGCGGCGGAGGGAAGGGCGAAGAAAAGAAGACACGTGGTGGCCCTCGCAGCATAAAGTGACAATGTGCCCCCACCTCCTGGATTCCCGACAAAGAAGTGAAAATGCTGACTAGCACCGCCAACACCGGAGGAGGACTACAGATCCAGTGATGCAAGCTGCATACTGCCCCAACGTTAAAACAAAAAGAAAAGGGACTTACCTAGTCAGCAGTAACTTCAGCCTCCTGTCCTGCACACTCCTGGCAAGCAGGCCCTGCAAGCCTGGGACTCTAAGCATAGAGAAAAGAGAAACAACAGGAAAGAAAAGTTACCAGGAGGAGGAAGCAGCTGCGGAGGGAAACCAGAATCCTTGAATGCCATCTAGTGAACACTGGGAAGAACTGCACCCAAAAGAAGCACAAAGAAGGAAACAAGCACAAGACAACACAAGGGAAAGCCTACAGAGTTGAAGCAAGCCTGCAGCGACGTGGATGAAGACGGAGACCCATCATCACTGCTGAAGTGACGCCTGTGGCCACAGGAACTCACCGCAATCGCAGAAGACAACCTCACACTGGACGGAGAGGAAGAGTCAAGACGTCTACCGCAAGCAGCAAGATTCAAAGGCAACCGATGGAAGAGCGCAAGTGTACCCCGGACGCGGACAGTACAGGACAGCGCATAACAGAGAGGAAGCCACACCCAAAGCACCAGAAGACATGCAAGGCAAGTACCCAAGTGTGAAGAAGAAAAGTGCGACACGCAAGTGGAAGAGCGACAACGCCAAAGAAACTAAAAGTGCAAGGAACAAAGCTACACTGAAGATGTACCGCAGCCGGTACGAAGTGAAGCAAGAACTTGCCACCGCAATGCACACGCAATGGAAGAGTGATGCAAAGTTACCCCAAAGCCAAAAGGAGGGGAAGAACCCACCCACAGTCAACGCCCCACGAATTCAAAGAGTCTCACCGGCATCGCTTGCGAGAAGTGCGCCCACCGGAGAAGATTCAAGGAGAGGTGACGTAACCCTCCGGTACCTGCAAAGCATAAGAAGAGCGCAGAAGAAAGTGCGCCGACGCGCAGACAAAAGTGCGTCAATGCAAAAGCCAATCACCAAGATGTTCGCCCGTGAAGGAAAAAGAAGATAACCGACCTGCCAACAGGTCGTCAGAATACTGACCCCGCCACAAAGGCGCAGCAAAGGTATTCTGTCAAGAAATCAGGACGAAGATGTCCTGCCGTAAGACGTCTGTGAATTGAGAGATCAGGAGAATGTCCGAAAGAAGACCTCGAGAGACAGACACAACACTTACAAGAAATGAAGTAATAGGAGGCAAGAGAGAAGATCGTAATGACCGGTCCAGTCACCGAAGAAAGGAGAGAAGACAGTGTCCTAAAGTCAGGACAAGACCAGAGGGAAACAGGCGGAGTGCACGCTGCTTGAAGAAGCCTGGTCAGCAAGACAAAGAAAGAAAGGTGACCGCACCGTGTCGCGAAAAGGAAAGGGAGAAGAGTGGCACGATGCCATGAGGAAAAGAACTGAAGTAAGAAGCCATGTGGCACGACGCCATCAGGAACATCTGGAAAAGGTGAAGAGAGGTGTAACAAGTCCATACACCTGCAAGAAGAATAAGAGGTGACACACACCACAACACCGCGTAAAGTGACCCACACGTCCAGGAGAACACTGAGAGCACCAGGAACAGATCAGGCATCTATCCACAAGACCCTGACGACGTGGACAGTAGGAGAGCACAGGCCGGACCATTGGCAACACCCACCTTTGGCATCGAGCGGAAATCTGGAAGCGAAGGGAGCTCAGATGGCCTGAACAAGGAGAACTTACCATTCCACTCCAGCCCGTGGAGATCCAAGGGGCAAAGGCCTCAGGGACTCCGGTGGCAGAGGGTTCTGACACGAGAGATGGACCATCGCCGTCTAACCTGCACGTCCCAGGAAGAAGAGAAACTTGTGCGCAAAGGCAGGAGTCAACAACTACCCTTCAGGTGGAGCTACAGACTTTGTGAGGGAGTACCTTCATCGTCTCCTCCATTCACACGCAGACTGTGGAGTTGGAGCAACATTGTGGAATAATATCCGGCCCAGTGGAAACCTGATGTAAAAGGCCTCCGGTACATCTCGTGGCAGGAGAACACCCAAGAGAGGGGCGTCCTAGTGAGAAGAATGTCCTTCATACACTCCATCCTATGCAATGTGAAGCCAAGCTGCTGACAGTGAAGAAACCGACGGACCAACAGAAAACAACATCATCCCCGTCTAACATCTGGTCATCCTGTTTGACGTCATCCTCAAAAAAACAACATCTCAGTGGACTGACCAACACACTTCCACTGCACAAGTCCACAAGCGCACGCCCACCAAGAACCAAGACGTCAAGCCAAGAAGAATTAAAGTTTTCAGCAGCAATTTCCATCATCGTCATCAAGCAAGCAGCTGAAGAGACTTATTGTAAACCTGTAATTATTGTATATTTGTATATTTTCTCCCACAGGCTCGCATTTTTGTCTTTCCTTAATTTTTATCAAATTTTGGGAGGAATGTTGTGTCCTAGCAGACACAGTCTAGTTGTTCTACTGTAATGAAACACTTAGCACCCACCCACCACTGATGTCACGAGACCACGTGACACAGTCAATAAAAGGAGCCGAGCGCACGTGCTCGGGGCTCATTAACCAACTATACATCTGGTGTCTGTGTCGCAGTTATTACCAGCATGTGGGCCTAGGGCCCCACAACATAACAGGATGTTGGTTTTGCTAATGCTTGTTTTATGCTTCCGTGCTTCTTGCTACAAATCTAAATAGCGAGGGATAGGCCTGGTAGCGTAATCGGCATGCCCAGCACATGCATGTAGCACAGCCCTGCATTATGAAACGTGCCCTGGGTACCACAATAGAGAGAGATGCTGGCGGCTGTGGTCGGACACTGCAACTCTGTAACCTGCCTTGCTTTCTGCCAGGACCCTATTGGGAACCAACACTTTAAACGACTTACCTTCCCCTATCAGTCATGAGAGAGAACCCCTCTGGCTGACATGTGGGCGCGGTGGGCTGTTAATTAGGTATATTCATTGGGATGACGACAATCTGCTGAAGTGCAAATAGAGGCACGTGTGATCGAACGAGTGAAGAAGACTCTTTGTCAATGGGGGACAGCGTTAAAAGGAGCATCTCAGAAGTGACATCAACAGGGGGTTGAGTGATGCATGGCCGGATTCTGAAGGACATGTTTTTTTTAGGAACATTAAGGTTTTGTTGAAAGCATGGGGGTGCCATTGTTTGACCTTTAATCTTGAAATGCTCTCATCTTTTTGTTTGTTGGTACATTGTTTTTGCATTTGTCACCCCGATTGGGAGGGGTATGCCCAGACGTTGGTCCCGTGCTTTCCATGCCAATAGAGTCAAGCTATCCTGGCTGATGAGGGGTGAAACCCCGAAACCTGTCCTAGGATGCTTGTTTCCAGTCCAGGGAGGACCTGGCCAGGCAGTTCAGGCTGGACTGTTCCCATTGGGCACAGGGTCAAGACTGATTTGCATATGGCTGGGTTCAAACTGGAATGGCATGGTGAGCAAAACAAAGATGCATTTAGGCCCAGATCACTGTACTGAGGTGAATGTATGACATTGTTCTGCATACTGTCCATCAATTATTGTTTTTGCATTTGCCACCACGAGTGGGATGGGTATGCCCAGACGTGGGTCCCGTAAATTGGCTATTTAAACTGGTGTGTAGTCCTTTGGTGGGGTTTTCCACTGTGTTGCTGTATGTGTGCACAAATGCTTTACATTTTGCTTCTGTATTTTAGCCTGACTGCTCTGTGCCTAGCTACCAGAAGTTGAGCACATGTAAACTTAGGTCTGTACTTTACTTATCCTGACTAGAGTGAGGGTTTCTGCTTGTACCGGGTGAATACCAACTGACAACAAGAATCTTCATTTCTAACACCCTGTTTTGCTCATCTTAAATACGGATCCTTGCAACGCTCCCTAAACCAAGATTTAAGATACTTTGTTCAGCTGGCCTAACTGGGTCCATGTAGCCTGCCCGTACTCCTTTGTGATCAGGGGCATAACACAGGTCCCCGCAGCCGACGCAGTGCGGGGGGCCCCTAGCTTCAAGGAGCCCCCTCGGCACTGCACTCTGGCCGAAAAGTTCCTGATTGAGCCCAGAGGGGGGCCCCCTAAGTACTGTGCAGGGAGGCCCCCTCACTTTTTGTTATGCCAGTGTTTGTGATTGGCCTGAACTGATGACTTTATCTCGGTCTGGTGCGACCTGAAATCCACAGTTGGAGCTGTATGTCTTTTGCCACTATTTTTACTAAAATCTTTAAACTTGAATATCTCTCATTCTTCTGACTAGATTTTGTAATTATTAAAGAAAATTTTGTTTCTCTAACTTGGTGTGGGATTTTCTTTCTATAGTGTTTTCACTTTATTACTGTTTGAAATGCTGCACCAATACTTTACACATTGGCACTAAATTAAGCCTGACTTCTCTGTACAAAGCTAACAGAGGCATGACCACAGGTTAATTTAGGGTTGGCTTGTGCGTCAGCCTGACAAGGATTGTAGTTGCTGTTTGACCAGAGTTCACACCATAAATCAACAACCCAATTTCATACGTTTCAAATCTGAAGACTGTGAATTAAATATTATTGAGACCTATGGAAGTTATATACACTTTATATTAGATATGTATGCCCTTTTTTCTGGACTTCTTGTCATTCGGCACCTCTACAACCTCATCTCTTTTCTCTACTGCACCCTCTTTTCACTCTCCACTGAATGCACTTCTTCACCTCTCCCCCTGTTTAACACTCCCAAACATAGACTGCACACACTCACATTTAAGCACTTGATTTTCTTTTACTTTTGGGTTATAAATATTTTGATATATGTGACCCCAGTGATATACATTTGCACAGAATTGCAAATGGATTACGCAACCTTTGTCTGTCTGCTCTGAAGAAAGGACAACCCACTGACAGGCACTTTGCTCTGCCTTCAGCCTCAGCGTTAGAGCTCTAAATCAAAGAGCCTCATAAACACCTGGCATGACTCAAAGTTTTCAGTATAGAATAGCAATAAGATGCACAATAAAATACAGAAATGCAGCATGATGCAATATCTAATACTGTTGTTGTTGTTGTTGGGGAGCGCAAGATTAAGTAAAACGTAAAATAAAATAGGAACTAAATCACTCCCATGCATTACCTTTAACATTTTTAACATTCAGTGTTCATATATCAAGCCATGCTTTTGGCATTAATGTTAAGGACATGAAGATAGAGCCAGTTTTATTTGCATACAGCATGTTACCGTCTTTACCATAGGCACATATTTGTCCCTTTGTGCTTGACTCAGATCTTTGGATCAACTTTGCAAGGGAAAAAAAACCCTGCTAGCATCAATTTTGCAGGGGAGCAAATACAGCAGCTCCACTTCTAAAGGGGTCAGCGATCTGCAGTCAGGGCTTGGGGTGTCACAGCGGGTGAGGTTAGCATGATCAGGGGTCTCAGCACAATATGCATAACACAAGATTAGCATTATAATACATACCATTACGGAGGATAAGGCGCCAAATCACACATTCTTGCATTCGGTCATACCATGTGACGAATGCGAAAGGATGGGATCTATGCCTGTGAATGATATATGTCTGACCTCATGCTAGGATGCTGACTCCGACACCTAAGGCTCTGACACTTACAGGTTCACTGGCCTAAAGTGGATACCACCAACGACTACAATGGCAATGAAAGATTTATAAAGGTAAGCCCTGCATAATGCGTCGCATTGCAGAAAGTTGAGTTGCTGCCTGGGTTCCATATCCTGCGTCAGAGTGAGGCGGGGCAAACAGCCTGAGACAGACAGCCCAGACTTAAATACATCAATTTGTTTAGAGGTACAATCGTATCTCGAAATGAATTGAGCTATTTAATGTTTTTTTAGGTAAACAGGAAGGAATTCCAGGCAGGCGTAGACCCAGAGCCTTAATGGAGAATCTGCCCCTGGTTGCCAGCAGGTTGAGTCCCAGGCAGATGCTTTCTTACCGAAGATTCCTAGTGCATTTTTGTTAGTGTTTAGTTTGAGGAAGCTGGTTTTTATCCAGGAGTTGATTTCGGTCATGCATGTGGAGAAGTTGGTTTTCATGGTGGGGGTGTCTGGTCCAATAGTGAGAGTATCAGTTGGATATTGCGTGAGTAGGAACGTAGGTTGATTTTGCATGATGAGGTCCGCTAATGGAGTCATGTAAATGTTGAATAGCACTGGGCTAAGGGATTATACTTGGGGTACTCCACAGATGAGGTCTTCGGCCTTAAATGTTTAGGGTGGCAGCTTGATCCGTTGAGTTCTTTCCGTGAGGAAGGAACAAACCTAGTTCAGGGTGGGTCATTCTATGCCTGTCTCAAGAAGTCTTCTGATCAGGGTAGGGTGGAAGTCTGTGCCAAAGGCAGCAGAGAAGTTGAATAGTATAAGTGTTGCTGTGTCTCCACTGTCTAGGATCATTCTGATGTTGTCAGTTGCTGTGATGAGTATAGTTTCAGTGCTGTGGTTTGGCCGGAAACCTGATTGTGTAGTGTCTAGTAGCTGGTGTGTGTTTAGTTGTTAGGAGAGTTGTTTGTTAATGGCTGTTTTCATTTCCTTGGCCGGGTAGGGTTAAAGGGAGATTGGGTGGTGGTTTGCTAGTTGTACAAGGTTTGCAGAGGGTTTCTTTAGTAGTTCATGGACCATTAAGTGTTTCCTGGCATCCAGGAACATCTTGGACAATGGAGTGTTAATGAGGTGCGTGATGACTTTGCTGATGATAACAGCTCGCATGTTGTAAATGTAGTGAGCGGAGGGGCATGTAAGTTCCAAGGAGTGGCTGGTTCTCGTGATGTAGGCTGTTTCTTCTCTAGTGACAGTTTCCAATGCCATGTTCTTTCTGTGGGTGTTTGATAGAAGGCTGGAGGTATTGGTGCAGGGGTTCAGTTGAGGGTCAAATTGTTGTTTATGGTTTTGATTTTGTAGCTAAAAAAGTCCGAGAGGTTGTCACATGATTCCTGTGAGGGGGCAATGCAGTTGGTGGCTGGTGAGGAGAAGTCTTTGATTATTACGAAGATTTATATTCGCCTGTTGGCGCTTTTGTCTGTGTGTTCCACTAGGGCCTTCTTTAATACTTATTTGATTAGTTGGTGGTCGCAACTCATGGCTGTCTTGTATGTGTTTTTATGATTGTTGTCAATGTGTCTGATGCTGTTATTAAAACCAAATCAACTGTTGGGAGTCAATACACTGTGTGAGGACCCATGATCCATTTCTGTACTAAGTGAAAACAATGTGTGATGGATCTCCTCTCAAAATGGCTACCAAAACAAATATTCAATTAAAAGAATGAGAGCTGATTGAACAGAGGTTTCAAAACGGCTAGGCCTTTGGCACATTCATAGAGTCCTTGCACTTCTAAGGTGTTAATGGGTGAACTGCACCAGTAGAGTACACTTTTAAGGTTGCCTGTGGTAGTATGCAGTGGGTGGATTGATGAACTCCTCAAGATGATTAAAATGGTCATGGTCGAGGTTTCTAGAGAAAACAGATCTAGGTAGCTGCTCATATACTGACAATTGTGAGAAACCGTTTCTTTAAGCATATTCACTTAAAAAGAAAAGGCAATGGGATCCCTGGCTAGGGTAAGATCAGGGTGTTACTGTTAAAGCAAATTTCAAGCTTAACCTTCACAGAAACACAGACGGATTCTCTGACACTTTAGGTGAAAGCTAAACACTAACCAGGAAAATTATGTTTTTGAAATTGTTCAGAACCTTGTTATAAGCTTCAGACATGTGTGCTAATGCCAGTCTGGAATATTGTCTGATCCAGAGCCATGCACCATTGCTCACCAATGTGAAAGACATTGTTAATTGCACAGCAGCAATATTTTAACCAAGGGTTAACACCACTTTGACAGAACCACAGAGCTGAAGAGACAACTATACTTAACTCTGTGGTACCTTCTCTTAGGAATGCATTTCATCCTTTCCATTTCCCAAGGAATAAAATGATATTCATCCTTCGCTAATACCTGTCATGTAGGTGACTGATTCAAACATCTATTGAGACTCTATTCTGAATCTTTGTGAGGTAACAATCAAAGGACACAGTATCAAGTTTAAAGAGTGGAATTTCTACAGATAAGAGTTGTGTACATAGTTGTCAGTTATCCAATAAATAGATTTCTTTACACCCAAGCTCATGGCGTGGACATTTTTTCCTTATATACTACTGTTTAAATTTGGTAGTTATTCAGGGATGGTCTTTCCATCTTAGGTAGTGCTTAAGAGACAGAGTAGAGTAGAGGATCTATAATACATTGCAATGAGGTTTATTAATTCAAATGCTTTTAAATTGCAGCAATCATTCTAAAGGACTCTTGGAGCCACTATAAAATGCTTGTTGGTCATAATAAAATGCCTTGAAGAAATGGTAGAAGACGCAGTGAGGTACACAGGTTGCAACAACCTATGAACTACAAATATACTCGAAGGAGCGGAAGGGGAAAATGCATAACAATTTGTGAAACATCGGCTGCCGTCCTAAGTTCAAGAAGACATGCTTTCAGCACCTTGCTTAAGGAGTCCTCTCCGCAGGGCTTCCCACTGGTCCTCGCTCCCCTCCTTACACTCCTTTTTATGACACCAAATCAGATTTAGGGTTTGAGTCTTTGAAGTTTTATGTTGGGGCCTGCTTCTTTTAGAGTGTACATTTCTCTTTTTCTTCTTTCCTCCTGAAAGAATGCCTATCACAGCAGACAAGACTACGAAGCTGAACTACCCACAACAGAGTTCATGGGAGAGAACAGAGTTCACACATGGATGTCAGCAACAGTGATGGGTGTATCTAAAGGTTAATTCTGGGCTCTCGGTCCTACTTTTTATAATAACCTTACCAGCCCTCCTCCTTCCTGACATGTGACCAGGCCCCCTTCCAGTGTTCTATCACTGAATAACATAAGACCTTTTACAAGTGTAAAAGGGAGCCTCTTCCCCTTTCCTCCATTGTGTGTCCCACCCATTCACAGGAATGCAGCAATATGCACATCTGTCAGGATTGGTCCTACCAAAATGAAACCCGGTACTCCATGTAATGTATCCTTGCAAGCATACTTGCACTCATTGTACTTTCACATCAAACATACTGTTACCTCCATGCATTGTGCAATTATAGATGCACATACATTCAGCATACACATTCAATATCTGCACACTGTTCATTACTTTAGCCTTTCTGTATTGTACCAGAGTGTTCTATTTACAAACACACACACTGCCAGCATGCACACTCACCATGTGCACTGCTCAACACTTCACCTGTCACATATTGTACTTCTCCAAAGCACACATACACCCAGCACATGCTTTCCTTGCACCCACACTACATAGCGCTACATGTCTCATGTAATGTATTCCTCTCAGGCATGCATACAGCCAGAACAGGCACCATCCACACACAACCTGTCCAGTACTGCTCTACCCTGTACTGTCCCCTTCACATGCACACATACATCCAGCGCAGAGTCCCTACTTCTGAGCCTCACCACGCTCTACCTCTACTGAATGTTGGCCAAAGGTGGGTTAAGCTCACAGCAGCAGAACTTTTTAAAAGTGAGTGAGCATGTAGACTGTTGTAACCTACTTGCATTGTGTTACTCTATGACCTTTCCTACTCTATGCCCTTTACACCCATTCCAGAATACTGATGACTCTGAATCATCCTGGAATTTCGATGAGAGTCAGTTAGACTGTGGAAGCAATAGTCATACATCAGAAGCTAGGTTCTGTTTTGCAGCCAACAAAGAATGGTTCAAATGTGGTCGTTTAGGGCATTTCTCAAAAATGTGTAAGACTAAGAGCAGACAGAAAGTTGCTGTTGTTGAAGACTACATTCACGAAAGTAAAATGGAAAAAGATAGACTGCTAGTAGTTGATGGCATTGATTTGGTTGGTGTGGAAGAAAGACGGCAGAACAGACCTAAAGCAATTTTCAAAATTGATGGACACGAGGTATCCCTAATGGTTGATACGGGATCTAGATATACAATTATTTCTCAGTCCAACTTTAATAGCATCTGGAGAGAGAAAACGTTGGGACATAGTGACATTTCACCTAGAGGTTTTTAAGGGGAAACCATTGACATTGTTGGTTACTTTGATGGAGAAATTGTATTTGAAAATAGATCCACTTTTGGTAGGGTGTATGTGTCAGTTGATGGTCCACCAATATTAGGGTGTGTACACCAATATGATCTGTATATTGTCATTAACCCAAGAGCTAAAAATCAGGAAATGGTTATTGAGGATGGCTCTGTTGAGAATATTTTGAAAGAATTCAGTTCTGTTTTTAGAAATGACTCGGGAGAACTTCAAGGTTATTTCCATCTCATCAAACTTTAAAAAAATAGTTTGCTAGATCAACACAGATTGAGAAGGATTCTTCTCTTTGATTAATGATATGCTTCAGAGTTGGTGAATTGAACCTATGGAGGCATCTGCATTGGTGTCTCCGGTCCTGATTTAAAAGAAATAGGATGTTAAATTGAGGTTCTGAGTTGATTTAAGATCCTTGAACAAGTGTGTAGTTGCAGATACCCTTCCCCTGTCTAATATTGGTGAACTGGTATCCACTCTTCAAGGTGCTAAGTTCTTCTCAAAGCTGGACTTGAAGAGTGCATACCACCAGGTAAGACTACACGAAACTTCCAAACATCTCACGGCGTTCACCACCACTGGGGAATTTTTCAATTTACACAACTTCTGTTTGGCTTAATATCAGCAGCCAGCGTGTTCCAACGTATGGTTACTGAGATCTTTAAAGGCCTACAGAAAGTAGTGTTTTTTCATGATGACATCTTGGTTTTTGGTGACTCTGTAGCCGATCACAATCAAGTGCTTAGAGATGTCTTGCACAGGATTTGGGATACTGGCCTTACTTTACGTAAGGAGATGTGTTCATTCTTGTTGCAGAATATTGAGTATTTTGGTCATGAGATTACGGCTTTAGGAGTCAAACCAAAGAAAGACCTTCTGGAGGCCATACGTCTTGCCCCATGTCCGGTCGACAAAGACCAACTTCGGTCGTTCATGGGGTTAATTGAGTATTATTCAAAATTTTATGGAAAACTTTTCAGAGAAGACCATACATTTGAGAGCGTTACTCAAGAAAGGATGCAAATTTGTATGGGGTGTTGATCAAGAATAAAGTTTCAATCAGATCAAGAATGACATCTGTCAAGCTAAAGTACTTGCTCCATTTGACACAAAAAAAGTTTCGACTCTTATGGTCGATGCTAGTGCTATTGGGCTAGGTGCTGTGCTCCTGCAAAAGCATAATCAAGGAGAACGTGCCATTGCTTTTGCATCGCGCACACTTTCCTCATCTGAACAGAATTATTCTGCTATTGAAAAAGAAGCATTGGTGACAGCTTGGGGGGCACACTATTTCCTTACCTATCTTTGGGGCACTAAATTTCATCTGAAAACAGATCATAAACGCTAATTTGCATTGTCTCACCTGGTGGTGCGATTAGAGGGTCACCAAAATTAGCAAGACTAGCTGCAAAACTCCAGGATTATCATTTTGAAATTTCTCATATCCAAGGATGATTGTCTGTTTAGACTTTCAATTAAAATTAATGATATAAAGGATTAATGTATAAAGTGAAGAGGAAAGTATTGCTTGGATTGACGATGTCCTTTCTAAAAGCGAGGGGTCTTTCTTGCATGATGATTGGGTCAAAGCCATTGTTGTGAATGTATCCAGGACCCTAATTAAATATTCCTGATTCATGCCTTCATGCGGTTATGATAAATCATGTCCTAATGAAGACATATGAATCTTGCCATATTCAGTAATAGCCCACGCAGCCCAAATACGGCAAGGCTACTTCCTTAGATTCCTAGAGAGCACAACGAGTTCTTTCGACACACCAAACCTTCAGCAACCTGGGAATTCCCCATGTCTTTGTTTTGATTTGTCATTGAACTCCTGCGAGCACTAAAGGAACAGTCAGTTCTTAGTGACATCTTTTATTAACGTCTTATGTCCAACCTTACGTCAAACACGGCACCTTCCAGGTATAAATATACCAACACTTGCCTTAACCCCTTCGCCGCTGGCCCGTTTCCGCCGCTGTGCGGTAAACAAACGAACAGGGCGGGCCGTGACGAACCCCAGCCGTCATCAGCACACGAGCACCGCGGAGCGTGATGGCTGGGGTTCGTCACCAGCATACAAGGGGTTAAGCAGACACACGGTGGTGTGGAGCAGAGCGGCTATCTACTTATCTGAAGCCCAGCTGATGCGCGAGCCGAAGGAAGCCACCCCTCCCCTTTCACACGCTGGAGAAGCTGCCTTTTCTCACGCCGAGGAATCCAGCTCCGGTGTTTTCCAGTCAGCCTTGCGGGTTACTGGGAGATTGAGTCTTGAGAAACGAGATAGAAGACCTCCTTCATTCTATAACCAAGGTAAGGAGCTGATTCAAACCTTAGAGAGAATTCTTGATTCAGACTCTTGGCAAAAAACCTAACTTAACTTAAAACTGCAACTTACTTACTCCTTCCCACGTATTAGGCTTAGGTCAGGTACACCGGGGTAGGCGTATCTTATAAGCACCAATTGAGTTCGTTAGTCAATGTTTTTATGTATGTATATATTTTATCCGTTTTAAAGTATCATATGGCTAAGAAACCATATCAATGCTTTTACAGTAATATTTTATAATACTCCTTTTACTGTACGCACTTTACTTCATGATAAGTATTGCAATTGTGGCAATTCACTTCTCTTGCATGAGAAAGAAGACTGTTCAATAAATTAACACCTTTTATTGAAAACGCCCGTCTCTCTATTTCTCTGCACCCTGGTGAAATTAAGCATGCAAGATTGACTGAGTGAAATAGCTGTCTATCGTTTTCACACGACTCTGGAGATACACTCCTTATTCTGGGGGAGCAAAGTTGTCATGTTATATGGTTGTCAGAAGCTAATCCCTTCTTGTCTAAATCAGGGAAGTTAACCCCTCCCTATTCATTCGAGAAAGTTTCTAGTGACCTCTGAGCTAGCTGGCAAAACTAATTAAGTCTAACATAGTCAGTAGAGACCTAGATGACCTCAGTCCTACGTCTACACTGCTGTTTATGTTATTCAAATGCGTAGAGCCTTTTGGGAATAGAGGAACCACACTACATGGCGCCCAACGTTTGGTAAGGCGATAATCTAACACAAGATACTAGAGTAACTCAGTCGTGCTTTTCACACAGACCCCTTTCTCTCATAAAAACTCCAATAGACGTCTGGAGTGGGTGAAAGGTTAATATCCGCCGAAACTTAGTAGGATGAGAATCCGATGTATTAGTTTACGGTATAGTCAACGTTGAAGGATACAGTGTTCCAAAATATTGTGCACCTAATCTTTGTTTCCACAAAACCTGATCTGCAACAAAGAAATTTCTGTCAGTAAAAATGACGGAACGTGAAGAAGAAAGAGACAGAGAGGCTTTAGCAGATCAACTCTTAGCAGAGGACACAGTCCTCCAAAATGCAGATCCTGATGCAAAACTCATCCCGGTCAATATAAGAAAAACCATAACTATAAAACTTATAAAAAATGGGGTATCACCGAGTGGTGGTACAGTTGTATTTGTGGTAGGGGCACATGAGTATCGGCAGACAGAGGTATTGTATTCCTGGATAACTTTTCCAGCAGCACATACAGTGACACGTGAGTTCCACTACTATAAAGTAGCGGAATCTCCAGAGGAATACTCTCCTTTTGAGGAAATTGAAATTCCACTAGCAAACCAAGAGCACCTGCTCTTATTTAATGGCGCCCTAAAACATCAAAATCACATCACCAGGCTTGGTCCAATAGGTAGACCAGGATCCACGTGGCCAGTTCTAGCCAGCTACACACCACACCCAGACATTGAAGGATTGTCAAACGAAGAACTCTTAGTTAAAATAAAAGAATTAACAAAAGCATATAGAGATTTAGTTCAAATTACACTTGACAGTACAAACTACAGATTAGAACAACTAATTGAAAATCCTGAAAAAACCTTTATTAAAAACAATCTCAATTCTCAAAAGAAGAAATGGGAGGGTAATAAACAAACTACTCCCAGAGAAAAACAATTTCAGTCCAGAGGAAGGTCTCCCCAATGGAGAAATAAGTCTCCAGGAGGAGGTGACAAGTCTCCTCAAAGGGAGCCCTCTGAAAAAAGATATAACCTTAGAGATAGGGATAAATTAAGAAAACCTGACAGCTATCAAGATATTGATACACGTCCTTCTCGATCTTTTCAGACTTCCTCACAGAAATCGGAGAGAAGAGGACGGTCAGAACACAAGGAAGAGCACGTCAAGTCCAAAGACAAAGAACCTGCTCATCAAAGTAAAAAATCACAATTTCCCAGAAAGAAGGTAGCAGGTATTAAAATTAAACATGCCGAGAATCCTGAGGACACAACTGAAAAACAGAGAGTGGGGACAGACCATGCTAGACAGCGCAGCAGAAGTGACCATAGCTTGCAAGATCCTTATGAATCTTCTGGAGACAGTGGACACGAATAGGTGCTGTGCTGGCTACAGCTGTCCAGCTGTCCGCTCTCTATTTCCATGATTGCTAGTCCACTATGAACATTTCCTGAGCCTGCTTTCCGTGTCCATTCCCCTGGCTCTGGGAGCTGAACTGAGATGTCATCAGTAATGTCATCAGTGATGTTACTGACCATGTCATGAATGATGTAATATGTGACATCATCACCAGTGGATTGCGGTCGCAAGAGTTACAGTTAGTACAACTAACTATAATGGAGGAATTTCAATGGTTTTAATCAAGTGAAATGTCCAGCTAACTACAACACCCCTGAAACCTATGGTTTTTTTCAGTGAATTTCTAAGGCTTTTTTACATGCAAATTCCTAACAATAACACATCTGAAACCTATGGTTTTTTCAGTGAATTTCAAAGGTTTTTTAAATGATAATTTTTAAATATAATTATTGTTATATTTACTGTTATATTTTTCAAAAACCTATATATATATATATATATATATATATATATATATATATATTACCTACTGGCTATCGCCAGTAGGTATATATAGTTAGGATTAATTCTCTATGGAACTTTTGAAAATTCTATGTCTAATAACTTTGGCGTTTGTGGACGGAATCGGCTGAAATTTTCAGGAAAATGGCACATTTTGTTTCTGAGCAGCCCTTGAACATTTGGGGGGGTTTTGTCGAGGGGGGGCCAAGAAAAAAGGGGGGTCCCAAAACGCGTTTTTCCCATGTTAATTTCCATAGGGCGGTTGGACTCACTTTTAGCTCGAACGGCTGAATGGATTTGCACGAAACTTGGCAAAATTGTAGGGACTGTTAGCCCGATGTGCCTTTGCTAGGTCTCAATATTTGTGCTCCAGTAGTTTTTGAGAAATTAACGTTCAAAACAAGATATATATCTGTAACAGCGCTCCGGGCTGCGCTCCGGTTCGCTTACTTTTCGCGAAACGGAACTTTGCGCGCAGAAAGCTGATTGGCTCTCCGGTGTCTGTCAACATTCTAAACAGTCCGGAGCGGCCGCCATCTTATCTCTCTGTAGGATCGAGAGAGAAGAAGAGGTGAAAAACGAAGGGGGAATTTAATGAAAGGGGGCAAGGTATACCTCTCTTGACCCTATAGGAATGATGTTGGGGTTATTAAAGGGTCTCGTGGGGAAAATAAAAAAATATATATTTTTCACGGTAGAAGCGCTTCCCGGGCCGCGAACTGGGCCGCAAACTGGTAGCGAAACGGGAATTCGCCATTTTGTGTTTCGTTTTAATTAAATTACTAGGTATAAGGGGGTGCGGGAGACGTATCCTGACCCCTTATGTTTTCTGAGGGTGGCTGAGGAGGCTCATATATGTTGATACATGTCTTCCAGCGGCTGTGCATGAGCTTTTTTTTTTTTTTTGCTGCGTGACGTCTGTTAACGTTCGATTCGATGGAAATCAGGAAGTGTTGACCACCATTTTGTCACTGCGAGTAAATATTTTGTTATAAATGAATCCTTATTGATAAACATTGTCTGCGCCATCTTGCCTTTTTGTCCAATGCCACAATTTTGTCGTGCACAGCAGCCATTTTAGATGCCTTGACCAGACCCACTCTCTGCACGCCGTCGATTCTCAGCACGGCTCCCCACCCTCGCAAGCATCTCCCCCACGCACTGGTCACCCCCGCTCTCTCTCTCATGCATCGGCCATATACTTCCCCCCATCTGCGCTGCTCTTCCCTGAGAATCACACTCTGTGCTCGCCCGACACCTCCCTTTCACCCTATTCACTACCGCACCCTCCGACACTCCTCTTCCTCTGTGTCCGATTGTCCAGGCCGGACCCAGGCTATCACCTAGCCCTGCGGATGTAGTTTATGGCCCCAGCTGTAGAGAATCCAGACATGCCAACCCTCCCGATTGAGGCGTGAGACTACTGATTTCAGTGCTAGTCTTCCGCCTCCCGATTCCTGCAAGGAAAAATCCGGGGGCATATTACCAACAACTAGCGATAATTTTTGTCTCTAACTTGTTTAGAGACAAAAATTATCGCCGCACATCGGCGAATTTTATCGCAGATTAACCTTGCTATTAGCAAGGTTTATCGCAAATGCGATAAAAAACGGCCGCAATGCATGAATATCTCTGAAAAGTCAGCGATATTCATGCATTATCCAGCAAATGCTCTTAGCCATGTTATCCACCTTCCATTGGATAACATGGCTAAAAACTGCTCAGGGCAGGTGTTAGCTTTTGGAGATATTCGCGCTTAGCGCGAATATCTCCAAAAGTTGGTAATAGGAGATAGCGATGGTTAGGGACTGTTTCCAGTCGCTAACATCTTGGCACGCCCACTTTGCATGTCATTAGTGATAAATATCACTGACATGCAAAGCGGGGCCCAAGATGGTCGCTATCTCCTTTTAGCTGTCACTAACTGATGTTAGCGACAGCTTGGTAATAGGGAGATAATTTTATCTCCTTTTTTTTGGCTTTTAAAGCCAAAAAAGCGGAAATAAACCCCCTTGATAATATGCCCCACGATTCCTCGGGGGTTTCAGCTGACAGGGCTTGGTATTGTGTTACGTGCTAATTCTTCCAGGAAACGTCAGAGGGTCGATGCAGGGGTTCTAGAAGGGGTGATAAACCATTTAAGCCTCATGAACAAGCGCATGGTCTTTTAAAGATTTGTGAAGTACTCGGGGCGGCGGTGTGTGTGTGCCCTCTTTCAGGAGCGGGCGGGGGGGGGGGGCACTGCCAGCAACTTGCCAGGCCAGGTAGTGTTCAACACGTGCATCACCCTTTCTCTGCCTGCTATTGCGCTCCATGCTTCGGAAAGGTAAGAAAAAGAACGTGCATTTGAGTTTGAAATGTCCGATCCTGTAGCAGTACACTTGCAAAGCCCACACATGACAATAACCCGATTCAAGGCCCCATTCACCCGATTTTTTAAAAATATATAGCACTCCAACAAAGTAGGATTATAAAACTTTATTAACTTTTAAATATAACGAACGCAACAAAAACTGTTAATATATTTAAACATTTTTTGAAATTAACCAGAACTATAACGATAACAACAACAACAACAATAATATAACTTTTATGCCTAAATTACGCAAACATTTAGCTAATCTGCTAAAGGGGGGAGTCGCCATTTCTTTACAATAATCAATAATGAAAAATCAACATCAATAGGGTTGTCCGTATTCCCGATGCAGCACTATAGTGCAACATACACAGCACCTGGGGTGTCAAGAGTGAACAGGTCCTAGCTGCTTAACCAATGACTGACAAATGCGTTAGGGATTTCCTTGTGTTTCTTAATAGCATTGGTGTCTGCACACTTCTTTGTCAATTCTGTGAACATGATAACTGCTTCATAGACAGACGATATCTTTGTTAAGTCATTAGTGTTAAGTGTGTCTGAAACTACAGTGCCCTTCTGTTTTTCTTTCTTCAGGCTCTACAGAGTTTTGTGTGTTGTTCTTTTGAGCGACAATTATTCCAGAGGTTTCAGGTTCACTTGTTTTGTCTTGCAGTGAGTTAACAGCTTTAGAGACTTCATGTTTATTTGCTATGTCCTGCTGTTCGTCAACTGCTTCAGAGACGTCAGCCTCATTTGTTATGTTTGACTAGATCCTGGACCTGCCCGGCCGCGCCCAAAATGGCGCCGGTGTAAATGGGACTCGCAACTGCTTGTTGTGTACTGGTTGCCCAACCTTGATATCACGAGATACGTATGCAGTTTTGAAGCACATGGCAGAGGCTCGTCTGCTGTAGTGGGGCGCCCCTTATCGTTTCATTCGCCATTCCGCCCGCTTTTGCTACACTGTGCCTTTTCCGCCATTCAGCTGTTTACCGCCCGCTCTTACGGCTACAGCGTCTCGCTCACCATGTAGTTGAGTTGCTCCCACTCTTGCGGTGCAGCGATAGGCGGCTGCCACAGGACTCTTAAAATGGCGGCCGGCTCTTCGGATTTGGGCCTGGTCCAGTAAAATGGCCCTGGGACACCTTGGAACTCGGACGCTTGTCTGCCAGGGCTTGGGTTCCATTCTCGAAAGCGTCCCCTCAGCCTTGAAGATTGTACAAAAGTCTTGGGGGCCCTCGACTCCCGCAGGCTTCCGGTGGGGAGCGGCTGCCATGATTGCTTGCGGAATGGCCACGACGGAGCTACGAGATGGTGGTGCTCTCATGGTGACGCCAGCTTCAGTCTGAAACATCCAGAAACAAGGTGGGGCTTTCATCGTTTGGGAAAAAAAATGTTTTAATCCAATGAAAAGTGTTATTTTTAGGTCACATGACCTAGTCTTACATCATTAGGAAAACAAAAGTAAAATGAACCAATGAAAAGTTTTATTAACAAGTCACATGACCTGTTATGCTTACGTTACGCGCTGCGCGGCGCGCTCTGGATCGTTTCCGGGAAGCTGCGCCTTGCGCACCGGAGCACTTCCGGGTGCGCTAACGCGGCGCGTCATATGACGCATTACGCGACAACGCAGGTCCAGAATATAGTCAAAATGTCTCCACCAACCAGCGGTCGGAATACAACCGCTTTCAGCAGTCCAAAAAGTTCGGTTAAATCTTAAGAGCGGGAGCAACTCAACTACATGGTGAGCGAGACGCTGTAGTCGCAAGAGCGGGCGGTAAACAGCTGAATGGCGGAAGAGGCACAGGGTACCAAAAGCGGGCGGAATGGCAACTAAAACGGTAAAGGGGCGCCCCACTACAGCGTGTCTTCAGGTCAAACGGATTGTGGGACAAGGTCCAGAATGGAAGAGTCATCAAAAGGGAAAAAATTCCGCCGGACCCCGGGAGCCGGCCGCCTATGTCGGGGGCGATCTCAGGCCACATCAGGGCAACACGACTTGGGGAGGGGGCAGGAGCCAAGCGCCCCCTCTCAGTCCGCGCCATCTCACCGCCCCTCGGGGGCCTCCGTCAAGCGGTTTAGGGAGGCACCGTATCACATTGTTTTCCAATGGAGTCAGGTCCACAAACGGACCCTACTTACTTTGAATAGTGAAGCTGCAGCAGGTGCAAATAAGGTTTAAACAGTGTTACAAGCGCTGCTTAGAACTCTGAAGTATGGCACTCAACATCCAGGACTTATGCCATTTGTGTAAGGCAGTGACATCGAAGCAACTCAGGGACAAAAAGCATGAACGAACATTCACGTATGAAAATCTTATTTGGGGAAGGGGCAGGATCCAAACGCCCCCTCCCAGTTCGCGCCACTACATCGTATGTGGAAAATCTGAAGCCATCGTTCTACAAACTCTCAACGCTTGCTATCAGTGCATGAGTTTCATGCTCGATCGATTGAGCTAGCCGGATCGGGCAATAAAAAGTATAAAATAGTTATGTAAATAGTTATTTAATAAAATGTTTTACCCTGTTTCTTTGCTGGTGTGTTGTCTATATTTATAATATTTGCATAGGGTTTGTCGTTATTTTGGGCGGGGTGGGTGGCGGAGTCGAGCTGTCTTGCAGCCCTCATGGTGTGGAGCTCAGTTCATTTCACTATTTTCGTAATACTCATGAAGGGTTGTTCCTAATGTTTGTATTTTATCGAGGTCAAAAAGAGATCGAATTAGTGGTCTACTGATTTTGCTCGATTACTTTTATTTTTTTTGCACGATTTTTCACTATCTGCAAAGACTAAACAGAGTATTGCGACTTTGTGCTTGTTTGTTAATAGAGAATGATCCAAAGAGAACCAATTTTAAAACAGTAAATGCTTGGATAACAATCAATCAAATGGAGAGACAAGCAGGTACGACGGATTACAACGGGGGTAAAGGTCTGCGTTAACTACCGTTCACTATCTGCAAAGAGAGAGTACTACTAAGAGAAAAGAGGGGAGGGGGGGGGGCAGCGTTCAAAGCACATCAGCGTGCATAAACACGAAAACGTTTTTACCTATCACGTACTTGACATTTGACAGCTTTTGATATTTGCTATTAAAAAACCATTGAAATTCACAGAAAAAACCATAGGTTATAGTCCATATATAGTTAGGAATTTGCATTTACAAAACCTTGAAAATTCAATGAAAAAACCATTGGTTATAGAACATATATAGTTAGGAATTTGCATTTACAAAACCTTATTTTACTCGCATAAAACCATTGAAATTCCATATATAGTTAGATGCGCTAACTATATATCGTGCACCCGCAATCCACTGCTGATGATGTCACATATTACATCATTCATGACATGGTCAGTGACATCACTGATGACATCACTGATAACAACTCAAATGACATCACTGATGACATCTCAAATGACATCACTGATGACATCGCTGATGACAACTCAAATGACATCACTGACAACATCACAGATGACATCATTCATGTGTTAATACGATGAACCTCTACAGACTCTGATATATACTTAGATACACTCAGTGAAAACAGACACTCACAGATTGTCACTCATCCATGGAGTTACTCATACACCTAGACAGTCATGCAAAGAATCAATCACACCTCCAATTCCTCAACTATACAGTTATACACACCTTACTTATTGAAACATATTCTAACACATATTTACTCTCTTATATAATCCCTAATAAAAGTTCACAATGATCCATACAGCCACTCACACATTCACTGGCTCTAATGCACAGTTATTTATATATGTTAACTCTCACATGTACTGTGTTTTACATATCTACTTACTTTGACATGTAGCACTGAGATATCCATTCACTCACCAATACACTCATGCACACAGTCAACCGCCCATACAGCTGTTTCCACATGCACTTTTGAAACCATACATCTAGTGAATCAACTGCTCACACATCTATGCACAGAGTCACACACCTCCCAGCCACTCACACATATACTCAGTCTCCCATACAAATACTTGAGCAACCAATCAATAACCCATATAGTTATTCATATAGCTACTGATCAACACATGCAGCAGTTTACAAAACAACAGATATAATGATGCACAAATTAATACAGTTTAATCACTAACCCATGCACTCAGTGAGACACATTTAATCACTCCCTCATACAATCAGTCATGCACCTACTAAATCCTTCATCCAGACATTTATACATCCACTCATTCTTCAATATGTAAGACATATTTTAACTTTACAGAAACATACAGTCACTGGATGTTGTGATCAGTGATGTCATCAGTGATGTCACTGACCATGTCATGAATGATGTAATATGTGACATCATCAGCAGTGGATTGCGGGTGCGCGATATATAGTTAGCGCATCTAACTATATATGGAATTTCAATGGTTTTATGCGAGTAAAATAAGGTTTTGTAAATGCAAATTCCTAACTATATATGTTCTATAACCAATGGTTTTTTCATTGAATATATATATATATATATATATATATATATATATATATATATATATATATATATATGTGTGTGTGTGTGTATATATATATATATATATATATATATATATATATATATATATATATATATATATACATATTAACACAACACTTTGTGTAAGGTAATTATAACAATAATATTATTTAACTTAAAAAGAGCAAATTACTTTTAAATGCAATTTCAAGAAGTCACGCTGGATGTGAGCTGGGTGCGTGCCGGGGTGTGCACACCCTATGTGTAACCCGTATAATTATTGTTATATTTACTGTTATATTTTTCAAAAACCTCTATATATAATATATATATATATATATATATATATATATATATATATATATATATATATATATATATATATATATATATATATATATATATATATATATACACACACACACACACATATAAAAAAAATTCTATGTCTAATAACTTTGGCGTTTGTGGACGGAATTGGCTGAAATTTTCATGAAAATGGAACATTTTGTTTCTGAGCAGCCCCTGACAATTTGGGGGGGTTTCATCAAGGGGGGGCCGAGAAAAAAGGGGGGTCCCAAAATGCGTTTTTCCCATGTTAATTTCCATAGGGCGGTTGGCCTCACTTTTAGCTCGAACGGCTGAATGGATTTGCACGAAACTTGGCAAAATTGTAGGGACTGTTAGCCCGATGTGCCTTTGCTAGGTCTCAATATATGTGCTCCAGTGGATTTTGAGTAATTTAGGTTCAAAAACACATATATATCTGGGCGGAGCCTAACCACACATCTGATCTGATTGGCTGTCAGCACTTCATCCAAGAAGTGTTGGCAGCCATCTTGGGACCAATATACATCATAGCACCTCATTAAAAAGCATTGTAGTTAATAGAGGGTTTTAGGACTTTAGTTACATTATAAATCATTTGTTGATGGTACCATACTCGTTTTAGGAATTGTGGTGGGTTCTAAGGTGATTTTACCATGTGAAAAAACCTTCTGCTGTGATATCATGAATATTGTTTGAAAGAAAACGAATATCTCATGATTTTCCCACAGTGGTTTGGAAGGGGATCTATAAGCTAAACTGAAAGCATATTTTCTGTAAATTCACATTATCTTTCTCAGTCATGTGAAAATGAAGTCTGACATTCTCAGTAAAACATGTACATCCAACAAGGACAGAGACTGTCAGTTGATTCCTTTGTGTTCTACTGCAGCCTCCTAGAGTGTTCTAAAGAACAACTAGAGCGCTAACAGTCCTACTTATTACAAAGGTATGGCACACCTGAAGCCATCTTGATTGGAATAAAGTGGTAACTCTTAAAACATTTAATTTAAAAAGAAACAACATGAGGGGGTATATTTTGCCATAGAAAGTATGATTAGTGCTGCAGAATGAAAAATTAGGGCACATTTTGAGTGACTTCTCAAATCCTTTTCTATTTCATTAAAAAATTCTGACATGCAGTCTCCCAAAATGGCCACCAGAGACAAAAGAGCCCAAATGTAGCCCAAATATCACCCAGATGTAGCCCAAGTATAGCCCAATGACAGAATGTCCCAGAGTGTTCTAAAGAACAACTAGAGCGCTAACAGTCCTACTTATTACAAAGGTATGGCACACCTGAAGCCATCTTGATAGGAATAAAGTGGTAACTCCTAAAACATTTAATTTAAAAAGAAACAACATGAGGGGGTATATTTTGCCATAGAAAGTATGATTAGTGCTGCAGAATGAAAAATTAGGGCACATTTTGAGTGACTTCTCAAATCCTCTTCTATTTCATTAAAACATTCTGACATGCAGTCTCCCAAAATGGCCACCAGAGACAAAAGAGCCCAAATGTAGCCCAAATATCACCCAGATGTAGCCCAAGTATAGCCCAATGACAGAATGTCCCAGAGTGTTCTAAAGAACAACTAGAGCGCTTACAGTCCTACTTATTACAAAGGTATAGCACACCTGGAGCCATCGTGATGGGAATAAAGTGGTAACTCATAAAACATTTAATTTAAAAAGGAACAAAATGAGGGGGTATATTATGCAATAGAAGGTATTATTAGTGCTGCAGAAAGAAAAATTAGGGCACATTTTGAGTGACTTTTCAAATCCTCTTCTATTTCATTAAAAAATTCTGACATGCAGTCTCCCAAAATGGCCACCAGAGACAAAAGAGCCCAAATGTAGCCCAAATATCACCCAGATGTAGCCCAAGTATAGCCCAATGACAGAATGTCCCAGAGTGTTCTAAAGAACAACTAGAGCGCTAACAGTCCTACTTATTACAAAGGTATGGCACACCTGAAGCCATCTTGATTGGAATAAAGTGGTAACTCTTAAAACATTTAATTTAAAAAGGAACAAAATGAGGGGGTATATTTTGCCATATGAATTATGATTAGTGCTGCAGAAAATAAAATTAGGGCACATTTTGAGTGACTTCTCAAACCCTCTTCAATTTCATTAAAACATTCTGACATACAGTCTCCCAAGATGGCCACCAGAGACAAAAGAGCCTAAATGTAGCCCAAATATCACCCAGATGTACCCCAAGTATAGCCCAATGACAGAATGTCCCAGAGTGTTCTAAAGAACAACTAGAGCGCTAACAGTCTTACTTATGACAAAAGTATGGCACACCAGAAGCCATCTTGATTGGAATGAAGTGGTAAGTCTGAAAACACTCAATTTAAAAAGGAACAACATGAGGGGGTTAGTTTTGCCATAGAAAGTATGATTAGTGCTTCAGAAAGAAAAATTAGGGATCATTTTGAGTGACTTCTCAAATCCTCTTCTATTTCATTAAAAAAATTCTGACATGCAGACTGAAACATGCACTTTGAATACCAGCAGCAGACGTCACTGGTGAGCAGTAGCTTTACTATAGTGATCTAATGTGCAACTAGAGTGCTAACATTCAGAATTTATGGCAAATGTGTGACACATCTGAATGCCTTCTTGATGGAACCAAAGTAAACAAGCATTGAAAATGCAATAGATCTCGCCCTCGTTTAAGTTAAAGCCATTCTGTTTGTAATGAGGTGGCTTTTTAGCTTTGCTTTTATTAGTGTTTTTTCAACTTTCATGTAAATAACATGCATCTGTATGCATATAAGTATATGTATCAATGCATTTATGTTTGTATTTATATAGATATACAGATGATATATGTTTATATATGTATGTATATATATATATTCACTGAAAAAACCATAGGTTATAGACCATATATAGTTAGGAATTAGCATTTACAAAACCTTGAAAATTCACTGAAAAAAACATAGGTTATAGACCATATATAGTTAGGAATTAGCATTTACAAAACCTTGAAAATTCACTGAAAAAACCATAGGTTATAGACCATATATAGTTAGGAATTCGCATTTACAAAACCTTATTTTACTCACACAAAACCATTGAAATTCCATATATAGTTAGTTGCACTAACTATATATCGCGCACCCGCAATCCACTGCTGATGATGTCACATATTACATCATTCATGACATGGTCAGTGACATCACTGATGATATCACTGATGACATCTCAAATGACATCACTGATGACATCACTGATGACAACATCCAGTGACTGTATGTTTCTGTAAAGTTAAAATATGTCTTACATATTGAAGAATGAGTGGATGTATAAGTGTCTGGATGAAGGATTTAGTAGGTGCATGACTGACTGTATGAGTGAGTGATTAAATGTGTCTCACTGAGTGCATGGGTTAGTGACTAAACTGTCTTAATTTGTGCATCATTATGTCTGTTGTTCTGTAAACTGTTGCATGTGTTGATAAGTAGCTATATGAGTAACTATATGGGTTATTGATTGGTTGCCCAAGTATTTGTATGGGAGACTGAGTGTGTGTGTGGGTGGCTGGGAGGTGTATGACTCTGTGCATAGATGTGTGAGCAGTTGATTCACTAGATGTATGGTTTCAAAAGTGCATGTGGAAACAGCTGTATGGGCGGTTGACTGTGTGCATGAGTGTATTGGTGAGTGAATGGATATCTCAGTGCTACATGTCAAAGTAAGTACATATGTAAAACACAGTACATGTGAGAGTTGACATATATAAATAACTGTGCATAAGAGCCAGTGAATGTGTGAGTGGCTGTATGGATCATTGTGAACTTGTATCAGGGATTGTATAAGAGAGTAAATATGTGTTAGTATATGTTTGAATAAGTAACGTTTGTATAACTGTATAGTTGAGGAAATGGAGGTGTGATTGATTCTTTGCATGACTGACTAGGTGTGTGAGTAACTCCATGGATGAGTGACAGTCTGTGAGTGTCTGTTTACACTGATTGTCTAAGGTTATATTAGAGTCTGAAGAGGTTCATCGTATTATCACATGAATGATATCATCAGTGATGTGATCAGTAATGTCAAATGAGATGTCATCAGTGGTCATTAGTGATGTCATTTGAGATGTCATCAGTGATGTCATTTGAGATGTCATCAGTGATGTCATCAGTGATGTCACTGACCATGTCATGAATGATGTAATATGTGACATCATCAGCAGTGGATTGCGGGTGCGCGATATATAGTTAGTGCAACTAACTATATATGGAATTTCAATGGTTTTGTGTGAGTAAAATAAGGTTTTGTAAATGCGAATTCCTAACTATATATGGTCTATAACCTATGGCTTTTTCAGTGAATATATATATATATGTATATATATGTATATATATATACATATATATATATATACATATATATATATATATACATATATATATATATATATATATATATATATATATATATATATATATATATAAATAAATATATACACACACACATATATATATATATATATATATATTGCATACAACTTGTCCTGTCGCAGCGGGAGCACGCTTCAGTCGGTGCCGGTGAAGGGACCAGGGCAGTATCCCGTTTTGATTGAATACCAATAATTCACCGCACACGCCTTGATTTCAGATTGCAGTTTCTTTTATTTCAAAACGTGACAACACCTGGTGTTGTCACGTTTTGAAATAAAAGAAACTGCAATCTGAAATCAAGGCGTGTGCGGTGAATTATTGGTATTCAAAAAAAAAAAAAAATATATATATATATATATATATATATATATATATATATATATATATATATATATATATATATATATATATATATATATATATATATATATATATTACCTACTGGCTATCGCCAGTAGGTATATATAGTTAGGATTTATTCCCTATGGGATTTTTGAAAATTCTATGTCTAATAACTTTGGCGTTTGTGGACGGAATCGGCTGAAATTTTCAGGAAAATGGCACATTTTGTTTCTGAGCAGCCCTTGAAAATTTTGGGGGGTTTTGTCAGGGGGGGGCCGAGAAAAAAGGGGGGTCCCAAAACGCGTTTTTCCCATGTTAATTTCCATAGTGCGGTTGGACTCACTTTTAGCTCGAACGGCTGAATGGATTTGCACGAAACTTGGCAAAATTGTAGGGACTGTTAGCCCGATGTGCCTTTGCTAGGTCTCAATATATGTGCTCCAGTAGTTTTTGAGAAATTAACGTTCAAAACAAGATATATATCTGTAACAGCGCTCCGGGCTGCGGTCCGGTTCGCTTACTTTTCGCGAAACGGAACTTTGCGCGCAGAAAGCTGATTGGCTCTCCGGTGTCTGTCAACATTCTAAACAGTCCGGAGCGGCCGCCATCTTATCTCTCGGTAGGATCGAGAGAGAAGAAGAGGTGAAAAACGAAGGGGGAATTTAATGAAAGGGGGCAAGGTATACTCCTCTTGACCCCCTAGGAATGTTGTTGGGGTTATTAAAGGGTCCCGTGGGGAAAATAAAAAAAAAATGATTTTTCACGGTAGAAGTGCTTCACGGGCCGCGAACTGGGCCTCAAACTGGTAGCGAAACGGGAATTCGCCATTTTGTGCTTCGTTTTAATTAAATTACTAGGTATAAGGGGGTGCGGGAGACGTATCCTAATCCCCTATGTTTCCTGAGGGTGGCTGAGGAGGCTCATATATGTTGATACATCTCTTCCAGCGGCTGTGCGTGAGCTTTTTTTTTTTTTGCTGCGTGACGTCTGTTAACGTTCGATTCGATGGAAATCAGGAAGTGTTGACCGCCAATTTGTCACTGCGATAAAATATTTTGTTATAAATGAATCCTTATTGATAAACATTGTCTGCGCCATCTTGCCTTTTTTCCAATGCCACAATTTTGTCGTGCACGGCAGCCATTTTAGATGCCAGGCTGGTCCCAGGCTATCACCTACCCCTGCGGATGTAGTTTATGGCCCCAGCTGTAGAGAATCCAGACATGCCAACCCTCCCGATTCAGGCGTGAGACTACTGATTTCAGTGCTAGTCTCCCGCCTCCCGATTTCTGCAAGCAAAATCCCGGGGGCATATTACCAACAACTAGCGTTAATTTTTGTCTCTAACTTGTTTAGAGACAAAAATTATCGCCGCACATCGGCGATTTTTATCGCAGATAAACCTTGCTATTAGCAAGGTTTATCGCAAATGCGATAAAAAAACGGCCGCAATGCATGAATATAGCAGAAAAGTCAGCGATATTCATGTATTATCGAGCAAATGCTCTTAGCCATGTTATCCACCTCCCATTGGATAACATGGCTAAGAACTGCTCAGGTCAGGTGTCAGCTTTTGGAGATATTCGCGCTTAGCGCGAATATCTCCAAAAGTTGGTAATAGGAGATAGCGATGTTAGGGACTGTTTCCAGTCGCTAACATTTTGGCACGCCCACTTTGCATGTCATTAGTGATAAATATCACTGACATGCAAAGCAGGCCCAAGATGGTCGCTATCTCCTTTTAGCTGTCACTAACTGGTGTTAGCGACAGCTTGGTAATAGGGAGATATTTTTATTTCCGCTTTTTGGCTTTTAAAGCCAAAAAAGCGGAGATAAACCCCCTTGATAATATGCCCCACGATTCCTCGGGGGTTTCAGCTGACAAGGCTTGGTATTGTGTTACGTGGTAATTCTTCCAGGAAACGTCAGAGGGTCGATGCAGGGGTTCTAAAAGGGGTGATAAACCATTTAAGCCTCATGAACAAGCGCATGGTCTTTTAAAGATCTGTGAAGTACTCGGGCGGCGGTGTGTGTGTGTCCTCTTTCAGGAGCGGGCGGGGGGGGGGGCACTGCCAGCAACTTCCAGGCCAGGCAGTGTTCAACACTTGCATCACCCTTTCTCTGCCTGCTATTGCGCTCCATGCTTCGGAAAGGTAAGAAAAAGAACGTGCATTTGAGTTTGAAATGTCCGATCCTGTAGCAGTACACTTGCAAAGCCCACACATGACAATAACCCGATTCAAGGCCCCATTCACCCATTTAAAAAAAAAAAAAACACTCCAACAAAGTAGGATTATAAAACTTTATTAACTTTTAAATATAACGAACGGAACAAAAACTGTAAAAACATTCAAACATTTTTCACAAAAAAAAGCAACAATGGTCAGAAGCTGTCTTTTGTGCGAATAGTCCCAAGGCAGCACAACGTGCTGAGTTCTGGACGGCACCCAGGTGATGTCACCTGGGTGCCGCACTGGTTTTTGGGATCCTACAATGCAGCAAAGAAAAACAGCGTGGGGCGTCCAGGGTGGTGCGGAGGGAGGCCTCGTCAGTAGCGGTCGGTTGTGCGAATAGTCCCAAGGCAGCAGAACGCGCTGAGATGTTGATGGCACCCAGGTGATGTCCAGTAAACTGCCGCACTGGTTTTGGTATCCTACAATGCTGCTCCGAAAATTGGCGTGGGGCGGCCCGGGGGGGGGGGCGTGGGGGAGGCGGCGTGAACGGGCCTCCCCAGGTGGCAGCCATCCAGCTGTTTACCGCCCGCTCTTGCGACTACAGCGTCTCGCTCACCATGTTGTTGAGTTGCTCCCACTCTTGCAGTGCAGCGATAGGCGGCTGCCACATGACTCTTAAAATGGCGGACGGCTCTTCGGTTTTGGGCCTGGTCCACTAAAATGGCCCTGGGACACCTTGGAACTCGGACGCTTGCCTGCTAGGGCTTGGGCTCCATTCTCGAAAAGCGTCCCCTCAGCCGTGAAGATTCTACAAAAGTCTTGGGGGCCCTCGACTCCTGCAGGCTTCTGGTGGGGAGCGGCTGCCATGATTGCTCGCGGAATGACCACGACGGAGCCACGAGATGGTGGTGCTCTCATGCTGACGCCAGCTTCAGTCTGAATCATCCAGAAACAAGGTGGGGCTTTCATCGTTTGGGAAAATAAAATGTTCTAAACCAATGAAAAGTGTTATTTTTAGGTCATATGACCAAGCCTTCCATCTTTAGGAAACCAAAAGTAAAATGAACCAATGAAAAGTTTTATAAACAAGTCACATGACCTGTTATGCGGCATAGGGCTACAAAAAGCGTAGAAAATCCGTTGGCACGTGAGGCGGCGTCAGTAGCGGACCGATGTGCGAATAGGCCGAAGGCAGCACAACGCGCCGAGATCCGGATGGCACCGAGGTGGTGTCCAGCAAATTGCCGCACTGGTGTGGCCATCCTACAATGCTGTGCCGAAAGTCGGCGTGGGGTGCCCGGTTGGCTTATGAGGTGATGTCAGTAGTGGACCGATGTGTGAATAGGTCGGAACCAGCACAAGGCGCCAAGATTCGAATGGCAAGTCCTGGATGTTGAGTGCCATAGTTGAGAGTTCTGAGCAGTGCTTGTAAGACTATCTGAAGCTTATTTTCACCTGCTGCAGCTTCACTATTGCCCAAGGTGGTGTCCAGCAAATTGCTGCACTGGTGTGGCCATCCTACAATGCTGCGCCGAAAGACGGCGTGTTCAGCTGAGTTCCGGTCACTCTTGCGGTACAGTGACTCGAACGCGCCGAGATCCGGATGGCACCGAGGTGGTGTCCAGCAAGTTGCCGCACTGGTATGGCCATCCTACAATGCTGCGCCGAAAGACGGCGTGACCAGCTGAGTTCCGGTCACTCTTGCGGTACAGTGACTCGAACGCTCCGAGATCCGGATGGCACCAAGGTGGTGTCCAGCAAGTTGCCGCACTGGTGTGGCCATCCTACAATGCTGCGCCGAAAGTCAGTGTGGGGTGCCCCGTTGGCTTATGAGGTGATGTCAGTAGTGGACCGATGTGTGAATAGGTCGGAACCAGCACAAGGCGCCCTGCACTGTTGAGCTTTTTTCAATGCCTGTTTTTTGTTGTTTCCCCTCCATCAAAAACAAAAAAAAATATAAAACTGTGCAAAAATACAAAAAAATGTTTAGAAAAGCAGTGCTTGTAAGACTGTCTGAAGCTCTTTTGCACCTGCTGCAGCTTCACTATTGCCCTGGTGTGGCCAAAGATCGCCCATGACATAGGCGGCCGGCTCCCGAGGTCCGGCGGAACTTTTTTCCTTTTCCTTTCTGCTTCTTGTCCCACAATCCGTTTCACCTGAAGACACGACCAGGTTCCTGAATGTGTGCAGGGGGACGCTATTGATTGAATGAAAATGGCGGCTTGACACAAAGCTGACTCAAGCGTTGCTGTTGATGCTATACAGACAAAAATTGGTTTTCAGTTTGTACATTCTTCAGGATTTTTTTTTCCATCCAAGGCTGATTGAGAGTTTGTAGAAAAATGGCTTCAGATTTTCCACATATTACTCTTCAACATTCTTCCTAAATGTAACAATGTGAGACTCACTAGGAGAACGGCTGTTTATCTTTCCTTTCAAAATGCTGCCAACAATATTTTCTGAATGGAAGACACCATCTTGTAGCATAAAGGGCCGAAAGGGGTTCTGGTCTGGCCGATTGTTGGTGGAGACATTTTGACTATATCTTGGACCTGCCCGGCCTCGCCCAAAATGGCACCGGTATAAATGGGACTCGTAACTCCTTGCCCGCAAATGTATATCTAGAAAATTTTATTGTAAGTGGCCCTGTCTTATTTTAATTACAAAATGTACGTCCACCGATTCCGCAACTGTTAGACACCTTAGTTCTTGCAACCTAATGGCCCGCTCGTTACGTTCCTCTACAGTGTAAATGTCTCCTCATCATATACGATTTCAGTTTGCTCCATGGCCGGCCCACGTGGTTATAGGCCCGTATTTGTATACTGACATTTTCACAATAAAGGTTTTTAAAACAAAACACGGTAGTAGTATTTACATTGGTAAAGTTTTTACTTTTAGTCACTGTTTTCGAATCAGTAAAAGGCAAGTGAAATAAAGTAGTCCAATTACATGACGGATAAAAGGTATAATATGTAGGAACGTAGTAAAGATAAATGGTCAAGGGCAGTTGTGTTTTCCACTCCTGCAACATAAAGTGATCGATAAGAATCTGATAATCAGGCGTATCGGCGATTAAGACAGCAGGCCGAGTCTCTTTTACTCAACTGCTCCGTCATGGAACGAAGAAACGTCCTTTTTCTCGAAAAAGGAATATATTTTACTTGCAGGACAGTTGTAAATTTTCCGGGAAAGTACATTAGCCTGGAATATTATAACATATATGTTTAAAAAAAAATTTTTTTCGAAAACAATAAAAAGCGTAATTATTAGGTCATATGACCAAGCTTTTCATCATTAAAATAACAAAGGTAAAATGAACCAATGAAAAGTTTTATTAACAAGTCACATGACCTGTTATGCTTACGTTACGCGCTGCGCGCCGCGCCCCGGATCACTTCCGGGTGCGCTAACGCGGCGTGTCATATAACGCATTACGCGACAACGTAGGTCAAGAATATAGTCAAAATGTCTCCACCAACCAGCGTTCGGAACACAACCCCTTTCAGCAGTCCAAAAAGTTCTGTTAAATGACAACAGAGGGGACAGGCAACAAGAACCATCAGTCAAAGAGGGGAGGGCAAGTTCTTCTCTTCCGGGTCATGTTGGGGCGCTACCGGAACTGATCGAATTGGTAGTCTACAGTGTTTCTGGATGTTTCAGAATAAAGCTGGCGTCAGCATGAGAGCACTACCATCTCGTAGCTCCGTCGTGGCCATTCCACGAGCAGACATGGCAGCCGCTCCCCACCAGAAGCCTGCGGGAGTCGGGGGCCCCCAAGACTTTTGTAGAATCTTGACGGCTGAGGGGACGCTTTCGAGAATGGGACCCAAGCCCTATCAGGGAAGCGTCCGAGTTTCAAGGTGTCCCAGGGCCATTTTAGTGGACCAGGCCCAAAACCGAAGAGCCAGCCGCCATTTTGAGAGTCCTGTGGCAGCCGCCTATCGCTGCACCGCAAGAGCGGGCGCAACTTAACTACATGGTGAGCGAGACGCTGTAGTTGCAAGAGCGGGCGGAAAACAGCTGAATGGCGGAAGAGGCACAGTGTAGCAAAAGCGGGCGGAATGGCAACTAAAACGGTAAAGGGGCGCCCCACTACAGCGTGTCTTCAGGTCAAACGGATTGTGGGACAAAGTCCAGAATAGAAGAGTCATCAAAAGGCAAAAAGTTCCGCCGGACCCCGGGAGCCGGCCGCCTATGTCGGGGGCGATCTCAGGCTACACCAGTGCTATAAGACTTGGGGAGGGGGTCGGAGCCAAGCGTCTTCTCCGAGTCCGTGCCATCACACCGCCCCTCGGGGGCTTCCGTCAAGCGGTTTAGGGAGGTACCATATAACATTGTTTTCAAATGCAGTCAGGTCCACAAACGACCCTCACTTACTTTGAGAATAGTGAAGCTGCAGTAGGTGGAAATAAGCTTCAAACAGTCTTACAAGCACTGCTTTTGTAAACATTTTTTGATTTTTTTGTATTTTTGCACAGTTTTATATTTTTTTTTTGTTTTTGATGGAGGGGAAACAACAAAGCACAGGCATTGAAAAAGGCTCAAACTCAGAACTCTGAACTATGGCACCCAACATCCAGGACTTGCCATCCGGATCTTGGCGCCTTGTGCTGCTTCCGACCTATTCACACATCGGTCCACTACTGACATCATCTTATAAACCAACGTTATGTAAATAGTTATTTAATAAAATGTTTTACCCTGTTTCTTTGCTGGTGTGTTGTCTATATTTTTAATATTTGCATAGGGTTTGTCGTTATTTTGGGCGGGATGGGTGACGGAGCCGAGCTGTCTTGCAGCCCTCATGGTGTGGAGCTCAGTTCATCTCACTATTTTCGTATTTCTCATGAAGGGTTGTTTATAATATTTCTATTTTAGCGAGGTCAAAAAGAGATCCAATTAGTGGCCTACTGATTTTGCTCGATTACTTTTATTTTTTTACACGATTTTTCACGATCTGCAAAGACTAAACAGAGTATTGCGACTTTGTGCTTGTTTGTAAATAGAGAATGAACCAAAGAGAATCAATTGTAAAACAGTAAATGCTTGGATAATAATCAATCAAATGGAGAGACAAGCAGGCAGGACGGATTACAACGGGGGTAAAGGCCTGCGTTAACTACTCTTCACTATCTGCAAAGAGAGAGTACTACTAAGAGAAAAGAGGGGAGGGGGGCAGCGTTCAATGCACATCAGCGTGCATAAACACGATAAAGTTTTTATCTATCACGTACTTGACATTTTAAAGCTTTTCATATTTGCTATTAAAAAACCATTGAAATTCACTGAAAAAACCATAGGTTATAGTCGATATATAGTTAGGAATTTGCATTTACAAAACCTTGAAAATTCAATGAAAAAACCATTGGTTTTAGGCCATATATAGTTAGGGATTTGCATTTACAAAACCTTATTTTACTCGCATAAAACCATTGAAATTCCATATATAGTTAGATGCGCTAACTATATATCGCGCACCCGCAATCCACTGCTGATGATGTCACATATTACATCATTCATGACATGGTCAGTTTTTTCATTGAATTTTCAAGGTTTTGTAAATGCAAATTCCTAACTATATATCGACTATAACCTATGGTTTTTTCAGTGAATATATATATATATATATATATATATATATATATATAATATATATATATATATATATATATATATAAATATTAACACAACACTTTGTGTAAGGTAATTATAACAATAATATTATTTAACTTAAAAAGAGCAAATTACTTTTAAATGCAATTTCAAGAAGTCACGCTGGATGTGAGCTGGGTGCGTGCCGGGGTGTGCACACCCTACGTGTAACCCATGTGACCACAAAAAAAGAGATTTGATTGGTTCATTAGACTTCCTATTTGAAGTATTGAAGGACCCCAACCATTTCAATCACTCTTCATAGACCTTTTTGTAGGCAAAGACCTGTTGAGAAGAACTCCTCTTTTTTGCTCATTACAGACCTGAATCACCTCATATTTTTCAAAATGGCAACAAATCCACCTTCTTCATCGGATTCTGAAGAGTCCACCACTCAGGAATTTGTTCCAGAACCTCCCCCTCCAGAGAGGTATTCATCTATTATGTGGAAGTTTTTCACATTCCTAACTGGACAAAAAAGATGTCAATGCGACCAAAGTAACATGCAAAATCTGCAAAACGGTCCTATCTAGAGGAAACCCAAAAAAAAAATACTTGTATGGGACTGCGAGTATGAAGAACCATTTGCAGACACGCCATCCAGTCATCTTAGCACGCGAGGAGATGAGAAGACTACATCAAAATGCTCCTGCACTACCAGCTGTACCAAGCACATCTGGGATAGCACCATCATCTTCTAGTTCAGCACCAGATATACGCCCCCAATCTGCACGAGTCAGTATAAATTGTGTAAAATGCAGACGTCTTATTGCTTTTGGTGAGCAATTAGTGGACCTCGTTTGTCGGGCTATCGACTACCACCAGTTAGTTTTTTTTCTCCTTATACTTTTTCATTCTATTCATCCTGTTTCCCTGTTAAAAAAAAAAAAAAAATCATTCAAAAATTGCAAAAAAATACAAAACAAAAAAACAAAAAAAAAGTTCTTGTCAGAACTACCTACTCTGGTTAAAAAATGTACCTAGATGAGTCATTTTGTAAATAGGGTGCAACAAGGCTCATTTTTTACGCTGCTGGTGCGTCACAAAAAGTGACGCACCGGCAGCGTAAAAGTGACGCACGTCCTCATAAATGAGGCCCAGTATTTCCAATGTTCACCAAAGCACTGTCAAAACATAACCCTTGAGATTTATGAATAGTCACTGCATATGCCAAAGAAACTGGAAACTGTTTTCTACGGACATATAAATCATTAACAAGCAAAAAACGAACTGAACAACAACCAATTTGTTTAACTTCTTCAATCTGATCAAATAAAAATTTTAAGAACTCAATACCATCCTTATTCTATTAATTTATAAAATCCACAACTTTACCCATTGCTCCATTACCTAAACCTTTTTCTACTTCCAAATTATGCCTTAAAATGACTCGACAGTTTCTACATGCATATAGATTCTTTTCTAAACCAGCAGTTTTAGATATTGATTTTTCTGAAGAATCCAATTTTGTCTTCAATTCTTCTGTCAAAATAATAGTGATTCCTTCATGCTCTATTTTATCGATGGCTTCCATTTTATTTATGTATTCATTTTTCAGTTTCAAAAGTTCATCGTTGAATATACAACACTCACGCAGTGTTGGCATTAAGCAGATTACAGATTTTCTTTCTGCAATTTTCATGTATATTTTCTCAGGAACTACATTTTCATTTGGAAACAAATTGGAAAGTAATCGACTCTGCAAAGCTTGTTTGCCATGTTCAGTCAGTTGTCCAATTCTTATATCTTGGAGAATATTTCCATAATCAACATCATTTGTCTGTCGCATATTTGTAATGAGTTCTTTGTATTCAAAATATGACCAAATGTTCACGTTTCCAACACTACCCAGAGACTTTCTGGTGTCTTCATATGCAAGAGTTTCAAATACTGGTTGTCCTTTTTCAGGAGTCAGTTGCAGTTGTTCTCCAAAAACTATGACATGTTTTCCTCCAAATATCACGTCGTACTCTGTTTTAAGAATTTGCTGCATTCTTAAATGGACAAAGGCAAGCATTAAGTTTGAGACCATGCTTACCTCATCAATAATGAAAAGTTTAATTTTCTTCAGGACTCTTGAAACTTCACAACCAGCTTCTCCAGATAGCTTGTGGTATTCCATTTTGTTTTTATGCTCCACAGGTAGCATTAGTAAACAATGTAATGTAATTCCTTTGATGTTGTGTGCTGCCAACCCAGTTGGAGCAGTGACAACACAAGACAAATGTGACTCAGTTGTTTTCTGTAGATAACTTATAATTACTTTTATTAAAAAATGTTTCCTGTTCGAGCTTCTCCACTCACGTACACACGGATAGGTTGAAATGATGTGCATGAGCATTCTTTCCTTTCATGAAGTAATCCGTGGTCAATCTGTTGTTTCACTTGCTCATATATTTGTTTTTGTTCAACATTTAGTTGTTTTTCCAAGTTTCCTAAGTCCATAATATATTCTTGAGCTTGATGCATTGCTGTCTCCACCTCATTCATGGCGATTGCTGCTTCATTTTCAACAATTGGTTGTCTAGTGAAATTGAAATTTGAAATTGAAATTGAAATTGAAATTCGAAATTGAAATTTGAACTTCATTGTTTAGTTAATTAAAACCATAACAATTTGATATACATCGCACAACCAATATTAAAACTTTTAGGATACTCATCAAAAAGAAGAAAGAAAAGAGAACAGTCAGATAAAAAATTTAGTAAGAACAAGAATAAAAACTGGATTATTTTCCTCCTATTATTCAAATCATGATAAAAGGAAATGAGGCAGGAAGATAAACCATTAGCAATTATAGACTTCCTGTGGTTTTAAGGCGTTTCTTGAATGCCTGCAGGAACTTTACCAACTTGCAGTGTATTCGAGGGGCAGTTGAGTCCAAGCCTCCAATAATGGCAGATCTACATGTCCGTAGTCTCTCAATCCGAAAAGTATGCTTTAAAAAGTATGTCCGTTCCTTGGTCAACATCTTGCAATGTCAAATTATGTGAATTAGATCTTCTTTGGGACTACCACAAAGTCGACATGTGACAGCTTCATGCTGTTTCCAAGCGGGCTCCTCAGCTAAGGTCGGAAATTTGCCAAATCTCAGTGCCATCAACCTTTTCTTGATAAAGATAGAATAAGTTGTTTCCAAGTAAGGTGCTGGGGTTAGTGACTTATAACCGGTTATCACAGCCCAAGAGTGGGAACGATGGGAAAAAATGTCTTTGTCCGTTACCAAAGAAGGAAGTTTGCGATTCAGAAAAGGGGGGTGGTGATGAACAGAGTGTCTGAATTAAGCAGACCACTCTTACCCTGTCCAAAGATCAGGGCTTGATCCATCACCGTTATTTATCTCACTGCACTATCCCAGCTCAGAACCTGGCTATATGCAAATCAGTCTGTCCCTGGCCCAGTGCATCATGGGAACAGGGCAGACTAAACTACCAAGCCAATTCTTCACCAGAAAGGAGACAAGCTACCGGGGACCGGTTTCTGGCATTTCAGCCGTCTTCGGCCCGGCTTGCTTGAATCCTGATGGTGCAGTGAGAAAGGGACTCATGTCTGAGTATACCCTGCCACACCTATAGTGGCCAAAAACGATTCAGAAAAGGGGGTGGTGATGAACAGAGTGTCTGAATTAAGCAGACCACTCTTACCCTGTCCAAAGATCAGGGCTTGATGCATCACCGTTATTTATCTCACTGCACCATCCCAGCTCAGAACCTGGCTATATGCAAATCAGTCTGTCCCTGGCCCAGTGCATCATGGGAACAGGGCAAACTAAACTACCAAGCCAATTCTTCACCAGAAAGGAGACAAGCTACCGGGGACTGGTTTCTGGCATTTCAGCCGTCTTCGGCCCGGCTTGCTTGAATCCTGATGGTGCAGTGAGAAAGGGACTCATGTCTGAGTATACCCTGCCACACCTATAGTGGCCAAAAGCGATTCAGAAAAGGGGGTGGTGATGAACAGAGTGTCTGAATTAAGCAGACCACTCTTACCCTGTCCAAAGATGAGGGCTTGATCCATCACCGTTATTTATCTCACTGCACCATCCCAGCTCAGAACCTGGCTATATGCAAATCAGTCTGTCCCTGGCCCAGTGCATCATGGGAACAGGGCAGACTAAAGTACCAAGCCAATTCTTCACCAGAAAGAAGGAAGTTTGGCCACTTTGTTTAGTGTCTGTTTTAATGCGGCAAATTGCATATTTTTATCCCAAAGGTTTGCCGAGCATGTGACCTCCAACGCATGCGTAAGGAATTGATTTGCTTTTAATTTTTTGTGTGTTTTCAACTCTTGCCATAGGAAGGTATTAAGATTATTGTCAATTGCTTTTTGCTTAATCTGGTACCACACCTTGATATATGAATATAGTCTGCCCAGTGTTTCGTTTTTTAAGCCAAATTCGAGGCACATTTGTGCTGGTGAGGACACCTTTTTATACATTTTAGTTACTAAGCTGTTTAATAGGTCCGCATCCTTTCCGTGCATTGCCACACTTGCATATGTCAGGGTTGGAAGAACCTTATTTGCCATCACGATTAATAGTGGTTTTAATGATGGACCTTCCAATTTCTTCGACAGAGTGCTTAACCCAAATATTAAGGCTCCTGCTCTTTGCGTCAGATATTTCTTCTGGTCTATTAAGTCAAGCTTATCATCTAAATAGAAGCCCAGATATTTATAATTTGAGACTTTCTCCAATGGTTTTCCTTCTAGCCAAATATAGTGTTGTGATACACGGTGGTTGGTTATTAACATTGTTTTAGTTTTTGTAACATTTAAAGCGAACTTGTTTGCCAACAGGAAAACTGAGAGTTCTGGTACTAGTCTAGTTAGTCCCACCTTCATTAGACTCATGAGAACAATATTGTCAGCATATGCTAGATGTGTGAGCTGTAAGTCGCCTAGTTTCGGAGGATGTGCATTACAAGTATTCAATTTCCCGGAAAGATCTGAGATAAAAAGATTGAATAGATGAGGCGCAAGGACACACCCTTGTTTAAGGCCAATTGATGTAAAAACTTTTCTCGATAGCCGGGAACCATCCCCTATTTTGACTTGAGACCAGGTATCGGAATAGAATAGTAGCAGGCCCCTTAAAATGCTCTCTAGTATGGCCCATGCTCTTAATTTCGACCATAATAAGTTTCGATCTACACTGTCGAAGGCGGCTCGAAGATCAATAAAACACAAATTCAAGTCCTATTTACTGCTAATGCATTTTTCCGCTATCATGCTGATGGATAAGATATTTTATGTTGTTCCAATCCCCTTTCTGAACCCTGTTTGGTTAATGGGGATCAACTCTCTTTCACATGTCCAACTTACCAAGTCGTTTAGAAGAAGCAATGCAAAGTATTTTGGCTCAACGTCCTCCAACGCTATTAAATGATAATTGATCGGATTTGATCTTTCACCACCTTTGTAGATTGGCATAAATATAGATCCTTGCCAGATTTCTGGTACTTTGTTGTAAATTTGCACGTCTGCAAACAATTTTCCAGTCGTGGACCCCAGAATTCAGGTGCATATTTGTATCCTGCTTGGGGTATGCCATTCGGGCCTGGCGCCCCATTAGATTTTCCTTTTTTGAATATTTTTATTATCTCTTCTGCCGCATATGGATTATTTGAGAGACCAGAGCTTGATGCATGGCAAAGATTACTAGTCGAAAGCTGACTCCCTTGTTCTTTAACTGTGTACATTAAATTATGATTTTTTGGGAAAAAATCACTACCTGGAATTTTTATAGAGGTATCAGTAAATTTTGTCGCAAGAAACGTAGCCCACTCAGATTCCTGCACACTCGATGTTAGTGCATTACAAGGTCTTGTTAGCTGATTTATAATTTTCCAAAATGTATTTGAGTTCTGGAGTTTTGAACTAAAAATCAGTTTGGACCAAAAGCTCTCTGTAGTCCTCTTTTTAAATTCACAGACCTTATTTTTGTATATATTTCTTTGCGCACGAAAGGTGACCAACTGACATGCACCATTGTCGGCAGTCTGCAACTTCTTGCGAGTTCTTCGCAGAAACCTTCGTAGATCTTGTAGCTCTTTCGAAAGTTTTCTCTGCGAGCCGTCAGTGTTGGTATTCATGACAGGTAGCTTCATTTTTTGTTTTAATTTCTCCAAAAAAAGAGACCATGCTTGGATCGCATTCATTGCTGCATTCCCTGGAACATTCAATGTGCCTTCATTATCGTAAACCACTCGATTTCATTTGAGGTGGACCAGTTTATACGTTTTAGATTAGCTGAACTTAATGACCTTCTAGTATATACGACGGTTGCAATCTTTCCATATTAAGGTTGAATTTGGTATGTTGCATTGCATGATCGTTCATCAGAGTGTATTCAATATAAAAGCTAATTACTAACGGGATTAATGAAAGACTAACAATTGTAAAGTCCAAGATTGATTGAGCATGTGGACCATGATACGTTTTCCTAGGGGGTTGGTCTTCCGGAGTCCTCCCATTCAGAACACGCATACCAAGAAACTCTAGTTCTGTCACTAATTGGATTGCTAAAAGATCCTTCCGAGTTCCTGCTCCACCTTATGTCTGTTGAGGAACACCCCAATAGATGATATCAGCTGTTAATATATTATCTTCCTCTGGGGTTAGAATCAGGTTGGAATTGAAATCGCCAGTGATTATAATATTAGACAATGGGTCTGTAGTGCGTAAGTCCGTGATAGCATTGCACAATATCACATTCTTTGTCTTTTTCACCTGATATTTGGGTTGCGTATAGTAATTTATCAAGACTGTTGACTTGGTATTGCTAGTATTTTGATCTGTTAGTTTAACTAGTTGGATACTTGGATCTGGACATTGTAGTTGATTCAAGTTAATCTTTAAAGATGTTGACACATATACTGACAGGACTCTGATGGCACGGCCATAGGTCTTACATTTTTCAGCCACTACACTATGATGTATAAAGCCAACAAGAGCAATTTCTTCTCGTAGCCATGTTTCCTGTAGCGCGATTATGTCACATCCACCCCATTCAGCCAAGGGTAATCCTCCCTCCAGTAATATTTTAGTGCCTGTAATGTTCCAAGATAACACATGTATGTCCTTGTTAATATTTTGATTCGATTTACTTTTAAACGGTCAGATCTTCCGTTTTTCATTTAGCATACTAGTGAGCCATTTCCAGTTATTCTTTGTGTGTTGCGTCTCCCCATTGCCAAGTTCCGTTCCTACATATGCAATGGGGGCTTCACTTCTACCCTTTGCATTATATAGAATTGAGTAGACTGGCTTTTGTAGGTTTGAATGTGCCTCATTGATTTTCCTGATAAATTGAACACTGCCCAGCTTCTTCAGAGGAGGCGGATAGCGTGGGGAAGTAGGATGTGATATTAGGATGCCCCAGGTTTGAAAAATGTCTGATCTCCCCATGATTGCTTTAGCTATTGCTGGCGTTTTCCAGGTTGTCAGTGTTTGTTCATTTAGTGTGTCATTGGGGTCTTTAAGAAATTGTACCTGCTCAAGGTCATTTGATTTAATATCTTTTAGGTCCTCAAATTCAGCCATAAGCTTCAGGATATTGCTCCTATTCAATATGTCATGGCCTCCCTGTGTCTTGTACTCTGGAATCCAAATAATTTGGTGCAGCTCTTTGCCAGTTTTGGAACCTTTTGTTCGTGTCGCGATGCCGGATACCTCCTTTGCTTGTACCACATCTGTATTCATTACACAAAATTTCAAAGGTCCCTGTGTCGGAGTACTTAATGTTTCTGAGGTGAATCCTTGACGCTCACAGTAAAGAGTATCCATACTTGCTGGAATATCCAGGTCTGATATTGTTTGAGTAGAAGAGACTGAAATTGCCTTTGCCCCGTCTTTGCTAAACAATAACATTGGTGCATGGCTAATTGTACTATCTGGAGCAGTATTTTTACCTACTGGCTGATCATCCACTTGCAATATTGGTGGCATTCATTTCAATATAATGCCACTTGATAGCAATTGCCCCTCCTTGTTATCATAGTCAGAGCCTTGGACTAAATCTTCAGAGGACTTGATCTTATAATTAACTGCTGACTGCGTACACTGTTCGCCGATTTTATTGTCAGAAGTTGGAATGGACAAGTGATTCATGCTTAACATCTCAGTTCGCTGATTTTTTGCAGTGTGTAAGGGACTAGTCGTAGTGCATGATAGTTGGAAGCTGTTAGGGGCTTTTTTGGTCATCGACTTTCCTCTATTAGACATGCCATCACTTAATAACGTGTCAGAATGACTTTCTCTGGTCCAAGCATTTTTAAATGATCCTTTGTTTGGGTTTGAAAAAATGGGAAATATTCCATTACCTAAGTTTGGGGCTGTCTCGCTTTTCTTATTTCTGGCTTTCTGCTCTTTTTTCCTTTGTCTCTTTGTTAAAATTTGCTTTAAAGGCTCATCATTTCTTGTCTCATTCTCAGCTGTTGTATTGGTGACTTCACTCACTTTAGTCTTTCCAAGTGCCAGATTGTCTTCTTTGGTGGATAACGCAATTGAGAGATTTTTGTCATCCCGTGAGTTTTGATCGTGTTTTGGACTTATCAAACCATCCAACTTCAGATCCGCATTGATAAATCTTTGGTTTAAAGTAAGAATCTGTTCTAATATGATAGGAAGAGAACTCAATTTGTCCAAAACTGGTCCACAGGTGCAGGAGGATTGAGGTTGATATGTATGTGCTTGTGCTTTATTTATTAGACTATTCGAATTGTCCAACTTTGTATTTATCCCTGCAATATAGGAAGCAATAATGTTCATTAAATCAATTTGAATGTCTAACTTGTCAGATTGCATTATCAAAGTTGTTGTTGATGTTTGCAATGCTTTTAAAAGGGGAGCAACAAGATTCACAGACGCCGCATCCTTTAGGACCTTAGACATGAGTTCCTCTTTTAATGGTTCATTGTGACTTGTATTAACCGATGGTAAATGTTCCTTCCTGGGGCCCATTGGCCTTTGTAAGTGCTCTGTGAGGCACACACTGTCAAATTGCTTGGCCTCTTTGGGACTCTCCATTGCGACTTCCATGGCTGCCTCTCCGTTGCCTGGGTAAGACTCAACCAAGTCATCCATCCCTTTACTTTTGTCAAATGATTGGCTTGTGGTAGAACAGAAGAGGGCCAACTCTTCAAGGATCAGTTCCATTGATGCCGTACTATCGTGATCCAGATTTACAGTTGGATCAGTTGTAACTGAACTTGGATTTTCAATTGTTGGAGTTTTTGGAAACTGCGGTTTTGATGATCTCATAGATGTGTCCTTGGGGGTAGTGTGTACTAATTCTGCTGTTGTTATTCCACATTATTTTCCCCAAAGGCCTATTATATTGTCAGTGGTTTCCAATTGTTCGGTTTGTTTAAAGGGTTCACGAGTATCGCATGTTTGAGGACTTTGGCTCCCAGGGGCAGATGCAGATGTAGATGTTGAAAAAGCATCATTTGGCTTATCCGCCACATATTCCCCCTGGGAAGTCAGTTCAGTTCAATAAACTTTATTTCGATTCAAAAACGGAATCATAAAAGTATAAACAGATTAAAAGAAACATTACACATTACACAAATAATTTAAAAGGACCATACAGTTATGTTGACATCCATAAAACATATTATATATCCATAAGTTTGATTTGCAATACATTTGGGATACATGTAAGTTAAAAGATCACATATATTAAAAAAGAGATTTTGTAAAGTGCATGTGCAATCCATAAGGATACCAATCTACACACTGATCTCATAGATATAAATCAAAGAATATTCCATGATGATAGTCAATATCGATTTCTGATGGTGAGCGCCAGTCTAATAAAACTAAGCACAGCACTGCATATGGCTGGAGTTGATAGAGAGAGTAAATATTTGTATCCCTCTTTGTAATAGCGGGATCCAAGGGTTAACAAAACAGGCCTAATAAATCGATTTCTTGGATCTTTGTACAAAGTACAAAAAAGAATAAGATGCACAGTGTTTTGTGAAACTTTGTTATTACAGGGGCAAGGGGTAGTCTCTCACACCACCCCACTTGCTTTGGAAAAGCATATAGGAAATGCAGTGTGTTAAGGCGAAACCTAGTCAAATAAAAGCGCCATTGGATATGCCCAATATATGAAAGGTAAGGCTGCTGCTGCAACCTTCCCCTATCATATACAACGCTCTTGCTATTTCTCAACATGCCTAACCTGGTGCGATAGGCCTCTTTAATTAATAACTTGGTCTCCCTACCAACAGTTTCGGGGTTTAAATGAATATGACCCAAGCCTATCTTATAAAAGGTTTCCCTGACATATAATAACCATGGGATCTTCTCAGAATACTCAAGCTTAAGGCAATCTTGCAATATTTCCTTTGTGAGTTTCAATTCTTCAGAACTCCAAACCTTGCTCCAAAGCAGCAAGGGGGAGACATGGATAATGTCACTCACAGTTTCAAGACCCACCTCAGTATGGCAGAAGATGTTTGAGGTACCAGATGGGACAGATAAGAGGCGCTCTATAAACGTATTTTCCATGATTTGGATTTTATTACAGGTTTGTGTACCCCACACGCCCGCGTCGTATGTTGCAACAGGGATGCATTTTGCTTTATATAAGGATTTTAGTTCTGCAACCGGATTCTGACCCAATTTACTTGAGAAACGGAAAATGGCCTCTATGGATTGGGTAGCCTTTTGCACACGGGCTGATATTAGAGGATCCCAGCTCAAGGTTTTAATAAATAGATTTCCCAGGTAATTGAAACTATCAACTTTCACAATAATTGAGTCCGTCACCATAAGCCTGTGAGATTGTACCCCTTTTGGGCAGCAGACCATGGTAAAGGACTTTGTGAAGTTGACCCTTAGAACAGTCGACGGGTTGGGATGTGAATGTATATTACTAACCATCTCTACCACAGTTCCAGCTGCTTTAACTGAGTTTATCCTCATTGGGCTGACAATCCTAGTCCTATCCACATCTTTCGCCCTGCTATCAAGGGAATGAGTGGTCTAATGTCAGTCCACCCCCTCCAATCCCATGAGTGGGAAGTCATAATATTGGGGGCAATAGGAGATGATAAGCCCAAGACTCCCTCCATTGATAAAAACAATACTGCCCCGGGGTCTTTCAGAAATTGGAATCGTGAAATTGACGAGTTTTTGTTTAGGATGGCAATTGGTGATAATAATGGGTTTTGCAATGGGCTGTTTGCCTTGTTAGCATTCATTTTATCAAGTCTTTTCCGTTTAAGTACACCTCTTGAGGCTGGTATTTTGTCACCTAGTGCCTTCCTCACTTTACCAGACCTCATGGTTAGTCCTGATGGTGCTAATTCTAATGCACCAGACAACATCTTGCCTTAATCCAGCTTATGCAGACAGTATTTGAGGTTAAGCGGTGCCCCCTGCTGAAGCCCCTTTTCTACCTGCGGGACGTCTCATGCTGCTTTCCAGATAGTAAGCACTGCTGGCAGGCTTGTACTCAGCGCGCTTAATTATTATTAACCACCAGCAGATGCTTTCCAAGTCTTTCCAGGGCATTTCCATGAACGGATAGCCAGTGAACAGGAGAAGCGGTTTATCCCCTTTTATGCAGGGGGGGGGGGGGGGGTTAAGGCTTCAAGTGCCACTGTGTGGGCAACGTAACCAACCAAGCCACCCAGCTCCACGGCCACAGTACAGCACAGCCAACCTCCACAGCCTCCACAGCCTCCACAGCCTCTGCAGCCACCTCTGCCACTCCACCACACTCCCCCCTTACTCACTCCTTCTCAGCTCCTTCTCTGACCTTCTCGGCTCCACGGGGATGTCTACGAGCACACCGGCTCACCAGCACACCGGCTCACAGCTTGCTCGCAAGCCGGTCTCTCCTAGGTCCAAGGTCCATCACTCCCGCCACTCCCCCACTGCCCGCCTGCTGTGAGCTGCAACTCCGCTGCTGCAACTCCGCTGTGAGCAACGCAGGCCCCCCCCAGACCTGCCGGGCGCTCTGTAGTTAAGCGCACAGGCACAGGCACAAGTGAAGATGACCAAATAGGAGGACCCGGACGGGGGCCTTCCACGAGCTTAGCCGCAGCCTCAGCCTCCGTGAGCATAGGTAGAGGGGGGGGTTCAGGGCAGAGGCAGAGGCAGTGGCGACAGCCAAACAGCTTTACAGGGCTAAATCAAGCAGAGAGCAACCTGCTCGCAGCACACGACCGACAGCCTGCTCGCCGCCGCAGCCCGTTTCGAATGGCGTTTCTGGCGTCTTCAAACAGCTCTCTGGTGCTCTCTAGTGGAAACAAGCAACAGGTATATTTCCTGGGGTAGCAAACTGCACGCACGCAAGACGTGGTTGTCCTACTGGATCTTGACTCAGCGCAATTGTAGCTTCTTGATCAATTTCATCGTTCAACATTTTAACATAATTTGCAAACGCACTGCATTGTATGCTATCTTTACAAGCATTAAAGGAATCTTCATAGCTCTGGAAATCTCCAAGTAATTCCAGGTCTGAACGCCTTGGTTTAAATAGTTGTAAAAGTGTTAAATAGTAAAATTTCCTTTTATCTGCATTGTTGCTACTCAGCTTTCTGTGATTAATCAAATTTCCTTTTGTTTGTTTCACCAAACATCCTTCAGAACCAATGACTCCATATTTTCCATCATTGATGTTCTCTGTAGTATTCCATTTAAAAGTGTAGTTTTGTAGCACTTCATAGAGATACATGTTATCAAGATGATGACTTCTGTTTGGGTAAAATGTGTCCAACATATTCATTTTCAAAATATCTGTACTTTCTGGATCTTTTTCTGCTAAATGTTCAACTTCTTGTACAGATTTCAGTTCTTGATTTCACATTGCTGCAAGACGTAGACTCACCCAAATGATTCTTCTAGATTTAGAGTATAGACTTACAGATGATAACCGATCTGAGCATTCATATGCTCCGATCTCTCGATGGGATAACATTTTCAAACTGAAACTGTATAATTTCTTACTTAAGAGTCTTCTCGTGAGAAATCTCTTCCCACATTTCTTTCAATTTCGTATTTTCTGATTTTGTATTATAGGATGTTACATATCGAGCAACAGCAATGGAATTGTCTGCAACATACTGAATATCCATGTTAGCATTCCACAAGAACAAAATAACTGGGTTGTAGTCATTTATGTATTTTGACTCTTCATTTCTTCTTAAGTTGTAGGTATTTTTTGGAGACTTTCTTGTGATAGTATGTCGCAAAGATGACATAAAACTGTTCACTCTTCCTTTGGATATTACAGGACGTGGAAATGCAAAACGACATTTGGTGTAGAACTTGTCCTTAGATTTGTACTTTCGTCGACAGTATTTTCCACATTGGTGGCTTTGGAATCGTAAGACTTGTGCTCTTAAGTTATTTTCTTCTGTGCTTTTGGGTACATCACATGATGCATATTGTTCAATAAAACTCAAAACAGTATCATCCGCATCTGTTCCAAATCGGGGGGCGTCCTTAATCCATAACAGCTATGTATATGAGGAGCACCTCTTGCTTGATACTCCTTTCTCCAAAAAAAATTCACAACTTCCCCAAGAGGAGGATTTTTTTTATTGCAGATAAAAGACATCACAGCTGAAAAATCTATGATTAAAATACCTGCACACATTAACAGGATCCAAAGAACACAGGGGCATATTATCAAGGGATTTATCTCCGCTTTTTTGGCTTTAAAAGCCAAGAAAGCAGAGATAACATTATCTCCCTATTAGCAACAGGGTGCTAACACGCAAATTCGCATGTTAGCACCCTTTTTCTCAAAGCTTCCCCTTGCATCTCTAATGAGATGTAAAGGGGGCGTTCCAGAGAAAAATAATAGGAGAAATGTTGTTAAGCGACATTTCTCCTATTATCAAGGATTTCGCTAACCCTGTTAGTGATAAAAAAAAGCAGCGCTAACCGCAGTTAGCACTGCTTTTTTTACACCTGGTATTTTCCTGACTTAGCCATGATATCCTATGGAAGGTGGATATCATGGCTAAGTTTGTGAGCCCCTATTATCAAGCTAACTCCAAACTTCGAGAGATTATCGTTGGTTTTCCAGAGATAATCTCTCAATTGTCAGTTAGCGCGAGGATTTTTATCACTACTGAGATAAACCTTGCTAATAGCAAGTTATCTCTGCGATAATTTCCGGCGATGCTTAGCGTTAAAAAATTCGTTGCTAAGCATTGTTAGCGGTAAATATCGCTAAACGTTGGTAATATGCCCCACAATTCTCCAGGTGTCTAGTATTCAATATTTTTTATATTGGAATTTGCCTTTCGAAGAAACTCTAGCAAACCATCCCAAGCGGACTCAGCACAGCTTAGGGTCAGGAACCATGTTGGAGTTCCTAAGTTCTGTAGCATACTTTTCAGTTCTCCATGATGCCGGCACCAATATTCATTAGTCCTACGCTGACATGCCATCAGATTATTGAGCTGAGATTCTAGATGATCATCTCTCTGGTGCACTTTATCCATAAAATCTTTTGCAGATACATTTTGCAGATGTATTCCAGTTTTTAAAATGAAATTGACTGGATATGAAAGTCCAGGCAAGTCACTTTCAAACAGAAGATGAAATATATAAGGGATACATTGTCAAAATCTTGGATCTTCTGCAAATAATCTTATTGTCCGATATTCAGATGCAGGAATCTTCACAGGACGTTCATCATATCGTCCTCCTTTTCCTGTTGGAAACAACTGCGGAAAACAACGAGCTTCCAAGCTCTCTTCACATACACTCATAGGACTTCCCTTCGCTTTTTTCATTTGGAACAACTCAATAGTGTTCCCCATCACTTCTTTTGAATTAAGTGGATGCACACTGTAATGTTCATAGATTTCTTCTTATCGTTACATGTCCACTTTTTCAATTTGTCCACTTGACATCTCAGTATCTTTTGTTAAAACTATTTCTTCTTCTCCCATATAAACATTCTTATAGTATTTATTGTTTTTTTATCAAATACAATATTGCACTTTCCTAACATCCACTAACTCCTGCCAGATTTTCTTATTTTTAGTCGGCACACCATTAACAAGAATAACTAGTGGTTCACTTTCTTCACTCTCTACACCAATAGTTTCAATGTTTTTCTTTAAATCTAAAGGTAAATACACAACTCTACCTTTTAATCCTCTTTGTAAATCTGAAGGAGGCAATTTACCTGTTTTAGGCTATTGTTTGAGGGCAAACAATAGCCTGAAACGGGTGCACACATTGAATGAGAATAGACTCATACGTGTTTAAATCTATCAATTCTGGAGGAATAGCAACTAACTCTAAATTATTATACACAGCTCTAGCTGGCATTGTATTCTCATCTAATTTGTCATAATTTGTCATAACAATATTTACCAATACACTGATCAGAACCGAAATCAAATCAATTCTCTACCAACAAATAAGTTGCAAATTCCTTCCACTTATCATTATTTTCTTTTTCACTTTTTAAATACAGATCAACTCTCCTAGTCTGAATTTTATAGTGAATTTGTTGTACAACTATGTTCAACATTCTCTACAACATTTTCTTCTATTAATGTCTGAGTTTCTTCACTCTCTCCTTCAGGACCAAAGTAACAAAACTCAATATCATCACAAACCTTTTTCACATCTGATACTGACCCACGCAAAAGAACATTGTTCAACTCATTTAGGTTTAGTGCTGGTTGTTTTGCATAATACAATCTTCTCACTAACTTCCGCATTTGTGTATGATGTACTGCCAACATCTTGAAATGGTGAAAAACACTTTGACATACTTTCCTAGAAAGACAAGCCAGAGAATTATCTTGCAAACCAGTATGTTTTCTCACTCTGCAAGGGTCTAGTCCTTTCAACACCTTAATCTTTTGTTTAACACTTTTTTTACAAATGCTTGTAAGAAATTATGTAATTTATCAATAGATTATTTTTGTACACTACAAATACTACTACAATCCCAAGTGTACACTGGGGCTTTAGGACGTCTACCTAGAACTTCATCAGCTATCACTTCTTCTACATTTCTAGGAACAATTTGCACTTTGTCAATAGGACAACCATTTCTAACCTCATAAGCTCGATCACTGGTGTCAACTGCATGCAACAAATCATTGGTCTGTAAATAACTCTCTTCATTAAAAAAAGGCTCAGAACTTGAACTGTGTTTCCATTGCCCTAGGAAAATATCACAAAAATTACTTTTGTTAATTACTCTTTTCCTCTTACTTTTGACCTTCATTAAATGCATTGGTTTATCTAGTGATCGTCGACGAATTCTCATTAATACTAAAGTAAATAGTTTCCTCTTTACTTCAAAAGCCTTTTCAACAATGAATTCGTTATTCTTCTTTTTACAAAATATAGTTCTCTTTCTATATTTCTTCGTATGTTTCATCAAATTATCGACTACTCTGTTGTAAAATATTTTTTTGCGGATTTCTTTATATTGATTTTCTCTTCCTTTACTATAAGTTGTATCCTTTGTATGTATTTTGCCTTTTTTCCTTTCCTATTCTTTGCACTTTTTTTGTGCTTGGAACATTTTCACTGCTTTGCACATTTCCATTTTTTTTTCTGAATCTAGTAATATTTTTTAAGAAGTCCTTTGTGGTCTTACCAGAACATTTTCTCTTTCTAGCCACATTAAATTGGTCTTCCAATACTTGTGGTTGAGTTTTTTTCAAGTAAATATCCTTCTTCTGACCTTTTTTTCTTCTTTCTTTCTCCGGCATGATAACTTTTTTTAATGATGATAAACAGTATCTTTATAACATAATCATAAATAAATATTTATTAATAACTTTAAAATTATACTTTTTTATTACTGTACAAACACATTCTATATACATTCTGACTAAGAAATTGTAGGCCTGAAGCACAACTGTGAAGGTGGTAAGAGCAGTACATACATAGTACATAGCAGTTTGAAGCAGTTCATAACACTAAAACCTGAAGCACTGTATGAGTACATGCATATTAACTGAATGATCACAATACTAGTGTTTTAGTGTTTAGGGTAGTACGTAGTGTTTATGTAGTGTAGGGGCTCATACTAGGATTGGATTTAGAGTTTAGGGCAGTGCAGTTGTGTTTGGGTAGTGTAGGGAGTAGTGCTGAGGTAGTGTTGTGCCCCATCCTGTTCTGGTTTCACTTTTGCTGCCATTTTGTTGTTGTTGTGCCTCGGAGCCCGTCCTCTCTACCCCGCTCACGCCTCCCAGCTGATCCTCCCTCGCCCCTCCCCCCTCCAATCTCCACTTATGACAGATGCATTTGCGTGCAGCGTTCATGCGCAGCGGACGCGCCCTATGCGCGCCGAAGGTGCGCCAAAGGTAAGCCCGTCTACGCCCGTCTGCGCCTGGACCGCGCCCAGCGCCAAACCCCCTGGTCCTCGCAAATCCCACTCCACCCGCATAACGTGCGATGCTGCTTCCCTCTCGGCACTCAACCCCGGCCGCCTCCAAGACTGCTACCAAGCCGCCCCTGGACACACCCACGGACCCTTCACCTGCCACTTCTGCAAACTCGACTGCATCAAGACACACACTAAATCCACAGACTCCAAACAGAGCTCCAACTCTAACCACCTTAAGTGCATCCTGCTCAACACCCGCTCGGTCCACAGACACGCCATTAAACTTTGGAACCTATTCGACACCACATCACCGGACGTCGCCTTCCTTACAGAAACCTGGATGAACGCCTCATCAGCTCCCGACATCGCCATAGCCATTACCGGACGACTACAAGATCACCCGAAAGGACCGTACCATCCAAACAGGAGGAGGCATCGCCATCGTACATAAGAATTCCATCCGCATCATGAACAGCTCAGGCGATAACCTCGCAGCCGCCGAACACCTTCACTTCCAGATCCACACCGACCCCAAAACCACACTCAGAGGCACCCTCATCTATAGAGTACCAGAACCCTCCACTCAATTCAGCGAAGACATCACCGACTTCATCAGCCCACACGCCCTCTCATCTGAGGACTACATTCTACTGGAAGACCTCAACTTCCACCTGGAAAAGAAAAATGACAGCAACACCACCACCCTCCTGGACAACTTTGCCAATCTCGGACTAATACAACTTGTTGATACTCCCACCCACTATACAGGGCACACGCTCGACCCAATCTTCACCTCCGGCAAGCACATCTCCTTGAACCATACCACAGCTCTCCACTGGACGGACCACAGCTGCGTTCACTTCAACTACAAAAAGACCACGCTCAACAATCTCCCACAACCAATTCCCCGAAGAAATTGGAACAAAATTACCACCAACCAGCTCTTCACTTCGCTCCACAAAAACCCTCCTGCCAAATCATCGGACCCAAACCAGGCTGCCACAAACCTCACACAATGGATCACCCACAGCGCCGACGAACTAGCACCCTTGAAAGACCATCAAATCAATAAAAGTAACAAAAAAGCCCCCCTGATTCAACGATGACCTTAAGACATCCAATAAGTTCTGTCGTACCCTCGAGAAAGCCTGGAGAAAAAACCTAACCACTGACAACCTGACCACCTTCAAGAACGCCACCTGCAAACACCACCAACTGATCCGATCCACCAAGAAATCAGCATTCAAAGATCGACTCGACAACAACGCCCACAACAGCAAGGAACTATTCAACATCGTTAAAGAATTTACCAACCCCGCCGCCGGCACCAACATCACCCCATCCCAAGACCTCTGCAACTCCCTAGCCTCTTTCTTCCACAACAAAATCGCCGACATACATAACAGCTTTGAAAACCAGCCCGGAGACCAGTCCACTCCAACCACCCCTGAACCAAATCCCCCCTCTAACAACCTTTGCGCCTGGAACCCAATCACCACTGAAGACAACATCCGCCTGATGAACACCATCCACTCAGGATCGCCTACCGACCCATGTCCCTACCACATTTTCAACAAAGCAAACTCCATCATCGCACTCCATCTCCGAGACGTCATCAACTGCTCCCTCAACTCCGCTACCTTCCCGGAAAGCTGGAAACACGCCGAACTCAGCGCCCTTCTGAAAAAACCCACAGCAGACCCCACTGAACCTAAGAACTACCGTCCCATCTCGCTCCTCCCATTCCCTGCCAAAGTCATTGAGAAAGCTGTCAACAATCAGTTTGCCGCCTTCCTCGAATCCAACAAATCCCTCGACCCCTCACAGTCCGGTTTCCGAGCCAAACACAGCACTGAAACTGCACTCATCGCAGCAACAGACGACATTCGAACACTTCTGGACAACGGAGAAACAGTTGCCCTCATCCTACTTGACCTCTCTGCAGCCTTCGACACAGTCTGTCATAGCACCCTCATACAACACCTCAGCAACGTCGGAATACAAGAAAAAGCATTGGACTGGATCATCTCGTTCCTCGCCGGAAGAACACAGAGAGTCCGCCTCCCCCCTTTTAGATCAGAAGCCACCGAAGTCATTTGCGGCGTACCTCAAGGATCATCACTCAGTCCCACCCTCTTCAATGTATACATGAGTCCCCTCACATCCATCACGCGCCAACACAACCTCAACATCATCTCCTACGCCGATGACACCCAGCTGATCCTATCCCTCACCAAAGACCCAAACACCGCCAAAACCAACCTACATTAAGGAATGGAGGATGTTGCCGAGTGGATGAAGGACAGCCATCTAAAACTGAACTCGGACAAAACGGAAGTCCTAATCTTAGGCTCATCCCCCTCTGCTTGGGACGACTCAGGGTGGCCACCGGCCCTGGGAAACGCACCCAAACCAACGGACCACGCACGTAACCTGGGCTTCATCCTGGACTCCTCCCTCTCGATGGCCAGACAAGTCAATGCAGTTTCCTCATCATGCTTCAACATCCTACGCATGCTCAAAAAAATATTCCGCTGGATACCCACCGAAACAAGAAAAACGGTCACCCACGCACTAGTCACAAGCCGACTGGATTACGGCAACACCCTCTACGCCGGAACTACAGCCAAACTACAGAAAAAACTCCAACGCATCCAAAACGCCTCAGCCAGACTCATACTAAACATCCCCCGCCAGGCTCACATTTCTGGTCACCTGAAAGACCTCCACTGGCTCCCCGTCAACAAGAGGATAACGTTCCGACTACTCACCCACGCACACAAAGCCCTCTACGACCTAGGACCCGAATGCCTAAACACGCGCCTGTCCTTTTACTCCCCCAACCGCCAACTTCGTTCGTCCAATCAGGCCCTCGCTGCAATTCCGCACATCAACAGATCCACCATGGGGGGGAAGATCCTTCTCCTACTTAGCGGCCAAAACCTGGAATTCTCTACCCACCCACCTCCGCCTTACACAGAACCACCTCTCCTTCAGAAAGCAACTTAAAACTTGGATATTCGATAAATAAAGTACCTCCCTCCCCTCCCTCAAGCGCCTTGAGACCCTCTGGGTGAGTAGTGCGCTATACAAACTTCTGAACTTGAACTTGAACTTTGTGGTTCTAGACAAGCAACACTATCCCTTACATATTACCAAAACACATTTACTAGTCTACAACACTTAAGGTGACTATACACATTACACAACATTTTCTACTACTCATTAGTATAGAGTGCTTCTATCAGAACGATTCCTAAATTCACACAAGACTCACTGTGTGATTCTACACAAACAACACTATCCCTTGCATTTTACCAAAACACATTTCATAGTCTAGAATGAGTAAGGCATTTTAGTGTAGAAACTTGACTCATTTTGCAAATACATAAAAAATGACTGGTTTCTAATTCTACCAAAACATGAAAACAGCATAGTTATCTGTCTACAAACACATGAAATACACAAATGCTCATCTCAGAATGGTTTCCAAATGCACACACACTCACAATAAAATTCTACAGAAAAAAGGACTCCCTGAACTTTAGCAGGAGAAACACATTAGTCTGATTAAAATCAAAATGCACCACATACATCCCCTCACAAATGAATAACTCACCTTTTAAGTTGTTTTATTGAATAAGAAGTATGTCAGTCACACACCAGATTTTCTTATACAAAATATCTCTTCTGTACACCTCTCACCAGATCCAAAGAATGGAAAAGTCTCCCTCCCATTTTGAACACATATACAGCTGAACATCAAATCACATTGATTCCCACGTTAATTCAAAAGCAAACACACATTGCTATAGGTTACAATGATAGATTTCTATGATAGAAAAACAGACATTTGAGGTGAGCAGATCTAGAGTGTCGCTGGTGTTGAGAGTGCTCTAAAAGGGGCTGCTTTCCACCTAAACTTGAGAACTACCCAGAGTTCTCTCCTTCTTTTTTGCATAATTTATGCGTCACTCTATGCCTGAAAGGGTTTTGTTTTGACTTAATACTGGGTGCTCCCTTGTGTCTGGACAAAGCTATACCTCTCTGATGAGCTCTAATTAGAGTGAAACACTGTGTCAGGGGTTGCTTTTACTCATTTCAGGTTGGCTTGAGTTGGTATTTCACTAATTCAAAGCTGTAATATTGTGCCTGGAGTGATAAATGGCTTTTGTAATTTTACAGCTCGGCAAGGACAGCACTGTACTGTCCTATGCTTAAAGACTTTGCTGTATAAATTGCAAAAGCCTTTGTCATTTTCTATCTCGGCTTGGATAGCACTGTGCTAATCCTATGCTTAAAAACTTTGAGAGAAAAACAGACATTTGAGGTGAGCAGATATAGAGTATCACTGGTGTTGAGAGTGCTCTAACAGGGGCTGCTTTCCACCTAAACTTGAGAACTACCCAGAGTTCTCTCCTTCTTTTTTGCATAATTTATGCGTCACTCTATGCCTGAAAGGGTTTTGTTTTGCCTTAATACTGGGTGCTCCCTTGTGTCTGGACAAAGCTATACCTCTCTGAAGAGCTCTAATTAGAGCAAAACACTGTGTCAGGGGTTGCTTTTACTCATTTCAGGTTGGCTTGAGTTGGTATTTCACTAATTCAAAGCTGTAATATTGTGCCTGGAGTGATAAATGGCTTTTGTAATTTTACAGCTCGGCAAGGACAGCAAGGACAGCACTGTACTTGTCCTATGCTTAAAGACTTTGCTGTATAAATTGCAAAAGCCTTTGTCATTTTCTATCTCGGCTTGGATAGCACTGTGCTAATCCTATGCTTAAAAACTTTGATAGAAAAACAGACATTTGAGGTGAGCAGATCTAGAGTGTCGCTGGTGTTGAGAGTGCTCTAACAGGGGCTGCTTTCCACCTAAACTTGAGAACTACCCAGAGTTCTCTCCTTCTTTTTTGCATAATTTATGCATCACTCTATGCCTGAAAGGGTTTTGTTTTGATATATATATATATATATATATATATATATATATATATATATATATATATATATATATATATATATATATATATATATATATATATATACATACATATATATATATATATACATACATTTATACACGTAATTTATTCAGCATATTAAAGTTTAAAATAATAATATAATTACAAAATAGTTCTAATTATTAATGTAAAATAAAATATTACATACATATAGCCTGAAACGCGTCATGGTTGGTTGCACCAGAAAAATCTGCAAATAAAAATCAGTTACCTGAAGTTCGTGGTCTGTCTCCTGCTTCCCCGGTTCTATGGGATTGGAGGTAGTAACTTGGAGTCTCAGCACATATATATATATATCTATACTACTATTATAAAGAGAGCACTTGCACCTTTTGGCCAGGTAAACTCGGGAACCACAGCGCCAATCTACACACCCGATACATCTATGAAAATGTCAGGGTGTATAGATGGACATAGGCGACATTAAATTAAAAAAACGTAAATTAAAAAATTTTAATTTGTAAACAAAATAGTCCCTTAAAACAAGTGCTGGCCGCGAGGTAGCGCTGATCGCGACCTACACGAAACGTAATGACGATATGCGGGGAGGAGCGGTGACTTGCGGCGAGGAGTGGCGGTAAAGTCCGGAGCGGGCGGTTCAGGTAAGGCAAAGGCAGGCGAGAGGCGGGAGGTGGGAGGCGGGCGGCGGGAGGCGGGCGGGAGGCTCAAGGCTCAAGGCGCGAGGCTCGAGGCGGGAGGCGGTATGTGGTAGGCAGTATGGCCAATGTCGGGGCGGGCGGCGGGCGGGAGGCTCAAGGTTGAAGGCTGAAGGCGGGAGGCGGGAGGCGGGAGGCGGGAGGCGGTATGGCCAATGTCGGGGCTGGAGGCGGGAGGGATGCGGTCTGGGCAATGTCGGGTGGGGATTGCACAGAGGCTTAAAATGCTGCCCCCAGCCCTCTTCTGCCCCGGGCAAAGCCGGGGCGGGCTGCTAGTATATATATATTAAGCAATTCTTCAGACCTCCACAGAGCGTGGCGAAAGAAGAGACAGATCCCACGGCTTCAGGCAAGATGTTTTTTATTTTTTACCTTCCAAGTGACGCGTTTCGAGTATCAAGTACTCTTGTTCACACACCTGATTGCCGTGCTAGCTTGCTTTTTTAATGCTGTGTTTCCCTGACCCCTCCTATGGGCCACACCTCCTATAGTGAATCACATGACCAGGTTCATGGACATAGAAACGGTACATAGTACATATGGGATTCAGGAAATGGCATGTCACGTTCTCCAAATTTTTCAAGCGTGCCTGTAAAATGTATACATCTCATAAAACAACTCACATTGTTTTTTCTGCGTACATTAGTCCCATAATTACATAATGTTATAAAATCACATTAAAAAATAATAATAATTTGATGATTGCACAAATTTCATTTCAAACAAATATCCTTACTGCATGAATGCAGATACCAATGGTACATAAAGTGACTAGTGCATATAGTGAATATATATATCTACTTTCAAAAATATATAGACATTAATACAAAACCAACAAAAAAATAAATACTTGTTAGACCCGGGACCCCGGGCTGGCCAAGGCTCACGCCAAAGTCAGTCAGAGACCACCATGTCTAAGGTCAGGGAAAGGGAGTTACTCACCAATATAACCCCTGCTCACCCTCTAGGTAATGTGACGCGAGCAGCAAGGCTAATCTCGAAGGCGATGTGTAAAGCGTTTGCGCGCGCACCCAGCAACAACACCCAAGGCCCACCACAAAGGAAACTCCACACAAGGTTATATAAAAAATAGCCTTTGTATTATAGTAAAAACACATTATATAACACACACACTTTACAATGTGCCAACAGGCACGGGCAGAATTTACAAGGGATTATGTACAGGACAGGGCCACATGGACCACTGTCAGGGGTAAGCACTTGTTAGAAATAATACTTGTAGGTATAACACTTAGCACATAAACATATAATGACTGTAGCACTAAAATAGTAAATGTAGCACACAACCAGTAATCACTGGTAAGGGTAAATACCTCCTACGCAACCCTAAACACTGTAAGAAAATCACACAGGGAACTAGGACTTTATCATCAGGACCTATAGAAGGAAAACCATCACCTAAGCAGGTCACTTTTAGCAAAGGGGATAAAACATAAAACACATTGCACATGAGGCATTAGAGCACCTTCAGAGGTGCAGGTAGAACATTTGTGCAGGAATCAAATAAGCAGTAAATCACAATGCGCAGGGTGCATATAGCACAACTCTAGAACTGTCCCTCAGGCCAACTGGCCTTGCAAGGGCTGAAATGCCCTGAGTCCAAATGTCAGGGAGGCTGCGCAGACAGCCAAGAACACAAAGCCTAAACGTAGCAACTGTCCACTAAGTGCTGGACAGTTGTAAATAATGATAATGCCAACGTTGGAGCCTTGTGGGCTCAAGAACACATTGGGGTGGAACACCACGTGGGAGCCTCGCAGGGCTCTGACCAAAGCACTCGTGTTCCCAAGAGCCTCGCTGGGCTCTAAATAAACAAAATGGCGCTGTGAGCCTTTCTGGGGCTCTAAACAAATATGGGCAGGAGCCTCGGGCTCTGAATCAACTGCGGGCACGTGGGAGTCCCTCTCGGGGGACTCGGGAACATAGAATGGTGCTTCAAGCCTCGCAGGCTCGTGAATACAATAAAATGCCCAAAGTAACGTAGGAGCCCCGCTGGGGGGGGGCCCGAACACAAGATTAGCCCCTGCGAGCCTCTCGGGGCTCGAAGAACACTGGGCCTCACTCAGGCCAGGCCCGCACACTGGAGGGGAGGGGAGGGCATCGGCAATGTGCCCCGACGCCCTCCTCCCTTCCCTCGCTCTCCCGGCCCCACTCACTGGCTCCTCCTGGACAGCGCTCTCCTCCTTACATGGGAGCCTCGTTCCCTGCAGCACTCCGGCGGTCGTCCGGTGCTGCGGGCGGGGCTCCTCTCACTCAGGGGAAGCCTCGGCAAGACACGGCAGGCTACTTCCTGCTCCTTCGCTCTTCCCCCCGATGACGTGGCGGGAGTCTCGGCCGGCTGGGCCAATCCGGTGGTTCTTTGTCCTGGGCTGCGGCGGTGATCATCGAGGGGCAATGCCGGGTGGGCACCGGCGGGTTTAAAATAGCAATAAATCGAGGTGGGCACTCGATAAGTAACTATTGAGCACAGCAAATTCAGCAAATGCCGGGTGGGCACCGGCTGGACAACCAGAGCGCTCCCAAGCGCTCTAAAGGCAAAATCAAGCACTATTGAGCGTAGGGGCAAAGATAAAGCGCTCCTAGCGCTGTAAGTCAAATAAAAGCACTGGCAAAGTATAGCTCCAGCAAAGGTCTGGAGGCAGGCAGGGGGGCAAGGCTGGGCTCAGAGCCAGCTCACTGGCTCTCTAGGCAGGGAGACAATCCAAGTGGCGGTCCTCCTGGCCCTAGCATCAGCAGCCGCCCCCTCAGCTAGGATCCAAAAGCAGAACAACATGTATGGGGACACAGCCCCTTCTTATACTGTAAATTCCTTTGTCTGTAGGTGCAGGGTGGGGGGAAACCAGTCGCAGCTGGTTTTGAAGCACCCTTGATGGCCCAGCCACCCATTTCATTCACTGGCAGGGCTAGGGTCATCAGTCGCACCACAGGGGGTGGAGCCATCATTGTGTGGGAAAAGTCCAGCCCCATCAGGGACCAGGTGCACTCCTCCCCAGCCATCAACATGCTAATCTCACACTCACCACCGGGCAGACCCATCCAGACTTCCTGGAGCCAGGCTCACCAGCCAGCTCCAGCCAATCACACGCCAGGCATATTTTATACTAATATGCCAACTCCTAGAAGTGGCACTTCCGGACAAGACACACTCATGCCACATACATCATTGCGATGTATTCATTCTCACGAGCTCGCACATACCAAATTCGAGTCTGCACTCCCCACGCATCAGGAACTATCAGGGACACACACATTCCCCATGCATCCCTATGGGAGAGCAGGCCAGCCTAACTACATGCACACACTTTACTCTGGGACACAGGGAAAAAGTGCGCACAGACCAAAAATCATCAACACAGATCATATATTAAAAGCAAAAAGATTAGGGGTGAACTTGCCAGAAGGGCCAAGTCCAACACAACCCCCTTCCAGCCAAAACGCAGGGCAGACCAATCACCACCGTGATGGGCTTCCCTGCTTGGGGCGATAAAACACGGACGTGGGCCCGCAACTGCAGGGACACCCTCCTGTTTTGTGCCACGGTGAACCCCTGGGGTTCTTTCTAAAACTATGGTAGGGACTAACTGGGCTACCCCACTGGTACTCTCCAGCTGCCCTCGGCCAGGACCAGGCCCTAGGCCACCCAGGTGCCACTGGTTCCTGCCTACTCACAAAGTGGGGGGTAGTAACCCCTGGCACATAATAGCCATTCTCCAATCTTCCTGCCTGCAAGACAGGGCTAGACTGCCACTGGTTCCCCATCCTAAGGTCTACAACCTCAGGCGGACCAGGAGTCCCTCAAAACTAAGCATGGGCGTATTTTGCGAATTCGCGATCCGCGAATTTGCGGATTTCCGAATTAGCGATCCGCAAAATTCACGCGAATTTGCGGAATTTTGTTTTTTGCGTGTTCGCGGGGTTTTTTGCGTGTTCGCGGGGTGTTTTGCATGTTCACAGGGCTTTTTGCGTCTTCGCGAGCCGCTTGCATAGCGAAGTTACCCATGCAGTCGTTTATGGGAGAGGGAGAGAGAGATAGATAGATAGATAGATAGATAGATAGATAGATAGATAGATAGATAGATAGAGAGAGAAAGAGAGGGAAAGAGAGAGGGAGAGAGAGAACGAGAGAAAGAAAGAGAGGCCGGATCTCTGAAGGGCCAGATTCCTGAGTTGCCCCTACAGAACATACAGCTTTTTATTTGTAGCAAAATGCATATGAAAATTGTGCTGTAAAGGTCTCTTTTAGTTTAACCCCTCCTGACAACTCAAAATGGGTGTATTTGCCATCCTCTCCCTTCTTCCTGGTTTTTATATCTGCAAGTGCTTCCTGATGAGGTTTAATTCCTTGGACAGGTTCCTCGTTGCCTACTTGTAACTATTCTCTGACCCTGCTTCAAGGGTCAGAGCAGGGTCAGAGAATAGTTGCAAGTAGGCAACGAGGCGCCAGGAAGCAATTAGCAGCAGGTGTCCAAGTTGAAGTTAATTTGTTTGTAACCCTTTTGTAAAAGGTTACAAAGAAATTAGGTTCAACTTTTGCACCTGCTACTGTAACCCTTGCTTGGCTGAAAATTCGTCCCCGCTGATTCGCGGATTTTACCGCGATTTCGCGAGATTCGCGGATCGCGAAATCGCGGAAAATCCGCAAATTCGCCCGCGAAACAGATTTTACGCCCACCCTTACTCAAAACACCGTTCTCCCAACCTAGGGTTTAACCCCTCAGGTGGTACCGGGGTCAGAGGTGGGCTCTCCCACCCTCTGCACCCCCTTCCAAAGTCCTGCTCTCTCCCAACCGGGGCGGTACCTCTGGAGAAAGAACTGGTCAGGACACTGATTACAGTATTCCCACCCTTCAGGTCAGGCAAACCCTGAACCTTGACCTCCAACCTCCGTTCTAGAACCTTTGGTGGAATCACTGCCTGGCACTCCAGGACTTCTGGGGATTCACATTCTATCCCCCAATCACTCTGTTCTCTGGACGTCTGTACCCTCCCTACTGGAGCAGTACTACCAGACTCTATAACCATAAAAGCTCCGCTTACAGATGCTCCAGGTCCTCTACACACTAGGAGATCTCCCTCAAGTGAACTAACAGGTAAGCTTAGGTCCCCACCCTGGTGTTCCCTAAAGAAACCATCCAGGCTCTGAGGCAGGGCTTCGGGAGTAAAGCTGCAATGAGGCCAATTGTGATTCTAAAATCTGCGAAAACCAGCTGCAGGCCTGCAATTCACACCTGTCATGCGGGAAAAATCACCATAAAAGTAGAAAAGAACCTGACAAACAAATGCCAAACAACAGCAAAGCACAATGGATGTTGCCGGAGCAAGTATGGAGGAGAACCAGAACCCCACAAGCCCCCCAGAGAACCTGCCTGGGACCTCGGGGTCAGGGAAGTTGAAGGAGAAGAAGAGTAGGAAGAAGCACTTCAGTCCGCAGGAAAACAAGATCCAGATATCGGAGGTGGTCGAACAGCATCAACAACTGTTCGTCACCTCCACTGTGTCATTGGCAACCAAAAATGGATTATGGCAGTCCATCGTGGACAAGGTGAATGCAGTGGGAGTGCTGAAGAGGACAATGGAAGCGGTCAAGAGGCGCTGGAATGACGTGAAGTGCAAAACCAAGCTGAAACACACCAACAACCGGAAGGCAGCAATGCAGACTGGAGGTGGGAGTCCTGCGTCACAGAAGGAGCTGGACGATATGGAGGAAATGGTGTCCACAGTCAGCATTGGGGGGATGGTGACGGGAGTTGGGGGACCGGACACTCCTCAACATGAATGGACACAACAGCAACAGGGTGAGTAATGACCAGGGACTGGGGGACGGGGGAGATGGCCACAATGTCACACATGCACCATTGAGCTTAATTAATTAATTAATTAATTGTGGGTTTCTAACGAGCTAGAATCGACTCCTGAAGGAGTATGTCTGCGCAGTAGACCGCTGGGGAACCCATCCTGGCTTTCCCTGTGAGATGGTCCCTACAGGGTATCTCCAAGGTGAAACCAGGCATCCCAGGCGCATGTTGGGGGCCGTTGTGGAGATGAGGCAAGCTAATGCCCAGAGTTGCCGAGTGTGATCCCCTGGTTAGAGTAGGCACCGAGGTGAGAATTATCGAGTCAGCTGACCCTGGTCCACGACCCTGCCGCGTCGGGAATGGAACCCTGGTCCCGGGACCTCCTCTGCTCCCAGGTCTGCCGCCTCTAACCAGTGAGCCATATCACTCCACTTGTTAGTACATCTGCAAACAAACCATGCCTCAGACCCCAACTCCCCCCAAGAGACCAATGAACCCAAGTATGCATCTCAGCACTGTATAAGCACAGAAGAAGGCAAAGGCGCATTGCAGAAAAAGGGGCAGCAAAACAGAGCAGCAGGGGCCACCCCCTGAAATGCAGCACACACACATAACATGCAGAGCACAGCAACACTGACAACAATGTGGCACAAACCGCAACACGTCCACAACAGAACACAGGACACAACTGGTGCTGACTGGGTGTAGACACTTGCCAAAAACAAATGGCATTTCAGGGAAATGTGAGATGACAATGTCCAAGTATAAACACACACACTCTGTTGTCAAAATGTCCACTGTCCCTCATCAAATAGGCAGCTCCTCCCAAACATTCACGACGTACACAGTCATGCAGTCTGTATGTAAACATGTAAAATGCGACAATACACATGTGAACACATTGGTAAACTACATCTACCCTTCACATTGCAGAGGGACAATCAACACCTCCTGCAGAGCAGCCCCACCCTCTCTTCTCTGATGACGAAGAGGACCACCACAGCTTCGACTCCAATGCCCTCCAAGAGTTCATTGACAGCCTCTGCAGCCCACCTCCAGGAGCAGGGCAGCCCAGCTGCAACGGGGACACCCTACCCCCTGCACAGACCACACAGCAGGCAGCACCCACCACCACGGCTGCCTCCCAGGACCCCCACAAAGAACACATGGTCTTACAACGTAGCTGGTTGAACAGGTGCGGTTGGGCTTCGACCGCATGGCAGACTAACTAGATGTCATACATGGGTGTCTAAATCCCATCAGGGACCACTCACAGTCCCTAACAAACACCCACAGTCCGCTCCCTGCTCTCCAACGAACCATGGCTGACCTCGCCAGAGTCCTGACTCAGAGACAAGAATGACTGACTAGTCAGAGTGGCTCCAGCAAGCTCGCCCAGGAGGTGGGAAACATGTGGAGGCTCATTGAGACCATGGAGCTGGCCAATGCGGAAAGAGCAGCTGCCACAGCTGCACACCAGCGAGTGGTAGCTGGGTTTCTCAATAACCTCAATACCATCCTCATGGCATTGCTGCCACAAGGCCTAGCACTGATGCATGCTGCTGCTACCGCTACATCCACATCTCTGCCCCCTGAAGTGTCAGTGCCAAACAGTGCGGCAGACATTCCAACTCCGGCCCCTGAGGTTTCACTGTCACAGAGTTCTAAAGAAAGGCCAGCACCACCCACACGTGAGGCACATGGAACAACAGAGGATGAAGAGGCGGGTGAAAGCGCCATTGTGGTAAGAAGGACGCAGTAGCATTCATCTCCACCATCTGGCCGGTTTTAGCTTGGTTCTGCCCTCTGCATCATCACCTTCCACTATTCCCCAATGCACTCTGCGACACTCACCTTGGACCTTTGAATAGGCTGCATATTCTGTTTGATTGTCAATGACACAGAAAACAGACTGCGGACTGAACTCTTCCTCTTCCTTTGGACTTGTCATTCCCTGAAGGACTGTGGCTGGCCCTTCACGGGCCAACATTGTAAAGTGGGGTTTGCATGGCCCTGTACTGCTCCAGATGCAACATTCCACTGAATGTGCATTAAACATTCCGAATCACACAGATGTGTTTTGTCTATTGTCTTTCAAGTCTGGTAGTATTGATGAATGTAGGGTCAGTGAATTCTCCCTATGTTCATGTGGCTCATGTCGTTGTACTTGGGTCACAGGGTGACACATTGCCGAATGTTGACCAGGTGGCACTGACCCTACAACAGCGACACATGCATTTGTTACTTCATTGTCCAGCCCCATACGGTACCACACCCAGAGTCCCGGGGTCATTATTCAAACACTTACGCTGGACTGGCATACGCCAGGCCATCCCACTACTCTTACGCTCCAGGTGGGACAACAACGCTACATGTGCCAGGAATTCCCTGTAGCGATCTGCTGATCACAGGTCTAGTTCTCAGCATGCCACAGCCACTCCCTCACGGCTTGTATACACCCAAACCACACCCAGCCAGCACACAGGACATGAGACCCTGCCAATAAAAAGGGCCTGGCGCACGTGCATGACACCATTTGCAACCTCTCCGTTTGGTGTGGATGTAGGCATGGGGGCCCAGGGGCTTGTGACATCACATTCCGCAGGCCCGGACGTGACATGATGGCCTCTACACCACGATACCCAATCATAGAGGGTCCATGACTAGCGGGGCACAGATTTGGTGGCAAAGGATACACTGCGGCTGGCACAGGCACACCGCCACGGGACAGTGACTTTCGGTGCACTGAGATAGGGGCACATTAAGTGCTGAGTGGGTGTGCAGCCAACGATGATGCCCCATCCCAGCGGTCAGGACGGCTCAGGTTTTGTGTGCCCTGTGTAGCCCTGAGCCAGCCGGCAGCACGGGCCTATTGCCATGTGGCGTCGCCTCTTGGAGCACAGAGTTAGTGGCACCTATGAGGCTGAGCGGGAGTGCAGCCTGCAATGATGCTGGGTGCACTGGTATGTCATCTGCCATGGCAAAATCGAAAAAATGGCAGGGGCGGGCATGCACCACTAGGCAGCTGGAGGGGCTGAGGTGCAGCTGTGTGTGGGGGCAGGCATGCACTGCTGGGCAGCGAGAGGGGCTGGGGTGCAGCTGTCTGGGTGCGCAGGGGCAGACAGGCGGTGATGTCACATGCAATTGAATGTACTTTGCCATTCTGTATCTGGACTGTTTCAGATGATAGGTCTGTCTCAGATGTGGAACCCTTGAACTGCACTACATACCGGCACGTGGTTGGAGACACACCGGTGGCAGCGGGTGAGCAGTGTGGCCTGGCTGCGCAGTGTTGTCACTCTCTCCCTGTCCATCTCTTCTGTTATCTGTGTCTCTCTCCCCTTCTCTGTCCATATATCTCTCTCTCCCTCTCTTTCTCTCTCTCTCTCCTTTACTCTTTCTGTCCGTCTATCTCTCTCTCCCCCTCTCTGTCCATCTATCTCTCTCTCCCCCTCTCTGTCCGTCTATCTCTCTCCCCCCCTCTCTGTCCGTCTATCTCTCTCTCCCCCTCTCTGTCGATCTATCTCTCTCTCCCTCTCTCTCTCTCTCTCCTTTGCTCTCTCTGTCATTTGATGTGTGCAGGACACATCTTCTCTTCATGATTTTGTCTTGCAGGCTGTGACCTACGGAGTGTCCCGAGGGGTGCCGCCATGTGTCTTCATTTATGTTCTGTGTTTGTTTTAATACTTTTTCATTTGTTGTTTCGAAGGTGACTGTGTGATGCTCATTTTTTGTGCCAGCACATGCATGTAACCAGATGTGATTGTGCAACATCAGGTGGAATATTTTGTTCATGATTCTGTGTAGTTGATATGGCATGTCTTTGTCCGGGGGGTCCTGGGGTGGGGGTGGGTCCTGGGGGTTGTAGCGGTTGGTGTTGTGGCCCTCTTGGGTGTCCAGGCTGCATGATCAGTGGCTCCATGGCATCTGTTGTTCTTCAGGTGTGGCTCTAGGCTGGGCTACCGTTTTTGGTTCGACTTTACACCAGGTCAGAGCAGGTGTTAATTTCCTGCTGCTAATGCGCCTTATAGCATGTTTTATGATCATACCGCCAATCTGGCTGGTCGTTGAGAATGTTGCGGAGTGGTGTTGTTGTGGATTTTTGCTCGGGAACGCCTACTCTGCATCTCATTAGCAATAGTTGCTGGGGTCATTTGTGGCGATGTTTTTTGCGGCTGCTATCGCAGGTAAACTGGTGCTACGGGCTGTTAGCACCAGCTTGTGCATGGGGCGATACATTTATTGCAACTTTGGCTGCGATAAAGTGCCGTTAACTCAGCAATAGCTCCTTGAGAATGTGCCCCTTGGTGTTTCCCCTGTTTTTTCGAGGACAATTTGTGTTGACGTGGCTTTCACATTCTTGGTCTTCTCTTGCACCTACAGATAGGCATGGAAGAGTAGGGCCAGGTCACATGAAAAGTCCATGTCATTGAGATGCATCCAAGGGGTCCAGTATATCCCATTTCTTCTCCTTGCTGTGGATGTCTTCATAGCCAGCAGGAAGAGAAAAGGTGTGACCTAACAACACCGGTGGTCTATGGTCCTCACTTGGAAGGCTTCTGTGAGTTGTCCTCCATGGACTATCTTGCAGGTCATTTCCATTTCAGAGTTCTTGATTATTCTTACAAGTTTATCTGGTACACTGTAGTGATGGAGGAGTTTACAAAGGGGCTCTTTGTCCAGGCTGTTGAAAGCCTCTCATTGTCAATGAAATTGACATAGGCCGGGGAGTTCCATTCCATTAACGCCTCAATGATGATGCGCAGTGTTGCAATCTGGTCTGTGCAGAATCTACCTTTGTGAAAGCTTGCTGTTCTCGTAACTGAACATCGACTTGTTCCTTCATTTTGTTCAGGGTGACTCTGTGAACACTTTGCCTGGGATAGACAGAAGAGTTATCTCTATGTAGTTTGTGCAGTTACTCTGGTCACTTTTCTTGGGGATCTTGATGAGATATTAAAATTCAAAGATTCTGCCAAACATGGGGTAGAGCATGTTTACTGATCGTTCAATGTCTGCCTTCAGTGTTTCTATGGGAATGTTGTCAGATCCTGCTGCCTTCCCATTTCTCAGATGTTTGAAGGCTTGCCATATTTTTTCCTTGGTTGGTCTTCTGCAGTTGATTGGCAACTCCTTGTCAGCTGTTTGATTGTTTGGTGGAGACTGCTGCACAGGCTGGTTCAGCAGTTCTTTAAAGAGCTCCACCCACCCATCTTCGCTGTTGACCTTCATTAAAATGATAGTCTTTCCAGCTTTGTCTTTAGCAGGTCTTTCTGGCTTCATGTATCTTCTGGAGAGCTTCCTTGTTATGTTGTAGAGTTCTATAACGTCTCCATGGCTTGCTGCTTCCTAGGCTTCTGTGAATCCCAATGAATCATCACATGTCTGCTCTTAAGCTTCTCTTTGCTTTAATGTTGTTTTTGGTGTATTCTCCTTGATCTTTTTCCACCTAAAGAAAAAGAGGATCGGCATGAACGTTATCCAGTGCTATGCACCTACAATTGACAGCAAAGAATAGGATAAAGAAAAGTTTTACAACATACTCCATTCCATCCTTGAGAAATGCCATGAGCGAGACATCAGCATACTGATCCGGGACCCAATGCGAAGACTGGAAGTGACACTACTGGATACGAGTCATGGACGACAATATCAGGAATTGTTGCAGATCTCTGTGTCCTGAACAGTCTGGTGGTAAAAGTGTATCTCCACACAAGAGAGTATGCAAGGCAACGTCGGTGCCACTATACTATTCAACAGAGAATGAGACCGACCATGTCTGCATTGCCAAGAAGTTCCCGCCGTCCCTGAAGGATGTGAGAGTGATAAGTGGAGTAGACGGGGTGTCAGACAATCACCTTGTCAGGGACAGCGAAAGCTGAAGCTGAACAAAGATGGATGGAACTGACAAACCAACACCAGCTATAAAACACCACCCTCCTCAAAGATGCATAGAAATTGAGTGAATACTCAATCACCCTCTGTAACAAGTTTCAAGCCCTGCAAGAACTTGACAGAGACCCAATATATAGTCAGTGGGAAAAGATCAAAGATACAGTGACATCAACCAGCCAGGATATACCAAGTCCCAAGAAACACCAGTATAAAGAATTGTGTACCCCGAGACTCTCAACAAAGTACAAGAGAGAAAGGAAAAGAAAGCTGCAGTCAACACCAGCCAAGCACGAGCATAAAAAGCAAACGCTCAAGGCGAATACACCAATCAATCAATCAATTACAGCATTTATAAAGCGCGCTACTCACCCGGGAGGGTCTCAAGGCGCTGGGGGAGGGGGTATGCTACTGCTTGAACAGCCAGGTCTTGAGCTGCTTTCTGAAGGAGAGATGGTCCTGGGTTCGCCGAAGGTGGGTGGGAAGGGAGTTCCAGGTCTTGGCTGCCAGGTAGGAGAAGGATCTTCCTCCGGCGGTGGCTCTGCGGATGCATGGTACGGTGGCGAGGGCGTGGCTGGTTGATCGTAGCTGGCGGGTGGGCGTGCCGAAGGTCATGCGGTCGTTGAGGTACTTGGGGCCCAGGTCGTGGAGAGCCTTGTGTGCGTGGGTGAGGAGTCTGAATGTGATTCTCTTGCTGACGGGGAGCCAGTGCAGGTCTCTCAGGTGTCTGGTGATGTGGCTGTGTTGGAGGATGTCCAGGATGAGTCGTGCGGAGGCGTTCTGGATGCGCTGGAGTCTTTTTTGAAGTTTGGCTGTGGTTCCGGCGTAGAGGGTGTTCCCGTAGTCCAGTCGGCTGGTGACGAGTGGCTGGGTGACGGTTTTCCTGGTTTCAGTGGGGATCCATCTGAAGATCTTGCGGAGCATGCGCAGGGTGTTGAAGCATGAAGATGAGACGGCGTTGACTTGTCTGGTCATCGACAGGGAGGAGTCCAGGATGAAGCCCAAGTTGCGTGCGTGGTCCGTTGGCTTGGGAGCGGTGCCCAGGGCCGGGGGCCACCAGGAGTCGTCCCAGGCGGAGGGTGATGATCCCAGGATGAGGACTTCCGTCTTGTCTGAGTTCAGTTTAAGGCGGCTGTTCCTCATCCAGTCTGCGACGTCTTTCATCCCTTCGTGTAGGTTGGCTCTGGCGGTGGTGGGGTCGTTGGTGAGGGAGAGGATCAGCTGGGTGTCGTCTGCATAGGAGATGATGTTGAGGTCGTGTTGGCGTGCGATGGCTGCGAGGGGGCTCATGTAGACGTTGAAGAGGGTTGGACTAAGTGAAGATCCTTGTGGTACGCCGCAGATGACTTCGGTGGCCTCGGATCTGAACGGGGGAGGCGGACTTTCTGGGTTCTTCAAGGCGAGGAATGAGATGATCCACTCCAGTGCTTTCTCTCGGATTCCGATGTTGCTGAGGCGCTCCAAAACCATCACAATACTATTACTAGTGCTTGAAATGGAAAAATAGAAGTACATGTACTCTGTATCAGAGTACCTGCTTGTTTATGAAAAGTGCTGGTACTCTCCAATTAATAGTATTGCATTTCTCTTGAGAAGTGCCAATACTCTCCCTCTCAAAATAAAAAAAAATGCCAGACAGTACCGGACCATTTAAAGCACTGACTATTAACTAATAATACAATTATTAAAGCACATTAAACTAACTAAAAACAATATTTCATACAACTAAATTAATGGAAACAAGATTAAACAAAATTATATTCAAATATCTTTTCTTCAATATTTTGGGAGAATACCTGATGCACATGTGCTATGCTATGTGAAATAAGTGCTATTTGATTAGTTGCCAATCTGATGTGTTTTGAGGTAAGAGGGTACATCCAGTACTCAGCCCAAAATGGAAGCCAGTAAAGAACATGAAACAAGAAATGAGTTTATAAACAAATGTGCAGAGGAAGGGTTTTGTATACTTGAAGGAGCCTGGTACGATTCAAATGGGCTTACTCAGAGTTTGGACAGACAGGTTCTTAAGCTAAAAATGTAAAACAGAACCGTGTATGCCGGACTTGTGGTTCCTTCGCTCTGTTTAAAGTTGGGTGAACAGCTTTGTTTCCAACAGTCGAGCCTTCCTGGCCTTCCAGCAGAATCCCTTGACCACCTGCCCATCCGACCATGGGCTGTTAGCCAATGGAGGTAGACCTCCCGCCCTATTGAGGTAGGACGCTTGGATGTCATTTTTACCTGTCCCGGCCTGCTAGGGGAAGTCTGGGGGTCCAAAACACAGACAACATGAAAATGACCCTTACAAAATGGGAGAAAACTTCCTGTGTGTCTAGAACGATCTTTTTTTTAAACTGTCCCTTACATAATAGGAGTAAACTTGCTGTGTGTTTAGAACGTTCTGTTTTTTTTGTTTTTCCAAAGCAAACTCCTGTTGGGGGAGTTTGTTTTTGAAACACAAAACACCGTGCTTTAAAGACAATTTGAACCTGTGTATGTGTACATTTGTTTACATGTGCTGAAGGCACACATATCTCTGATCTCTACATTAAATACGGCAGGCGGTTCTCCACCTTGCCTGCGGAGTCTGCCCGTCCATTGATCAGGTGCAACGGAGCACAGCCCGACAAACCAAAGATGCCTCAGTGCGTCACTGCGCGGAGGGAGAACAATCGCAGGAATGCAGACTTAATTAGGTGCCTTATGTTTCGCAGTAGATACGCTAAGGACTTGGCGTAGCACTTTACATCGCAGGAAATGATGACGAAGATAGGAGCGTTCCATTCTTCAATTAATTACATGTTTCAAACATTCAGGGTCGCTGACTGAATGCCATTTCCGTCTTCCGGGACCTCCTTGAGTCACAGAAGGACAAGAGGTGCTGGAAGGGCGATGCGGGCTACCTATCTGCACAGAAACACTTGTCAAGTCCCAGCTTCCTGGGTGGCCTTGAAGCATTTAGAGGGAAATCAAAGCAAGCATGGTCTGACAGCACGCCAGCTTCGCGTGTCTATTCTTTCTAAAGAGCCTTGCTGCTGGTGAGTCAAGCCTCTTAGGGACAAGATTGATGGATGTACAGGAGCCCAGTCACAATGATATTGCATAACAAACTCGCCTGTTAATACTAACAGTTCAATTTCATAAAAAAAAGAATAGCAGCGCGTCTTTAAATATATTTAGCTGAGTGTACTTCGTTTGCTCAGTGGCTCAGTGGCCCCGGGAGAGCATGTTCGATCTTGACAGGCTGGAGAGATGAGCTTGGATCAACCCCAAAACACGTTCAAACATCTGAGCATGGGTATGCTCAGACGTGAGTCCCTTGCTCACTTTGCCACTAGATTCAAGCAAGCTGGGCTGAAGACGGCTGAAATGCCAGAAACCGGTCCTCGGAAGCTTGTTTCTGGTCCAGGGACGGCATGGCTTGGCAGTTCGGACTGGACTGTTCCCATGAGGCACAGGGTCAGACTGATTTGCATATGGCCATGTCTGAACTGGGGTGGCAGAGTGGGCTAAAGAACGGTGATGGATTAAACCCAGATTTGTTGACTAGGTTTGAGTGTTAGATTGGTTCAGATGCTCTGTCCATCACCACCTCCTTTTGTACCTGTTGTACTGTGGGAAGATTGATGCATCCCCTTGACTGCATGGAGAGGCCTGGCGCATCATCTACGGAACCAATGCCTCTCTGCACGGTGCATCGTCTTCAGAGCTGGTGCATTGCCACCACTAGGTGAAGAAAATCGACACATCACCTTGACTGCGGGATCGACATCCGACCCATCGCACAGCTGCACCCACATTGCACTGTTGCGACCAGGATCAAGGTATTTTGTTCAGCGAGCCACTGAAGCACCTGTATCCAACTCGCACTCCATTGTGGTCTCCCTGAATTCTTCACTTTGCCCCAGTTCAGCGTACCCAGATAACCCCCAAAGGTACATATTTCTCCTAAGCACTATTTTTACATTTAATCTTTCAGAATTCCTGTCTCGGTTTATCTTCATTGGATTTTTGTTGTTTTTATCTTTTTTTTATTACAATCATAATCTACTTTTCTAACCTGCCGTGGAGTCTTTTGTGGTGTTGTCATTGTGTTACTGTGTGTTGCACAAATATTTTTCACATTGCCTCTTAAGTTAAGACTGCGTGCTCTGTGCCAAGCTACCAAAGGGTGAATACAGGCTAACTCATGATGTTTATCTGACTTATCCTGACCAGAATTGTTGTTCTTGCTTGGAGAGGGTGTATACCCCCGCCAACCAGAAACCCAAATTCTAACAGGTTCAGTAATGTGGTTCTTATACTCTGAAATTTGAAAACAGGTTGAAATAGATCGGACTCTGAACAGATATGTATTTTTCCTTTAGTGGAACATCCCCTTCTCCAAATACCTTTCTATGGAGTGGTGTGAGTGGAGGACATCAAAACGATAAGTATTTCGGAGCCATTATGATGTTGGGTGTAATTACTTCTGCCCGAGACCGCATCGGTCATGGGACTGACCAACACCCGGTCCGCGGTCCTGACTGCCCAATTAGGATGCGACCAAACACTGTTCAGTTATATTCCTGCCTTTTACAATGGGAGCTCGCATTCCAGCCGTAAACCGGCCGGAATGCATGCCCCCATAGTAAAATGGGAGGTGCAGTTCATCCATGTACTCTGTGGCAGGCACTTTGAGGTCAGCAGGGGGGCCTCAGCCTCCAACTGGAGGTCGTGCACCCAAGGAGGCCCTGCTGAGGGCCCCTAAAGTCGCATTTTCGACAGCCTTTTCGTGCCGGAAAGACTGGCATGGAAAGGCTGCTGAAACATTGTAATCACATGGACAGAAAGGCCCGCCCTTGCGATTAAAGACCGGAATCGACTGGCTAACGGGCTCTCCGAGCCGGTCTGAAGCCAACTGGAATGACCAGCAGGTTTACTTTACGCCGCCTCAATCATAATGAGGTGGTCGTAAAGTAAACCGACCGGCCCATTACGATGCAGCTGTAAAGGCTTAACCGAGGGTCAGAGCCTTTTACGGCTGCATCGTATTCGGCCCCTAAGTGTTATTGCAGGGTGTTAGAAATGGTATTTCTGGTTGGCTAAGGCTTGCGTACTAAGCCAGGCAGAAACCGCCACTCTAGTCAGGGCAAGGGAGTTACACACTGATGATAACCATTGCTTACCCCCTTGGTAGCTTGGCCCGAGCAGTCAGGCATATCCCAGAGGCAATGTGTAAAGCGTTTGCGCAACACACACACAGCAGCAACACACAAGGCACACCACAAAAGAAACTCCACACACGATTATATAAACATAGCCTTTGTATTATCATAAACATATTAGAAACATAATCACACATTTACACTGTGCCAACTGGCAGTAGGAAACATTCACAGGGGACTATTTACAGGACCAGGCCAATACGGCCATGGTCAGTACCATCAGAACAGATAAGTAAAACCACAAGCAGTAACTACTGGTACCATAATGACCTAAACAATATTACATTAGCATTAGACACCATCCTAAAATATCACCTTAGGCCCAAACCTCATTAGCGTAAACACATTACACACTCGGCCTCACCAGCACAAACACATTGTGCAGTAACCTCACAACCATAAGCATCATTAGAGGCATAGATTAGGGTGTGTAAATCAGGTCCCATAAATCGCATTAGGCATAAAGCATGTTATGCAATAAAACAGCAGTGCACCACAGTACAATGACCAGGTGTACACATCACCTTTCCCTTGGCCCTTGCCTTGCGCCCTTCTAGCACATGCTGGTACCACCTTCCTCCAGGCCAACTGGCCTTACCCTGGGGCTCAAATGTTCCATGCTTAGAAACTCAGGGCTCCTACAGGACTATCAACTGGCCCTCTGGCTGCCAATGCAGCAGACAAAAAGTGCACAATGGACTGGGACTGGGGGGAGTGTAACTCACCCCCTCCTCATCAATAAACTGCCCCCAAACATTGCAGCTGCCTGCGCTCTTGCAGGGCAGCTGGAAATGGCACAGGCACCACTATGCCTTGTGAGTGCCACTTGGACTCCTACAACCAAACCTGCCCCCCACGTTGTAGTTGCCTGCTACGGCAGCGCAACTGAGTAAAGAAAAGGTACTGGCACTACTGTGCCAACTGGGAGCTCCTCGTTGCAGCGGGCCGCTCTCTTTCGGGCCGCTGAGACCAACATGCACGGGCACCACTGTGCCCAATATGAGGCTCCACTCACCGGGGTCTCCCTTTGGTGCAACAATCACCAGAAATACTGACCAGACTCAGCCCCTACTTTGTTAAAAAGAAGATACAGCCCCCTCTGAGCCCCACTCACCGGGGCTCTCCATCATGGCTCTGTGCTTCCTCCGTTCTCCTGGGGCAGGGGGAAAGGCACCGACAATGTGCCTCAACAGCCCCTCCCCTCCCGGGGCTTATCCTGATTATCGCTGTGCACCTGAGACCCGTGCCAAAGTCTAGCTGGGAGCCTGCGAGGCTCCAGTCTTCATCCAGGAGACGCAGGGCTCTCCTTGTCTTCGAGCGCTCCACCTCTCACCCGGCAGCAACTCCACCTGTCTTCTGGTGGCCTCTCCACCAGATTGGCTGCACGCCATCCTCCTCCTGCAGGCCCAGCCCTCAGTCAGGCAGCTTGCTGGTTTCCGGGCTGCGCGGTGACTTATTTCCCAATCTCGGCAGCAATACGGGGTAGGCTCCTATTTGAAACAAAGACCATTGCGCGGTGGGCTCCCGCTAGGAAGAAGCACAATGCGGGATGGGCACCATCTAGATATGCAAAGAGTTGGGTGGGCACCCTCTTATGGAGGCGTAAAACAGCGTGGTTTGCACCCGCCAACGAAGCATGAATGCAGTGTAGGCTCCAGCGGAAAGCAGCAAAATGCGGGGTGGGCTCCTACCAATACAATACATTCAAATGCGGGTGGGCTCATGCCAGATGAGCAGCAATGCGTGGTGGGCTCCCACTCCTCCTCAGAACATGGGGGAACCCCCACGCCGGGATTCCCTTGCAGTGCATCGCAGCTTCGTGCTGCAGGGCCCCAGCATTCTCCCTCTCATGGACAGTTTACAGCCTGCTCACCACGAGTTTTAGGATAGAGGAGGCAGAGCTCTGCTCTACATCAGACAGATTCTGCACCGGCCCCGGCAGATGAGGATGCCATAGTTAACGCTGTGGCCCGGGTGGCGGCTCGGTCATAGGCAATACCGCCTTCTCGGCTGTGCTGCGATTGTGCTGTTGTGGGAAGCTACGTACCTCACACCTAGAGCTGTGGAGCACAATGAAGTTTGAGGATTTACAAGCCTATAACCAACCTTAATTGCCTTGAGGTCTCCATTGAGGGTTGTGGTGAGACCTGAGCTGCTCACAGCCGCCTGATGGGAGCTTTCCATGCCTGGAAACTTCACCAAACTGCCCTTACGAGCCTCCTTAAAAGACCTTGTTGCAACTCAAACGCTCTGTGCACTCCATGGACACAGACGTTGATGGTTGACACCTTTTCTCTGGCCTGCGAATTGCTTGCTCTGACCCCTGGTGCTGGGGGTGGTTGGGTGCACCCATCTAGCGCCTGCTGATTGGGCACTAGAATCGACTCGGTGGTATTGCTCATTCTGCATCACTGTGCATCACTGCACTGCCTTTATAATATATAATATAATAATTCTTTATTCGGTTAATCACAAAGAGAAACCATAAAAGAAACAAATGACATAAGAAATTTCATACATGCATGGGTTAAAAAGAAGACCATTTCATAAAAATACATTTATACGATTAGGCAAAAAGGGAAGAGGATAATTTTGTTTTTAGGGAGTCTTTGATCATTAAGTCGCTTTCTTTTACTCTTTCCTTGATGGGGTTTTGCTAAAGGTTTTTTCTGTGGTTCAAAACGCATTTTAAAAAGTTTAAAACCAGGTAACAGACTTCTTCCGACTCTAAGATTTGCAGTCTTAGAAAGGCTGGTCGACATTGTCTGAGACCCCATCGCCTGCACAGCGGAAGTATCCAATGTTTTCTGTGGGGATGATAAAATTTACAGAATAAAATGACGTGGATACTGGATTGGGTTGATATCTCATCACAAGAGCACGGAGGCAGGTTTGGGTCCCAAGCTTTGTTTAGTGGAAAGGCGACCAGTCTATGAAAAAGGTTCAGTCTGAGCCTGGTAAGTAACATCCTCTCGAATGTTTTAATATCAAGAGTGAGATACGGTTGAATGCCAAACGTTTGCTGTACTGTGTTTGCTTGAATCACTGACGGTTTTGCTGCCTCGGATGACAGTCTCAGTGTTTCTAAGTGCCGTAGTGCAAGTTCCTTGAGTTCCTTTTTTGGGAGAGCTACCAGTGATTGTGGCTGGAGGTAATGTATTTCGAGGCCAAGGTCGGTGAAAAAGTTTCTGACGTAGCTAAGCCACTTGATTCTATAGGCGTAGTCGAGTGACATTATGTCGGCCACTATCGACTGTGATAGGGTGTTAGCTTCCGACGTCCAAATACGCCTCCACAAGAGTAGTGGCTGAATTTTGAGGAGATCCTGCAAATAGGGAATGCCCAGTTCCATGTGGGAGGCGTAGTTTGATGAGCCTTTTGGAGTGGCGAGGAGAAATCTTACAAATCGATTTTCAATTATTTGGAGGGCTCCAACGTCTGTGTGACCCCAGATCCCTGCTCCGTAGAGAGCTATCGCCTGGCACTTGGCTTTATAGATTTTTAGGAGTTCTACTGGGCGCCTCCTTCCCAGTTTCCGAGAAAAGGTCTGCAGGGCTGCTATTGCACGCTTGAAATTGTGGCATCTCGCCTCGACTGCTGGTCTCCATGTTAGGTTATCGTCAATCACAATCCCAAGGTATGGATATTGTGTGTCTTTATGCTTGTGTGCTCTCTGGGTGGACCGGCTTATCTCCTGGCTGAAGTTTGCTGTGGCTGGTGCCAAGACATTGCGGCCCTCTTGGAGGCGAATTGGTGCACAACTCCCTTTGAATGCATGATATGATTGAATAGAGCGCACCACTGTGTAAATGAAAGTGACCCCACTACTACCTGTCATTCTGATTGTAGGAAAGTATCATCAGGCACCAAAAACTTCTTGGTTCTTGGGCGGAAGATTTCGCGGACTTACACCTATCATATAGCAAGAGGCGCACTACTGTAACACATAAATCATGGGGAAACCAGAAGCCAGGCAACCATGGCTAACATTTGATGCCAAAAAAAGCGCCCGACTACAACAGGAAGAATCCGGGGGAGGCAACGAAGGGCTGGCTCAGCAATCATCCTCATCTGCCGATGAAGACGTGAAAGCCATAATGTTGGAGGTCACGCAAGGACTCACTGCAATTGCAGACAAAATCGATGCCACAACCACACACATGGATGCAATAGTCCATAAATTGGATAACTACGAAGAGCGCTAAAAGGAGTCAGAACCTCGTATCTCTGACGCGGAAGACGGTACATCACAGATCCAGACAGATGTGACACAGATGGATAAAATTTATCTCCGCGAAAAATGAAGATATTGAAGCGAGAAGCAGGCACAATAATATATGCATACTGGGTATCCCGGAAAGTACTGGCAAAATGGAAGACTGCGTGGAGAAATTGCTGCTGGCCGTGATAGGAGCTGAAGCACTCTCATCCCATTTTATTGTTGAACTAGCACATTGCTCACTAGGTCTCCATCCTCCTATGGGTGGCACACCCAGACCCATTATAGCGAGGCTCCTGAATTACAGGGATCGTGATGTCACTCTAAAGATAGCCCGGGAAAAAAGACAGCTCACTTTTGAAGGTAACACGTTCCCCATCTATCCGGATTTGACGGCTATAGTGCAGGAAGACAGACTCAAGTTTCTCCCCCTGTCAAGCAAAAGCTGAGACAAGCCCAAATCAACTATGTGTTATTACATCCAGCCCACCTGACAATCGCACATCAGGGCAAACAAACATTTTTCATAAACCTCAACAAGTGGAAGAATTCTTGAAATGCCTTAAACGCCAGAATTGCACCTCCAGTTCCCCAGAAGCATCATCCAGATCAACTTCACCGATTGCAGAATGATATCCCTGGAGCAGGAGTAAAAGCGAGATATTCAAGGGGCATTAGACGCCGAGATAATAGACTGCCTTAGGCCTAATGACTCATACCCCTGCGGCGACAGAACATTATCCTCTGTAGGCTCAATGAATATTATACAGGATAAACAAGAAAACCTAAGACGAGAATACCCACCCTCTTAGAGGCAGTTGTCATCACCTCGTTGGCTCTTTGAGGGTGGGGTTACACGTGCATGACCCTAGGAGATCCCCCTCGTGGGCAATCCCTCCCTTCTGAGTTACACTGCACTCTTATGTGCTGCTCGTTTACTGTGTTTTTGGGTGTTAAGGTGGGGGTGGGATCTAGATATCTGGCATGATTGGGATGCATCAGTGGGAGGGGGTATGGGTTTTGTTTTAATGTTCACGGATTATGGTATGATACAACACGACAAACAGACATAGGATTGCTTGACTGTTGACTTTGCACCTGTTACAGGTCGATATGGTTTTCTCCCACATATCAATAGGGATAATGGCTGATCTGAAAGCTGACCAAACTGTAAGAATCATCACTTGGAATGTTCGGGGGTTGGGGGACCCAAGAAAATGTCGCCAAATACTGGCGTACATGGACTGGCACCAAATCAACATCGCTATGCTCCAAGAAACACACATTAATCCATTGTATCCTACCATCTTTTCTACCAAAAAGGCAGATCATAGGATATTTGCATCATACTCCTCCTACGCCAGAGGCACTGCTATACTTATAAAAAAACAAACTCTGTTTGCCCTAGCTGGCTCATGGAAAGTCCCGCTCCATTGCGATTCATACAGGCCATTATCATTGATAAACTGTGACACGGAGATTCTGGCCAAGGTCATTGCAAACCGACTGGCCCTACTAATAGAAAATCTTTGTGCTGGGAAGATCTACCACAAACAACGTTTGACTCTGTAGAATGGGATTACCTCCTCGCAGTGTTACAGCGAATTGGTTTTCCTCCCCTATTTATATCCTGGATACGGGCGCTGTATCAGCTACCAACGGCAAAGGTCATAATTAATGGGCATTTATCTGATGCATTCTCTATTTCAAGAGGTACCCGGCAGGGGTGCCCACTTTCTCCCCTGCTGTTTGCCCTATCCATTAATCCCCTGGCGGCTAAATTGCAACAGCGCCACCAGGATAAAGCATTGCTCTGCAACCTCAGACAGATCCTCATATCTTTATATGCGGATGATATGACTCTTTATGTAAGAGATCCGCAACATGTGAGGCTATTTTGGAGCGAGGCACCGGGTGCCCATGTTCCCTGTCATATATTGTTAAGTTCATTCCATATGCCGATTACTGATTAAGATTCTGCGAAGATACTTCTTCCCTGTTTTGTAAGTATGGGCTTCCTTTTAAATTTTATCAATCGTATTTGCTTTCCGTTTCGCATTCCTCTAGGTTTGATTGGAAGCCAGTTTTATTACTGCACCCTTGGCTTGTAACATGTAGGTAATTCTCCCAGATTCTGCTTCAATAGTTACTGCTCTTATTTAATATCTTAGCTACTTTGGGCAACCAGCAGTGGTTACGCTTAGGACTATGTAGTGGAAGCATTTAGGCTCTTACGTTTTGTTTTTATATTTACGAGAGTTTACCCTTTGTTTCTATATTCATGAGAAAATATATTGAGAGGTCCCCATTTTGATCTCTCTACTTTACCAGTATTTCTGCGTCCGATCTGGATCGGTAGATGTTACAGAGATACCCGGTCACATGAGTTCTTCACCTGATCTTAATTAGATGGTAATTAATACACCCAATTTGAACTATATAGTTGCACATTAGGTCCAGGCCCTGGTCTAATTTTCCACTTTTTGCATATACACTACACCGACTGTTATTGAGCTGCTTGCTTTTGGGCCCCCTTGATGTCCCAGCAGGACTATTCATTTTTTATATGAGCCTCTAACATCCGATTGTATGTATATTAGTAATACATGTTTTTCTCTTATCAACCTAATCATTTTTTATTTTCTCCTGCATTTTCTACTAATGTGCATTTTTCTTTGTCTTATTTTCTGTGTACTTTCCACCTTTAAATGAGCTTTTCACATGGCGGTGTACTCAGGTCACTTGGGTATTTATGTCATTTCCCACTTCACCTTATCTCTTGGGAGGTGTTAAGGTCTATGTCAAGTTCTGATATATAGTAGTAAGCCTTATGTTTAATTCATGTTTCTGTTGTTCCTCAGACAGCTTATGTCATTTTATTATTGAGCCCCTTCTACCACATATCCGGTGGTTGCTACATGACATACAGATGGCTTGATATTACCGAATGTATCACAAGGTCTACACCCTGAAGAAGGAATTGTTTATGTGCTTCAGTGTTTTGAAATGCGTATCAGCGTTTTGTCTTACTGTTTTATGCTTTTTTTCCAACTCATCACATAATCATTGTATTACTGTATGGTTATTTGTTTACGTATTGTTTCTTTTTGTCCAGTGTCTGAATTGGTTTAGTTTGGTCGTCTGGGTTGTACTTATTTTTTGTCAATTATGTCATGAGCTGGTTAATTATGTCTAGTGGGCTCTTTGCTGTTTTTAATGATTTGTCAATATACATATGAATGTAATTGTCTATATGTACTTTTTAAAATATTAATTACATTTTTGTTGTTGTATTTATGAATATTATGTCTATAAACTTTTTTTCTGTGGGACAACCTTATGTTTATTTTGGATGAATCACCAATTTTGTGAAGCCTTATTGAGATTTCAGGGACCCTCTGTTGTTTATATAGAGAGAGATCCGCAACATAACCTGAACCCACTTTTACGCGAGATTATTGTTTTTGGGAAGTTGTCTGGGGTACATATTAACTGGGGGAAGTCACAACTTTTTCCTCTCACACCTGCGGTTACCCGATTCCCCCTGGACTTTCCATTGGAATGGTGCAAGGGCGATCCACGCTACCTGGGGATCCGATCTCGGGAGATGGGAAAGAACTGATGCACCTCAACTATGGTACTATCATAGACCATATTTCAGGATATGTTACGCGCTTGATCTCATTGCCGCTTTCCCATATGACCCTGGGTGACATTTTTTTAAGACACTCCGGTCAGAAATGATTAGGTTGATATGGGTGGGCAAACAGCCTCGACTACAATAGAGCATTCTCATGCGACCTTATGCTCAGGGAGGCTTCAATGTCCCAGACTTCGAACTATACTATACATGCGCACAAGCACATTACACCTCATACTGGTTCCACACCCCTAAATATATGCAGCAGATTTGAGAGGAGCAATGGTTAGCAGATCCCATCCCCCTGGATGGCATGCTATGTGTGACCCCACGCACGTATGACATGGCACCCACCACGATCACGGGCACAGTTGATGCCTGGAATCGTATCTGGAATGTCCTTCAATGTCCTATGCTGCATTTACCACTCCTCCCGCTTTCTTACCCCCCCCCCCGAATGCCAGTGCTTAAAGAAACAGGGTTTCATGGATTCTGTGAGTGCACGAAAATCACCACATGGGGGGTCTTTAAATTCCGTACTACTGACCTCTTCTTTCAAGAGATACAACCCTCTTCCCTAGACATATTTCTTTATGTCAGACTTCGTCAGCGCATATGTTCCATTACACAGTCACACTCTCGATCCCTTACATATGATGATTAGTACAACATCTCCGGAACACTTGGTCTCCAAGCTTTACAGGCGTACTCTCCCAATTCCTCCCGCACACAATGGATCTTAGTTTTGGGGTATGAAATGATGGCTGGACAATGGACATACTACTGTCTCCAAACAGAACAAAAATCCACCAGTGGCAGATTATGCATAACACATTATAATTTCCTTCAATGCCTATATTACACCCCTGTCAAAATGTTTCATTTCAAATTAAGAGACACAGATAATTGTGAGAGATGTAGGAGTCCAGGGGCTGGGTTTCTACATTTCTCCTGGGAATTTACCCTAGTGAGCCAGTATTGGGCACAGGTTTTTGACGCTCTGGAACAAATGACTTCCATCTCTATTAAACGCACCCCCCTGATGGTCCTGCTGGGCCATACAGACACATCCCCAAGGCAAGTCGCTGTTACGTTACTATGACCCTGTTACTAGCTAAATGCAGTGTGGCTTGTAGATGGGGTGTGGGGCGCTTAAGTTCAAAGATTGCCTTAATGATCTAATATACTGCCAGGAGCAACTGACCGTATATGCCAAAATGGGAAACATCCTTTACAACGCAACTTTTACCACACAGTGCCTTTACCACGCAACTTTTACAACGCAAACCATTACAACGTATTGCGATGGGGCGCGCTATAGGATAGGGAATAAGTTTAATTTACTATCCAACACCTTCCCTAGTGTCCACGGGGACTGGAGTTCGAATAGTAAATTAAACTATTCACTATCCAGCACCCCAAAGCGCTATGCGTTGTAAAGGTTTTCGTTGTAAAAACCGCGTTGTAAAGGCATGCGTGGTAAAAGCATGCGTTGTAATGTCATACATCCTGCCAAAACACTTCCACGAGCCTCGAGGCCTACAGATATATGGACTCCTCTTCAGTGTTACCACCTAGAGCAAACATCAGCGGCCTCAACTGACACCCTGGAGGAGCTGACGCCGTGACATACTTTGAATTATACGAGAGTTGTAATATAATTGCTGCCCCTGCTGATCTGTTCATCTCTTTTGCCCCCTCTTACTCTACCCAGCCTACAGGAAGGTTCCAATGGGCTATACATTGATACCATGCAGACGTACTTGGGCCATACTATGAAGCTGCTTTTTGAACACTATGTTGGTAAGCTGAATGTATTGTAAATGTTTATGGTCCCCTATTCCCTGTTTTACTACGTAACTGGTAGTTAGTATGCAAAGTTATCAATATGACCTGACCTAAAGCTTACTGGTATTGCAAAACTTTGTCTTTATGATGTGAAGGCGACACTGCTTATATTACAATCTGATATGTCTGGTGTGATATACTTATGACTGTATCTTAATTTCATCAATGTGTGAAAATCAATAAAATATAATTAAGAAAAAAGTCAGGAACAGCACATTTTCATAGGGTCACATCCCCAGTCTTTATACACAGAAGGTCTTTGTCTGCAGGACAGGGTTTTTGGAAGAACCAGATACAACTGGTTCAGGGGGGATTTGGAGCACTCGGTTGACAGGGCTCCTCTTATCTATTGTTAGGAGGGGCTAATCATCAGACACACCGCACGGGGGCGGAGCCAGCAATCACTAGGGCAGGCACAATCCTATTTAGGGACCGGGGACTTCTCCTCCCACCACTCCAAATGCAGATGTCCCATTAACCCTAGCACTGACTCACTCTACCCATCCTGGAGCCACACACACCTCACCACATCACACACCTCACCAGTCCTTGTCACACGAAAGCCAGAGATGCAATTCACATCAGGCAGGCAGACACATAGCACACAAAAATGCTAACTTCTAAAAGCAGCCTTTCTAAAATAGCCATAATAAATCTGCGCACACCATTGCGTAGGGAGGGCAGCTTCACAGTAGTGAGAAACCAAAATGGCTGTTTGTCACAACCAGGACATGTTTCATCTTTTACCTACAATGCACTCTGCCAATAGAGCTAGCTAGGGCCTACCTTAGGGGTAACTGACATGCAGTAAAAGGGGGGTCACTGACATTGCACACACTTTAGGTGCCACGTCACAGCTGCAGTAACGCTGCGCACACAGGCCCTGCAATGGCAGAGGCCTGGGATAGGTTTGCAAGGCTACTTTGGTGGGTGGTGCAATCAGTGCTGCAAGCCCACCAGTAGCATTTATTTTACCAGGCCTGGGTATATGAGATACCACTTTACATGGGACTGACAGGTAAATTAAATAGGCCAAAGAGGTGTAGACCAATCTTACCATATTTAACACAGAGAGCTCATGCGCTTTACACTTGTCAGCAGTGCTAAAGTGCCCAGAGTCCTAAAACCACCAATACAATGTCAGCAAAAAAGCTAGGAGAAAGACAAACAGTTTAGGGATGACCTTGCAAAAAGGGCCAAGTCCAACACATGGTCTATGCCTATCTGTAAACTGGATCTATAATTAGGTAAACTGATTCTCACACTAATCAGTTGAAAATTCTTCAGTATGCCTTTTGGGCCAGCAATTATTTAACTTTTGGAATCTTTGTTGTAGGATAGCATTTACTATTTGATTTGCCCCCAGAATATTTGTTTTTTTAAGTACTTCCTGAAACATCGAAATCTTCACCTTTTTTCACTTGTTTGTCTCTGCAGGGGACGATGCTGCAAGAGGGGCTGAGTCTCTCTTTGCACTGCAACGACTCTGACTACTATGGAAGTGAGTCTTTGACCACAGCCCAGCTCGGATGACCACCTCACTGCAGGTCATTACGGACACTGTCTCCCATCCGGAACATTTCACTAACCAATCACTTTTAGGTCGAGCCAGAGCCAGTGCACAAGCGCTGCGCTAGCGAAGATCAGTTGCAGTTCAGTACGGGAGAGAAGCCCCAACCACTCCCCTGCTCTTATTTTTTATTGGCTTGTGTCTTTGCACTAGGTAAATGTTGGCGTCTGATTTCTTAATAGGCTTATTAGTCCCTCCTTAGTATGGCCATGTCGTCATTTGTAACCGCCCATGGCTAAAGGCCCCTTTACTTGGTTGTTACACAGTATGTGTTCTATTTCATTATTGAGTTTCTCCTTCCTCAAGCATTACGATAACGTGCTTTGCTTACATTCAGCGGGCCATGCCCGCTTTCACTTTTGCAGCAGCCAGGACAATGGCAGCCGTTTGTTTCCAAAGCCATAGGTCTCGCATTTAAATGCGAGACCTAAAGCATTGCAAATATTTTTTTTAATGTTTACTTTCTGACTTCACTGTCGCTCGTCAGTGCTTCTTATTAATACACTTCGGCCGCTGCTCAGCAGACGTCTCGGGTTCTTAGTGGATACTGAGGGACCCCCTAGCAGAAATCTCCCATGGACCTCTGCAAGAGAAAGGGAAGCTAAGTGGCTTTTGCTGACTAGAACGTGAGGGACTAATGATAGGTCGGACCTAAATGGTTTAGGCCTTTAAAAACTACGCAGCAGACTTTGAAGTGAATTCTTTTACGGATTGGTAGCCAGTGGAGTTTACACTGTAGGGGAAGAGAGGGGGTGCGGTAAGGGGCACTGGTTACTAAATGCGCCACTGTATTCTGCACCACCTGTAGACTCTGCAAGACAGAATCCTTGGCGGAGATCAGAAAAGCATTGCTGAAATCCAAGCGGCTGAGTACTAGTGCGTCCATTAGGGTCTTACGCGTTGAAGAGGGGAGAAAGTGGAAGACTTTACGCAGCAGGCTGAGGGCATGAAAGCAAGCTCATTTGGTTGCTGCTATGTGGTCATCCAGATTCTGCTTGTTGTCTATAAGGACTCCTATGTTTTTAACCACTGGTTTAAGTGAAGGTGCTGAGCCAAGTTCTTCTGGCCACCAAATGGGAGACCAGCTAGTGACTGCATCTTTGAAAAGCATGATTTCCGTTTTTCCTGTGTTTAGCTGCAAGAAATTTGAGCTCATCCAAGATGGTATCATTTTCATGCCCTCTGCAAATATATTTTGGATGTTGGGGGTATCCTTGCCATAGGCCAGGAGCAGTTGTGTATCCTCTGCGTAGGAAATCGTGTTGAACCCGATATTCCTAAGGAGCGCGGCAAGGGGGGCAATATATACATTGAAAAGAGTGGGACTGAGGCAGGACCTCTGGGGTACCCCTTTGGTAACTGAGGTGGTTTTGGATTTAAAAGATCCAAGGTTTACTGTTTGGGTTCTGTCCTTGAGAAAGTCTCCCAGCCACTCCAAAGCTGTGTCTTGGATGACTATTAAGTACAGTCTATCTAGCAGAATCTGGTGTGAGATGGTGTCGAATGCGGTGGACAGGTCGAGCAGTATGAGAATTACTGCTCGACCTGCGTCCGTCTGCATTGGAATGGCGTCTATTACATTGACCAGAGCTAGTTCGATGCTGTGCCGGGGACGGAAACCCAACTGGGAGTGATCCAGACAGTTGGAAGACTCAACAAAAGCTGAAAGGTGTTTGTTAATATGTTTTTCCAATAATTTGCTGTAAAGGGGGAGAAGTGAGATTGGACAGTAATTGGTAATGACATTGGGTGACAATGTGGAGTTTTTCCTGATTGGCATGATCTGCGCATCTTTCCATTCTTTAGGAAGTTTACCTTGTTTGATTGAGCTGTTTAGGATGGAGCAGAGAGGCTCGGCCAGTTCAGCAGAGAGTTTTTTTACAGCTTTGGCTGGGATTAAGTCTCTGGGAGAGCCTGACTTAGCAGAGTTTAGTAAGGATTCTGTATCCTGTTCAGTAGCAGCGGAAAATCTTTCAAGATACACTGATTGGGTGGGCAAGGACTATCATTTGTTGGGTTATGCCTGAGGTTGGTGCTGGAAGTGGGTATCTTGTTATAGATATCTTCAATTTTTTGTGTGAGATGATCGGCTATGCTATTGCATAGCAATTGGGATGGCTCTTCATCTGGATTGCATGCTTTGGGGTTAATACGGGTGTTATGAATCTGAAACAAAGTTTTAGAGGTGTTGTCTGATTGCTCAAGTTGCGTGGCTATGTGCTTTTTACGGGCATTTCTTAGATTTTTATAGTATATCTCTAGATTTGATTGATATTTTTCCTTATCCAGCTGGTCTTTAGTTCAGCGCCATTTGTTTTTCTCTGATCTCAGCTCTGACGAGCACCAGGGGATCTGGGGGCGAGTGGTGGCTGCGGATGATTTTTTCATGGGAATGATAGCATCTATGGTGTGTCTGATGGAGTCTTAGAAAGCCATCAGGCATTCCTCCACTGTGTCCACAGGAGGCTGGTGAGAGGGATAAATGCTTCACGGAAGAGAGATGGTGTGAGTTTGTGCCATTGTCTGTAACTACGAGTTACTGATGCTTTGTTGGAAACGTTGTCGCATGGTCCCGCTAGATCAAATGAGATTATTGAACGGTCAAACCATGTCAATTGATTAGTGTGTTTATAAATCGTATCCGAAGAGTTGTAGAGAACCTGGTCTAAGGTATGACCAGCGATATGTGAGGGGGCATCATTTTTTTTATGAGGCCAAGGGTTGACATTTCCTTCAAAAAAGTAGCGGCCTCCAAGTCCTGAGGATTCTCACTATTAACATTGAAGTCGCCCAGAAGAATACATTTGTTGGAAGAAATCACCTGAGGAGCATTCATGTCCAAAAGGTGAGTAACAGAGTTGGAAATATGGCCAGGGGGGCGAAAAACGAGGGCTCCCTTCCAACTCAGTTGAGAGTGTAGGTCCAGCCTAAATATAAGAACTTCTATTTTGTCGCTGATATATTGGTCTAACATAGTGGCTTTTATAGGGTCTTTCTATATGACAGCCGTCCTTGCTTGGCCTGCCAAGTTTTAAAATGAGGTAGCCATCTGGAAGGAGCCATGGCGATGGCTGGGGAGGAGGAGGGTTTTAACCACGTTTCCGTTAAGAATCCGATATCCGGATGAGAAGAGGAAAGTAAGTCCCAAATATTAGTGGCATGTTTGGGGAGAGAGTGTACATTGGCCAAGAAACAGTTCCAGCTGGTTTTGGTGGAACGGTGACTGCCCACATGGGATTTAATGTAGGGATCATTAGCTAGTGGAGGAATACTTTGAAAACCACAGTGAATACACGATAAAGGGCCTACCAGAAAGGGAGGAAATTGATGAGTGCACGAGTGCTTTCCAGTGGCAGAGTTGGGGGGGTGAATGAGAGTCCTAAGGAGTAGTAGTTCCTTCCTGGAATAAGTGACCCTCAACTCCGGGTCGATGGCCTTACCGGTAAAGAAACCTGCATGGTTTCTGGCTCCTGGCGACGGTCTGGCACGGACGGGCACAGACGGGTTTTCCTTTGGCGCGCCCGCTGCGCGTCGGCCAGGGCATGGGGATTTAACCTCCTCGGCAGAAGCCAGCTGATCTGGTCCCTGACGACACTCCCTCCACCATTTTAAATAAATCACCATTTCTGAGTGCGTGAGAGCCCTTATTACTCTCAAAAATGCACCAGAGTATTTTTTAACACATATCTCGAATCCAGATCAATTAAAATCCATCTCTGGCTGTATGAGTATTTTTATAGTGTGATCCCCCTATATATCACTGATCACTACTGTTTTTAACCAGGGGTACACCTCCGGGTGGAGGATGCATAATCACTAACCCTATGATGATGCAAACACATGTATAGTGGGCGGAGAAACAAGATATACTGCCTTTCCATCTAACAACACGCGAATTAGCGTTTTTTATTGGGGCACGTCAGTACGATAATTGCACACCCAGGTTATGCAGGACAAGTGATCCTTTCCCCACTTGATTTTTTGCAGCCCTAAAAGTAGCCAACATTTCATCCTTAATCTTATTTAAAAAAAATCTTATAAATCTCCCTCGGAAGCTCGTCAGATCCTGTGGCTTTCCCTAATGTGTGGGTATTAACTGCCATTTCTAACTCTTCCATGGTAACTGTAAGCTCCAGGGTTACTTGCTGTATGCAAGTATTGTTTCCAAAGACCCATGTAGTCAAGGATGCGCCATTCTGGCCTTCTTTGAATGTTTCCTTTGTACGGTTTGATAATCTGAACCGAATGAAAGCCATGCTTTTACAGAAAACCGAGTCCTTAACCTCCACCCGAGAGACTTTTAATCTAAAGGTCGCAAGGTCCTCAGCTGAGATACAGGTACTTGTATGAAGAAAAATCCCTTTCCATTTCACAGACATAGTACAATGTATCTTTAACATGTCTGATAGGAAGGGTATAGTACACCTATTTAAGACCATAGGTTCTGGACTGTTAAGTACCTTTCAGTGATTCCAGCCTACAACCATAGAAGTTTCTTTTCAAGTGTTCAGCGGCCTGTTGATACTTAAACTCTACCACCCAAAGCGTAAAACCATATCCCGAGGGTAGCAGCCAACGTTAGACTTCATCACTCAAACCCACCATTAAAGTTTCCAGACTAGACCTGAGCGGTAAATTCCGTTCCACTCACGGAATTTGGGTTATTAGCCAAAATTCTGCGTTCCGCTGCTTCGCAGAATTCTTTGCTTGTTCGCATTCTCAAAATGCGTGTTCGTGAGATATTTCTACCCGAGAATGCAAACAGCGATCGCAAACAGGAAAAAAGCATCACGAACAAGCAATTCTGCATGTTCGTAGAATTTCTGCGTGTTCGGGGAGATTTTTTACAGTTTCGCGGAACTTGGCGTAGCGCAAACTACATAAATTCCGCCCACCCCTAGTCCAGACAAAGCCCCAAAGACTGGACTCAGGGAACTGACAACATTGGCATACAGTCCACACAACACAGCAAATGGGCTCTTGGTCCTTACTCCTGAATTATGACACTCTGGATATCTGCACCCATTATTTGGCACTGGCAGGAGGAGATCCATCATGGGGAAAGTCGTGATGGGGTGACACCATGAGTTTTCTGCACTGGGTGTCACCAACCCTAGTGACGCGTTTGTTGATCGATGAGGAATTCTAGGTTGAGTCTTAGCATGTTCTGAACACCTTAATGCTCTTGCAACATTGTTTCTACATGATCCTAATCTGCAAAAAAACAGTGAGATCGAACGCCACCATGTTAAGGAATAACAAAACGTGAGTGTATACATCAGTTCAATTATTTAAATGGAAATATTGAACTACTGAGCAGTGCCAGTATTCTCCTATTGAAAGTCTTGGCTTCCTGAGAACATTTAGGAAGTGCAGGAACTCACTACGATGGAGAGGCTCTTGAATATTTCAAGGTATTGCGATATAAGCGAGACATTTGAAATTCTCCTCACTTATTGAGGTCTGCGAGAAGCTCAAGTCCTGGCTCTTCATATAAGCAAGCACGGGACCACACATCTACACTTGCCCAAGCTCCTGGATATACTCTTGGGTAATTAGTGCGCTATACAAAACAACATAACTCCCTCGCTATTCTACCACCGAGATTCAGCATTATATTTGAGTTGCTAAATTCCCTATGCAGAAATGTTTATATGTACAGGCACTCCTGGGAAGCTGTGAAAGCTATTTTCCAGTTGAGTGCCATGTCTGTTGCTTTCATGCACTCAGGGATCACACGTCAACAGGTGAGTACCCCAAGGGTTATTAAACGCTTCCTAAAGAGGCGTCTTCGTTCAGCCTGGAGTTTGGACAGATGGATACATTGGTGATGAAACAATCTTCAAATTGGGGGTGCTGCCAAAAATTCTACGTCACCCAAGTGACCTAAGCAAGAGTGGTAAAGGTGTGGTGTGCTGCTAGCTTGTGTTAACTTTATAGCTCACAGTCACCAATATATTACTAAAGTGTGGTGTGGTTGTTGGGTACTGTCATTTACAAACAGCACATTTTTCATTGAAATGACCACTAAATTTGCTAGTAAAACTGTATATAGCTCATAAGGGTTTCAGCAACTAATTATCATTTCACATCACTAAGTAAAGTGTCCTGATTTGTTTTGTTCCTAATAAAAACGTGTATGTATCACACTTAAGAACGTTAAGAACAAAGAAAATGCTTAATGTATGCTTTCTTCTGCTTATTACTTTTTAAAATATTTATACAGACTATTTGAAGATATTTAAATGTTTCTCTCACTTGCATTAAGAGAATGAAAAGCAAATACCATTCTCCATGTGCCAGGTCTGGTGACCTAATGGACTAATGAGTCAAGCTCTAAGATAAATGGCGCCCAGATAGAACGGCTGCCAAGGATTATATCAGATCATAATCCGTTGGTGCTAAGCCTCCCGCTGGATAGCAGAGATAGGATAAAACAGTATACCTGGTCGTTTGGGAAAAGGCTCCTAAAAGAAGAAGGATATATTAGGCGGATGCAGGAATGGATTGAACAATTTTGGGAGATTAATAGGGGCTCTGCTCCAGCGAATATGGTCTGGGACGTGTTCAAGGCTGGAATTAGGGGGGAAACCCTGAGCTACACATTACAGAGGAACAAGAAGGAGACAATCAAGACGGAGAGGTGGTTGAAGGAATTGGGGAGACTATTAGAACGTCTAACCCAGGCATTGTTAAACCAAGGAGCAATAGAGGGGTTACTATTGGAAATAGAACTAAACAAAGCAGAAGCAGGAGAAAGTCTGGTACAGAAGGCGGCAGGGAACTTCCTGGCTAAATAGAAGAGTCCTATGAATACAATGAGAGAGTAGGCCACCTATTGGCAATCCGAACTAGACAAATACCAGCAGCAGGAGAAATCAAGGAGATTAGAGATAGCACAGGCAATATTGTAGATAAGGTAGAGGAGGTACAGGAGGTATTTAGGGAATTTTACGGGAATTTATATACACAGAGTATAAACAATACAGGATTGGGGATTATGGAGTACTTGGCGGGTATACCACACAACAGGTTAGATGAGGAGGAAAAAGAGAATATAGATCTTCCTTTAACTCTACAGGAAATAAGAGAAGCAGTGACCAACCTCCCCGCTGGGAAAGCCACAGGGTCGGATCAAATACCGGCAGAGTTTTATAAAACATTCTGGGATACAGTGGGGGAGGACATGCTGGAGACTTTCAGACAGGCGCAGATGAGTAGGTTAGCCCCACAGTCTTGGGCAGGGGCAGATATGGTAGTGATATTGAAGAAAGATAAATCCCCATTAGAACCGGGGTCCTATAGACCAATTACCCTTTTAAATGCGGACGCAAACATATTTTCTAAAGCATTGGCACAGAGATTAAGCAGGGTCATAGAGGGATTAGTCAGCAAAACACAGCATGGATTTATCCCTGGAAAGGGGACCACCCAACATACTAGACAACTGATCACCATCTTTGACGCTGCGGAGGTTGCAGGGGACCCTGTCGCGGCCATATTTCTCGACGCAGAGAAGGCATTCGACAGGGTCTCCTGGGACTATTTGTGGAAGGTTATGGAGTGGTTTGGGATAGGCGAAGGCTACATCAGGGCAATTCAGGCCCTATATGAGCAGCCGACAGCGAGGGTGAGAATTAACAAGAGCTATACAAGGGCAATACAGATAAGACGTGGGACAAGCAGGGCTGTCCAGCTTCACCCTTGCTGTTCGCTTTATATTTGGATCCTATGTTAAGAAGATTAGTCTGCAATAATAATATCCCCCCGGTTAGGATGTATGGAATGGAGTATAAATTATTTGCCTATGCAGACGATGTGGCACTCATAACCCCGGAACCAGCGAGGGCTATAACCAAGATAGAGCAGGAGGCCATGAACTTCGGGGTAGTATCAGGATATCTAATTAACAAAGGGAAGACTCAGATAGTCCAGAACAGAAATACAATACACCAGGATGCTAGAGTAGTCCCCGAGGCATTATATCTTGGGATCAGGGTGACAGCAGATTTAGATACTCTGGTGGGGGTGAACATGGAACCATTATTAGCTAAAGTCAAAAAGAATACGGAAAGGATTCACAATTTACATTTGACATTAATGGGACGCATAAATGTGATCAAGATGGTCACATTCCCGAAATGTCTTTATATCTTTAGAGCCATCCCTCTTTTCTTCGATCAGAGCTGGTTTAGCAGGTTGGAAGCAATTCTCAATAGACTAATCCGGGCACAAGGGAAGACCAGAAGAGCCTATAGATTCATGACACTGTCTAGGGAAAAAGGGGGATGGGGGGCCCCAGATTTTAAACTCTATTACTGGGCCGCGGCTATGCAATATTTTCAAGGATTGATAGGTGGCAGGGGGGAGATACAAAGGGATGGCAGACCTGCCTTTACGAATGCATACAGAGCATTGATAGGGGGGGGAAGCCGAGAACGGTTTTTTAAATACGATTGGTTATAGTTATTACAAACACACCAGGTTTAAGACCCTAAGAGCAGCTTACAACATCTGGAAGGCGGCAACGAAAAAGTTTGGATTGGGGAGATACAGTAGATACACTCGATGGTTAAATAACCATTCACTCCCGGGGGACATATTTAGAGATGCAACCATGAGCGCCTGGGATGTTAAGGGTATTAATAAGATCGGAGACTTATTGGACATGGAGGGGTAGATATTACAATTCCAGGAGTTACAAAATAAATTTGAAATACCTACTAATAGCTTCTTTAAGTATCTACAGGTGAGAAGCTATTTGACAAGCAAAAAGGGAGGTCCTACAGGGTTCAAACATTGCAGAATATTGGATCATATAGAACGGAGTAAGCATTGTACAATCCAACAGCTTTATATAGAACTTTGTGCCTTCAAAAGCGACGATAGGGATAAACATGCCAACAAGTGGGTGGAGAAAGTGGGGTCTAGCCTGGAGGATTTTCAGATGTCTTTGGATTTAGGTAGAACTGTTCTGTGCTCAGCAACGTTGCAATCACAGCATTACAAAACATTGTATTCTCTTTACTATACCCCGGCTAGAATTGCACAGTGGGGAGGGACGGCAGGAATAACCTGCCCACGTTGTGATGCAAGTAACGCTGACATAGTACACATGTTTGTGCAAAGCCCACAATTACATACTCTGAAGGGAGCAATTGAGGAATTTCTGGAGGTTTCATTGGGTATCAGGATCAAAATGTCTGATGAACTAATAATGCTGGGGCTGACGGCAGTCGCGGAGGAGTCACATGTAGAATTTCTGTTTATGGTAGCTGCTGTCTTTCGGATTGGTATTTCGAGGGCATAGCTGGACAGGATACCACCAACATTTCAAAATTGGGTAGCAAGACTACTGTCCACGTACAACTTGGAGAAAGCGATATACGACAGGAAGGGCAGAAGGGCGAAAAAACGGGGAGGGAAGATATGGCAACCCATAGCTCGGTGGAAAGCTAGGCAGAATGGGGAAGTGGATTAGGATGCGGGCGAAAGCTGCTTGTATCATTGGAAATTGTAGACTGTTTCTCTTTATTTTTGTATATAAATTCCCTTATTTGGCTCTACACAAAGGAAACCCATTTATGTACTGCTTGAAAGTAGTTTGTGTTTTGTGCTCTGCTCACTTGTGCTGTAACATGTACTGGGAAAAAAATACAAAATTATAAACAAAGAAAGATATTTAAATGTTGCTCTCACTTGCATTAAGAGAATGAAAAGCAAATACCATTCTCCATGTGCCAGGTCTGGTGACCTAATGGACTAATGAATCCACTTTAGGGGCCTGTGTTCGACCTCACAGTCACAGCTTCAAATCCCAGCGGGTCCACTCAGCCTTATATCCTTCTGAGGCCGATAAATTGACTATTGAGTTGGGTAACAATAAACATCTGTTATTCGGGACCAACATACCCTTCGGGGTGAACGTGCGCATTACAAATATATGTTATGGGACATGTCATGTTAAACGAATAAGCAACAATTTGTCTATAGACGTTTGACCTCTGTCTTTGAACACACAGCAAATGTGGAAAGAAAACATTTAAAGTCATCTTTATTGTTCATTCACCTTCTGAACTCCAGCATACTTATTTGAGGGGGTGCTGCAGCACCTTAGCTTCCGGTGCCTATGAATGTATATTATATGTATTAGTGTTTTCTCAGCCTTGTCGCAAAATCGTCACAAAGTACTATCTGATGTTTTGAAATGGGGGTAAGCTATCCAGTCTTGGCAGAGTGATATAATATGAACCTATACAGTTATTTATACTTTGCCAGGAATTATCTAGTTGCCCAACTCTCTTCTGTCCTCCAGCAACAAAATTAGACAGATGTGCTCATTTAAAACCCTTTTACATTTGGTCCCTCTGTAGAAAACAGCCACAAACGTCTGATACTCATAATGACTGTAGGGAGGAGTCCATATCGTCTCAGTTTAGTGAGGCTTCCAAAGGGGCACTTAGTTCTTGCCAGATCAGGTGGTCCAACATTCCCTGCTGTACATCTTTGAATCGATGGCCAGCTTTAAGGAAATGTCCTTGTCTGGAAAGATTCTGCTTTGTGAGACCAAACTCTAGGAGCACTTGCCAAGCATATTTCGGTAAGCAGAAAGTTAGTTGGTATGGTAATCGGTCTAAAAAATTATAATTTCTTCTGCTCACAGTTTCATTCCCATAGGATAAGGTAGGAGCCAGCTTTGCACTAAGGATTTTTAGCACAGGGCCGTACATCGGACCTTTCACTGACCATGATAGTATTCTAAAAGCAAAGTTGAGAGCCCCCGCTTCGGCCTTCATTTGGTGTTTCGTGCTGATTGAATGTGCCTCTGTTATCTACATTCACCCCCAAGGTACGTGTACGTATTTTCATTAGCTATGGGTTTCCCATTTATACTCCGGTTGCCAGGTTTTTAATATTGGTCCCAATTTTTCCCAATTTGGTCTGGTTCAAACTGATTTCTAGCTTGTTTTTTTTATTTTGAAGGCATAACGTTCGTTCAGCAGTCTTTGGAGACCTATCCTGTCATCAGCGTCTAAAGGGTTGGAAATAGTTTTACAGCCCAGTTTGGGTGGACGTGCATTCACCAGGTCCACGTTTTTCAAAAGGTGGGGGAAAAAACGGTTAAAAAGAAGAGGCTTCAAAACGCACCCCTTCTTCAAGCCTGGTGAATTATAATTGTTCCTTGATAGCTTGTTTCCATTGCCTAGTTTGACCTGTATCCAAGTGTCTGTGTACAGAATGTGTATTGCCTCCAGTAATTTAGTTGTGATGCTCCAGCCGATTAGTTTCTGCCATTCTTTTGATAGCCTGCCAAGAGACAGATGTCGCTTGGCACGCTACCAAAAGTGGTTTTAAAGTCATTAAAGCAAGTTTATAATGCTGCTTTGGTCTTGAATGTTTTCCATGCATGTAGAAAGCACTGTGAAATTTTTCATAGACCTGATCCAGAGCGAAAGCCAGCCTGATTCCATAGGACAGCATCATTGTTGCTTGCTCACTTTTATCGAGCGGACATTTTCATGATCTCTTTTCTCACCTCCCTTGTAAATAGGGTGTGTGATTGACCCCCACCCCAACCCTCCATTAGGTGGGAACTTCACCCTGGCTCACAGCTGCCTCACCATTCATAGAACATAATTTAGTTTCCCAGTATACAGCATTGACTTTGACGAAGGCCTGGGGTAAACCTTTTGGGCCTGCAGCCCCATACGCTTTAGCTTTTTCAGTCACCTTCAGTAGTTGTTCTTTTGAGTTTATGTAATGTAATGTAATGTAATGGCACATTTTTATCAGTTTGGCGGATACATCTTCACCTTTTAACTTGCTCTGCCTTGATCACCTCTTAATTTATTGTTTCCTTTATTGTAGCCACTTCTGTAGTGGGAGAGTTTGAATTCATCAATTCAAGTGTGGCCTGGGACCTATCTGGCATCTGACTGTACAATGGGTATATAGGTACGATACCTAGGCCAGTTAACCTATATTATAATTACATACTGTCCGTCTACCATTCTCTAACGAGTTTACAATGTGCCAGAACAATTTAGCCCAGAAGTCATCCTGATAGTTTCTTGACAGTCCAGATTTCCTTTTTTTCCTGTTTCTAAAGGTTTATGAAGTTATCTTTATGACTGAGGTTTGGTGGCATCGTCTTTAAGCAGTGCAGTTGTTTTAATAACATACTCTTTATTTGCCCACGTGTGGCTATAAGGCATGGGGTATTACACTTTGCACCCTCAGCATTAGGTTTTTGCCATGGTTTATTGGGAAAGCAGCTAAGATCCTCTTCACAAGTGAATTCCAGGTCGGGATGTGTTTTTTCCCACTCATTTTCTCTGCTCCTATGTTGAGAAAGCACCAGTTAGGGAATGTTCCAGATGAGATTCTGAGCGGTGGTGTGCCTGACGTTTATATGTTCCTATGGGTTCTGTTTAAATTGAGGTCCCCAGTGATTAACATATGGACATCTGGGTGAACGGATCCTAAGTCTGCCACAGTACACTGTAATTTACAGAGTACTGCTTTCTTCTGTCTATGACTAGTTTATTTCAACATTTACTATGATTAAGGGCAAGTTTTGGCTATTGGTCCATCTAATGATCTTCATAGCCCGTAGCCAAGGTTCTTGTGCATGTAACACCTTGATGTCAGAGATATGTCAGCACTGAAATAACTGTATAGTGTGCCCTATGTCCTTCCTTTTGTGGCCAACTTACTTGCTGGGTTGAATAATTCTAGGAGGCCGACTAGAGGAGTGGGTCATCCAACTAGGTTTCTTGCTATCTGACGTATATGAAATTGGAACAAGTACACAGAGATATGTGCTTTGTCTAACTACTGGCGCAAACCCACCACATTTCAAGAACAGGTGTTAAGCAAGACTTCAGTCTCCAGTTTCCATTGCAGGATGTGCTGGGGGGTTCAATCAGGTGAGACACTGAAAGCCAGAGCAGCAGGCAGCCAAGCCAGTCTCGGCCATTATCAATGTATGCTTTCGTGGTAGTGGGTCGAGTCAATGTATTGTGTGATGCTGACATGTGCTCACTTTTACCAGTAGTCAGTTTGGCTTCTGTTGGATTTCGTTTGATGGAATAGGGCTTCTCTTTTTTATTTGTTATTTGCAAACACCTAATAGTCTCTCAGGACTGTTTAGGCCATAAGGTTCGTTCCTTGGCTTGATAGCCAACGCAGGTGGATATGCATAGGCACAACATTGTGTGATCATTATCCCTCCCAGTCCTTAAGTTTATCCTTTAGACTATGGGCAGCCTTTGCAAGAATGCTTGAGAGAAATGTGACTAGGCTGGGCGCTAAACACTGAAATTTCCTAGATGATAAGAATTCAATTGACTGTATGTGTGAGAATTTGATTGCCGTCAGATCATGCAATCCTCTTAAAATTCTCTATGTTGTCACAGTTTAAAATATTGTGTCTTCTTCCCGACTTGTATCCAGGTTGAAAAATTAGCTTGAAAGTGCTTTGATCATACTCCATTGTTGAGTGTTTATCTTCATACAGCCAAGATGTAGTTTGTGTGCCAGTTGAGGATCTAGTGCAGGTTAACTCTGTCTCAATACCTTCTTTCTTAGTGCAAGATAACCATACTAGCCACTTTACTTTTTTCTACATAAAGTTCTAGATACTGTTCAGAATTTGAATGCGCATCCTGGAATGAGTCACTATATTTGGATACAGGGGTTGCTAGTATTCTTGCTTCCACACTTGCATAACTTTGTTCCATTTTTTTTAATAATTCTTTTTATTGAAAAAAGGCATCAACAAAAGACACATCATGGAAGAATCACATTACATTCAGCAGTACATTTGTAGAGGGGGGTGAAGAACAAGAGTACATCATTTCCAAGACACTTCACGTGGATGAGGGAACATCAATAACAGAATCTCTAGGTGGTACACAAATCCCCCCTCTGTGCCTGTTCCACTGACCCCAGATTAATGCCCATTTTCGGGGGCGTCCCCTCACCACATACACTGTTTTTTCTCGAAACATACTCCAGTCCATGTCCTTTTCCCATTCCCTGGGCAATGTTTCTTTTAGCCACCATAAAGCCTAGTGTAACCCATTGTGTTTGCGCAATAGTAATATCAGTGGGTTACCATATGTTAAGGAGACATCTACGTGCCTCCAGCAGCAAGGATACACCCGTGACTTCATGAATAATGTTGTGAATCTCCCCCCAATACTTGGCTATGTCTCGGCACTCCCAGATTATATGAGAGAATGTGCCCAAGAGACCACATTTGAGTCTACACAGTCCCTCATCCGCCAACCCCATCTGAACCAATCGGGGGCCAGTGACAAAAACCCTGTGTAAGATCTTCAACTGTACGAGCCGTAATCTTGCGGCAATAGCGACAACCTTCGGGGAAGAAACAGCTGATTGCCAGTCCTCATCGTCTAATTCTATTCCATCTGGTATCCACTTACCTCTTAAATCCCTAAGCAGATCAGCTCTAGTATTAATTAGTTTTTTGTAAATCAGGGAAATCGTTTTTTCTGGGAGATGACCATCCAAGATTCTATATTCAAGGGGTGATGCCTCCGGCAATTCTACCTCTACAGACAGGGCCATTTTGTAATGAATGTTGAACTTGCGCATAGCGGAAATATTCAGAGCTGGATAGTTCAAATTTATCTTGCATTTCTTTAAATGATTTAATACGCCCCCTGTTCCACACGTCCTTAATAGTCAAGATTCCTATCAGCTCCCTTTTATCAAAGACCTTTGTGTTCCACAGCTTGCCCAATTTTTCAGAGTCAAAAAGAGGGGTAGCCAGTGTCAGTCTGTCCTTCCACCCCAAAGAACTTGTGGCATCATGCCAGACCTTCACTGCATGTTTGATTGGTCCTGTCAAATTCAGCTTCGTTGGCTTGGAGTACAGCGCCCTATTGTAACTGCCCCCCGGAAGAAGCCCCCTGTCCATTGCGTACCCTGGATCACCTCCATCATACCTTGGGAGTGTTAACTTGGCCAAAGCAATACGAGGCTTTCCCTCCCTTAAAAGGCTACGCTGTAATCCCTCTATCTTGCGGAAAAAACTGGCGGGCACAGCATCTAGAGTATTCTGAAGGGCGTATAGAAAGCGGGGTAGAGCCATCATTTTAAAGAGGGACGCTGGGCCCAACAAAGAGATCAGAGGTTTCCACCAGTGAGCGGAGTCACTCCTGAGCCTCTGCAAGGGGGAAGAAGATTTTCACTATATCTAACTGCAGGATCAAGTGATACAAAAATACCCAAATATCTGAATCCAGTCATATTGATCTGGATAGGGCAATTACTAGATGGAACTGGAGTTTCCCCTGTAAGGACATATAATAAAGATTTCCCCAGTTAATGGAGAGGCTGGAGTTTTTACCAAAGGAGGCCAGGACGTCGCAAACCACCATCAGGGATTTGCGAGGGGAGGTCAGGTATATAACCAGGGAGCTGAGATCGGCAGAGCCGAGTTTCTACGCAACCATCATGGTCGCCGGCTTGGCTCCTCCCTCCTTTGTTCCATTTTTGTTTGGTTTGGATTGCCATCTCTATTTTGCCTTGTGCCTTTTCAAACATCTGAGTGCTCCTACTGTTGACTATGGTACGTCCACCTGGTCTATTTGAGTAAACGGTTGTCTATCTGTGAGTGACCACAAGGAGCTATTTCTTCAATGCGAAAATGTATATCAGTTTGGCAGAGCATGGAACATCTCATAATGTTTCGAGTTATCCGGTTTCCTTGTTTGATTGACTGGTGTTTGCTTTTTTGCCGTAGTGGCAGCTAAAAGCTATTTTTTTGCCCTTTATGTAGTTTCTTACGAGTTCTTTAATTGCTGAGAGGCTTTTTTATTGATTTCTACACTCCTCATTATTTTGCTTTCCAGGTGAGGCTTATTGTCCCGATGCAGTGGCGTCCTGCATCTCTTTTGTCCATATTGATGAGGAGAGCACAGTAAGCTGCTCGCTGATAAAGTACCAGTAGTGTATTTGCTATATAAGGAGGGCGGCTTTTAGCCTTTCCTGTCTGTCCTTTCCCTGATCATGGTCGTGTCCCAGAGCAGTCAGGGAGGAACCTTGATGGCTGTTGTCCTCTCCGGTAAAAATACTTTTTTGGGTGGTGAAGTCCAATTTAAGCTTCCTGCCGTTCTCTAGCCTATGACATTTGAGGTGTGGACCTTCGACTTTCAATACAATGGTCAACCTGCAGGTGATGAGTCAGCCACCACGGACTTTCAAGGGTTGCAGAGCATTCTTCCTCACTCCTAGGTGATCTTGCGTGTACTGGAGAGCATCTGGGCATCCATTTTTATCTTCAATTCCATCAAACTATTTAAGACCTTGGGAAGGGCACTCAATTTATCTATGCTGGGCCAACAGGCAGAAAAAAACATAATTGGGGTCATTTTCGGACTGGGCTCTGACGATGAGTAAATGTAGTTTTCCGAATTTTTCATCAATACTGGAGACAAACAGCACAAGAGTGTATTTAAGGAACACCTGTGTCAAGCTTCGACAAGTTGTAATTTAGGGACTTTACCGTGGCTTGTAGGGTTTTCGGCAGTATGTCTCACCATCCAGTTGTGCTAATGGTCTCTGTTCTACTTTTTTAGAGAATTTTGTTGGTTCCGCTGCCAGCAGCTATTCCAAAGCGTGAGGTTCTAGCGCTGCAATTTCGTTCAGTGCGGATGCTAATGGGATGAACTTGGGTACTTGCTTCTTACTGACCAAGGGGTCTGAGCAATCAAAACAGATTGATTCAAACAGACTCTTGTGTTTCTCTGATTTTTGAGAGTCCATGCTTAGAATGCCTAATAGGCATAATAGAGATCGGTTATTGCAGTATATTTGATCAATGACAGTTTCTTCCTTGTGGATGTGGGGCTCTTTATCCACTTCTAGAGATTGCTGGCTTATTGTCTAGGTGGATTTGTTACACCACTCCTTCCTTCCAAGCTTCCAGAGGCTGGGGGTCTACTGTGTCTTTTAAAGAATTGGAGTAATGATGGGGGTCACTTTGTCGGTTTGATCGTGGTAGCAGAGTCTGCAGGCCTTCTTCTTCATGAGCGCATTGCCAGGCCAGACTTGGAATGGTTAGCCTAATTAATTACCAGTTTTTGAATTGTCCTACTCCACAAGGAACTGGATCTCTTTGAGCGGCCATGACCTGCTCCCCCCTTTACTGTTTGGGCTGCGGAAGGGATTCAAAGGATTAAATTAGTAAGAAAACCTGTAGGCTGCAACCTCCCAGGGATCAGTATTCAGATTCAGGTTCAAGTGACACAAAGGGGGCTAGGTGGACAGGATCAGCCATCCTGTAAAGGTGTTTGGGGTCGGAGCTGTACTCATCCTCCCTTGCACACAAAGGAAGCTGACACTAGTCTCTCATCACCCCAGACATCCTGGAGCCTTGACAGGGGAAGGGAAGGACTTTCCTGGACCTGATGTGGGGATAGTATAGGGAGTCCCTCACTTTCAAAGGCTGGCACCAGGTATAAATATCTCCTGAACTAGTCATTAGATAACTTCTGGACGTGCGAAAGACCCTGAGGAAGAACTACTCTGCTACCCTGCTGCTGAAAGGACTGCACTGCTGGCCTGGTGCTAGAAGGGCTGTCCTGCTGCCTGAGAAAGGAGGGCTGTACCTGTTCCTTAAACCCAGGACCGCCAGAGTGACTCCACAGACTAGCTGGCTGGCCTCCTGTGTGTGCTGTTGAGACATAACATGCTCCAGAGACTGTCCTGCATCTGCCCAGCTGACAAGACCCAACTGGACCTGCCAGTGCCCTGCTGCTGGCCTCGGCTAGGAGCAGTCCTGATTGCCAAGAAGTGGCCCTTAGGTCCTCGACCATTGCCTGGCATCAGAGTGCACTCCTCCTTTCCAGCTAAGGGTTCTCCACCTGAACAGACAGAGCGATATAGCTTGACGCAAGAGCTCGCATCACAGCACCATGCAGTTCCTGATCGTCCGCCTGTTTGGAACTGACGCAGTGCAATGCTTAGTCTTGCTTCGAGTTGCATCGAAGCACCTCTCATCTCCTGATCGATATTTTCATCAGAGCCAATGCAGCGTGATGCAACTTGATGCAGGAGGAAGCAGGACCTCACATCTTATCCCAAATACAACCAGGTACAGATTCCAGCAGGCATAACGTGGCCCTCTACTAGGCCCCTGCTCCATCGTGGCCTGCTTGAGATTGTGACTTTGTCCTGATCCATGCAACTAGATAACCCCAGTTTGCATGTTGTGCTTTTTGCACAGCCTTTTACCTAAGACTTCGAAATTTCATATCTCCTGTTCTACCAATTGGCTTTTGTTCCTTTTGGTGTCAATCTATTTATTAAAATGTACTCTAGTGATCTAAAATTGTGTGGGAATTTTCTTGTGTGGCGTTTTCACTTTCTTACTGTTTGTGTGCTGCTTAAATACTTTACACCTCTGAGCTAAGTCTGACGGCTTTGTGCCAAACTACCAGAGTGTTAACCACAAGATAATTTAGTGACTTTTGTGGTTAACCTTGACAGGGATTTGTGTTTATTATTGGAGAAGAGCTTCCACTTCTTTCAACTAATAAACCAATTTCATACATTATCTGTTGAAGAACACTGCAGTGAAATATTCCAATATGAGTCTAGTAGTTCTGAGCTAATATTTGTTTTTATCAAGGTATTTGCTTCATTCTTTACCTAATAGATAGAGGTAGAGATATTGTTAGAGTAGCAGGTGCAGTGGCTCCCGGGCCCGTGATTGTAAGACTCACCCATCCCTAATTATGATTATATTTTGCTGTGCAACCCCAGCTGATTGTCCTCTTTTACTGGCTTGCATTAAGGCCCACAACACGGCTTTTGTGCCGCTGCTGATCACTAATTCTTTCAAGACCCAAAGTGAAGATTTCACTTTTAGTGGGAGCAAGTTCCTTTTAATACCCTGTTCCAAATTGGTTATTCTCTTCTTTCCCTTTGGAAGAGTATTGAAGCTCTGTTGTAGTAGGGCTGTAACTAAAAAACTGCTAATAAAAAAACTAGCACTCTCCTACAACATATACCATGGTGATAGATAGCACCTCGGTGCACATAGGTACCACCCAGATAGGTTGTTTATCCGGCTCCAAATTCTCAATATTATGATGGAAATTGAGCTACCAGGTGCTGCACAAGTCAAGAGCAGAAACACTAAAAGCATGTGCGGATTCCGGAGGTTAATAAATGGGAAAAAAACTAAATAAAGTGGCAAGAAATATTTAGACCTAAGATGTCATTGTGAGGCACAAGGGGACCACATATCTGTGCCATAATTGCATTTCATTCTTGTAGTCCCTTGTTTTGAACATTACATTTGTCCTCTATCAGCTGCATTGTTATTTACTGCAGGTTACCACTTGTTCAGGATTGAGATATTCCACAGCCAGTGGCTCCCAGGAATCAAATGGCATCATCTTTTCTCTGGGCATTAAAGCCTTGCGTTTGAAACATAATGGCATTTCACACTACATGTATTTGCTCAGGGGCAAAGCAGCCCTGAACAACACATTACAATGAAATGTGTAATATTTGTAAGGTTGCCTTTCACAGTGAAACAATGCTGTCTTTATGTGGATTATATCCTTAAATTCCTATCCCTTCCTTTCCTCTCATTTACCCCTCAAGCTTTCAGCAGCTTCTTGACATACCATCCGTCTTCTTTCGTCAATCTCACTATATCCTCCTGTCATTTATTTTGTCCCTTTCTCTCTTCTTCTGCTCTCCAGGGCCCCAAATAGATGGAATCAGTTGGAAAAATGTCTAACAAAGCAATCTGATTGTTTGAAAAGAGTTTATTATTTTCTCAAATTCAAAAATATGTTTTTTATGTAATTTATTTGTATAAAACTGTTTGGAAAGAAAGAGTATTCACCAAAATATACACATAAAAACTATTCCTCTCGTTTAGATCACCAAAGTAAATTATTCTAATACTCGGGACACCACAGGCAATGGAAAACAATACGGGAACACAGAATACAAAGTAATAAACTGCCATGCAGAGAAAGGAACAGGACCGCAAGCAGCTCAAGCATACGTCGACTCACTGAAATATTTTGGGTCACAATTTACAAAAATCTGCGGCCAGATGTTTCACGCAAAAGGATGCAAAGGCAATGCAATCCATAAGATATATTGACCAAGCCACTCAAAGCCACCTTGCAGGCCGCTGCATTACTTGGTAAATCCGGGGTAAAGCAAGGCAGTGCAAGTTGCTGCCTTGGTCTACCCTGTGTCAGTAGGGTGATACAAGGGTGAAGAGTGGGTTTCCTATGCATCCACCCATCCTTTTTGACACATTTCCAGATTTACCAAGAGTAGTAAGTAGGAATGCATCAAGACTGTACTCCTTCGTGATAGGGGCGCAAGGAGAAGCAATATCTTTATTTCTCCACATCGTTTCCTTTTTTTAAGTGTGCTGCAGAGCTGTAAAAGATGTAAAAGCCTCTAAGAATTGTTTTTGTGCAGGAAAGTGTCCCTTCTAACACAAAAAGAATCCTCCCTGCAATGCAGGCACTGGTGCACCATTGCTGCGTCACACATTGATAAATATGGCCTCTGGGTTTTAAACTACAATCAGAGTCTTCACAATGCAGATCTTTCATCCTATTGCAATCCTGCTTGGTATATTTTATCACGCGTTCCCAGACGTTCTTGTTGACATGGTTTCCACTTCGAGATGTTCTACAGATAAACTGATAGGACCTATTTATAAAGAGAATGTCTGTTAATGGCCACAAATACTTTATCCACTCTTGGCAGCAATTCACATAACGTTTTCTGGCAGGCATAAACAGATTTCCTACATAGGATTTCTCTGTCTTAAGAGTGGAATTCACACTTGTAAATCTGAGGCCTGGGGCATTAAGAGGCTTTGGTTACCATGTAAGTTTGAGAATGCTCACAAATGTATGTTTGTGAGCATTCACAAACTCCAATCTAATCTAAACAAAACGTGGGGGTACATAGTTGCTGCATTCTCCTCGTGTGCAGTTCTATGCTATGTAGAATTATGCAAAGAGGGAGTATGAGCCAGGGCAATACATCTCATGTCAATCCCAGTAGAGGAACTGGAAACCCACGCCTGGTGCAACTTTCCAGGCATACTTCTAGGAGTGCTTTCTTCACAGGCTGCATGTTAGAACTGGCTATTTCTGGTTGGCTAAGGCTTACGCCAAAGCCAGGCAGAAACCATCATTCTAGTCAGGGCAAGGGAGTCACACGGCAAGATAACCCCTGCTCACCCCCTTGGTAGCTTGGCACGAGCAGACAGGCTTATCCCAGAGGCAATGTGTAAAGCATTTGCGCACGCACACAACAGCAACAAAATCCTAGGCACACCACAAAAGGAACTCCACACAAGGTTATATAAAAATAACTTTTGTATTGTCAAAACACATCAGATAGTAATCACACAATATACATTGTGCCAACTGGCACGGGCAATATTCACAAGGAATTATTTACACCAGGACAGGGCCACGTGGGCCACTGTCAGAATCAGCACTTAGTAGAATTAGCACTTCTAGAACATAGAATATAGGATATAAAATCACTGTAGAACAAATTAGCAAATATAGCACAAAACCAGTAACCACTGGTAACAGGTAAGTACCACCTACGTAACCATAACCATCTTAGGAGAATCTCACGCATGGAACCAGGACCTCACTAGGACCACCTGTACTAGAAAGAACAACCACCTAAGTATCACAATACAATTAGGGGTATCAGCAAGAACACATTACACATGATGCATCACAACATTCAGAGGTGTAGGGAAGAAAAACACAAGATGCATAAAAACACATTCAGCGGTGTAAGAACAAGGCACATGATGCATCAAAAACACATTCAGAGGTGCAGGGAAGGAAGACACATGATGCATAAACCAACACATTCAAAGGTGTAAGAACAAGGAAGACACATGATGCATAAAAACATTCAGAGGTGTAAGATCAAGGTGCGTAATCATATTAAATGCATTACATTTCCTAGCACCACATCACATTGCGCAAAACTCACATTAGGCAATTACCATCATAAACATAGCAGGAAACCACATTGCGCAAAATCATCTTAGGGCCTTGCGCCCTGTTCACCTATCAGCCCCCCAGGCCAACTGGCCATTCAATAAAGGGACTAAAGAGCCCTGTGTCCAGAATATCAGGGCGCTGCCAATACAGCGCCAGTCAGGGGTGGGCCACCGGCACAACAACCTAAACGTTGCAGCTGCCCACTAATTGCTGGGCAGCTGAGGACAATCCCAAGCGCCTAAACGGTGCAGCTGCCCACTAATTGCTGGGCAGCTGGGAAATAACAAAACTGCGGCATGGGCTCTGAGTAGCCCTTCAAGCAAATTGCGCCACATGTTGGAGCCACACAGGCTCTGAAAACACTTGTGTCCCCCAAGAGCCTCACTGGGCTCTAAACATCATGTGGGCGGTGAGCCCCTCTGGACTCTAAATATAAAATGTCCTCAAGAGCCTCACTGGGCTCCAAATAAAGTAAATGCGGCCACGCGCCTCTCTGGGCTCGACAACAAAGATGCCGGGACTGAGCCTCGCAGGCTCGGAAGAACAAAGGCCCCCTGCAACGTAGGAGCCCGCTCGGGGACCTGAAAGCAGAGATATGCCCCCTGAGCCTCGCAGGCTCGAAAAACAACTGGGCCATATTTGAGCCTCTCGGGGCTCTTCCACAAATATGCCCCCGGGCCCTTCAGGCTCTCTCATACATGAGGCTTCGCTGGGGGAGCGGTCTGCTGCCTGCGGGCCCGCTCTACCCCCACAATGCCCCCACATGGATGCTCACACTGCTGTAGGAGGGGGCGGGCACCGGCAATGTGCCCCGACGTCCCCCTCGGCCATATCAACGGAGCCCCACTCACAGGGACTCTTGACTCGCCAGTCTCTTCTTCGCCGCCAGCCTCCTCTCGCTTTCCGGGGCTCTCCCTCGCTCTTGGGAGCCCCGAGGGGGGGAACAGCGGCTTCTCTTGGGAAAGGCAGGAGCACAGAGTAGGCTCCCGCCGCTACCAGCTTCGTCTCGCTCCGTGGGCGGGACTTCACAATATCCTCGGGCAGGCGGCCAATCACGGCGCGGCCCGGGGACGACATCACGAGCGGTCCCGGGCCAGCGGCGGTGAACTCGGGGGTCGAAATAAGCAACTGGAAATCTGAGCAAATGCCGGGTGGGCACCGGCCAAAGCAGATAAGGTGCTCCCAGGCACCAGAGGGTAGTACGCGCTTCCAGGCGCTACAACAAAAATAAAGCGCTCTTCAGCGCTAAAGCACAAATTACAGCGCTTCTAATCGCTGAGGGGCACAGACAGCACCAGGCTCCTCAGGAATGGCCCCCCTTCAGAAACCAGGGACCCAGCAACAAGGCCCTCCTAGGAGCAGAGGGCAGGAGGGTCAAAATGAAGTCCTTCAGCCCCCAAGCAAAGTAGAGGGGTCCCTAAAACAAAGTCCATCCAGCATCCAGGGCCATCAGGTTTCCAGGGGCTGGGTAGGGCCAAGGGAGGCAAGCCTTCCCCTGGGCCCAAGCAGCAGCACGCCCCGGCAGGATTCAAGTCAGAAACAAGAACATTTTGGAAGGGGACCCAGTCCCTTTTTATACAGTGAATTCCTTTGTCTAGCAGGGTGCAGGCAGTGTGAGAACCAGCTACAACTAGTTATAGGGAACTCCTTTCACAGGCCAGGCTAGGGACATCAGACGCACCACAGGGGGGTGGAGCCAGCATTGTGTGGGGAAAGCCCAGCCCTATTCAGGCCCAGGTGCACCCCTCCCCTCACCTCAGCATGCTAAACACTCCATTCACCACTGGGGCAGACCCTCCCAGACTCTTGGAGCCAGGCTCACCAGCCAATCACACGCCAGACACAAATTACACAAATATGCCAACTTCTAAAAGTGGCACTTCTACACTAGACACAATCATTCCGCATATATCATTGCGCAGCATTCGATCTCACGAGTTCGCACATACCAAACTCGACCCTGCACTCCCCACACATCAGGAACTACCATGGTCATACATATTCCCCATGCATTCCTATGGGAGGGCAGGCCACTCACCACACATACACAGAGAGCTCACGCACTTTACACTGTACCACCGTGAAAAAGTACGCAGAGGCCTAAAATCACCAACCGGTGAAATAAAGTGTTCCCTTGAACGTAAATAAATGGGAGAAGCCAGAGGGTCAAGGAGAAAAATAATTACAAAATACAAGTATAAATAAAGAATTCTTACAATTTATTTGAAAATACAAATGTTAAAAGGAGAGTGGTCCAAAGTGGAGCCCACTCAACACAGATAAAACAATAAAAAGTTTTTTTTAACATTCCATTTTGGCCAGCAAGATTGAATCACAAGGACAGAAAAAACTGTAAGACATGGAACTTGTGCAATACTGATTGTATATTCGGACTCTATTGTTAACACCTAACAATAGAGTCCGAATATACAATCTGTATTGCACAAGTTCCAAAACAACATTTTTCCCTGAGATCATAGAATTCTACTGAGCTGGTACCAATTTAAGGATTGTCTTAGGAAAAGAGGGCCTGTATCATGAAAACTTCGGTAACTGGCCTGCTCTCTCCCCAGCAGCTCTGCTCTACTTTCCCAGCCTCTGAACCCTCCTGCCCCCCCCCTTCGAGGTGTTCTAGACCGCTGTAGGCCCGGTGGGCCGGCCTTTACTGCCTCCTGCCTGTCTTGCGCCTTATTGTTCGCATAGGAAATTGTATTGTATTTGTTGTATTGCATTTGTATTCTTTTCTTCTGCTCCTGTTGTTTTCTTCTCCCGCTCACCACTCCCACCGCTGCTGCCTCTGCGGCCCATCCCCCTGCTCTGGCCCGTTCCCGTCTCCCAGCTGATCGTCCCTCCCCCTCCGATTCTTAATGAAGGCGGCTGCGGGGGAGTGCGAGTAAGACCACTGACCTTCGGTCACTGGCCTGCTCTCTCCCCAGCAACTCCACTCTGCTTTCCCTGCCGCTGAGCCCTCCAGCCCCTCCTGCGGGTTGTTCTAGGCTGCTGTAGGCCCCGAGGGAGCCGAGCAGGTTGTGGTGTGCCCCTGGCCCTTGTAGGATTCTGTGAGCCATCAGGGAAATCTGGCAGTGGAAAAACTCCTGGTCTGCTTCGTGAGGGCACATATTCTGATGTTGTGGCTGTGAGATCAGCGGCTTCCTACATGTATAGAGTTTCTTGTAGTGATTTTTTTTCTCACAAATTGTCGAAATCAGTGGTTACCAGGGTTTACGCTTTTTTGCTTGGTAAAAAACTATGCGATTGTGATTTCTCAGTGCTTATAAAGAATGTGTTTTTAATTTCCAACCTTCTTTCCCTCATTCATTCCTGTTGTCATATCGTCCCTCCGTCTTTCCTTCTTTAAAATACCTTCTATGCAGCGCTTTAAATGGGCTGGTACTCACCGGTACTGAGTACTGGCACTTCTAAATTTTCGGCCCTTGAGTACCGGCACCTTTCCTTTTACAAAGAGAGTAGCGGTACTCATGGGCAAGCCAAGCTCAGTGAAATGTAGCATATACAAGAACGAAGCCCAGCACAACTGACGAGTTGGTCAGTTTTCGTGAAGCACTCTCATCGACTGCTAATCTCCCCTCCTGCTGGCATAGCAGAATACGGCTGGTTTGGAAATCTCCTTTTTAAAAGCCACACACAGCCGTGCAAAAGCCTCAATAATTTCGGGACCTTGGTGTTCGCTGGATAAACAGATTTCAACCAATTGAGGGTACTTGTTAATAATGCGTACTAAAAGCCCCTTATTGTCTATCCCTTTCCAGATTACCCTGAGTTTATCAGTTGATGCCACCAGGTTAGTTGCCCCTATTTCCTGTCGCTTATCCAATCTTTTAATAGATTTAAAAATAGTCAGAATTGGATTATGATCGCTATATACAGTGCTAGGGAAGTCAGCCTTTATTAAACAGTCCACAATTAAAGAGGATATGAATACATAGTCAAATGTAGAGGAGCATCCGCGCCCTATGTATGTGGCCAAAGGGCCTTCTCCCGTGATGCGACTGGCTATCTCCATAGCATTGACTAGGTCACAAGTGGCTAGATGATTGAGTAGTTCCTCCCCTCTTTTACAGGGTAACACCCGACCAAAAGTGGCAGCTGAGTTTGCATTTCCCTTATGAATGTGGGCATTGAAGTCGCCTCCCAAGATGATTCCATCTAATTTACTGTACGTTTGTCCATCCACAATTTTATCAATAAAATCAAACAGCCTTATAAAGTTATTATTCGGTTGTGATGTAAAATCATTATTATAAAAATAAATTAAACACAACTTTATGTGTTTCTTACCTTTTCAGTTTCCACTTTATTGGAATGAAGGTCACTGGAAGTATCCAACAATAAGGACCACATTATGCTGCTTGGTTGACTAAATTATGTGGCAAGAAAATGAAAAATATGCTGCAACAGGCAGCATAATGCTTGGCAGTATTGTCTTGCTATTTTCGCATTTTAATAAACATCGCTTCAAAAAGGCTCCAATGCTACATAAAATAGAAAGCTCTTCCAAGAAAGACAAAGTTGGCTCATTCAGCAGATGCTACCGAAATGTTATTGACAATAAGCAATGATTCTGACTAGCAGGGAAGCTCGAGAATCTATTTTTAGTAACATTCTCTTGTAATCAGAGTAAATGAGTTTGTATAAAACATATTAAGTTGCACCCATGCAAGAAGCTTTCATATACAAACGTCTTATGCTTCTATTTCACTGATTCCTGTTATGTTTTAGAATTGGTCTTCATTATTGTATTTACTCTGCACTCACAATATGGACCTCTAAAAGCACCACTCTGCATTTAGAGACAGTGAAGCAGAACAGTATCTTTCAATACAAATGTATAATGGAAGTGTCACACCAGGAGGCATTGTAGGATTCGAGAAGTCCTACACCCATGACGTCTATTACAAATCTGAGGTCCCAGCTGGTTTATTTTCATTCAGTGACTTAACGCAGCCCTGTGCGGCAGTGGTTGGAGGTGAGCTGGAGAGGTACAGGAACATTTTTGTCGAGATGCCATAGGCGCACGATGAAGCTTAGTATAAGAGGGCATACTAGACCTCAGCAACGCATCTGAACAAGGAATATCACGGTTGACATTTACCCTTGTCAGAGGATCAAATATGAGGTCCTGTGTACCATTGTGTTGTGGCAGAAGAGTATGAAGTGACTCACAAGTGTATTTTATATGATGAATGGATTAAAGCTACTGGAAAGGATGGACTGTTAATTGAGGTAGAAGTGTATGTACAATCACGAAAGGACTTGCTATGCCAATAAAGAAAGGAACCATTGTAATGTTACAAAGGAATTGCCATGGCAGGGAGAACACTGTAATGCGGACAGGATTGAGGAAAGAGTTTTAGGCATGGCACATTAAGGGCATATTTAATTGAGTGTCATGGAAAGATGTGTGAGTCATGTTTTTTGGTGGCCTAGTATGGACAAATATGTAGAAAGGATAGTGAGAAACTGTCCATCATCTGCATGGAGGGATATATCAAAAAAGTGGAATACCCACCCCAAGAAACGGGCAGGCAAAGCATAGGAAACATTGAACTTTATATAAAGCGTTGTTCTGCACGGATCACTGACAGAACATCGACAGACAAAATATCGAGAGGAAAAAATATCAAAGTCAAAATATCGACTGCAAAAATATCGACTTCCTATCTTCAAACAGGTAAGTACAAAAATATCGACTCCAAAATATCGAGTGTAAAAAATATAGACTGTCAAAATATCGCATTTTTTAAATGTCTTAAAAGTAAATTAAAAGTAATACAATAATAAATTAAATTAATTTAAACATATTTAAAATACTTAAATAAACGTAAAATTGAGAAATAATTAATGTAACTTTAAAAAATATATATTTTTAATACATATATATATATATATACATATTATTTACAAAACATACAATATTTTTACCGTAGGATAGCGAAAGGGTTACATTTACTGTAACGACTCGAGTGAGTGCAACAGTAGGGAAAGCATTGGATAGCCTAGGGGTAAAAAATACTATTCCCACTCCAGAGAGTGCAACACTAGGGAAAGCGTTGGATAGCGTAGGGGTAAAAATTACTATTCCCACTCCAGAGAGTGCAACAGTAGGTAAAGTGTTGGATAGCGTAGGGGTAAAAATTACTAGTCCCACTCCAGGGAGTGTCACAGTAGGGAAAGCATTGGATAGCGTAGGGGTTAAAATTACAATTCCAACTCCAGTGAGTGCAACAGTAGGGAAAGCGTTGGATAGCGTAGGGGTAAAAATTACTATTCCAACTCCAGAGAGTGCACAGTAGGGAAAGCGTTGGATAGCGTAGGGGTTTAAATTACTATTCCAACTCCAGTGACTGTAACAGTAGGGTAAGCGTTGGATAGCGTAGGAGTAAAAATTACTATTCTCACTCCAGAGAGGGCAACAGTAGGGCAAGCGTTGGATAGCGAAGAGGTAAAAATTACTATTCCCATTCCAGAGAGTGCAAAAGTAGGGAAAGCGTTGGATAGCGTAGGGGGAAAAATTACTATTCTCACTCCAGAGAGGGCAACTGTAGGACAAGCGTTGGCTAGCGTAGAGGTAAAAATTACTATTCCCACTCCAGTGAGTGCAACAGTAGGGAAAGTGTTGGATAGCGTAGGGGTTTAAATTACTATTCCAACTCCAGTGACTGTAACAGTAGGGTAAGCGTTGGATAGCGTAGGAGTAAAAATTACTATTCCAACTCCAGAGAGTGCAACAGTAGGGAAAACATTGGCTAGCGTAGGGGTAAAAATTACTATTACTACTCCAGAGAGTGCCACAGTAGGAAAAGCTTTGGATAGCGTAGGGGAAAAAATTACTACTCCCACTCCAGTGAGTGCAACAGTAGGGAAAGCGTTGGATAGCGTAGGGGTAAAGTTTACTATTCCCACTCCAGTGAGTGCAACAGTAGGGAAAGCGTTGGTTAGCGTAGGGGTAAAAATTACTATTCCCACTCAAGTGAGTGCAACAGTAGGGCAAGTAAATACTTCTTATTTAAATATAAATATTATAAATAATACACCAATTACAAATTAATTAAAATATTTTACAATTGTGTAAAATATATTAAATAATCAATTTAAAATACAAATAAAAATTATTTAATAATAAAAATTACCTACTAATAGTAATTATTTACCTATTAAAAATAAAATATTTAACAATTTAAAAGTATTTTTAAAAATTAACTCAATAAATTTTGTATTCAAAAATGTAATTTCTTACAATTAAATTACTTCACAAGCTATTCCCCTAAAAACACACAACCCACTACAGAAATTAATTTGATAAAAGTAACATAATTATCAATTAATCAATTACAATAAATAACAAAAATTATTTAATTAATTACAAATTAATAATTAATTTACGATTCATTCTAAATAAATACCAATAATTAAAATTACATATTTAAATAATTATAATTAAATTACTTCCCACCCTATTCTCCTATAAACCCACAACCTGCTACAGAAAATAAATTACTAAAATTAACATATTTATCAATTAATCACATAAATGTAATTACCAATTATATTTTAATTAATTGCCAATTAATAATTAATTAACAATAAATTCTAAATAAATACCCAAACATTTAATTACAAATTTAATTAATTATAATAAAATTAATTCCCACCCTATTCCTCAATAAACCCACAACCCGCTTCATAAAAAAAAAGAATAACATTAACATATTTACAAATGAATCAATTAAAATTAATTACCAATTATATTTTAGTTAATTGCCAATTAATAATTAATTAACAATTCGTTCTAAATAAATACCAATAACTAGAATAACATATTTAATTTATTATAATTAAATTACTTCCCACCCTTTTCCCCTATAAACCCACAACCCGCTACAGAAAATAAATTACAAAAAATAAAATATTAATCAATTAATCAATTAAAATTAATTAGCAATTATATTTTAATTAATTACCAATTAATAATAATTTAACAATTAATTCTAACTAATCACCAATAAATAAAATAACATAGTTAGTTAAATATAATTAAATTACTTCCCACCCTTATCCCCCTATAAACCCACAACCTGCTACAGAATTATATTACTCAAAAATAAACATTAATATTAACTTACCTTAAATTCAATATTTTTGTTGTCTATTTTCTGTCTATTCGATATTATGTCCATTCTATATTTTTGATTCGATACTCTTGCTGTTCTAGTCGATATTAATTTTTTCTAGTCGATATTTTTGTAGTCTACATTATGTCTACTCGATATTATGTCTATTCTATATTTTTGACTCGATATTATGTCTAGTCGAAATTAAAAACTCGATATTTTGACGAGTTACCGTTCTGCGCCCTGTGTTAGGGTCCGATGAATGCTTTTATTAGGATTGGATATTTTTATCATTAGTCTGACATAAAATGTGTGTCTCATGAGGAGACTAAGGTTGCTACAAAGTTTTGGGAGGAAGTGTTTGTACTAGTGAGGCTGCCGTCTGACAAAGTCATGACAATAGAGTGCAATTGATGTCAAATGGAATGAAGTGGTGAACCTTTTAATCAGATAAGATGCACGATATACAATAGATGTACAACATTTTAGAATATCAATGCACTATCCTTACAGCAGTGGCTTAGTGGTGAGATGGAATAGAGTATTGAAGGACCGGAAGGACTGTTTGCAACTTTGCATGAGTGTGAAAACTGGAAAACACCCATACCGGTGATGGGAGTTACTCTGTATAGGTTAATGTGTGAGAAATATTTTTGGTTGAGACTTAAAGATGGATGTTTGGTGGTGGTGAAATGAAGGGGTGTAAGGACAATTTACTAATTAGGGTAAAGAAAAGTAAGAGGAGTGGATTGTGGTTGGTGATTGGGTTAGAATCAAACAGGATTACAAAGTAGGGAAGGGAATATCAAAATGTAGTTAGCCCTTGCAGGTAGTGATAGCCGATATGGATTTTCTGAAATTATCACGTGTTAATGTCTAGAATGGAATGATAATGTTTGGAACCTGGGGAAGATTGTGTGGGTTCTGTATTTTGGATAAATCCTTTAAAGGTAAGAAGATCAATCTTTGAGATGCTTCCTACATAACAGAAGAGTAAAACATACTGTTTGGGTAGAGGATTTTGTGTCAGCATGACTCTCAATTCAAATGTATTTTTGTCTTACCTCTTTGATAAACTTGTAGTTGAATTTTAGAAAAGTAACTTTAGCTACATAAGAAAAAAACGAGTTTTGGTAATGCGCATGTTGATTCATAGCCAGCCATCTTTGAATAGTTTCCACGATGACTGCTGGAGTGTACGCATCTCTGCTGGTGTGTACGCATCTCTGCTGCTGTGTACACATCTCTTGTGATGCATTGTGCGCATGAAGCCATTCAAAGATGGTTTCCGATGTGTATCAATGAGTTGGCATTCATCAACATGCACCAGAGGCCCATTTAGAACAGCAAATTAAAAGTTAAAAAAAGCATGGTAGAGGAAAAAAGGAAACAAGCAGTGTGGTCCGCATTGTGGTGGACTGGACTTTGTAAAAGAAATAAATAATAGAACAAACTTAAATTAAAAACGAAATGAATTAAAAAAGAAGAGCAGCACAGGGAACATCAGGGTATGAAGAGTGCATAGAGGATGTTTGGAGCTACATGCGGCAGTGATCAAGGAAAGGCATGTACCCATGGAGTACTGAGAGTCCAAGAGAAAAGAGTGGGAGGAAACACCTCATCCAATCAGAATATTTTGAGACTGAAATGCTCTGACGAACACAAGGTATAGTTACTAAAGCCATTAGATTAATAGCAGAGACCTGTGATAATCTTGAGCAAGGCGCTGATCAAAAGCCCGCTCTAAGAATATGTTTTGTAGCGTAAACAATAGGTGTGCGACAGACAGTTAAAGCTTTCTGCAACCAAGACCTAATACTGAAATTCATTTTTGAATTTAAGAATTATTAATGTTACCTAATATCGTTTTATGTTGTTTTTGTTTTAAGAGAGAAGTCTGTAGCATTGACATCTGTGTGACTAATTAAATAAGGTTGGGTGCTGTGACGTAGAGAAAAGAGTCCTTTGAGACGATTCTCGTTGAAGGTTCCCGGTGTGGCGAATTCAGACTAGACTCATAAGCTTGCGTGTCTCATAAACCAATAACTTCTTCTACCTGTCAATTAGCTTGCATCATTACAGAGGCAGAGACCTGCTTTTCAACCAATGCACATGTCAATTACAGTGTACAATGCGCCAGTTAGCCATTTTTTCAAAGTTGTATTGATCTCCTTGTCGAGGGAATGGGGCTTACTCATGATGTACAAATCCAAATACGAATTTACTGTTCAGTTAATAAAAACTTAGAATGTAACACATCTTTCTCATTTTCGTACATAAAATCACAAAATAACAGGCTTATCAATGCGCAAATTTAAAACATTTTCAGATTGATCCCGACTTTACAACAATTAATTCATCATTTAAAACCACCTGAGAATGTACTTCCTAAGTGCAATTGAGAGGGGCTTATTCCACCTGCTGTTTCCGCTGTATTACGCAGTGTTTCCTATTCCCTTTCTTAGTTATTAATAATGTTACACTCTATAAGCTATCTTATTTAAAGGGGGAACAACATCTGTTCCTGTGGTATAGCCTGCCAGAAAATTTGCAGCCCTTTTTAATATATATATATTTTAATTTACCCGCATTGGTGAAGGGAGATTACATCATATGAGGAATTTAAAGTGCAATTGGATATTTGTAAACTCGTCTAGCAACTTTTCAGTTACTAAGCCCTTAGTTTTCACTTTGTTCTAGATGCTCCTATGTAAATAGGCCAGCCCGACTCTTACTTTTGATTGGTTCTCCTTCCTAACCATTTAATTACAAATTGATGAAATGAGAAAATGGCTTGGAGCGAAAGACCCCTACTGCGCACTTTTTTGCTAGCTTACCAACTGCAATATAAACGAATTTAAAAAAAACTTCCAATAAATTGTAACTCTTTTCTCAGCAAACCTGCTATTACTGCTTGACGGCATGTACGAACAGCAAATTGATTGAAATTCGATTTTAGCAGGCTCTTAAGTTCAGCTGTTAAATCTGGGCAGCTACAAACTATGTGACAAATGTCTTCTCTGCTGTAATTACAGAGGCGACATGTCGATGTCGTACTCAGTCGTTTCCACGCTGGAATGTCACTACGAAATTGGAGATAGTCAAGTCGGAGTTTTAGGAGCTTTAGCTTTGCTTTTAGTCTTTTCAGTCCCCCAAATAATTATGTGGTTTTGATTGGCATAAGTCCAAATATGTATTTATCCCCACTTTCTTTAACATTCACTTGCTGCGAAAGGACATTTCTATGGTATGCCACCTGGGGTCCCTAAACGGGATGATTAGACCGCATGGTGCCACAGGCTGTCAGTTTCCTGTCTCAAGCAGTCTGGAGGTAACCAAAGTTGCTGCGTGGCATTTCTCTGTACCATTTTGCAACAGGGCTTTGGAGACACGAAAAATAAAGGAAACAGCAAAATGTACCTATGTCAGGGTACAAAAGTAAATGTAAACTATTTTCAGCTTTATTTTTTTTGTGCAACAGTCAAGATTCAAAGAGGCTGTCTGCACTAAAATGAAAATAAAACGAAACATGAATGTGAGAACTACAATTCCTGTAATGACTCATTAATACATTTAGAAATCCAGTCAAGACAACAGCAAATTGTGATTTTGCGAACAAAGCCCCTCGCAGCAGCATGGCTAGCTGTTTAGCAGGTATGCAATAGCAGCTGGCGTAGTTATTTGTCAAATTTAATGACAAGCCCCCTGGCACATTTGCTGGAAGCGCCAAAAGGAATGAATGTACATGTTCTTCTGAGAAGTTTTTCCCCCCATGCTGGCACTAAGAGTCTATTGTCTACAATATGAAAATTATTCATGACAAGAACTGCATAATGTTATGCCCCCTTTGAATTAATCAAAGCTAGATTGACTGGCGGATCGCTTTAATGCTTGTGGGATCCACACAGCACCAAAACATAGCCTTGCTACAGCAGCTAAGGATCTAGAGGTAATAGCAGGAATGGCACTGGTTTAGTATGTTCTTCTATAGGCCTCAATGCATTAGGATACATTGTTGAAGGAGCCGAAAAACATGTTGTAGATCTGCATTAGAACCTCAAGTCAATGGACGTTTACTCAGCATGAGAGCGAAGAGGGGAGAGAAATAATTAACATTGTTGATCACCTCAGTGGCAGTTCTGTAGGGCATTAAGAATATATATATATTTATGCCAAGAAATTCGTATCTTATGCTCCTGCACCCCCCCCCCCCTGCCTGGGACTCCACAGGTACAAACGGTAGTCGCCAGTAGATAGTTACAGTTTGGACCTAGTTTCCATAGGAAAGGCAAGCATCTTCATGAAATTGTAAAAACTTTTACTTTAGTCGGTTCAGCTGCTATGTTGAAAGGTTTGGGGTGATCGTCAAGCAGGAGTCAAGAAAAAAGTGGGTCCCAAAATGTGTTTCCCCATGCATTTTCAATGTGGATTTTGAACATGACTACAGCCTGAACAGATGAACACAATTACATCACATTTAGCAGAAAGCTAGATATTGGTACAGAAAGCATGTTTTTTTGTGATTTGGTGTAAATCTGTTCCGTAGTTTTAGAAATATTTAAGTTTAAAAAAGACCTATCTATCTGGAGATATGGATCTGCCGTCCCCGCATTGAAATTTGATAGGCTTTCAACATTTCAACCAGGAAGTGTTGGCACCCATCTTGGGACTCGGCTTGAAGCTTTGTCCCACAAAAATGTAAAAAATAAAGAAAAGGGGGCAGAATACGAATACCCTCACCCCAGACCTCACAGGGACCCCAACTGGGGTTAAAAGCATATTTAAAACTTTAATTTTGCCATGAATTTGCTGGTGGATCCATGGGAAAATTGAAAAAAATGAAATGCGGGTTCCTGCTTGGGCAAAAAGCATTAAAAAAATATGTAAAAGTTTGCACAGAAATCATGATTATTTGCGGCACAAATGATTAAAAAAAGAGGCGCAGACTCCCGCACTTTTTTGAAGATTTACCCTAGATGGGCCAGGTTCTCAGGGCCTATCTTTATTTTAAATAAGGGAAGGTGGGAGTACGAGGACCTCCTACCCATGGCCAGTCTTGGCCCCGGACTGTCACCTCCCCGGTTCCTGCTCACTATGCCGTGGGTTGCCCATCCCCGGGACATAGCAGTTTGCTTTTGCTTGACAGGAACAGTGACAGCTCCCGTCAAGAGAGAGCAAACATAACTCTGCTTCCAGCAAGCGGGAGCTGTTAAGCTGCTCCTGCTTGCTGGATGCAGACTTTTCATCTGTTTCCCTGCTTCCTATCATTCAGGCAGTGAAGCAGATGAAACTATTGCTCCTGCACACAGGAAGCTGTATATTTATCAGCTCCCTTTATGCAGGAGCAATGCCGGCTGGGATCGTAGAGGCTTTGAGGGTCCCCCGCGGTCCCCTTCATAGCACACTGGGTGCCTTGGCTGGGCCCCTATGAAATGGGTCCTCTGTTGGCCTGGGGAGGATTCAATTTCTAGCAAGGCCCTGGGTGATAGTGTCCCACGGACTAAAATCAGCTTGGGGAGGGGGAGCTGCACAGTCCCACTCCCTCAATTAGTTTTGGCCTGGCTTCTGAGTGGCTATCATCAGAGTGTGAGTTGGTGTCTCAGTGGAGGTATGGGTGTATGAGTATGTGTGTGTGTAGCTGTATCAATCAGTCAGTGGGTGTGTGAGTGGCTGTGTATCTTTTTCAGTGGGTGTGGCAGTGGCTATATTGGTTTGTGAATGGGTGTGTGAGTGGTTTTCTGGGTGTAAGAGTTTATGATTGTTAAACATATATACTAAGCTACTACAAAAGTTAAATTAGTATATTAGGTATACTAATAGTGAGTTATACTACTTCTAACATATATTATTTGAGTTGCAATATGACTGTATGTGTGACTGGGCATCTGAGTGGATATATGGGTGTATAAGTGAGTGTGTGAGTAGCCACGTGGGTGTGTGACTAGGCATATAAGGGGCTGTATGATTGAGTAAGTGACACTTTGAGAGGGGTTTTGGTTAAGTGAGTTGGTGTGTGAGTGGCTGTATTGGAGAGTGAGTGTGTGTATGGCTGTATGGGTGAATGAGCAGATGTGGGAGTGCATTTTCATGTTTGAATGGGTATATGAGGGGTTGTGGGGTAAGTGAGTGGATGTGTGAGTGGCTGTACAGGTGAATAAATGTGTATATGAGTAGCTGTGTGGGTAAGTGTGTGGCTGTATGGGTGAGTAGCTGTTTAAATGAGTAACTGATGGTGTGATTGAGTGGTTGTGTGAGTGGCCGATTGAGTCAGTGGGTGTGTGATTGGCTCTATGAATGAGTGAGCGGCAGTGTGAATACTTATATGGGTTTGTGAATGGGTGAGTGGGAGTGTGAGTGGTTCTGTGGATGATGTTTCCAGTGATGTCATCAGTGATGTGATTTGAGATGTCATGAATGATGTCACTGACCATGTCATGAGTGATGTGATATGTGAGGTCATAAGCAGCGCACTACTGCATCATAAGTTAGAGTTAGCTAATGTAACTAGAAATGCTGAATTTCAATGGTTTTGAACAAGTAAAATAGGAACCTAACTATCACGTCCCTGTAACCTTTGTTTGTTCAGTGAATTTCTAATGTTTTTTAAATTCAATTTCCTAATCATAATGTCCCTGTAACCTTTCTTTTACACAGCATGTCTAAGTCTTTCTAACTATAGTTCCTAACTATAACACCCCTATAACCTTTGTTTTTTCAGTTAATTTCTATAGTTTTTAAAATAACATTTTGTCAAAGGTGACAAACCTGTCACCTTTGAGAGTGGATGTTTGGCTGTATAGGTCAGTGAGTGGGTGTGTGAGTGTATGAGTGGCTGTATGGGTCTCTGAGTGAGTGTTTTAGTGGGTGTGTGAGTGGTTGTATGGGTTGTTGAGTGAATATGTGGGCAGCTGTTGGGTCTGTGAGTGGGTTCTTTAGTGGCTGTATGGGGCTGTGACTAGATGTGCTAGTGACTGTGTGATTCTATGAATGGGTCTGTGAGTGACTGTGTGGATGTGTGAGTGGGTCTGTGAGTTCCTGTGTGGTTCTTTGAGTGGGTTTGTGAGCGCCTGTGCAGGTTTGGGAGTGGGTATGTGAGTACCTGACGTGTCTGTGAGTGGGCATGTGAGAGGTGCTATGGATTTTGGGAATTTACATATATAGGGTATTTTAAAGGGAGAACCATGCGCTCTGCTCTCAAGACAAAAAAGAAAACACTTGTCACAATGACCACAGATTACATTGTGCTCCTTTGCATCAATGATGAATTCACCTCCATTAGGATTTAAAATAATTTTTCAATGTGGAATATGAGATGAAACATACTTGCTTTGCCTTTGCGAAGCTCAAGAAGTAATCTGTGCTTTACATAAGTAGAGCTACAACTGAGGCACCTTCTGTCTGTATATTTGTAAGTGTTTCCTGCTGAGAACCAGGGTCATAATGGAACCTCATTTTATCCAAGATGAGTCCACAGATTTTCTTAAAATATCTATCCAACTGCTGTACTTTCTACTGATTAATTATTAAGTGCTGCCTCATTGGGTACATGTCTAATGCATATTCTACACTACAGGTGTGTTAGACTTGGCCCTTTTTGCAGGGTCATCCCAGAACTTGTTGCCTTCCTCCTGTATTTTTTCTGACATGTTGTTGGTGGTTTTATGACTCTGAGCACTTTTTCACTGCTGATCAGTGCTAAAGTGCAAATGCTCTCCCTGTAAATTGTTGTTATGGATTAGTGATTCCACAATTGGCATATTTGATTTTCTAGTCAGACCCTAGTATTGTGCACTATGTGTGCCCAGGGCCTGTAAATCAAATGCTACTGGTGGACTTGTAGCACTGATCGTGCCACCCACAGAAGCAGCTTGTAAATTGCGACTCAGGCCTGCCATTGCAGACCCCTTGTGCAGTCTGGGACTGCCATGTCGACTTGGCAAGTGCACACACTTGCCAGTACCAAGACCTTCCCTTTTCTGCATGTTAGTCACTCCTGTGGGCAGGGTGCATTGTTTGTTTTTATTTATTTATTTATTGAAGTTTTGTATAGCGGTAGGTGGAACCAAGGGTATCAGAGCGCTTCACAGCAAATAGAGATATGCACCAAAAAGAAAATGTGGACGATAAAGAAGAACAAGGAGCACAAGTGGGAAGTAAAGTATGCACAACATCAACTTGAGATCAAGGGTGAATCATCTGGCTCTGGGAACAGAGAGATAGCGGCCTTTCACAGTCAAATGTGGGTCCTCATTATGATCCAGAGCGCTCGAGGAAGAGGGCTTTGAGTAGAATCTTGAATTTCGGGAAGGATGGAGTTCTATAGGGGGATGGAGTTCCAGATCTTGGGATGCCTGGAACATTCTCCCTCCGCCCATTCGTGCTATCCAGGATTTCAATCTTTTTAAAAAAGCACTTAAAACCCACCTTTTTAAACTTTCATTGTAACTACTCCAGATATTTCTACTTTTTTCTGCATTTCTACGTGCCAGGATACTTGTGAGTAATTGAGTGGGTAAACAGTCAAAATATCGAGTTTTTAATTTCGACCTACACGTATATCGAGTTGCTAATATCGATGGGACAGAATATCGATGTCCAGAATATCGATGGCCAGAATTTCGACCCTAAGGTAAGTAATATCGAAATCACTAATATCGATAGCATATATATCGATGTAAGTAATTTCGATTTACTAATATGTGTTAGAAATATTAGTTAAGTATTTAAATTAATTGTTATAATATGTGTTTAATATGTTTTTATAATTTAAAAATATATTAAAGTAAATAATATGTTTTACTACCACAGCGGGTTGTGGGTTTATAGGGGAATAGGGTGGGAAGTAATTTATTTGTAATTAAATAATTATTTTTCAATGATCAATTTATTTTGCAATTAAATATTAATTGGCAATGATTTATTTTAATTGATTAATTGATTAATTAATTGATAATTTATGTATATTTTTAACTAAATTATATGTTTTACTACCACAGCGGGTTGTGGGTTTATAGGGGAATAGGGTGGGAAGTAATTTATTTGTAATTAAATAATTATTTTTCAATGATTAATTTATTTTGCAATTAAATATTAATTGGCAATGATTTATTTTAATTGATTAATTGATTAATTAATTGATAATGTATGTATATTTTTAACTAAATTATATGTTTTACTACTGGAGCGGGTTGTGGGTTTATAGGGGAATAGCGTGGGAAGTAATTTATTTGTAAGATTAATTAATTTTGGGTAAAGGGGTATTTTTAGGGTTCAGGGTCAGTTTTCAGTTTTTGGGTAAAGGGGTATTTTTAGGGTTCAGGGTCAGTTTTCAGTTTTTGGGTAAAGGGGTATTTTTAGGGTTCAGGGTCAGTTTTCAGTTTTTGGGTAAAGGGGTATTTTTAGGGTTCAGGGTCAGTTTTCAGTTTTTGGGTAAAGGGGTATTTTTAGGGTTGAGGGTCAGTTTTCAGTTTTTGGGTAAAGGAGTATTTTTAGTGTTCAGGGTCAGTTTTCAGTTTTTGGGTAAAGGGGTATTTTTAGGGTTCAGGGTCAGTTTTCAGTTTTTGGGTAAAGGGGTATTTTTAGGGTTCAGGGTCAGTTTTCAGTTTTTGGGTAAAGGGGTATTTTTAGGGTTCAGGGTCAGTTTTCAGTTCTTTGGTAAAGGGGTATTTTTAGGGTTCAGGGTCAGTTTTCAGTTTTTGGGTAAAGGGGTATTTTTAGGGTTCAGGGTCAGTTTTCAGTTTTTGGGTAAAGGGGTATTTTTAGGGTTCAGGGTCAGTTTTCTGTTTTTGGGTAAAGGGGTATTTTTAGGGTTCAGGGTCAGTTTTCAGTTTTTGGGTAAAGGGGTATTTTTTGGGTTCAGGGTCAGTTTTCAGTTCTTTGGTAAAGGGGTATTTTTAGGGTTCAGGGTCAGTTTTCAGTTCTTTGGTAAAGGGGTATTTTTAGGGTTCAGGGTCAGTTTTCAGTTTATGGGTAAAGGGGTATTTTTAGGGTTCAGGGTCAGTTTTAGGTTTTTGGGTAAAGGGGTATTTTTAGTGTTCAGGGTCATTTTTCCCTACTGTTGCACCCACTGGAGTGGGAATAGTAATTATTGTTAAGTAATTATATATTATATATGATTTATCATTTTATTTTTTATTAAATATGTATTATTATTTTTTTTTAACAATTATTACATATATTTAAATATGTTTAAGTAATTAATAAGTATTATTTACAGTTTTTTATGTTATTTTAAATTTCAAAAAAATCGATATATTTAACAACGATATTTTTAACATCGATATTAATTTTTCGATATTTTGGTACTTACCATGTTGTACATATGGTGTCGATATTTTTGCTATCGATATAATTACGCCGATATTTGTGTAGGTCGAAATTCTGTCTGTCGAAATTCTGTCATAGATCCAATTGAGCGAGCTACAAAACCACCAATAACAATAACAATTTCCCAAAAAAGATTTATTTGAGGTTTTGTGTTTCTGTGAGGGATAAGTTGGAGCGTGTGGGAACTTTTGAGGTTCCTAGACTGACCGGCTCTTTTGAGTTTGGCGGCCAGATATTCTTGTTTGCCTGTGTGTAGGGCTTTGTGTGTGAGGCAAGCTGTATGGAAGCTGGCTCGTTGGTCTATAGGGAGCCACTTCAGTTCCTTGAGTGCCGGTGAGATGTACTCAAATTTCTTAGTTCCTGTGACCATTCTCGCAGCGGCGTTGAGGGTAGTGGTAAGGTCCCAGGTGGGTTTTGGCTGTTCTAGTCAGAGCTGCGATGCCATAGTCAATTCTGGAGAGCACCAGTGCCTGAGTGGCCTGTTTCAAATCTTTCGGGGGGAGGATGGGTTTGATTTTGTAGAGAAGTTTCAGGTTAAGAAACGCACTTTTGGAGGTTTTTGAGATGTGTTTTTTCATGTCCAGTTTGGGGTCGAAAGTAATCCCTAGGGATTTTACAGAGTCCGTTGGCGCAAGAGTATCATTGAGGGCGTTTAAGGCTTTGAGCCATTCTACTATTTGGGCGTTTTCATCTCTATTCGAGATGAGGAGCTTTTCTGTTTTATCTTCATTGAGTGTGAGGTGGTTGGAAAAGAGCCAATGTTGGACCTCCCTGAGTGTACCGTTCAGTCTGTGAATGTCTGTGATCGATGCGGTTTCCAGATAGAGTTGTGTGTCTTCCGCATAGAGGTGGAAGGGGCTGTTGGAATTCCCTAGAAGTGAGGTGAGGGGTTCCATGTAGATGTTGAAAAGTTGCGGGGAGAGTACTGACCCTTGTGGAACTCCTCTACTAATGGGGAGGGGGTCCGATTCAAAGCTGTTGATTTTTATTTTTTGGGTGCGGTTGTTGAGAAAGGTGGAGAACCATTTTAGAACCGTCTTTTCAATGCCCACTCTCTCCTGGAGGACATTGAGTAGCAGGGTATGATCAACTGTGTCGAACGCAGCAGAGAGGTCTAGGAGGATGAGAAGGCTACATTGGTTAGAGTCGAGTGACATGTGCAGATCATCTAGGACATTTAGGATTGCGGTTTCAATGCTGCAGCTCTTTCTGAACCCTGACTGTGTGGGTCAAGTAGATTTGTGTTCTCTAAGTGTTGGGGTAATTGTGACAGCACACATCCTTTCAAGAATGTTGGATAAGAGAGGGAGGTTTGATACCGGTCTGAAATTGTTCATGTCCTTGGGGTCGAGGACAGGTTTTTTTAGAAGCGGCGTGACTTGACCTATTTTAAGGCAATCTGGAATGGATCCCTTGCTCAAAAAGCTATTAATGATCTTGCCCCAGATTGGGGCTAGGGAAAGCTTCAGGTCTTTGGTCAGTCTCAAGGGTAGCTGATCGAGGGACTGTGACGAGGGTTTAGCGGAGGCGATTAGAATGCTTATCACGGCATCCTGGAAGGGCTGGAAGGATGACCAGCGGATAGACAAGGTTACAGGGGAGTTGTGGTTGGTTGCTGGAGTCAGGGGCTCTGTGCGGGAGGAGGGCTTAGAGCTGAATGATCGATCAATTTTGGCAATTTTTTCATTGAAAAAGCTTGCAAAGTTGTCACAGTGGGTTTTGGATGCCACTATGTTGGCTGTCACTGGATTGGAGGTTTGACTCCTGATGATGTTGAAGAGTTCTTTGGGACGGTTTTTAGTGTTATCTAAAGCAGAAAGCACCTTGAGACCTCTTTGGTGATAAGTGCGCTATACAAGAGCTTTTGACATTTGACATTTGACAGAAGAAAAGAAGGATGACTTTTTGCTCTTGATATGGTTATAGTCATTTTTGCGTGCTGGCTTGAGTTGATCCCGGTGAGGAGGGTGGGGTTGTTCCTCCAGGATCTTTCCAAGTATCTGAGGTGTCTTCTTTCCTCATTAATGTCTGTGGAGAACCAAGACCTAGAGGGGATGCTTCTGGGTTTTTTAAGTTTCAGAGGTGCCAGTTGATCCAGGGTGAGCTCCAGGTTGGTAGAGCGAGGTGTAAATTGTGAAAGGTAGGTCATGCCCTGATGTGTGTGGCATGTCCTGATTGTGAAATACTGCCAATTTGCAAGGCTATCTTATCCCATAGGCCAACTTTGTTGTTGTTGGTGCCTCAGAGCCCGGCCCCCACAGCCCGCCCCGCCTCCCAGCTGACCCTCCCTCCCATGACTGCATTGCCTGCTCTGACCCCGTATGCGCTGTGACCGTCCTGAAGAGTTCAGAAGCGGTTGCTCCCTTCGCCCTGCTCCTGTGCGGTATTGTTACCATTGTGTTTCCTAATCTGCATTGTGCTGTTTGATCTGCCTAACTACCGCCTAACTACTCTGCATAGCGCTGCAGCGCGAGTGCCATTGCGACATTTTTGGGACACTTAAATAAGCTTTTGGGGGACTGTTGACACGGCGCACTAAGATTTCTGCATTGGAACACTTCGGGGGCATTGTGTTTACGGCGCTTTAACTTGTAACTCCGATTTCAATAGCGCGACTCTGCAGCGAGCGTAGTCAATTACCTGAGCCCCAGCCTACCTCCAGTTTAGTTTTCCCTACGCTGCCGCCATTTTAACTTTGTTGTTGTTGGTGCCTCAGAGCCCGGCCCCCACAGCCCGCCCCGCCTCCCAGCTGACCCTCCCTTGCCCCTCCCCCTCCTCCATCCATATATGACAGATGCATTCTCGCACAGCGTTCTCGCGCAGCGGTCGCGTCCCATGCGTGCCGAAGGTGCACCAAAGGTAAGCCCGTCTGCGCCCGTCCGCGCCTGGAACGCGCTTAGCGCCAGACACCCTGGTCCCCGCCACTCCCAACCCACTAGAACCACTTATGATGCCGCTACTCTCCTCGCTCTCAACCCCGGACGAACACCACAATGCTGCGAAGCCTCCCCAGGACGTACCCACGGCCCATTCGCATGCCTCTCCTGCAAGTTCAACTGCTTCAGGACCCTCACCAAACCCACTTCCTCCAAACACATCTCCGAATCCAACCGCCTGAAATGCATCCTACTGAATACCCGCTCGGTACACAGACATGCAACAGAACTCTGGGACCTAATCGACACTGCGTCACCTGACATCGCCTTCCTTACTGAAACATGGATGAATGCTTCTTCTGCTCCCAACATCGCCATAGCCATACCGGACACTTACAAGATCATTCGAAAAGACCGCACCAATCAAACTGGAGGAGGCATCGCCATCGTCCACAGAAACACCATCAAAATTACAACCAGCTCCGACGACTATCTTACAACCGCCGAACACCTTCACTTCCAGATCCACACCGACCCCAGGACCACCCTTAGAGGCACCCTCCTTTACAGGCCCCCAGGCACCCGCACTCAATTCAGCGACGACATCACAGACTTCGTCAGCCCGCACGCCCTCGCCTCCGAGAACTATATTCTTCTAGGAGACCTCAACTACCACCTTGAAAACTTACTCGACAGCAACACCACCACCCTTCTGGACAACCTGGCCAACCTCGGACTCAAGCAACTTGTTGGCACCCCCACCCATATAGCCGGACACACGCTCGACCCCATCTTCACCTCCAGCAAGCACATCTCCTTCGATCGTACTACAGCTCTCCACTGGACGGATCACAGCTGTGTTAACTTCAGCTACATAACCACCCTGACCCACAACCGTCCACAACCCATTCCCCGGAGGAACTGGAACAAAATCACCACAGACCAACTCCTCACATCACTCAACCATAACCCTCCCACCCTTTCAATGGACCCAGACCAGGCGGCCACCAACCTTAGGCAATGGATTACCCACAGTGCGGACGAATTAGCACCCCTAAAAAAGCACCAGTTGAAATCAACCAGCAAAAAGGCTCCCTGGTTCAATGATGAACTTAAAAAATCCAGGAAGCTATGCCGCACCATAGAGAAGAACTGGAGAAAAAACCCAACCTCAGACAACATGGCCTCCCTCAAGGCAGCCACCCGCAAGCACCGCCAACTGATTCGGTCAACCAAGAAATCAGCATTCAAGGACCGTCTTGACAACAATTCTCATAACAGCAAGGAACTCTTCAATATCGTCAAAGAATTCACTAACCCCACCGCAGCATCCAACGACATCACTCCCTCCCAAGACCTCTGTGACGCGCTATCCTCCTTCTTCTACAACAAAATTGCCGACATCCACAACAGCTTCAAGTATACTCCCACTGATCAACCCGCCCCACCCCCTTCAGATTCCACTCCTCCAACTAACAACCTCAGTGCCTGGAAACCAATAACCACTGAAGACACCATTCGCCTTATGAACTCAATCCACTCTGGCTCGCCTTCTGACCCCTGTCCCCACCACATCTTCAACAAAGCTGACTCCATCATTGCACCCCAACTCCGCGATGTCATAAACTGCTCTTTCAACTCTGCCACCTTCCCAGAAATCTGAAAACACGCCGAACTCAGTGCCCTTCTGAAAAAACCCACAGCAGACCCCTCAGAACTAAAAAACTACCGACCCATATCCCTCCTCCCTTTCCCGGCCAAAGTCATCGAGAAAGCCGTCAACAGCCAGCTCGCCGCCTTCCTTGAATGCAACAACTCCCTCGATCCATCTCAATCCGGATTTCGAGCCAAACACAGCACCGAAACCGCCCTCATTGCAGCGACCGACGACATCCGAGCACTCCGGGACAACGGAGAAACAGTGGCCCTCATCCTACTCGACCTCTCCGCCGCTTTCGACACAGTCTGCCACAGCACCCTTATACAACGCCTCAGCAACATCGGCATACAAGGAAAAGCCTTGGACTGGATCATCTCGTTCCTAACCGGGAGAACTCAGAGAGTCCGACTTCCCCCATTCTACTCAAAGGCCACCAAAGTCATCTGCGGCGTACCTCAAGGATCCTCACTCAGTCCCACCCTCTTCAACGTCTACATGAGTCCTCTCGCCTCTATCGTGCGTCAACACAACCTCAACATCATCTCTTACGCCGAAGACACCCAGCTAATCCTTTCCCTCACCAAAGACCCCAACACCGCCAAAACCAATCTTCACGAAGGCATGATAGAAGTAGCCGAATGGATGAAACAGAGCCGCCTAAAACTCAACTCAGACAAAATGGAGGTGCTCATCCTAGGATCATCCCCCTCAGCTTGGGATGACTCTTGGTGGCCCTCCGCTCTGGGCACAGCACCCTCACCCACAGACCATGCACATAACCTTGGCTTCATTCTAGACTCCTCTCTCTCAATGTCCAGACAAGTCAACGCCGTCTCGTCCTCCTGCTTCAACGTCCTTCGCATTCTCAAAAAGATCTTCCGCTGGATCCCCTCGAGACAAGAAAGACTGTCACCCATGCACTGGTCACGAGTCGTCTGGATTATGGTAACACACTTTACGTCGGAATTACAACAAAATTACAGAAAAACTCCAGCGCATCCAAAACGCGTCAGCGAGACTCATATTAGACATCCCGCGCCAAGATCACATCACCGGACACCTAAAAGACCTCCACTGGCTTCCCGTCAACAAAAGAATTACTTTCCGCGTTCTCACCCACGCACACAAGGCCCTTCATAATCTAGGGCCCGAATGCCTCAACACTCGACTGTCCTTCTACAAACCCACCCGCCAACTAAGATCATCCAATCTAGCCCTCGCCGCAGTCCCGCGCATCCGAAAATCCACCATGGGTGACAGATCCTTCTCCTTCCTGGCTGCCAAGACCTGGAACTCACTCCCCACCCACCTCCGCCTTACTCAGAACCACATCTCCTTCAGAAAAGAACTGAAAACCTGGCTATTCGACAAATAATGAACCCCTCCCTCTAGCGCCTTGAGACCCTCTGGGTGAGTAGTGCGCTATATAAATGGCCGAACTTGAACTTGAACTTGAATGGGGAGTAAGTTTATAACATCTTATAAACATATCCCCAGGAACAAGATAGGAAAATAAAGTTTAGTATGCCTGAACTCAGAATTTTAAGATGCATCTTTTAGAGAGGGTGATTTTTACATTCTGTGTTTGAAAATACCATGTTTAGAAAGTAGGTATTTTCTTGCCTAACCATCCAGTGTGCCTCTACTAGGTTTGTGTATTGCATGTCTGGCTTTTGGATGACAGGGGCTGGAGGAGGGGCATGGCTCCAAAAGTCGGATGAGTCAGGGCTGGGCTGAATAGGCCTGATCTGCATTTGGAGTGGTGGGAGGAATAGCACCTTCACCTGAATAGGCCTGTGCCTGCTTTCCTCAATGACAGCTCCGCCCCCCAGGGTTCACACTGACAAAGGAGGTTGTTTTGCATGTGCAAAGTGCCCCACAGAACTGGTTTTGGCTGGGTACAGACACTCTCTGCCTTCAGAGAACAAAGGATTTTGGTGTAATAAAAGAGGGGACCAGACCCAAGAATTTTAGATCACTTCTGAGAAATCAAGAGGAACTTTTGCCAAGGAGAAGAAACTGGAGAAGCTGAAGGAGGATTACTGCCCCTGTGCTGTTTACTGTTTGGGGCTGTCCTGCAGTGGTTACTTGTTGCAAAGGAAAGGAGAAAAGAACTTTGCTGTTTGCTTTGTCATCTTGAGGAAAATCTCCAAGGGCTTGAAATTGAGCTTGCCTCCTGTCTGAAGTCTCAGGGACACAAAGACTTCACCACCAGCTCCCCTGAATTTTCTTGCTGGGAATACTAACCTGCAGAGAGGTGCCTGCTGCTGTTCAGGACCTCTAGAGACTGTTTGTCGCTGGAAGCGCGAAGCAACGATGAAAAAGCACGTCGCATCCGCACCAAGACCCGACGCATCACCGAGCCACGGGAAAGAAGCATGTCGCATCTACACTGAGTCCCGATGCATCACCGAGAACATCGTCGCAGATTCTGTTGTGCGGCTGCAAAAGTTCACGCATCTGACCAGACAGTCTCATCGCATCAGGCCACCATTTTGTCGCATTGCACCAGATCGTTGCATCGTATCGAGGCACCATCTCGTCGCATCATAACCGGAATGCAGTAAGAAACTGACGCATCCCCTCCTCTCCAGTAAGGAACTGATGTATCGCCTCCCCTGTGCTGCAGTAAGGAACAGGTGCGCCGCCTTACCAAAAGCAATGAACTGACGCTTTGCCTTCCCCATGTGGCCCCCTTCCCATTAAAAAAAATTATTTGAGGGTCATGCCCTGGGGATGGGGTCCCCAGTGCCCAAAAAAAGAAAAAGAAGAGGGGCTACACAACCCCCCTTCTTAAAAAAAAATACAAAAAACTTGAATGGGGAGGAGGCCACGCCCCCTCCTAGCACCACTCTGTAAACGCACCCCCTGGCACGTTTGCAGAGGGGGAAGTAATTCCCCTTGAATACTGGGTGTCCCTGGGGGCCAAGCAGTCCACCAGGAACCTCCAGTATGTGCCAGGGGGCTGCGTTACAGAGAGGTGTAATGAGACCATGCCCCTTTTTGTCCCCCTTTATGGGCCAGGGGGCTGCAACGCAGCCCCCTGGGGCATACTTTAGGTTCCTGGTGAGCTAGTTGGCCCCCAGGGACCCCCAGTATTCAAGTGTAATGAGGCCACGCCCCTTTTTACACCTCTCTGCAACGCAGCCCCCTGGTGAATAATGGAGGTTCCTGGTGGGCTATTTGGCCCCCAAGGGCCCCCAGTGTTCAAGGGGATTTAGTTCCCCCTCTGGAAACACACCAGGGGGCTGCGTTGCAGAGAGGTGCAATGAGGCCATGCCCCTTTTTACACCTCTCTGCCACGCAGCCCCCTTGCGCATAATGGAGGTTGTTGGAGGGCTAGTTGGCCCCCAGGGACCCCCACTATTCAAGGGGATTTAGTTCCCCCTCCGGAAACGCACCAGGGGGCTGGGTTGCAGAGAGGTGTAATGAGGCCATGCCCCTTTTTACAACTTGCTGAAACGCAGCCCCCTGGCGCATTCTGGAGGTTCCTGGTGGGCTAGTTGGCCCCCAGGGACCCCCACTATTCAAGGGGATTTAGTTCCCCCTCTGGAAACGCGCCAGGGGGCTGCGTTGCAGAGAGGTGTATTGAGGCCATGCCCTTTTTTACACCTCTCTGCAACGCAGCCCCCTGGCGCATACTGGAGGTTGCTGGTGGGCTATCTTAGTGAATACATGTATTAGCGAGTAATGTTTAACAATGTTAATATCTGTATCAGTGTCTCACTTTGTGTATAAGTGGCTGCATGGGTTGGTGAGTAGCTACATGAGTGTTTATATGGGTTATTAGTTGGTTTTTTGAGTATCAGAATTAGTGTCTGTATGGTTCAGTGGGGGGTATTACTTACTGCAAAGATGCATGAAAGAGTGAGTCACTGTTTGTATGTGTTGAAGACAGTATGTGTGCAGGACTGTATGCGTGGATGAGTGTGTGTATGGGTGTGTTAGTGAATGAATCACTGTCTATGGTTTTTTCATTGAATTTCAAAGGTTTTTTTAATGCTAATTTGTAATTATAACATGCCTGAAATCTATGTTTTTTTCAGTTAATTTCAAAGATTTTTTAAATGTTAGTTTCTAACTATGCTTACAGAGGTAGGGCATGTAAAGAAAGAAGAAAAACACACAGAAAAAAGAAAAGGAAATGAAGAAAGAAGCAACAGAAGTCCTCAAAGACAAAGACAAGTGCAGGAAGAAGGAAGACATGCAGAAAGAACAAACAGAGGAGCAGAAAGAAGCCTTGTTGCAAAATCATCCTGTACCCTCAACTTTTTCAAAAGGGTACTGGTGGTAACTGACTCAGACTAACCGGTCCTAGAGCCAGTGCTATTCTAAAAGACACTTAGAATACAGTGAAAACACCTACATACACTAGGGAAAACTATGCGTTACAGTACCCCTGTGATTACCATGGCCTCCTCTGTAAGACCCTAGTACATAATAGGGCAGAGGTCTTCAAACTTTTGTCGGCTGAGCCCCTCCATTTAATCCTTTTTACACATTGAGCCCCTTCACCACCACCACTTTCTGACAAAAATGTTCTGGAAGCTAGTACTCTGCAATATTGATGGCCATTCCCTCCTGCAGAGCCCAGGTCGTACAGGGCTAATAATGTTAAATAAAGTAAGAGTGTTTAATAAACTAAAGTTTTTGTAGTGCTTATGCTTAATATAAATTTCAAACGAAAAGTCTCCAAGAAAAAATTAGCACAAAAAAATTACATTTGTGATTTATTTTTCACATAAAACACAAAATTTAGGATAGACTAGTAAAAACACTCCCAAAACACCGGTGAGGGGTGTGTCTGTTTTTCTCCACAGAGACGGACAATGTGTGGATGTATTCTTGCTTTTGCCATCCTCAGGTTGTGCTCCACTTCCAGTCTTGAGCAGTACCTGGAAACGGGAGTGCTCACAACATTTTGAACATGACCCAAAGGTATTGGAGCGCTTTACAGGAGCATCTTTTACATTACACAGACACACATTTATTTTTTGTAAGCACAGGGAGATTAAGTGATTTGCCCAGAATCACAGGATGTTGAGCAAACACCAAGAATTGGTTCTCCAGCTCCATGGTCATCAGCTCTGGCTGTTGCGCTACATCCTTGCCCTTAGACAAGATATCAGAAAAAGGGGTTCTACAACACATGCTTTCAGACACAATTGAAAATTCTGTGATCATATGGAGTATGGCCAAGTGTAGCCATGCCAGTAGGAGGCCAACCACATTTTCCAAGAAGGCCTAGGAGACATTTACATACACATGTGATATAAGTAATTAAAGAGGATATATACAGCTTTATTCTCTAGCAGCATCAATAGTCAAATTGTTAGCATAGTTGGCTTATAAAGAAGATCGCCTTCCAAAGCATCAGAAATAGCTGCGCAAGAAAGCATTTACATTTGGCCTATGAAGGAAGTGAGGACAGATGGTAGGCATACTTCACAATATTTGTAATATTAGGCTTGTTGACTCAGCTCGTGGACTCAGCTCTAGGGATTGGAACATGTTAAACAAGCACCAGCGACTTTAATCAAGGTCAAATTCATTTTTCGCAAATCACTGGTAAATTAAGTGATTTTGTCCAGGATCACATGGTGTTGAGCCAATGCCAGGACTCAGACCTAGGCAACTGTGATGTAAATACCAAGAACAATATTGAATGTGGCAGTACTAGTGTTTCTTGGTGGTGTGGTTCCTGCTGTCGCAGGAACAACACAGGAAAGCTAAACATGGCGTTGTCTTAAAAAGACCCCCAGCATCTGCTACAGCGGCATCTCCAGTTATACAATTATTGTGAGACACATTTCTGGCTGACCTCCCCCACAACACTTGTTAGAGGCCGCTAGCTAGAAACTCTTTTTGCTACCTGCCTGACCACTTACTGACCCTGCTCCGGGCCAGGGATTCACGAAAGCAGGGAAGGGGATAGGGATCCACAGGGGCCCCAGGCCGAGTGCTGACCCCCCACCGCCGAGTCAGTGGAGCGCTTTGTTCAATGTTAAGCATTTCTCCAAATGTCAGATAGACATTCAACCCCAGCTCATAATCAGTACTGCGTATGTGCCCGCATGAATGTGGTTTATCCTTCAAATTAGAGGGTAAATCCAGAGACCATTTTAGGAAAAGCAGAGGACTCTGGATCACTCAGAGAATAAGTGGGCACAACATGTGATTAATAAGGAAACTCATGAGCCATCCTATACAAATCAAGAATTAGTATCTGGTGTGGTGCCACATGCTGTAGAATCTACAGTGGTAAGAGAAGGATTGTGGCTGGTTGTTTACTTGTTGGCAAGTGGAAAACCTCACAACAGGCATGTGGGGCTTTGCTGTTTTGTGCATTTAATCATCACTGTTTCTGCTTCCTTCTTGCTCAGTGGTGCTGTTAATCTCTGCTTCCTGCTAAATTTATCTGACTGAACTCAGCCCGGTAAACCCACTCATATTATACACCAGGGTGAACTCTTCACTGCAAATTAGGATATGAGGTGACATTTTACGATGCCAATTTATAAATAGACGAGGCTTCTTTTCCAGAGGGTTGTTAGTCCCTCGTCTTCTCAGCCAATGACATTTCAAATACATTCCCTTGTTCGGGGCGCCACTGAATACCCACTCTTTCTTAGACTTTGGGCCACTTACCTTGTTTCTTGCCCACTGGTTTGGGAAATAGCCTCAAAACTAGTAGTAATAATAGTAATGCAATAGGTCTCGCATTACTGATTGTTTGAGCTATTGGTGTTGCATTATTATTAGCAATGCCTATAGCTCAAATTTTAATAATGTGAGACCTATTGCATTGCAAATGCTTGTTGGGAGGGCTACAGAAATGCAGCTAGGCAGGCACAGCGTGGGCATGCTGGAGATAAGACTCCAGACACTGCCCAGCCGAGCCCCCAGCAGCTCGAGCCGAGACACACGGCGGCAGGAGGTTAAGCACTTTCAGCCTTGCGGGGCATTTCGCGCTGAAAGCAACAATGGAAGAGGAGTGGTGGGGTGGAGTGCCCCACAGTTTGAAGACCTATGTAATAGGGCAAGAAAATTAAAACTACCTTTTAAAACACACCACAGGGCGCGTCTGCACACTGGTGAATGGAGGGAGGGGCGTGAGGTGACATGTGTGCAAACACGCCCTGTGGCCGTTTTAGTTTGGGGATGAAGTTCCCTTGAATCCTGAGAAACCCTAAGGTCAAAAAAGCCCACTAGGTACCTTCAGTAGGCACTATTGCAGAGAGGTGTAAAAAGGGGCACGGCCTGAACCACCTCTCTGCAACGCAGGGCAGTTACACTTACTGGAAGCACCTGGTGGGCTACTTGGCCCCAGGGGCCTTCAGGATTAAAGGGGAATTATTATCCAATTAAAATGTGCCACAGGACATGTTTGCACACGTCACCTCTGGCCCCGTCCCTTCCCTTCCCCACTGTGTAAACATGCCCTGTGGCCATTTTAATTGGGAGGATGAAGTCCCCTTGAATCCTGAGAGTCCCAAGGGTCAAAATAGCCCACTAGGTACCTCCAGTAAGCGCCGTTGCAGAGAGGTGTAAAAAGTGGCACGGCCTGGACCACCTCTCTTCAACGCAGTGCAGTAGCACTTACTGGAAGGACCTGGTGGGCTGGTTGGCCCCCAGGAGCCCTCAGGATTGAAGGGGAATTATTTCCCCAACTCAAAATGCACCACAGGGCGTGTTTGCAAACGTCACCTCAGGCCCTGTCCCCTCCCTTCCTCACTGTGTAAACACGCCCTGTGGCGTTTTAAGTTGGAAGATTAAGTCCCATTGAAACCTGGGAGTCCCTAGCATCAAAATAGTCCACTAGGTACCTCCAGTAAGTGCCATTGCAGAGAGGTGTAAATAGTGGCAGGGCCTGGACCACCTCTCTGCAACACAGTGCAGTGGCGCTTACTGGAAACACCTGATGGGCTAGTTGGTCCACAGGGGCCCCCAAGTTTGAAGGGGAATTATTTCCTCTACTTAAAACACACCACAGGGCTTGTTTGCAGACGTCACCTCAGGCCCCGTTCCCCCCTTCACCACTGTGTAAAGGCACCCTGTGGCCGTTTTCAGTTGGGAAATTAAGTCCCCTTGAATCCTGAGAGTCCCTAGGGCCAAAATAGCCCACTAGGTACCTCCAGTAAGCGGCAGAGAGCTGTGATGCAGAGAGGTGTGAAAAGGGGCATGGCCTCTAAACACCTCTCTGCAACGCAGCTCCCAGGTGCATACCGGAGGTACCTGGTGGGCTTTTTGGCCCTCAGGGACCCGCAGTATTAAAGGGGAATTAATTCCCCAACTTACAACTTGCAGGGAAACCTGCTCTCTCTTCCAAAAACTAAAGCTAATTTCCTTTCCACACAGGGAGCTGCATGCTAGCAGCTCCCCATGTGGAAAAGCAATGCTGGCTCCCAGATGACGTGGGGAGCCAGCTGGACCGTAGGGGTATTGAGGCTCTCCTCCAATCGCCCATTGAGATCCATATACTAATTGATTCAGTATAGTAATACCTATTTACTAAAAAATTATCTTTGCACAGTGTTTGTGTACAGTCAAATGTACGCACTCCTCTAACCACTTGCAGACTACTGAGTCAGTCTTGCAAATTCTAGGGAATAGCCATGCTTCTCTGGAATCACACTGTGAGTCTGTGTCCACTCCTAAAATCATCCTGTCAGAAGCATGTCCTCATTTAATCTCTCTGCTGACATATAAGCGCTTACCAACTTTTCATACTGTCAACCACTAGCAGTCTGAGTACCCAGTCACTGTTTATGCATTTGGAGAATGAGTAAGGCATTCAGACAAGCAGTGGTACAGTCACATGTGCACAATGTATTTGGTCCCCTAACCCCTTTCAGACTACTGAGTCTCTCCTGCAAAAGTCCAGGGAATAGTCATGTATGTCTGGAAACAAGCTGTGAGTCTGCGTCCACTTCTACTTTCATCCTGACAAAAGTATGTCCTTATTTAATCTCTCTGCTGATATATAAGCACATATAAACGTTTCCTACTGTCAACTACTAGCAGTCTGAGAACCCAGTCACTGTTTATGCACTTGGAGAATGAGTAAGGCATTCAGACAAGCAGTGGTACAGTCAAATGTGCACAATGTATGCGGTCCCTAACCCCTTCCAGACTACTGAGTCCAGGGAATAGTCATGCCTGTCTGAAATCATGCTTTAAATCTGTGTCCACTCCTACAATCGTCCTGACAAAAGTATGTCCTTATATAATCTCCCTGCTGACACATAATTGCTTATAAACTTATACTGCTGTCAGCTGCTAGCTGTCTGAGAACCCAGTCACTGTCTATGCAAAGGCATTCAGACAAGCAGTGGTACAGTCACATGTGCACAATGTATTTGGTCCCCTAACCCCTTTCAGACTACTGAGTCTCTCCTGCAAAAGTTCAGGGAATAGTCATGCCTGCCTGGAATCACACTTTGAGTCTCTGTCCACTCCTACAATCATCCTGACAGAAGCGTATCCTTCTTTAATCTGTTTGCTGACATATAAGCGCTTATAAACTTTTCCTACTTTCAACTACTAGAAGCATGAGAACCCAGTCACTATTTATGCACTGGGAGAATGAGTCAGCCATTCAGACAAACAGTGGATCAGGTAAATGTGCACAATTTATGCAGTCCTCTAACCCCTACCAAACTGCTGAGTCTCTCCTACAAAAGTTCAAGGATTAGTCATGCCTGTCTGGAATCACACTGTGAGTCTGTGTCCACTCCTCCAATCATCCTAACAGAAGCATATCCTACTTTAATCTCTCTGCTGACACATAAGTGCTTATAAACTTTTCCTACCGTCAATTACTAGCAGTCTGAGTACCCAGTCACTGTTTACGCACTTGGAGAATGATTCAGGCATTCAGACAAGCAGTGGTACAATTAAATGTGCACAATGTATGCGGTCCTCTAACCCCTTCCAGACAGTCTCACCTGCAAAAGTTCAGGGAAACGTCATGCCTGTGAGAAGTTAGCCTGGCATATGATGTCCACTAGTTCTAGTGGGCATCTTGCACCAGTCTAATCGACCCTTATTGATGGTGGTTTTTAAGCATGGGCGTAAAATCCGTTCCGCTCGCAGAATTTGCGGATTTTCGGCAATCTCGCAATCCGCGAACTCTTGCGAATCTTTTTCGAAAATTCCCAAATTCGCACGCAGCGGATTTTTTTGCTTGGTGATACAATATTGCGGCGCTCGGCGTTCACCTACCGTCATTCAGCGTTTGCAGAGTTGTTTTTCTCCATGTTTTGCCTGTGCTGCGCCATTTTGGATCTTGATCCCGCGGGAGTTTGGCGACCGCGATTACGTCATCGCGGCTTGCCACCTTGCACAGCGAGAGTTTGTCAACGTGAGTACGCCGTGATCACGCATCACGGGAGTTCGTAATTGAGAACACGTAGATGCGGCGGGCAGCAACAACCTTGCACTCGCAAAATTGTAAAATTTGCAATTCTGCACAAGAAATCCACCAGCAAGCAGCATAAACCTTCTGAAAATTATGATTTTTATCAGAATAACTCATCAGGTTGACATTTGCCTTTTTTTTTGCAAGGAGTCCATTTTGGGGGGGGGGGAAGGGGTGGGAGGAAGGAAGTGCCCCAAAGTCTCCAACTTCCTGTTCCTGTTCAGCAGGCTCCTCCCAGTGCTTCCTTCATGTGCTGGCCACTTTGATTTGGATCTAGGCCTGGAAGGATTACTTTTTGTGGATGCTGCTGATTATTTGGATTTGAGGCCTTTTTGACTTTCTTTGGATCACTTTTGGATTAGAAATTTCACAAGTAAGTTTGTTTGGGGCAATACAGTTGCTGCAACTACAATTTTGGAATTTTCGACTTTTGGGCTGTTGTTGGGGCATTTTGCCCAGGGGTACTCTTTGGTGCATGGGCCTAGACTTTCTGTGGGGTGTCTTGAATTTGGACATGATTGAGGGCATGGATAGCATTGGGTTGTGGTGATTTTTGTGTGTTTTTCGATTTTTGGGCTGTTGTTGGGGCCTTTTTATACAGGGGTACTCAGTGGTGCATGGACTGAGTCTTTCTGTGGGGTCTCTTTAATGTAAACATCATGGAGGGCATGGATGGCATTGGATTGTGGTGATTTTTGTGTGTTTTTAGATTTTTTGGGATGTTGATGGGGCCTTTTGCCCAGGGGTACTCTGTGGTGCATGGGCCTAGACTTTCTGTGGGGTGTCTTGAATTTGGACATGATTGAGGGCATGGATAGCATTGGGTTGTGGTGATTTTTGTGTGTTTTTCGATTTTTGGGCTGTTGTTGGGGCCTTTTGCACAGGGGTACTCAGTGGTGCATGGACTGAGTCTTTCTGTGGGGTCTCTTTAATGTAAAAATCATGGAGGGCATGGATTGCATTGGATTGTGGTGATTTTTGTTTTTTTTAGATTTTTTGGGGTGTTGATGGGGCCTTTTGCCCAGGGGTACTCTGTGGTGCATGGGCCTAGTCTTTCTGTGGGGTGTCTTGAATTTGAACATGATTGAGGTCATGGATGGCATTGGATTGTGGTGATGTTTGTGTGATTTTCGATTTTTGGGGGTGGTGATGGGGCCTGTCATTGAGGGTGGCGGCCATTTTGAGGACTGGTACAGGCAGGGCCTGGCCATGTGGTGGGGGTCTAGGGGCCATTTTGAAGCCAGGCAGTGTTTTGTTGTTGTGCCATAGGCCTGCAACCAGTCTGCCATGCTTTCATCCATTATGCCCAGGGGTACTCAGTGGTGCATGGGCCTATTTTTTTTGTGGGGTGTCTTGAATTTGAACATGATTGAGGGCATGGATGGCATAGGATTGTGGTGATTTTTGTGTGTTTTTTCGATTTTTTGGGGTGTTGATGGGGCCTGTCCATGTGGGTGGGGGACATTTTGAGGACTGGTACAGGCAGGGCCTGGCCATGTGGTGGCGGTCTAGGGGCCATCTTGAAGCCAGGCAGTGTGCTTTGTTGTGCCATAGGCGTGCACCCAGTCTGCCATGCTTTCATCCATTATGCCATGGGGTATTCTGTGGTGCATGGGCCTAGTCTTTCTGTGTGGTGTCTTGAATTTGAACATGATTGAGGACATGGATGGCATTGTATTGTGGTGATTTTTGTGTGTTTTTCGATTTTTGGGGGTGATGATGGGGCCTGTCCATGTGGGTGGGGGGCATTTTGAGGACTGGTACAGGCAGGGCCTGGCAATTTGGTGGGGGTCTAGGGGGCATCTTGAAGCCAGGCAGTGTGCTTTGTTGTGCCATAGGCCTGCACCCAGTCTGCCATGCTTTCATCCATTATGCCCATGGGTGCTCTGTGGTGCATGGGCCTAGTCTTTCTGTGGGGTGTCTTGAATTTGAACATGATTGAGGGCATGGATGGCATTGGATTGTGGTGAATTTTGTGTCTTTTTTGATTATTGGGGGTGGTGATGGGGCCTAACCATGTGGGTGGGGGCCATTTTGAGGACTGGTACAGGCAGGGCATGGCCATGTGGTGGGGGTCTAGGGGCCATCTTGAAGCCAGGCAGTGTGCTTTGTTGTGCCATAGGCCTGCACCCAGTCTGCCATGCTTTCATCCATTATGACCAGGGGTATTCTGCGGTGCATGGGCCTAGTCTTTCTGTGGGGTTTCTTGAATTTGAACATGATTGAGGGCATGGATGGCATTGGATTGTGGTGATTTTTGTGTGTTTTTGATTTTTGGGGGTGGTGATGGGGCTTGTCCATGTGAGTGGGGGCCATTTTGAGGACTGGTAAAGGCAGAACCTGGCCATGTGGTGGGGGTCTAGGGGCCATCTTGAAGCCAGGCAGTGTGCTTTGTTGTGCCATAGGCCTGCATCAGTCTGCCATGCTTTCATCCATTATGCCCAGGGGTATTCTGTATTGCATGGGCCTGGTCTTTCTGTGGGGTGTCTTGAATTTGAACATGATTGAGGGCATGGATGGCATTGAATTGTGGTGATTTTTGTGTCTTTTTCGATTTTTGGGCTGTTGTTGGGGCCTTTTCCCCAGGGGTACTCTGTGGTGCATGGGACTAGTCTTTCTGTGGGGTGTCTTGAATTTGAACATGATCGAGGGCATGGATGGCATTGGAGTGTGGTGATTTTTGTGTGTTTTTCGATTTTTGGGCTGTTGTTGGGGCCTTTTGCCCAGGGGTACTCAGTGCTGCATGGACTGAGTCTTTCTGTGGGGTCTCTTTAATGTAAACATCATGAAGGGCATGGATGGCATTGGATTGTGGTGATTTTTGTGTGTTTTTCGATTTTTTGGGGTGTTGATGGGGCCTGTGCATGTGGGTGGGGGCCATTTTGAGGACTGGTACAGGCAGGGCCTGGCCATGTGGTGGGGGTCTAGGGGCCATCTTGAAGCCAGGCAGTGTGCTTTGTTGTGCCATAGGCCTGCACCCAGTCTGCCATGCTTTCATCCATTATGCCCAGGGGTACTCTGTGGTGCATGGGTCTAGTCTTTCTGTGGGGTGTCTTGACTTTGAACATGATTGAGGGCATGGATGGCATTGGATTCTGGTGATTTTTGTGTGTTTTTCGATTTTTGGGCTGTTGTTGGGGCCTTTTGCCCAGGGGTACTCAGTGGTGCATGGACTGAGTCTTTCTGTGGGGTCTCTTTAATGTACACATCATGGAGGGCATGGATGGCATTGGATTGTGGTGATTGTTGTGTGTTTTTCGATTTTTTGGGGTGTTGATGGGGCCTGTCCAAGTGGGTGGGGGCCATTTTGATGACTGGCACAGGCAGGGCCTGGCCATGTGGTGGGGGTCTAGGGGCCATCTTGAAGCCAGGCAGTGTGCTTTGTTGTGCCATAGGCCTGCACCCAGTCTGCCATGCTTTCATCCATTATGCCCAGGGGTATTCTGTGGGGCATGGGCCTAGTCTTTCTGTGGGGTTTCTTGAATTTGAACATGATTGAGGGCATGGATGGCATTGGATTATGGTGATTTTTGTGTGTCTTTCGATTTTTGGGCTGTTGTTGGGGCCTTTTGCCCAGGGGTACTCTGTGGTGCATGGGCCTAGTCTTTCTGTGGGGTGTCTTGAATTTGAACATGATTGAGGGCATGGATGGCATTGGATTGTGGTGATTTTTGTGGGTTTTTCGATTTTTGGGGTGGTGATGGGGCCTGTCCATGTGGGTGGAGGCCATTTTGAGGACTGGTACAGGCAGGGCCTGGCCATGTGGTGGGGGTCTAGGGGCCATCTTAAAGAAAGGCAGTGTGCTTTGTTGTGCCATAGGCCTGCACCTAGTCTGCCATGCTTTCATCCATTATGCCCAGGGGTATTCTGTGGTGCATGGGCCTAGTCTTTCTGGGGGGTGTCTTGAATTTGAACATGATTGAGGGCATGGATGGCATTGAATTGTGCTGATTTTTGTGTGTTTTTTGATTTTTGGGCTGTTGTTGGGGCCTTTTGCCCAGGGGTACTCTGTGGTGCATGTACCGAGTCTTTCTGTGGGGTCCCTTTAATGTAAACATCATGGAGGGCATGGATGGCATTGGATTGTGGTGATTTTTGTGTGTTTTTTGATTTTTGGGGGTGGTGATGGAGCCTGTCCATGTGGGTGGGGGCCATTTTGAGGATTGGTACAGGCAGGCCCTGGCGATGTGGTAGGGGTCTAGGGGCCATCTTGAAGCCAGGCAGTGTGCTTTGTTGTGCCATAGGCCTGCACCCAGTCTGCCATGCTTTCATCCATTATGCCCAGGGGTAGTCTGTGGTGCATAGGCGTAGTCTTTTTGTGGGGTGTCTTGAATTTGAACATGATTGAGGGCATGGATAGCATTGGATTGTGGTGATTTTGTGTGTTTTTCGAATTTTGGGGGTGGTGATGGGGCCTGTCCATGTGGGTGGGGGCCATTTTGAGGACTGCTACAGGCAGGGCCTGGCCATTTGGTTGGGGTCTAGGGGCCATTTTGAAGCCCGGCAGTGTGCTTTGCTTTGCCTTGCCATAGGCCTGCACACAGTCTGCCATGCTTTCATCCATTATGCCCAGGGATAGTCTGTCAGTGGTGCATTTTATTTGTCTTTCCATTTCGGGGGGTGGGTATAATAAAAATGCTTACTTGCAAACTATTAATTGAAGCACTACATATGCAACATTTATTTAACTTATGTTCCTCTGGCTTCGTTTGCTTTTAGGTGCAGAAAGACGAATCATCAGCCTCATCGTTCCTCATCACTGCCAGGAACAAGTCCTGCTGCGGTGTGTGCAGCACACCGTCTCGTGTGGCCACAGACAACTCTGCAACTTATGCAACTGCGGCCTTCTGTTCTGACATCTGAAGAAGATGGCCCCAAAAAAAGTTGCACGTAGCTCCTCTAGCAAGAAAGTTGCCAGTAAGGAGCAGAAGAAGCAACTGGCGCCACTTACCAAGGAGACTGGTGTGCCGACCGCCGCATTTTTTGGGTAAAAAAAGTACGCCTTCAACAGCAGCGGGGTCTGCTGGGGACCAAGCTGGGAGCAGCACCCCCGCTCCATTAGGCTCAGTGCCACCACCACCACGCCAACTTAAGCCCAAGCCCTTGAGTGCTGCAGAGGCAGCCAGTCTAGTTGTTCAACCACCATCAACCAGTGATGTTGGCTCATCGCAAGAAAGTATCAGCATCCCTCAATCAACACAGGTTGTTGTAACTCATCTGACAAGTGTTCAACCACCACAGCTGCAACAACAACCACATGTGCAAGTACAAAACCAAGTACATGTGGAAGGAGAGGCAGCGCAGGGAGATGCGCAAGCAGAGGTGTATGGCGCGGCACAAGTACCCACAATAGTTGTTCCTCCCGAAGTAGAGGCACATCAGGAAATCGACATTCAAGCCGAGGTATCATTTGAGGAAGCCACTCCTCCTGATCATTCACTGTCTTCCAGATCCCTACGAAGGAAAAGATCAAGGATGTTGTCTACATCTTCTTCAAGCCCCCTTCCTTCTGATGATATGGAAGCAAATTGGGAACCCCCACAACCGTCTGAGAGTGAGGCACACCATGATCTTACAAAGGTAGCTAAGCGTAAAAAGAAGGTCCCCGAAAGTCTCGTACTTATGGAGTGTGATGATGACGCTGAACAAGAAGTGGCGTATACTCCTGCTGATGAAGACTCTCACGACGACGACGCAGTCATCATACACGGCACTCCAGCCTCAGCGGGCATGCAGCAAACAGACATTTTTACCCTAGCCCAAAATGCTGCTGAGCGTGATGTTGTCGACGTGGCAATGGGACCACCACCAATGCAGTTAACTAGTACACCACCACCTACCGCTTCCATATTTTCTCACCAGAAGGGACCTCCATCCACCTCAACCTCCATTTCCTCAATTAGTGGTGCTGCAAGTACAAAACGTAGTAAAGTTCGGCAACACACATCCTCCACTTCATCTGGCATTAGCATTCCCAGTATCGCCTCCTCCGCCCCCCACAGACATTTGAAGTCCGCAGTTTGGGACTTCTTTAGTGTTATCCCAACAAGGGAAAACACAGCCATTTGTACCATTTGTAAGCTTGGAGTTAGTTGTGGTAAGCTTGGTACCAACTATGGTACCGAAGGCCAGAGAGGTCATCTTGAGAGACAGCACACTGTCAAATGGCATGCGCACCTAAAGGAGATCAAGGAAGCCCGAATTGCAAGTCAACAAACTGTATCCGTTGATGTTTCATCTGATGGTGACGAGGAGGAAGAAGCGTCAAACATTTCTTCACTTACACCCTGTACCCCTGTCAGCAGCACAACCCCTGCAAGATATATGAGCCACACTAAGAGTGTGGGAGAGAGTGAGACACCAATGCGAAAAAGTTCATCATCACCGAGCGTAACTGGGTCGAAGAAGTCATCATCATCTTGTAAAATTGTCCAGCCCACCATTAGAAGCATGTTGTTTTCAGATGCGCCATTTGAACGCAACCACCCAATAACGCGTCTGTATAACACTAAGCTGGCTAAAATACTAGCGCTGGACCTTCTCCCTTTTTCTTTTGTGGAAGGGGTTGGTTTTCTTGAATTAGTGAGAATGCTCTGCCCTAAATGGAAGGTTCCTAGCAGGTTCTATTTTGCCAGAGTTGCGGTCCCAGCACTAAATGAAGATGTGCTGGAGGTGATTGGGGCAGCTTTGCAGAAGAGTGCTGTTCAGACTATACATCTGACAACAGACATGTGGACCAGTTGCCAAGCGTTGATTACATGTGCATCACTGCACACTGGGACTCTTTTTCAGGGGTTAAGGCAAAGCTAAGAGCAGGTGTTGACCCGGACAACGTTTTTAAAGGTGCTCAGAAACATGCAACACTAGCCATGTATGGCATGGAGAAAAGTCATACAGGAGAAAACATTTTGCATGCGTTTAAGACAAAGGTGTTACAATGGCTGTCCCCAAGAAAACGCATGATTGGTTATGTTTACATGGATAATGGCGCCAATGTAGTTAAGGCCATGGATATGGATAACTATTTCAGAGTGCCGTGTTTGGCGCACTGTATAAACCTGGTTGTTAAAAAATTCTTGAGTGAAGAAAGTCGAGTGTGCAAGTTACTGATCACCTGCCGAAGAATGTGCACACACTTCAACCATTCTTTTAAGGCCCGAAGCAGCTGAGGTGCCTGCAGCATGAACGTAAACTGCCAGTGAAAGCACTCATCCAGGAGGTGGCAACACGTTGGAACTCAACCTTCTACATGCTTGAGCGTCTGTTTGAGCAGTGTGCGGTAGTCGATCAGTATTTCTTTACACAGGGTGCAGCTATGAAGGACCTGAGGATACATGTGGAGCAATGGAAGCTAGTTCAAAGCCTGACACACATGCTTCGTCCTTTTGATGTCTTCACGCGTGCAGTCAGCAGGGAGGACTGTAATTTGGGAAAAGCTATCCCATTGTTGCGCATGCTAGAGCACCAACTGAAGGCGGTGTCTTCTACGTTTCAAAATTATGAAGAAAAAGAACAAGCATTTGAGTTGGCGGAGAAGTTATTAGAGCGCCTACTTTGCGATGAACGTCTTCAAAAGATCCACACAGAACAGCATTACATTTGTGCTACTATTCTGGATCCACGGTACAAAAAGGCACTGGCAGGCAGAGTATTCTTTCCTTTTGATGACGCAGAAGTTACAAAGTACAAACATTGGCTAGCTGTGGCAGCCAGGAGGTTTGAAAAAGAACGGCAGGAAATTGAAGGAAAAGGCAGTACATCGACATCAGCAGCAGGCCATCCGGAGTCAAAAGAATCCACTTCTGCATCTGTGGCTGTGGCAGAAGTGAGTGATTTTCCCTCTCAGCCGTTAAAGACACCAGCAACCGGATCATCTACACCAGACACAACAGTAACATTGTGTGAAGAAGAGGATTGGCTATCTCCGCTTGGGTTTGCTTCTCAAAAGGTCCCAGCAAAAAGTGAGCAAAGTGGAGGAACCGTGGAGAACCTTGAGTCGATGGTGCAGGACTATCTGAATGACTCAACAGTCGTCTATGTTCATGATGACCCATTGGCGTATTGGCATTGGAAAAGAGAATTGTGGCCAGAGATCACCAACCTGGCTATAAATTACTTGTCTTGCCCACTTGCAAGTGTGTCTTCTGAACATGTTTTCAGTGCTGCTGGTGGCATTGTAACTTGCAAAAGGACCCACCTCTCGCCCTAAAATGTGGAGAGGTTAACAATGATCAAGATGAATCAGCACCTCATACCACCAGATTACAAAATACGAGAATACACGCAGGAAGAAGACGAGGAGGACACCAACACCAACTTAGATGATGGAAGGTCTTCTCTGTTAGGTGACCTACTCCCGGTCAAATTCACAGAGTATGAGGACGAGCTCTTCTTCCCTGACACCGAGCCCTGAAAATGAGTCACTGAATCACAAACTTTCTTGTTCGTCCTTATTCACTTTTATTCCTGTGTGTCTGCCTTTCTTTGTTTTGCAAAATCTATATAAAAAACTTCAATCACCTAATCACAAAAACAAGCCTATCAGCAGAACTGTATTCACTTGTTTGCTTATTGATTAGAAGGTGCTGCAGTCTGCATTCCTCAGGTTCACAAGTTCACAAGAACATGCTCCTCTATCCTCCGCCTCCAGACTCCTATTTCCCTCAAAGCAGATGGCTGGATTATGCCCAATGAAGAAAGACTCTGCACTTGTGGGGGTGCTCTACTTCTTTGTGGGTGAGTAATGGGTCTGGGGCCATTGCTGGGAAGGTCTAATACCGGATAGAAGTGGTTTGGAGAAAATCGAAGCAGAAAAAGATTATGCGCTTTTGATCACTTGCCTGTCTTTGGGGTGCTGTTTGACGTGCTTTTAGGTTGTTGTGGGTGGGTTTTGGGGTCTGGGAGCACTGCTGGCACAGTCTAATGTTTATTGCATTTGTTTTTCAGGAAATCCATGGTGGAAAAGGGGAGTTAGCTAGCTGCACAGTGTATTTGGACTGAATTCCAGGTAGTAGGCCCATTTTTGCTTTTTGCCAGTTTGGCGGTGTTCTGCTTTTTTGAGGGTCGCTCCAGGGGTCTGGGGCCATTGCTGGGAATGTCTAATCCCGGATCAAAGTGGTTTGGACAAAATCGGAGGTGAAAATATTTTAGCGTTTTTGCTGACTTGCTTGTCTTTGAGGTGCTGTTTGGGGGGTTCCGGGTGTTTGTGGGTGGGTTTTGGGGTCTGGGAGCACTGCTGGGTATGGATACTTTTGTTTGCAAGAGGTCTGAAGCAAATCCATGGTGGCAAAGGGGAGTTAGGGCCTAGCTGCAGAGCGCGCGCGGAGTGATTTTGGAAATTCGCCTGAAAATTTCAAAGTTCCCATTTTTGTACTTTTGCTTTTTGGCTGTTTGGGGGTCTTCTACTTGTTTCCGCCTGGGTTGACGGGTCTGGGGTTATTGCTGGGAAGGTCTAATACCGAATAAAAGTGGTTTGGAGAAAATCGGAGCAGAAAAAGATTTTGCGCTTTTGATCACTTGCCTGTCTTTGGGGTGCTGTTTGGCTGGCTTTTAGGTTGTTGTGGGCGGGATTTGGGGTCTGGGATCCCTGCTGGCACAGTCTAATGTTGATTGCATTTGTTTTTCAGGAAATCCATGGTGGAAAAGGGGAGTTAGGGTCTAGCTGCACAGCGTATTTGGACTGAATTCCAGGTAGTAGGCCCATTTTTGCTTTTTGCCAGTTTGGAGGTGTTCTGCTTTTTTTGCGGGTGGCTGCAGGGTTCTGGGGCATTGCTGGGAATGTCTAATACCGGATCAAAGTGGTTTGGACAAAATCGGAGGTGACATTTTTTTGAGTTTTTGCTGACTTGCTTGTCTTTGAGGAGCTGTTTGGGGGGGTTCCGGGTGTTTGTGGGTGGGTTTTGGGTCTGAGAGCACTGCTGGGTATGGATACTTTTGATTGCAAGAGGTTTAAAGCAAATCCATGGTGGCAAAGGGGAGTTAGGGCCTAGCTGCAGAGCGTGCGCGGAGTGATTTTTGAAATTTGCCTGAAAATGTCAAAGTCCCCATTTTTGTAGTTTTGCTTTTCGGCTGTTTGGGGATCTTCTACTTGTTTCTGCCTGGGTTGACGGATCTGGGTCCATTGCTGGGAAGGTCTAATACCGGATAAACGTGGTTTGGAGAAAATCGGAGCAGAAAAAGATTTTGCGCTTTTGATCACTTGCCTGTTGTTGGGGTGCTGTTTGGCGGGCTTTTAGGTTGTTGTGGGTGGGTTTTGGGGTCTGGGAGCACTGCTGACACAGTCTAATGTTGATTGCATTTGTTTTTCAGGAAATCCATGGTGGAAAAGGGGAGTTAGGGCCTAGCTGCAGAGCGTATTCGGTCTGAATTCCAGGTAGTAGGCCCATTTTTGCTTTTTGCCAGTTTAGGGCTGTTCTGCTTTTTTGCGGGTGGCTGCAGGGGTCTGGGGCCATTGCTGGGAATGTCTAATACCGGATCAAAGTGGTTTGGACAAAATCGGAGGTGACATTTTTTTTGCGTTTTTGCTGACTTGCTTGTCTTTGAGGTGCTGTTTGAGGGGGTTCCGGGTGTTTGTGGGTGGGTTTTGGGGTCTGGGATCACTGCTGGGTATGGATACTTCTGATTGCAAGAGGTTTGAAGCAAATCCATGGTGTCAAAGGCAGTTAGGGCCTAGCTGCAGAGCACGCGCGGAGTGATTTTGGAAATTTGCATGAAAATTTCAAAGTCCACATTTTTGTAGTTTTGCTTTTCTGCTGTTTGGGGGTCTTCTGCTTGTTTCCGCCTGGGTTGACGGGTCTGGGGCCATTGCTGGGAAGGTCTAATACTGGATAAAAGCGGTTTGGAGAAAATCAGAGCCGAAAAAGATTTTGCGCTTTTGATCACTTGCCTGTCTTTGGGGTGTTATTTGGCGGGCTTTTAAGTTGTTGTGGGTGGGTTTTGGGGTCTGGGAGCACTGCTGGCACAGTCTAATGTTGATTGCATTTGATTTTCAGGAAATCCATGCTGGAAAAGGGGAGTTAGGGCCTAGCTGCAGAGTGCCTTTGGACAGAATTGAAAGAAGGCCGAAAATATTTTAAGTATGAGATTTTCGAGGGGGCGTGGCTTGAGCGCCGCACAAGATGGCGGCTTGACGGCGAGGCTCCGCTGACGAAACTCGAGCGCCGGCAATTTTCTCAACTTACACCGGGACTTCCCTGGACCACTGCACAGAATCGGCAGTCGGAATGTGAGGTGAGCAGGACGCTATATTCCCTGTCTCTCAATTCCGCCGGAATGCGCTCTTTTTTCAAGTGACGCGGTCCGCTATTCCGGCGGCCGCCATTTTCTTTTACCGCGATCCTTTCAAAAGCGGTTTTCGCTCATGTAAGCCTCGTTTCTCTTCTTAGAAACTGTCATACGAATCCTCCTCCTCAATCAGCCTCATATTACTGCAACATGCCTATAAAGCTGCAATTTTTCGTCTTCTGTGTTTTCAAGGCTCCACGCTGTTTTCACTAACTTGCCTCCTCAACTCAATGACCTCTCAACGTGGTTGGCGCCTTTTCTTCACGGCATTCATGCTTTTGACGCATTCTACACTATTTTACTTATTTTGAAGAGGATTTTCATACAAAAAGAGGCCAAGTGATATAAACTAACTTTTGCTCCTTGTTTCACGCAATCTTTGTTCTTTCTTCTATAATATCACTTCAAAGACTGCATTCCTCACTTAATCTTTTTTCTTGGATTCTGTAGCAGCACTGCTGTACTTTTCCCTTGCCTTATATGGGGAAATTGCGCAATCTCAAGCTTACTGCTTCCAAGACCATTTCTCGTCAATCCTCAGACTCTGATTCCACAACGCAGACCATGGATGATCCAGCTCCCCTTAAACCGGAGGTCACACATGGGGCAATTCCTAAAACTAATACTTCCAGTAAGCTTTTACAACCTGGATCTACGAAACGTCTGAAAAAAGATCCTCCCTCTCCAGGTTCCTCGTCGCACTCAGCATCCATGGATCTTATCCTTGAAGAACTTCGTGCGCTTAAACCCTTCATGGCCGAAATCACTAAAACTTTGCAATTTCTCCATGACAAATGGTCTACACTTGAATCAAGAGTTCTTTTGGTGGAACAATCTACGGAATCTCTTCAGACTTCTTGTGCAAAAATTTCGGTGTTAGAGAAGGATGTCTCTCTCTTAAGAAGGCAGACAGAGGAGTTGGAAAATAGAAATCGTAGAAATAACCTACGCCTTTATAATCTTCCGGAACTCACAGAAGGGTCAAATCCAACTGAATTCTTCCAAACCTTCTTACCGAAAATTCTAGATCTTCCTCCTTCCTCTTCACTCAACATTCAACGCGCACATAGACTTGGTCCGAAAGTTTCCACCAAACCCCGCGGAGTCATCATGTTGTTCTTGCAATATACTGACCTCCTTCAAGTACTTTCTGCAGCAAAAGCGAAAAAACAAGTTATGTGGGAAGGTCACCGTTTATATCTTTCTCAAGATGTAGCTAAAGTAACAGCTGACCGTCGGAAGCAGTTCCTTGATTTACGTCCACGACTTCGGGATCTTGGTGCCAGGTTTGGTTTGCTTCATCCGTGCCTCTTCAAGGTGACCTACAAAGATAAGACCACGACTTTTGAAGAACCACACGTCCTTGAAGAATTTCTCCGTCATCATGAAGCCGAAAACATGGAGACTGCAAGACCTGTTTAATTTTTCATGTTTCTACCCTGTTTGACTAAAGTGTTTATCTCTTTCTTATCCTACCTTTTATTTCATTCTCCTGATACTTTATATTCCGAGTAGTTACCTGGAATGTTAAGGGGTTAAACAACCCCATTAAACGTCAAAGAGTTTTAACACATTTGACCAGACTTAAAGCCGATGTAGCCCTCCTCCAAGAATCCCACCTTACAGAATTGGAGGCTACCAAACTTAAGCGTTGTTGGGTGGGTCACGTTTTTTATTCTCCTGCTTTAGGTAAGAAAAATGGTACAATTATATTATGTCATAAAAAGTTAACTGTTTCAGTTTTATCTCAAGAATGCGATGTTAATGGTCGTTGGGTTCTCATTAATCTTCTTATTGATAAAATACCTATAGTTATTTTCAATATTTATGCTCCTACAGGTGTTGATAAATTGTTCTGGCCTGCTATTTCTGATAAACTTGTTACCCTCAATGACCAATACGTTATTCTTGGCGGTGATTGCAACCAAGTCTTTGATCCCTTTATAGATAGAAATTCAAAAGTTAAATTTGTTCCTTCCAAAATGCATTCCCAATTTGTCACATCTATACAGAACAATGCTCTAGTTGACATTTGGAGGCTATGCAACCCGGACCTCAGAGAATACACTTTCTATTCCCCCACTCATCACTCCCAATCCCGTATTGATTACCTCTTCCTCAGCAAACCATTAGCACAACTTGCCATTCACTCAGACATAGGCTCCATTTTAATTTCAGACCACGCTCCCGTTTTTGTGGATATTGACCTTATCCCCTACTCCCCTCACTCAGGGCGCTGGAGATTTAATAACTCTTTACTCCTTGATTCCAATTTTTGCACTCAATTAAAAAATTTTACTACTGAATTTTTTACACTTAACCATCTTCCAGAATCTTCCTTTGTCATGGTATGGGACTCATTTAAAGCGGCTGCACGGGGATTCATCATTAATTTCGTTTCTCAAAAGAAAAAGCAATCAATCTCTAAATCAACTCAACTTTTAGATAAAATTAAGAAGTTAGAATATGCTTACTATAATTCTAACTCTGAATCTTCTCTTCGTGAACTTATATCCGCCAAATTTGATTTTAATAAATATACCACCAATGCTGCCTCAAATTCTCTTCTTAAATGCAATTCCCGCTATTACGGTGGACAGAACAAGATGGGCAAACTTCTAGCCAATTATCTCAAGATACGAAAAGAAAGAACAAAAATTGAATCCTTACAAGGCCCAGCTGGTGTTTCTTTCTTTAAAGACAAGGACATACTAGCTCAATTTGTTTCTTTCTACCAAACTCTTTACACTCCCGAATCTAATCCTGACCCTATCGATCTTCTTACATATTTCAAAATATCCCCTCTCCGGACTCATCTCATCTTGACTTTCAATCATTAGATTTGGATCTTACCCTTTCTGAAATCTCCCATGCAGTCTCTATCCTTCGTCGAGGTAAAGCGCCTGGGCCCGATGGTTTTACCATTGAGTTCTACAATCACTTTTCCTCCCTTCTTCTCCCTAAATTACTTTTGTTATTTCAATCCTTTGCGGCTTCCGGTTCTTCTCAGGGTACTTTCCAAGAAGCATTAATATGTTTAATACCCAAACCAGATAAAGATCATACCCTTTGTAAAAATTATCGCCCCATTTCCCTAGTAAACACTGATTATAAAATTTTCACCAAAATTATAGCTCTTCGATTAGATTCTCTACTACCGGAACTTATTGGCCCTGAACAGTCTGGATTCGTTAAAGGTCGCCTATCGTCAGACAACTCTCGTGTCTTCTTTAATATTTTGAGTAAGGCCGCCTCCCTTTCTACTCCCCTTGCTGCCATCTCCCTAGACGCTGAAAAGGCTTTTGATAGAATAGGATGGGATTTTATGTTTCAAGCACTTCGTTGGTTTGGTTTCCCCCCTAAATTCATCTCTCTTATATCCTTACTTTATTTTAGCCCCCATGCTTCAATCTTTGCAAATGGTATGACTTCCGATTACTTTCCCCTTCAAAGAGGGGTGCGTCAAGGATGCCCCCTATCCCCTCTTTTGTTTATTCTAGCTTTAGAACCCTTTTTAACTAAAATCAGACTCGATGATAATATTACTGGTTTTCACTATGGTTCTCAAAAACAAGCTAAATTATCGGTTTACGCAGATGATATCTTATTTTATTGTTCAAACCCCCAAACAACTCTCCCTTCCTTCCTTAATCAAGTTTCTTCTTTCTCAAATGTTTCAGGTTATCGCCTCAACACTGACAAATGCGAAATTTTACCCTTAAACCCTTTATGTCAAAAACATCTCTTTGACTCCTCTGGCTTTTCCTGGCAACCCTCTAAGATTAAGTATCTAGGTATTTGGTTCGCTCCCCGTCTTCCCGACACTCTTAAATTTAATTTCGAATCTCTCTCTAATAAAATTACTACATCGATCAATCGTTGGAACCCTCTCTTCCTTTCCTGGTGGGGTCGTTTGGACTCCATCAAAATGATGCTAGCACCCTTAGTTCTCTACTCTATTTCCATGATTCCCATCCATATCCCAGACCACTATTTCAAGTCGATAGACTCTCTTCTATTAAAATTTTTGTGGAAGGGCAAAAAATCTCGGATAGCTCTCTCTTCTTTGAAAAAGGATAAATCCCTCGGCGGCGTCAAATTCCCTAACTTTAAATCATATCATAATGCTTTTTCCTTAAAACAAGCCCTGCGGTGGATTTCTTCTGATCTTCCTCATATTCCTCCTCTATGGCTCACGTTGGAATCTTCTTTTCTTCACCCTTATGAATTTGAAGAAGTTCTATCCTTTTCCTCTAAGGTATCATCCCTTCGTTCCCCTATCATTTCTCACTCCTGCTCTCTTCTTCGTCCCTATTTATTGTCCACATAGCCCTCTGCTTCCTCCACTCACACCCAACCTATCTGGCATAAAAAGCTCCTCAAAATCCGTAACCGATCCTTATATTGGAAAACCTGGCATTCTCTTGGTTTAAAATGGATCTCACAACTTCTTTCAGACACTCAACCTCTTCCTTTTCATGATCTTCAAACGCAATTTTCGCTGCCTTCCTCTTCTCATAAACAGTATTTAGCACTGATTCCATCCCTTACCCAATACCTTTCTTCGCTCCCGACCACCAACTCTATCCCTGTCATACACCTTTCGATTTCTAATGCCTTCGACCAATCTCTTTCTGCTTCATTTATTTATAAATCTCTGCAGTCCTCTAACGATCGTACAAAATCTAAAGTTGAGTTGGCTTGGGAAAAAGATTTGTCTCAAATTTGGTCCTTCATTTTATGGGATAAAATTTGGTCTAAGATTCATAGTGCATCCAGAGCTGCAAACACTACACAAACCTTATTCTTTATTTACAATCGTACGCTGTTCACTCCATTAACTCTGTCATCATTCGCCCCAGACACTCCCTCCACTTGTTGGTCCTGCCCATGCCCTTTGGCTGATTTGAAACATATGTTATTCGAATGTCCTCACATTTTACGTTTCTGGCAATTAGTTTGGTCCCAATTGCAAAAGATTTTCAACTTCACATTTTCTTTTTCCATCATACACATTTTCTTAGGTTCCCTTTCTCCTGCTTTTACCGGGTCACACCACAAACATAAATTACTTGACCTCTTTATAGCCATTGCTTTTCACCATATTACATCACACTGGAAACAGGCTAAAGATGTTTCTTTTACTGCTTGGTGGAACGCAGTTTGCTTTAATCACCGTCTAGACACTAATTTTGTTTCCCCCATTTCCTTAGCAATCAAACGTGATCTTTTATGGCTCCCCCTTACTGAATATTTATCCAAAGTTGCCAGACCTCCTCCCACTTCTCCGATACGTAATGTTGAAGTTTGTAAACCACCGTGAATGCATTTTCTTATCTGTTTATACTGTTCTCCATTACATCTACTGTTTATCATATTATTTATATACTTTTATAATTCAAGATATTCCTTCATTCCCCTATGTTCCTGACATTTATTGCTTATTCTATTTTTATGTATAAGATAGCCTCAATAAATTTCGCCATTATGTAAGAGAGATTTCATGTTTCTCATAACTTTTGACTGTTTCTTCATTTTCTGTCTTTGCTTCTTTTTATTTTAATAAACTTCAAACTTAAAAAAAAAAAAAGTATGAGATTTTCCATTTTTGCTTTTTGCCTGCATGGGGGTGTTCTGCTTTTTTGTGGGTGGGTTGGCAGGTCTTGGGGCATTGCTGGGAATGTCTAATACCGGATAAAAGTGGTTTGGAGAAAATCCAAGCTGAAAAGCGTTTTTGCATATTAACTTAGGGCTCGTTAGAGTTAGCACTAGCAGGGGGATTGCATGTGTTTCGGGTGTTCTAGATTTTTGCAACTGAGTTCTGGGGTCTTAGAGCACTCGTGGGAATGTGTAATTTTGGTTGCAAGTGGTTTGAAGAAAATCCATGGTGGGAAAGGGGGGATTTGGCCTAGTTAAAGAAAGCGTTTGCCACTATTCTTAACTTAGGGCTCGTTAGGGTTAACAGTATTGTATTGCATGTGTTTGGGTGGGAGGCTGTTTGTGAGGGGGTTTGCAAGTCTTGGAGTGATGCTCAGTGTGAAGACCTTTGCTTGCTTGCAAGTGGTTTGAATACAATCCATGGGGGGTAAAGGGGTATTTGGGCCTACTTTAATTTCAAAGTACGATTTGTCACCATTTTCTACTAGGCCTCGTTTTTGGAGATCTGATTGGGGGTCTACTACATTTTTAAAACTGGGTTTAGTAAGGGTCTGGGAGCACTGCTGGGAAGGTCTAATTTTGTTCTAAAACACAGTTTACAGTACACCTAGCTTGAGGGGAAAGATCCGCTAAATTAATTCGCCCATACTTATTTATCCTTCAAAAGGAGACCCAGACAGAGGACGCACTTTCAAAAATATTGTACTGTCTATTAGGAAACTCAAAGTGTGACTTTTTGCACTACACAGCGTACATACCTTATATTTATTTGTCAGTGGTGTTCTAATATCACTTCCTGTTTTTCCATCAATAATTACAGGCCGGGTTTCAGCCTGTGCAATGGGAAAAAAAGGATGAAGTCAGGCTTCACATTAGCAAGCCGCAATTCAGCATCCGCCAGGCAGGCAGTGGACAGGGTGTCTTCTGGTCACCAACATTGATGGACAGAGCGTGAGATTGAATGGAGGAGTCCCGCTAATAGGAGGAAGGCTTGGATGCATGCAACTTACCAAATTCAACAGGACAACTACAACAACATACAGATACAGTATCCGTTCTTTTCTAATTATCTTTTAAGTAATGTTATTGCTGTGAACTTCTATGAGTGTGACTCTGCATTTCTTTGATCTCTGCTTCTAAATTCATCCCTACTGCCAATCTATAGGTTTTACTTCTGCTATTTTTTAAACCTAATTTAATGTAAGAAGTGTTTCTCTGAGTGCAGAGATAGGCAAGTGAAAACGCATAATTATTACTGCAGCCCTGTACTGTCGCATTCTTTCATCCACGGTTGTTGAATGTACTACTCAGTAACCATACATGCAGTAGTGCATGCACTTCCTTTGTGTCACTTAAATGTTTTATGGTTAGCAATGTACCCAAAGATTTGTTTATCTTCAATTATTGTTTGTACATGCTGTGCTTTTTTTTCTTCTCTCAACAAAACTTTCCCAAAAACCCCCATTCCCATCCATTTTCCAAACCCTAACCCTCTTTCCCCGGGCTGTGTGGTTTTGATCGATGTGTGACTAAATGACAGCAATAATCCCACACACTTGCTGGGGAGGATAAGGTCATAGCAACATGCTGGTGAAGGAATCCGAGGATATATTCTTACTCAGCTTGACACTGAGTCCCTATTGGCAAATGAAAGCAGATTTTCATGTGCGCCATCAACTTGATTGGTCATCAAGAACATCCTCCTCCTAGATGTGGCAAATTATTACGCTGCTGTGTCCTTCACCTTCAGTATTATTTTTTGTAGTAGTACCAATGTCAAAGAAATTCAACGCAAGTACTAGTTATACTTTCTATACTTTACCATTTGTTAGGCTACATCGTGGCACTATTCTAGTGTACTGTCATCTGGTATATTCTCTCTTGTACCGTTCTAATGCTACGGTAAGGGCAAACAAGGTCTCATTTTCTTTTTTTCAGATGCTGCAACAGCCACTGTGTAACACCACAAGTACCACCACAATGATGACATTTCATCCGCCCACGATTGCCAACCTTAATCGCCATTTCGCGTGCAGCCAGCCCTGTGCCTAGCACTATTTCCAAACACAAATTACAGGTAAGATAAGCGTTTGGGGAGAGGTAGTATAATGGAGTATTAGGAGAGGTGAGAGACTGACGGTCCTAGGACTATTGAATTCACTTACTTTTGAAAACATTTGGGCCTTAGTACTTACACAACTTGAATCAAGATGCCACTTAAGTTTCAAGACTGTTAAACCCCCACCCACCAGCCTCAAAAGCAGTAAAAAACACATATGCTAAGATAAAGTTTAAAGTATATTTATATATCCTAAACATAAATAATCTCCCGCAAAACCCAACCCACCCCCCCTTGCGAACCCCAACGAATATCCGTGAAAACGAAGTCCAAAAAAGTAGAAAACCAAACTCCCAATTCCCACCCCCCAGAAGTCTTTAAAAAAGGGGCAAGGGACAGTCTCCTCCTACTGCTGGCTGCTGTTGACTTTTTGGGCCAGGTCGGCATGCTCCTTGCGGAGGGTCTCAAGCAGGGTTTTGGTGTTGAGGAGCTCCTGCTCGAGGTAGGACACCCTGAGGGTAAGGCGGTGCATCCTTTTTCTGCAACTGCTGTGGGGGGCAGCTGATTTCTTTGCTGCTCGGCGGTGGCGGGTGGCTGCGGTACCCCAGCTCCGTACTGCTGGAGACCTGCTGCGCTGACTGGCTGACCCAGGGAGCACGGAGGAGGATGCAGGTGTCGCCGTGGATGTTGTCGATGTACTCTGCGTGTCCTCCTCCTCCTGGGCCACCAGCCGCCGATATTCGGCAACAGTGGCCTCCAGCTTCCGTTGCCGGGCCCTTTTAGCCAGCTCCTTCCGTGTTGGTTTGGAAGGAGCATCTATATGAAGAAAAGAAAGAAAGACATAGTCTGTAACCAATGCTCTTTAAGATTAACACAAAATGATTCAGCAGAAAGCTGTGTCACAGTAGAATTAGCAACTTGCAAGCGCAGTACATAACTATTGTGGCCAGTATCTATCTAACCTCCCACTTCTTCATCCTTGCTCTAACATTAGTGGGAGTTTAAGGAATCAATTCTACGAGCACTATGGACTCACTCCATTAGAGTCGACTATGACAGTACACCAGTTTTATTCTTCTTCTTCTCTCTTGTTTAGCAAAATTGGTACGTTAACTTCTGCAAGCCGGCATAATGCCAGCGCAGTCAACTTGCACCCGAGAAAAACAGACGCCCGCCATGATGAGTGAGACAGACTTGCGTTACTGTACCAGTCCAGTACATGCAGGTGGTGATGCTCTTACTTTTCTATTACGGGTGGCACTGAGAATACTCTGTTACAAGGGCTACTGCTTAATTAATTTAACTTCCACCCTACAGTGCCAATGAATACTAGAAAAGGAAAATGAAGAAGATAAATAATCTGATTATCTATCACTGCACATGGTTTGTATTTGCTTACATATGGCATGACTTTAGGTGCTTTGCTTTTTATTGAGTGAACAATGGTACATCCACACATGAATGACCGAGTTCTACTAAACTTATTAACAGAGGTAGTGAGTGGCCATCGTAATAGCCGGATATATGCTGTGCTTGCAATACAAACTACTGCTACTATTCATGGTAGTATTCGGACAAAATTACAACTTCTTTTCCTTGTCTTTCCTACACTGGGACAGACGTGCGGGTGCGGTGTTACATGCTCTTCAAAGTAACACTTAGTTCATCCAGTGACCGTCTACTCTCTCTAGATACACATAGGCTATCTAAGAGTCAGATAGTACCATGATCCAGGTATCCATCCATTCAAACTATATGTCAATCATTCTTCTTCATGTCTCTCATCTGGACAACCCTTATGTTTTCTCGCAGGGAGGACACTATGCAGTCTGCAATCTCAATAAGTAAGGAATATAAGAGCTTACCACTGCCCGCCACTACCGTGGCAACCCGCACAGCAGTTTCGTCCGGCACTTGCACCACCTCCTCCCCAGAAGTCTCCTCCTCCACCTCTGCGCTGGGCCCAGCACCAGGTGTTCCACCTACAAAGTACATTTAAGAATGTTAGATGTTATAGACATACACCACTCACTAGTATTTTGTCTAGGAATGAAGAAATGTGAATACAGAAACCAATCTAATAATTTGTGACTGTCTACTCTAAAGTAAAAATGTCCCTTTTTCCAGGGAAGGGTGTTGTCTTGCTGCACTTTTTGGCACAACTGATGAATGCTTGCTTTTTAAAACTTAAATAGACTCTGTGGTTTTTGGTCAAGAGTGAATGAGCAAAAGGTTTTGCAATTTGCAAGCATGAGTCCGTGCCTCTGACACTTCTGGACTTTGACTCCGTACTCTTGTCCTGCATTGGATAATCATCATTGGGTATCAATCATCATTGAATTCGGGAGCTAAATGACTCTGCCACACTATCTAGTCAGTAAGGAGATTGGAAGTTCTTCAAAGTCTGATATCACTGAGGTATGTGGAAAGTCTACCTGTGCCTATTATAATTGATAAACAATGCACTATTTAGTGTCCATAGTTCTGTTTGTGCAGATTTGTCCCTGCAACAGTAGTAGTATGGATTGTCCTCCTATCCAAACCAAAAGTAAAGTAGTATCTTATTCTTTCTTGGTGGTCATTCACCTTTTTATTGTTGGTAATTGTCAAAGCATAAACATTTAGAAGACTTGAAAAGACATTATGGACAATCCCAGAGGACTGCACTCAGTGCATAGAGCTATTGCTGACTAGAATGGGAGTTTAGTTTAACACCTTCTGCCAAATGTGCAATCTTAGTTAGCTACACATACAGACTAATAAGAATAATCTAGTAATACCACAGGGAGTCATAGTAGAGGCAGGATAAGAATTTAGATACAGTCTACAAGAAGATCAAAGATGATTTAGAAAAAATCGAACGAGGAACGCTAGGAAAAAATAGGTACTCTATATTAAAATGAAAACTTACCGGGGCAAGCAAAGGAGCCCTCGCCTGACCGATCCTGGCCTTGAACAGCAGCAGCAGCCGATAACCCCTCCTCCTCTGTCCTCTTGCCCCTGGGGGGAGCTGATGTACAACATAAAAGAAAGAAAGACCTGAAAACATGGATGATTGTTGTCAACCAAATGAAACATTTTAAAAGAACAATAACAAAATATTTTGGCGAAATAGCATATAGACAACTATTCCACTGGATATATTGACCTATCTCATGTGGTCTACTACGATATTAGTATTGCCTGATTTGCGGACCGTCGACTTGGAAAGTTATGTAACTCACTAAACAAACTACTAAAAAGGTTCGCCTAGGACTGGCAGGCAGCAGTCCACAGCACGCGAAGTGACAGACAAACTTCATCGTGATTGCAGATCAGCGACAACACTGAAAGGTTTCCTACTATATTAACCAGTCATTAAAATACTCAAACTATCAATCCACCACCACTATTTCTTCTTATTGCCAGGTGTTCAAAGTAAGGACTGGACTTGAGTCTGTAGGGGCAGATTTACAAGCCTCTTGCAGCTCTTTTGCTCCATTGTTGCGTGACTTTTGTGACGCAGCGGCAGAACAAAAGAGGTGCCATGGTGCGGCGTATATTAACAACGTGACACATATGGGAGATGCATCACGTTCTAAAGCCCTGCGCTATCAGGAGCCGTTCCGGTACAAGGGAGGGCGTTCCTGCGCAGGAACGCATCCTAAAAGTGGCTGATGGAAATCTACAAGATTTCAATCAGTCACTTTTAGGACAATGATGCGTGACTCAAACCCTGCGCCTGCTTGAAGCAGACGTACGGTTTGACGCAGCATTGGTGAGATAGGGCACCCCAGAGCATTGCTGGAGCTGCGCCATCGTTTCGACGCAACTCCAGCAATGCACCACTTTTACGGCACAGATGCGTAACGCTTCGGTGACGTTTTGGGCCCATGGTGCGCCGCATTGTAAATACGGCGCACCATGGGTAGCGGTGGCGTGGCGCACAATTACTGGTGCATTATGCTACTTCGCAGGGATGCGCCGGTAATTGAAAATCTGACCCTTAGTGCCTAGCATTACTTAAACTACACTCATACATATTTTCTCAGGCCAATGAAATGAACACAAAATCGAAAACAAATAAGCATAGTAGCAACGCTACTGAAAAGGGGAGCAGTGCACCTGAAATGGCCAGAAGATTTTGAAATATAATTAAATTTACCTACAATGTAATCGGCAGCATTAATGCTCTTGGTAAAAAACAAAAATTTGCAATATAATAACACACAGAGCAGGAGAAAACAGAGTAGTGATGAAATAGCTACTACTACTCACCAAGCCCGGGGATCTCGAGGCCGAGCAGGTCGACCAAGTCACGTTCCCGGTCCAGGAGATCCGTCCAATGGTGGGTGGCCTGGTTGTAGGTGCGCTGGACCCGAGATTGTTGATACTTGGCCCGCCACACCTTTTCCCACCACTTCCGGCGCTCCCGGATCCCATAGCCGCTAGCTATCTTGCCACCTGCCATGATGGTCCTGGGGAGGCGGCGCTGGACATAAAACACTAGTGCGGCCACCTCCTCCGTGCTAAAGATCTCTCGGCAGTGACTTGCTCCCCCTTCAAACGCCCGCACGGGAGCCGGGCACGGGGTGTGGGACCCTTCCCCTTCTTCAGGGGGCTCACTAGCCAATGGGCCAGGAACCGGCAAGATGCGTCAAGCTCAAATGCAAAAGCCTGGCCCACTGAACACTTGCGGAGTATGGGGACGTGGGCTTCGGTGCAAATGGTGCTTGGGCTGGGGCTTCAAGCACCCCAAAGCACAACATCAAGATATTTCATAGAAGGAGTGCAGCTTTCAAAATGCAGGATGTCCAGGAGTTCCGGTCCCACGTCTCTCGTGTCCGCCATGTGTTTCAACTTTGATGTGGGTGTGGGTCGTGGTCAAAGATGTCTAGAAGTCTGTGTCCTATGTCACAGATTCTTCGGGATCCCACGGGAGCCTCGAAAATACAGACTGGCAAAGTTTATGTTGGCGCCTGTTTGAACAGGGTGGTCACTCCTTGACCACAAGGGAGATGTCTTCTAAGCATGGCCGGAAAATCCGTTACGCTCGCGGATTTTGCGGATTTTTGGGAAATTCGCAATCCGCGAGATTTGCGAATTTCCCGCAAAATCCGCAAATTCGCACGCAGCGGATTTTTTTGGCGGCGCGCGGCGTTGGTGATACAATTTTTGCGGCGCGCGGCGTTTATCATCGTTTGCCGAGTTGTTTTTCTCGATAGTTTGCGAGTGCTGCGCCATTTTGGATCTTGCTGTGTGATCCCGCGGGAATTGGCGAGCGCGATTACGTCATCGCGGCTTGCCAGCGATAGTTTGTCAACGTGAGTACGGCGAGATCACGTCATGCGGTACTTCGCAATTGCGAGATTTGAGATGCGGCGAGCGAAAATATAAAATTTGCAATTCTGCACAAGAAATCCACCAGCAAGCAGCATAAACCTTCTAGAAATGATGATTTTTATCTGAATAACTCCTTAGTTTGACATTTGCCTGCACTTTTTTAGCGAGGAGTCCATTTTGGGGAGGGGGGCAGGGGGGTGGGAGGAAGGAAGTGCCCCACAGTCTTCAACTTCCTGTTCCTGTTCAGCAGGCTCCTCCCAGTGCTTTGTCCATCTCCTGGTCACTTTTCATTTGGGTCTGGAGCTGGAAGGATTACTTTTTGTGGATGCTGCTGGATATTTGGATTTGAGGCCTTTTTGACTTTCTTTGGATCACTGTTGGATTAGAAATTTTACAAGTAAGTTTGTTTGGGGCATTACAGTTGCTGCAATTAAAATTTTGGAATTTTCGATTTTTGGGCTGTTTTGGGGCCTTTTGCCCAGGGGTACTCAGTGGTGGGTGGACTGAGTCTTTCTGTGGGTTGTCTTGAACTTAAACATCATGGAGGCCATGGATGGATTGGGATTGTGCTGATTTTTCAGTGATTTTCGTTTTTTGGGGCTGTACTTGTGGCCTTTTCACCAGGGGTATTTGAGTCTAGCATGGGCCTAGTCTTTCTGTAGGTTGTCTTGAATTTAAACATCATGGAGGGCACGGATGGAATGGGATTGTGCTGATTTTTTAGTGATTTTCGTTTTTTGGGCCTGTACTTGTGGCCTTTTCACCAGGGGTATTTGAGTCTAGCATGGGCCTAGTCTTTCTGTGGGCTGTCTTGAACTTAAACATCATGGAGGGCATGGATGGAATGGGATTGTGCTGATTTTGCAGTGTTTTTCGATTTTTGGGGGTGTTCATGGGGAGGGACAGGCCATGTGGCTGGTGGCCATTTTGAGTGCAGCTACAGGCACTGGCCATGTGCTGGCAGGCAAGTGGCCATTTTGAATGCAGGCTTTGTTGTTAGGCCTCCAACCATTTTGCCTACTTTTCAACCTTTATTTATGCCCAGGGGTAGTGAGTCTTGCATGGGCCTAGTCTTTCTGTGGGTTGTCTTGAATTTAAACATCATGGAGGCCATGGATGGAATGGGATTGTGCTGATTTTGCAGTGTTTTTCGATTTTTGGGGGTGTTCATGGGGAGGGACAGGCCATGTGGCTGGTGGCCATTTTGAGTGCAGCTACAGGCACTGGCCATGTGCTGGCAGGCAAGTGGCCATTTTGAAAGCAGGCTTTGTTGTTAGGCCTCCAACCATTTTGCCTACTTTTCAACCTTTATTTATGCCCAGGGGTAGTGAGTCTTGCATGGGCCTAGTCTTTCTGTGGGTTGTCTTGAATTTAAACATCATGGAGGCCATGGATGGAATGGGATTGTGCTGATTTTTCAGTGATTTTCGTTTTTTGGGCCTGTACTTGTGGCCTTTTCACCAGGGGTATTTGAGTCTAGCATGGGCCTAGTCTTTCTGTGGGCTGTCTTGAACTTAAACATCATGGAGGGCATGGATGGAATGGGATTGTGCTGATTTTGCAGTGTTTTTCGATTTTTGGGGGTGTTCATGGGGAGGGACAGGCCATGTGGCTGGTGGCCATTTTGAGTGCAGCTACAGGCACTGGCCATGTGCTGGCAGGCAAGTGGCCATTTTGAATGCAGGCTTTGTTGTTAGGCCTCCAACCATTTTGCCTACTTTTCAACCTTTATTTATGCCCAGGGGTAGTGAGTCTTGCATGGGCCTAGTCTTTCTGTGGGTTGTCTTGAATTTAAACATCATGGAGGCCATGGATGGAATGGGATTGTGCTGATTTTGCAGTGTTTTTCGATTTTTGGGGGTGTTCATGGGGAGGGACAGGCCATGTGGCTGGTGGCCATTTTGAGTGCAGCTACAGGCACTGGCCATGTGCTGGCAGGCAAGTGGCCATTTTGAATGCAGGCTTTGTTGTTAGGCCTCCAACCATTTTGCCTACTTTTCAACCTTTATTTATGCCCAGGGGTAGTGAGTCTTGCATGGGCCTAGTCTTTCTGTGGGTTGTCTTGAATTTAAACATCATGGAGGCCATGGATGGAATGGGATTGTGCTGATTTTTCAGTGATTTTCGTTTTTTGGGCCTGTACTTGTGGCCTTTTCACCAGGGGTATTTGAGTCTAGCATGGGCCTAGTCTTTCTGTGGGCTGTCTTGAACTTAAACATCATGGAGGGCATGGATGGAATGGGATTGTGCTGATTTTGCAGTGTTTTTCGATTTTTGGGGGTGTTCATGGGGAGGGACAGGCCATGTGGCTGGTGGCCATTTTGAGTGCAGCTACAGGCACTGGCCATGTGCTGGCAGGCAAGTGGCCATTTTGAATGCAGGCTTTGTTGTTAGGCCTCCAACCATTTTGCCTACTTTTCAACCTTTATTTATGCCCAGGGGTAGTGAGTCTTGCATGGGCCTAGTCTTTCTGTGGGTTGTCTTGAATTTAAACATCATGGAGGCCATGGATGGAATGGGATTGTGCAGATTTTTCAGTGATTTTCGTTTTTTGGGCCTGTACTTGTGGCCTTTTCACCAGGGGTATTTGAGTCTAGCATGGGCCTAGTCTTTCTGTGGGCTGTCTTGAACTTAAACATCATGGAGGGCATGGATGGAATGGGATTGTGCTGATTTTGCAGTGTTTTTCGATTTTTGGGGGTGTTCATGGGGAGGGACAGGCCATGTGGCTGGTGGCCATTTTGAGTGCAGCTACAGGCACTGGCCATGTGCTGGCAGGCAAGTGGCCATTTTGAATGCAGGCTTTGTTGTTAGGCCTCCAACCATTTTGCCTACTTTTCAACCTTTATTTATGCCCAGGGGTAGTGAGTCTTACATGTGCCTAGTCTTTCTGTGGGTTGTCTTGAATTTAAACATTATGGAGGGCATGGATGGATTGGGATTGTGCTGATTTTGCAGTGTTTTTCGATTTTTTTGTGCTGTATAACTGAACTGATGTTCCTCTGTCTTCCATTTTTTTTAGGTGCACAAGACTCAAGAGAACAACCAGTGCCAGGAAGAAGTCCTGCAGCGGTGTGTGTGTGCAGCATAACGTCACGCGACGTCACGTCTGGCCTCAGACAACTCTACAATTTGTGCAACTGCGGCCTGCTGTCTGACCTGCTCTGAAGAAGATGGCCCCAAAGAAAGGTCTCCGTAGCTCCTCTTGCAAGAAAGTTGCTAGTAAGGAGCAGAAGAAGCAAGTTACCAAGGAGGCTGGTGTGCCACCCGCCACGTTTTTTGGGAGAAAAAAAAAAAGTACGCCTGCAGCAGCAGGATCTGCTGGGGACCAAGCTGGGAGCAGCACCCCTGCTCCATTGGGTTCAGTGCCTCCACCACCACGCCAACTTAAGTCAAAGCCCTTGAGTGCTTCAGAGGCAGTCAGTGTACTTCTCCAATCACCATCGACCAGTGATGTTGGCTCATCGCAAGAAAGTAGCAGCAATGTCCCTGAATCAACACAGGTTGTTGTAACTCATCTGACAAGTGTTGAACAACCACAGCCGCAACAACAACACCATGTGCAAGTACACGCCCAAGTACATGTGGAAGGAGAGGCAGCAAAAGGAGATGCGCAAGCAAAGGTGCATGGAGGTTCACAAGTGCCCACAATAGTTGTTCCTCCCGAAGTAGGGGCACATCAGGAAATCGACAATGAAGCCGAGGTATCAATGGAAGCCACTCCTCCTGATGATCATTCATTGTCTTCCACATCCCTAGCAAGGAAAAGATCAAGGGGGTGTCTACATCTTCTTCAAGCCCACCTCGTTCTGATGCAAGTGATCTGTCTTGGGAACCACAACTGCGGTCTGACAGTGAGGCACACCATGATCTGACACCGGTACCTAAGCGTAAAAGGAAGGTCGTCCAAAAACTCAAACCTATGGAGTGTGATGAGGCTCAACAAGAAGTGACAGATACTGCTGGTGATGAAGCCTCTCACGATGACGACGAGCCAGTCATCACAAAGGTCACTGCAGCCCCACCGGGCATGCAGCAAAGAGACATTTTGACCCTATCCCGAGAAGCTGCTGAGCGTGATGATGATGTCGGCGAGGAGGCAATGGAAATGGAATCATTAGATTTGGAGTTAAGTAGTACACCAAAACCTACGGCTTCCATATTTCTTCCTCCCAAGAAAGTACCCACCTCGTCCTCGACCTCAATTCGTGGTGGTGAAAGTGCAAAACGTACTGAAGTTCGGCAATCCACATCCTCCACTTCATCTGGCATTAGCAGCAGGACCACCACCACCAGTATCGCCGCCTCCTCCGGCCCCCAAAGACATTTCAAGTCTCCAGTTTGGGACTTCTTTAGTGTTTGCCCAAAAATGGAAAACGTAGCCATTTGTAGCATTTGTAAGCTTCGAGTTAGTCGTGGTAAGTTTGGTACCATCTATGGTACCGGAGGCCAGAGAGGTCATCTTAGGAGAACGCACGATGTCCAATGGTTTGCGCACGATCAAGGAAGCCCGAATTGCACGCAATGAAAACGTTGATTTTTCATCTGATGATGACGAGGAGGAAGAAGACGATTCAAACACTTCACTTACACCCAGTACCCCTGTCAGCAGCACACCCCATGTGAGCCACACTAAGAGTGTGGGAGAGAGTGAGACATCAATGCGGAAAAGTTCATCAGCGAGCGTAACTGGGTCGAAGATATCATCATCATCCCGTAAATCCTTGGTCCAGGGCAACATTAAAAAGATGTTGTTTACAGAAGCGCAATATGAACGCAACCACCCAATGACGCGTCTGTATAACACTAAGCTGGCTAAAATGCTAGCTCTGGACCTTCTCCCTTTTTCTTTTGTAGAAGGGGTTGGTTTTCTAGAATTAGTGGCAGTGCTCTGCCCTAAATGGAAGGTTCCTAGCCGGTTCTATTTTGCCCGAGTTGCGGTTCCAGCACTACATGAAGATGTTCTGAAGGTGATTGGGGCAGCTTTGCAGAAGAGTGTTGTTCACACTATACATCTGACAACAGACATGTGGACCAGTGGCGCAGGCGCGGATTACATGTGCATCACTGCACACTGGGTCTCTTTTTCAGGGGCTAAAGCAGAGCTAAACACAGGTGTTGACACGAACATTGTTTTTAAAGCTGCTCGGAAACATGCAACACTAGCCATGTTTGGTTTGGAGAAACGTCACACAGCAGAAAACATTTTGGATGTCTTTAACACAAAGGTCCTTAACTGGCTGTCCCCACTAAAACGCCGGGTTGGTTATGTTTCCACGGACAATGGCGCCAATATAGTTAAGGCCATGAGGGACGGTTACTATTTCAGAGTGCCGTGTTTGGCGCACTGTATAAACCTGGTTGTCCAAAAATTCTTGGCTAATAAAGCCAGTGCAGCGTACAGTGTATTGGACAACTGCCGAAAAATGTGCAAGCATTTCAGCCATTCTTTTAAGGCCCGGAAGCAGCTGAGGAGCCTGCTATATCAACGTAAAATGCCAGTGAAAGCACTCATCCAGGAGGTGGTAACACGTTGGAACTCAACCTTCTACATGCTTGAGCGTCTGTATGAGCAGTATACGGAACTCTATCAATATTTCCTTACAGAGGGTACAGAGGAGCTGAGGATGGGTGGGCCGCAATGGAACATAGTTCAAGGCCTGACACGCATGCTTCGTCCTTTTGAGTTCTTCACGCGTGCAGTCAGCAAGGAGGACTCTAATTTGGGAAAAGCTATCCCATTGTTGTACATGCTGGAGGACCAACTGAAGGAGGTGTGTTCTGTGTTTGAAAAAGATGACAAAAACCAAGACTCTTTGCTTCTGGCTGAGCAATTATTAGAGCTCCTACAAGGTGATGAACGTCTTAAAAAGATCCACTCAGAACAGCATTACATTTGTGCTACTATTCTGGATCCACGCTACAAAAAGGCGCTGGCAGGCCAAGCATTCTTTCCTTTTGATGATGAACATGTTCCAAAGTACAAACGTTGGCTAGCCTTGTCAGCCAAGAGGTTTGAAACAGAACGGCTGGAAATTGAAGGAAATGGCAGTACATCAGCAGGCCATCCCCAGTCAAAACAATCCACTTCTGCACCTGTGGCTGTGGCACAAGTGACCTCTCAGCCGTTAAAGACACCGGCAACCGGATCATCTGCACGAAACACAACAGAACCATTGGAGGCTGAAGAAGATTGGCTAGCTCTGCGTGGGTTTGGTTCTCAAAAGGTCAGAGGCACAGCAAGAGCTAAGCAAAGTGGAGGAACCTTGGATGAGGACCTTGAGTCGATGGTGAAGGACTATCTGAATGACTCAACAGAGGTCTATGTTAATTCTGACCCATTGGCGTATTGGCATGGGAAAAAAGAATTGTGGCCACAGCTCACCAACCTGGCTTTAAACTACTTGTCTTACCCACTCGCAAGCGTGTCTTCTGAACGGGTTTTCAGTGCTGCTGGTGGCATTGTAACTCCCAAACGGAGCCGCCTCTCACCCAAAAATGTGGAGAGGTTAACAATGATCAAGATGAATCAGCACCTCATACCACCAGATTTCAGAGTACGAGAGAGCGTGCCGGATGAAGAGGAGGTGGCCTGCAACATAGATGAGGGAATTTCTACTCTGTCAGGTGACACTGAGCTCACCCTGCCTGAATTCGCAGAGTATGATGACGAAGCCTTATTCTCATTCCTGGACCGTGATACCGAGCCCTGAAAATGAGACAACGAATCAATAACTTTCTTTTTCGTCCCTATTCACTTTTATTCCTGTGTGTCTGTCTTTCTTTGTTGTGCACAGTTAATATATTTCAAACTTTAATCAGATAATCACAAAATCAAGCCCATCAGCAGAACTGTCTTCGCTGGTTTGCTAATTGATTTGAAGTTGCCCCAGTCTGCATTCCTCAGGTTCACAAGTTCAGAAGAACATGCTCCTCTATCCTCCTCCTCCAGACTCCTATTTCCATCAAACCAGAGGGCTGGTTTACGCCCAATGAAGAAAGACTCAGCACTTGTGGGGGTGTTGTTGTACCTCTTTGAAGGTGAGTTGACGGCTCTGGGGCCATTGCTGGGAAGCTCTAATACCAGATAAAAGTGTTTTGGACCAAATCCCAGGCGGAAAATTTTTGGTGTTTTTGATGACTTGCTTGCCTTTGAGGTGCTCTTAGGGGGGGTTCCGTCTGTTTGTGGGTGAGTTTCGTGGTCTGGGAGCACTGCTGGGACACTCTAATCTTGATTGCATTTGCTTTTCAGGAAATCCGTCGTGGCAACCCCGACTTATGGCCTAGCTACGCAGTGCGTTTGGACCGAAGGCCGAGAAATATTGCAAGTATGAGATTTTGCTTTTGGCCTGTTTGGGGGTGTTATGCTTCTTGGCGGGTGGGTTGGCATGTCTTGGGGCATTCCTGGGAAGGTCTAATAACGGGTGGAAGTGGTTGGGACAAAATCCAGGCCGATTTTTTTGTGGCTATTTCTGACATTTTGCTCAATGTAGCGTTTTTGGGGGCCTGTTTGGGGGGCTTCCTGGTGTTTGTGGGTGGGTTTCGGGGTCTGGGCGCACTGCTGGCTATATATACTTTACTTTGCAAGAGGTTTGAAGCAAATCCATGGTGGCAGAGGGGAGTTAGGGCCTAGCTGCAGAGCGCGCGCGGAGTGATTTGTGAAATTTGTGAAAAATTTACTAAGTCCCCATTTTTGTACTTTTGCTCTTTGGCTGTTTGGGGGTCTTCTACTCGTTTTCTCCTGGGTTGACGGCTCTGGGGCCATTGCTGGGAAGCTCTAATACCGGATAAAAGTGTTTTGGACCAAATCCCAGGCGGAAATTGTTTTGTGTTTTTGATGACTTGCTTGCCTTTGAGGTGCTCTTAGGGGGGGTTCCGTCTGTTTGTGGGTGAGTTTCGTGGTCTGGGAGCACTGCTGGGACACTCTAATCTTGATTGCATTTGCTTTTCAGGAAATCCGTCGTGGCAACCCCGACTTATGGCCTAGCTACGCAGTGCGTTTGGACCGAAGGCCGAGAAATATTGCAAGTATGAGATTTTGCTTTTGGCCTGTTTGGGGGTGTTATGCTTCTTGGCGGGTGGGTTGGCGTGTCTTGGGGCATTCCTGGGAAGGTCTAATACCGGGTGGAAGTGGTTGGGACAAAATCCAGGCCGATTTTTTTTGGGCTATTTCTGACATTTTGCTCAATGTAGCATTTTCGGGGGCCTGTTTGGGGGGCTTCCTGGTGTTTGTGGGTGACTTTCGTGGTCTGGGAGCACTGCTGGGACACTCTAATCTTGATTGCATTTGCTTTTCAGGAAATCCGTCGTGGCAACCCCGACTTATGGCCTAGCTACGCAGCGCATTTGGACCGAAGGCCGAGAAATATTGCAAGTATGAGATTATGCTTTTGGCCTGTTTGGGGGTGTTATGCTTCTTGGCGGGTGGGTAGGCGTGTCTTTGGGCATTCCTGGGAAGGTCTAATACCGGGTAGAAGTGGTTGGGACAAAATCCTCGCGGAAAAGCCTTTTGGCACTTTTTGTAACTTAGGGTTCGTTAGGGTTAGCCCTAGCAGCAGGATTGCATGTGTTTCGGGGTGTTCTAGATTTTTGCAACTGAGTTCTGGGGTCTTAGAGCACTCGTGAGAATGTGTAATTTTGGTTGCAAGTCATTTGAAGAAAATCCATGGTGGGAAAGGGGGGATTTGGCATAGTTAAAGAAAGCCTTTGCCACTATTCTTAACTTAGGGTTCATTAGGGTTAGCAGTATTTCTATTGCATGTGTTTGAGTGGGGGGGATTTCGAGTCTTGGAGCAATGCTGGCTATGGCTACTTTTGCTTGGTTGCTTGCAAGTGGTTTGAATGCAATCCACGGTGGGTAAGGGGTAATTAGGAAGGGGGTACTTCGGCCTACTTTTACTTTCAAAGTAAGTTTTGGCACCAGTTTTCTGCTAGGCCTCGTTTTTTGAGATTTGATTGGGGGTCTTCTACATTTTTGCGACTGGCTTTAGTAAGGGTCTGGGTGGGAGCACTGCTAGGAAGATCTAATTTTGTTCTAAAACACAGTTTACAGTACACCTAGCTTGAGGGGCAAGATCCGCTACATTAATTTGCCCATACTTATTTATCCTTCAAAAGGTGACTCAGAGTACGCACTTTCAAAAATATTGTACTGTCTACTAGGAAAATCAAATTGTGACTTTTTGCACTCCACAGCCTACATACCTTATATTTATTTATCAGTGGTGTAGTAATATTATATCACTTCCTGTTTTTCGTTGAATAATTACAGGCCGGGTTTCAGTCTCTGCAATGGGGAAAAAAGGATGGAGTCAGGCTTCACAGTAGCGAGCCACAATTCAGCATCAGGCAGGCAGTGGACAGGGTGTCTTCTGGTGACCAACATCGATGGACGAAGCGTCGGCTGCAATGGAGGAGTGCCGCTAATAGGAGGATTTTTTTTCTGCAGGCAACTTACTTACCACTTCCAACAGGACCACTACAACCACATAGATACAGTATCCCTTGCCTTTTTCTCTGACTGTGACTGCATTTCTTGGATCTCTCTCTGCTTCTAAATTGATCCCTTAACACATCACTTAGTCCACTCCACTATCACATCTGCACCACACATAGTCATTTGTAAGTGCTCCTACGTAATTCGCAAGTCGCAGCACGCCCCAGCCCGTAGAGGACTGGGATGGCCCCAATGATGAAGCATGTCACCAAGGGGCAACCCTGGTGAGTGAGGGGACACCTAGAAAACAAGCAATTTCTCCTTTTCTATCTACTATACCTTCCAGACCAACCCCACTGAGTGTTGTTGTGAATGGATTTATAGTGACCAGCAAGGCTCTCGGGTATCTGGCTAAGTACAGAGACCTTATGTTGAATATCGTTATCAATAATTCCACACAGGCCCTGTACTGTCGCATTCTTTCTTCCACAGTTGTCGAATGTACTACTTACTTTTCACTGACATGCATGCAGTAGTGCATGCACTTTCAAAGATTGATGGATAGGTTTGTACCCAAAGAATTGTTTATGTTCCATTGTTTGTCTATGCTGTGCTTTTTTTTACAGGGTGTATTCTGGTGACCAACATCGATGGACGAAGCGTCGGCTGCAATGGAGGAGTGCCGCTAAAAGGAGGATTTTTTTTCTGCAGGCAACTTACTTACCACTTCCAACAGGACCACTACAACCACATAGATACAGTATCCCTTGCCTTTTTCTCTGACTGTGACTGCATTTCTTGGATCTCTCTCTGCTTCTAAATTGATCCCTTAACACATCACTTAGTCCACTCCACTATCACATCTGCACCACACATAGTCATTTGTAAGTGCTCCTACGTAATTCGCAAGTCGCAGCACGCCCCAGCCCGTAGAGGACTGGGATGGCCCCAATGATGAAGCATGTCACCAAGGGGCAACCCTGGTGAGTGAGGGGACACCTAGAAAACAAGCAATTTCTCCTTTTCTATCTACTATACCTTCCAGACCAACCCCACTGAGTGTTGTTGTGAATGGATTTATAGTGACCAGCAAGGCTCTCGGGTATCTGGCTAAGTACAGAGACCTTATGTTGAATATCGTTATCAATAATTCCACACAGGCCCTGTACTGTCTCATTCTTTCTTCCACAGTTGTCGAATGTACTACTTACTTTTCACTGACATGCATGCAGTAGTGCATGCACTTTCAAAGATTGATGGATAGGTTTGTACCCAAAGAATTGTTTATGTTCCATTGTTTGTCTATGCTGTGCTTTTTTTTACAGGGTGTCTTCTGGTGACCAACATCGATGGACGAAGCGTCGGCTGCAATGGAGGAGTGCCGCTAAAAGGAGGATTTTTTTCTGCAGGCAACTTACTTACCACTTCCAACAGGACCACTACAACCACATAGATACAGTATCCCTTGCCTTTTTTTCTGACTGTGACTGCATTTCTTGGATCTCTCTCTGCTTCTAAATTGATCCCTTAACACATCACTTAGTCCACTCCACTATCACATCTGCACCACACATAGTCATTTGTAAGTGCTCCTACGTAATTCGCAAGTCGCAGCACGCCCCAGCCCGTAGAGGACTGGGATGGCCCCAATGATGAAGCATGTCACCAAGGGGCAACCCTGGTGAGTGAGGGGACACCTAGAAAAAAAGCAATTTCTCCTTTTCTATCTACTATACCTTCCAGACCAACCCCATTGAGTGTTGTTGTGAATGGATTTATAGTGACCAGCAAGGCTCTCAGGTATCTGGCTACAGAGACCTTATGTTGAATATAGTTATCAATGTTTCCACCCACGCCCTGTACTGTCGCATTCTTTCTTCCACAGTTGTCGAAAGTACTACTTACTTTTAACTGACATGCATGCAGTAGTGTATGCACTTTCAAAGATTGATGGATAGGTTTGTACCCAAAGATTTGTTTATGTTCACAATTGTTTGTCCATGCTGTGCTACTTTTTCTTGTCTCCCAAAACCTTTCCCAAAAACCCCCGTACCCATCCATTTTTCAAACCCTAACCCTCTTCCCCCGGGCTGTGTGGTTTTGATTGATGTGTGACTAAATTACAGCAATAAATCCACACACTTTCTGGGGAGGATAAGGTGATAGCAACAGGCTGGTGAAGAAATCCGAGGATATATTCTTACTCTGCTTGATAAAGACCCATGGCTAATGTCAAAGAACTTCAACCGAATTAGTTATACTTTAACATTTGTTAGGCTACAATGTGGCACTGTTCTAGTGTACTTCTGTCACCTGCTATATTCTGTATTGTACCTTTGTATTGCTCAGGAGGACAAACCAGATTTCATTTTCTTTTTTTTCATAGGCAAGCAACTGCCACTGTGTCACACCACTAGTACCACCGCTATGAGGAAATTTTATCCGCCCAGGATTGCCAACCTTATTTGCTGTTTCCCGTGGAGCCAGCCCTGGGCCTAGCCCTACTTGCAAACAGAAATTACAGGTAAGATATGCGTTTGGTTGGAGGTAGTATAATGGAGTATTAGGAGAGACGAGAGATTTGATTGACGGTAGTACTACTAAAGTCCTAGGACTATTCAGGAAAACAAACTTACTGTTATGTTAAACCCCCACCCACCAGACTCAAAAGCAGTAAAAAACAGGTATGGTCAGATAAAGTTTCAAAAAGTATATTTTTATAGCCCTAACAAAAGAATCTCCCGCAAGACCCTCCCTAACCCCAACGATTGTCCTTCAAAAGTCCCCAAAAATCACAACTCCCAATTCCCACCCCCCAAAAGTCTCTAAAAAAGGGGCAAGGGACACTATGGCAGGGTGCTGTTGGAATTATCAGCCAGGGCATCATGCTCCTTGCGGAGGGTGGCAAGTTCGAAGCGGAGGCCCTCCACCACGTTCTTATAGTTATGGACCTCCTGCTCCAGGTAGGACAGTCTGAGGGATAAGCGGCGCCGGTGTGCCTTGCAAATCCTGTGAGGGGCAGCTGCTTTCTTTGCTGCTGGGCGGTGGCGTTTGGCTTTGGTAGCCCGGCTCCGTACCGCTGGAGCACTGCGCTGGCTGGCAGCCCGCACGGAGGAGGATGCAGCTGTCCCAGTGGACGTTGTTGTTGTACCAGACTGCGTCTCCTCCTCCTCCAGGGCCACCAGCCGCCGATATTCAGCAACAGTGGCATCCAGCCTCCGTTGCCGGGCCATTCGAGCCAGCTCCTTCCTCCTTGATGGTGTCTTGGATTTGGAAGGAGCAACTACATGAAAAAAGAAAGACATAGTCTGTAACCAATGCTCCTTAAGATTAACACAAAATGATTGAGCAGAAAGTTGTCACAGTACAAGTAGCAAATTGAAAGCACAGTGCATAACTATTGAGGACAGTATCTATGTAACCTCCGACTTCTTCATCCTTGCTCTAACATTAGTGGGAGTTTAAGGAACAAATTCTACGAGCACTATGGACTTCTATTATAGTCGACTATGACAGTACACCACTCTTCTTCTTCTTCTTCTCTCTTGTTTAGGAAAATTGGTACGTTATCTTATGCAAGCCGGCATAATGCCAGCGCAGTGAACTTGCACCCGAGAAAAACAGACGCACACCATGGTGAGTGAGACAGACTTGCGTTACTGTACCGGTCCAGTACATTCAGGTGGTGAAGCTCTTACTTTTCTATTACGGGTGGCACTGAGAATACTCTGTTAAAAGGGCTACTGCTTAATTAATTTAGCTTTCACCCTACAGTGCAAATGAGTATTAGAAAAGGAAAATGAAGAAGCTAAATTATCTGATTATCTATCACTTCACATGGGATGTATTTGATGACATATGGGATGACTTTAGGTGCTTTGCTTATTATTGAGTGAACAGTGATACCCCCACACATGAATGACGTACTACTACTAAACTAAAGTTATTAAGGGAGGTAGGGAGTGTCCACCGTAATAACTGGATATATGCTGTGCTTGCAGTTGCAATACAAACTACTGCTACTATTCATGGTAGTCTTTGGACAACGTTACAACTTCTTTTCCTTGCCTTTCCTACACTGGAACGGACGTGCGGGTGCGGTGTTACATGCTCTTCAAAGTAACACTTAGTTCATCCAGTGACCGTCTACTCTCTCTAGATTCACATATGCTATCTAAGAGTCAGATAGTACCATGAATGATCCAGGCATCCATCCATTCAAAGTATATTGCACACATACAGTTTCTGTCTCACCCACCCAGGCTGTTCTCCTTCCACCCATCCTTGCTTCATCATTCACCCAGCCATGCACCATACCATTTTCTTACCTTCCCAGCCACCTCGGGGACCAAGCAAACACATATCATTCTTCTTTGCCAGTCATCATTACATTTCTCGTGCTTCCACACTTACTTACACCCTTCTTTCGCTTTTCGTTCATCCCATCCATCAAGTTCACCTCAGATCTGATTGGGATTCTTCTCGCCAAAAACTTCACAGCTAAGTCGAAGTACATTTAGAGGAGGCTACTACCTGCTTTTTTTATAATACACCCGTGCAGAAAGCACACTCTGCAGTCTTCAATCTCAATGACTAAGGAATGTATAGCTTACCTCTGCCCGCCACCACCGTGTGAACCCTCACAGGCATGTCCTTGTCCGGCACTTGCACCGCCTCCTCCCCAGAGTTGTCCTCCTCGTCCAATGCCACCACCACCTCCGCGCTGGCCCCGTCTCCAGATGTTCCACCTACAAAGTACATTTAATAATGTTAGAATACACCACTCACTACTATATAATATTTGGTCTAGGAGGAAGAAAGAAATGTGAAAAAAAGTGTACAATTTAATAATTTTTGACTGTGTACTCTAGAGTAAAAATGTCCCTTTTTCCAGGGAAGGCTGTTGTCTTGCTGCACTTTTTGGCACAACTGATGAATGTTTGCTTTTTACTTTTTAACACGCACCACTTTTTCTCCTAACAGACAGAACCTTGACTTCTAAGAACACGAGCAGGATCAAGTTCAAACCAGGTGAGAGCTCGGCTCGACCACAAGAAATGTGTCCAATTAATCGTCAGCACTAAGCACTTTTCCATTTTCAGTTACACGTTCACTTTTATGACAAACTTGAATTTAATAAATGTGTTTACTTTTAATAAAGCTTTTAAACTTGAATAGACTCTGTGGTTTTTGGTCCTCCAGACTAGAGTGGATGAGCTAAAGGTTTTCGAATTTTTGCAAGCATGAGTCCGTGCCTCTGCCATCGGTGACTTCGGGAGCTAAATGACTCTGCCACACTATCTAGTCAGTAAGGAGATTGGGGGTTCAACTACAAAGTCTGTTATCACTGAGGTATGTGGAAAGTCTAACAGTTACAGCACCTATTATAATTGATAAGCTAAGCGATGCATTATTTAGTGTCCATAGTTCTGTTTGTGCAGATTTGTCCCTGCAACAGTAGTAGAATGGATTGTCCTCCTATCCAAACCAAAAGTAAAGTAGTATCTTATTCTTTCTTGGTGGTGGTCATTCACCTTTTTATTGTTGGCAATGGTCAAAGCATAAACATTTAGAATACTTGAAAAGACATTATGGACAATCCCAGAGGACTACACTCAGTGCATAGAGCTATTGCTGACTAGAATGGGAGTCCAATGGAAATGCCAAATGTGCAATCTTAGTTAGCTACACAGACAGACTAATAAGAATAATCTAGTAATACCACACGGAGTCATAGTCGAGGCAGGATAAGAATTTAGATCCTGTCTACAAGAAGATCAAAGACGATTTAGAAAAAATCGAATGAGGAACGCTAGGAAAAAATAAGTACTCTATATTAAAATTAAAACTTACTGGGGCCAGCAAAGGAGCCCTCGACTGCCCGGTCCTGGCCTGCATCGACAACAGCACCCTCCTCCTCCTCCTCCTGTGTCCTCCTCTTGCCCCTGGGGGAAGCTGATGTACAACATGAAAGAAAGAAAAACAGAAAACATGGATGATATTTCTCAACCAAATCAAACATTTAAAAAAGAACTAACAAAGTAACAAAATATTTTTGCGAAATAGCAAATAGGGAACGACTCCACGGGATATATTATTGACCAATCTCATGTGGTCGACTACGTCATTACTTTAGTATTGCTTGATTTGCGGACCGTCGAATTGGAAACTACCCTATGTAACTCACTAAACAAAGTACTAAAAAGGTTTGCCTAGGATTGGCAGGCAGCAGTCCGCAGCACGCAAAGTGACAGCCAAAGTCCATCGTGATTGAAGATCAGCGACAACACTAAAGTTTCCTACTACATTCACCAGTCATTAAAATACTCAAACTATTAATCCACCACCACTATTTCTTCTTATCGCCATGTGTACAAAGGAAGGACTGGACTTGAGTCTGTAGGGGCTGATTTAGAAGGCCCTTGCGGCTCTTTTGCTCCCTTGTTGCGTGACTTTTGTGACGCAGCGACAGCACAAAAGAGGCGCAATGGTGCGGCGTATATTAACAACGTGACGCATCTGGGAGATGCATCACGTTGTAAAGCCCTGCGCCAATAGGGGTGTTCCGGCGCAAGGGAGGGCGTTCCTGCGCAGGAACGCATCCTAAAAGTGGCTGAGGGAAATCTACAAGATTTCAATCAGTCACTTTGAGGACAATGATGCTTGACTCAAACCCTGCGCCTGCTTGAAGCAGACGTACGGCTTGACGCAGCATTGGGGAGATAGGGCACCCCAGAGCATTGATGGAGCTGCACCATCGTTGCGACGCAACTCCAGCAATGCGCCGCCTTTACGGCACAGATGCGTAACGCTTTGGTGACGTTTTGGGCCCATGGCGCGCCGCATTGTAAATACGGCGCACCATGGGTGATGGTGGCGTGACGCACAATTACTGGCGCATCCCTGCAACTTTGCAGGGATGCGCCGGTAATTAAAAATCTGAACCTTAGTGTGTAGCATTACGCAGTTCTTTCAACTACACTCATACATAATTTCACAGGCCAATGAAATGAACACAAAATCTAAAACAAATAAGCATAGTAGCAACACTACTGAGAAGGAGAGCAGTGTACCTGAAATGCACAGAAGATTTTGAAATAAAATTTACCTACAATGTAATGAGCAGCATTATTGCTCTTGGTAAAAAACAAAAAATTGCAATATAATAACACAGCAGGCGAAAACATAGTAGTAAAGACATAGCTACTACTACTCACCAAGCCCGGGGATCTCTAGGCCAAGGAGGTCGAGCAGATCTCGCTCACGGGTCAGGACATCCGTCCAGCGGTGGGTGGCCTGGTTGTAGGTGCGCCAGACCCGAGAGTGGTGGTAAATGGCCTGGCACACCTTCTCCCACCGCTTCCGGCGCTCCCGGGCCCCGTACCCGGCACTGATCTTGCCGCCTCCCATGATGGTCCTGGGGAGGCGGCGCTGAACATAAAAAATGAGTTGGGCCACCTCCTCCGGGGTAAAGATCTCCCGTGGCATCACTAGCTCCCCCCTCAAACGCCCGCACGGGAGCCGGACACGGGGTGCGGGACCCTTCTCGGGATGCTTCCCGGCTCCCTTCACCATGGTCTGGGCGGAAAGGAATAAAGAAAATAGAATAGGGAAGAGAAGAGAAGAAAAGAGTTTACAAAAGTAGTTTAAAATTAACCAAAAGTAGCAGTAAACACAAAAATATAGGGCTAGAAAAATAGAGGGATAGATAATAAGTAAAATAGATCAAAAAAACTTCAAACAAGCAAAGGATGGCAGAGATTGACAGAGGATACAAAGACCATGCCCAGAACCATAGCAATGAATGAGAAACAAGATGGCTGCGCCCGTTCACGACCGCGCGGGTAAGTTCGCGCGAAATTTTCCTTGCGAACACGCGCGAGACTGTACTGGCAAGCCACGGACTTTGCGAGATTACACTTCGCGCCCGGAAACGGAAATACGTCAGGCAAACAAGATGGCTGCGCCCTTGAACGACCGCGAGGGTAACTTCGCGTCTTGCGCTACGAGCGGCTCGCAAAAACGCACAAAACCTTGCCAACTAACACGCCGCAAAAAAAACAAATTGCATATTCGCACGAATTTGCGGCTTCCGAATCCGATCTCGCGCGTGTTCGCACCCCGCGAACCCCGCGAAATTGCAGAAAAACGAGTTTTTCAAAACTGAAAGCACTCGGCAGGGGCAAGAGTTCAAACTCATCATTAGTAATAATTCCCGGTAGTGCTTCCTGACTGGGGCCCCTCCAGAATTCAGTTGCTAGTTGCAACAATTGTATGACCCTGCTCTGACCCTCACAGCAGGCTCATACAATAGCTACAAGTAGGCCACAAAGAAGGTCCTGGGGAAAAAAAATGCACTGCAACAGAAAGCAAAATTACAGATAAGGAAGCAGGTGCCAGACTGGAATTTTAAAACAGTGACACATTAATAAACTAACCCCAAATTAATTCATCTCAGTTGAAGCAGGGCTGGTGTGCTTGCTTTTCCCCCCCATAATCTACAGTAATGATGAACCAGAGGGTGGCATTGATGTAACAGAGGGTTGCAGTGGTGAAACAGAGGGTGCTGGGAACCTGTGATGATGAACCAGACGTAGAAACAACATAATTCGCGACCGTTGCGCGACGAAATGTAAGTTCGCAATTGCGAACTGGTACGAAACCCTCGCGAACTGGCAGAAATCCTTGCGAACACAAAAAAAAAAAAAAATCCGCAAATTCGCAAGAATTCGCGGATTTTGCAGATTGCTAGTTCGCAAATCCGCAAAATTCGCGAACGCGAGATTCGCAAAATTCACCCATGCTTAATGTCTTCTGTCTTCCAGTTGAAATGGAATGTCGAAGGTCCAGGATTCTGTATCAAAGTTTCGTCCAGGGTAATCTAAAGTCCCAGGGACACAGCTCCCATATTTATACTAAGTTTGTGGGCTGGACTACCTGAAAAGGTCCCTCCTATGGGTGGACCTGGGCAGGAGGTGGTTACACCCCCTTCCCTTTGTCCAGTTTCATGCCAGAGCTGAGGATGAGTGCACCAGCAACTGGTTTGTACCAAGCGATGAATGGAGCACCTTGTGTGCCCCAGGCAGTGTCTGGAAAGCATTCACTGAATGCAGCCCTCCTTGCCCCAGTACACAAAAGTCTGTCTGGGGAGGTGCTGGCACCTGCCTGGACAGGAAACCTATTGTCTAAGCCTCCCCTGCCGGAGTTTCGTCCAGCAACAGGACGTCAGACTCGTGTCTGTGGCAGCAGCATCCATTTTGTGATGCTGAGGCTCTGTTTAACTTTAACCGGGTAAACCAGTAACTACATGTCTTCTCCCTCTGGAAGGGTGGAATGCTACCCCCGCTGCCAGGACTGCTTGGGGGGGGGGGGTAGTATTCCAAAGTGTTTGACACCTTACACGGCATGCTTTGATGAAGCCAAACCAAAGTGAGCATTAACCGCAAGGATTATAATGCACTTAAGTGTATATGGTATGGCTATATTATAGAACAGCTATGAGGAGATGGTTCCGAAAGCGGCAAAGGGGCTCAGCTCTAACCCTGGGCGGAGGACTCCGCTATGCCCACGGAGTGGGCGTAGTGCTGCCTACTCCGCCGTTTGTGAAGTAGGTGTAGCCGGCAGCACTACGCCCACTCCGTGGGTGTAGCGGAGTTGGCCGCCACCCGCCTCCCTCCCGCCTTCCCCTACTACTTTATTTTTGTCACCTGAGCCATAATAAAGTAAATAAAACACACTTACCTTGTCTGCAGGTCCGGGGCTCCCTCTTCTAATCGCGCGCCGCCATCTTGGATCTCAATGCGCATGCGCGGCCGCCCTCGCATGCGCATTGAGATCCAAAATGGCGGCACGCGATTAGAAGAGGGAGCCCCGGACCTGCGGACAAGGTAAGTGCGTTTTATTTACTTTATTATGGCTCTGTAACAAAAATAAAGTAGTAGGGGAAGGCCAGAGGGAGGCACGTAGTGGGGCTACGCGGAGTGCGGAGGTGGGCGTAGTTTCTCGCCCACTTCGCGTAGCTCCGCGAAGCCCCACTACGCCTGCTACGCCCAGGCTTACTCAGCTCATGCTAGGGCACCCTCTCACATAAAACCAAGCACTCTGCCTCCAGGATTGTTAAGTCCTGCCATAGGAGTGACTCATAGGTGTATATGTGTCAACATGTATATATAGATATAGGTATACTATATCTAAGTAAGGGGTGATTACACAACCTTACCCAGGCTGTGTGAACACACCTGTGGTGTCAGTTCAGAAGGCAAACCATAGTTGGCACAATACATGCTGCAGCCCCTGGTAGGCCTAAGGTGCACCTATGCCCTGGGTACCTATGGTACACCATACAGGGGCTCACACAGGTGACCCAGTAACCAATCTGGTATGTACCTAATGTACTTGGTATCAATTTAGAGAAAGCAGCTGGGCTGTCGGTCTGATTGGCAGGCCCACAGCCACACTAAAGTAAAAAAAACAGAGAATCCCAGCAAAAAGTGGGGGTAACCATAGGAAGCAGACCCTACTCTCCTACAATGCCTGTCTGGAATCACACTTTGAGTCTGCGTCGACTCCTATAATCATCTTGACAGAAGCATGTCCTTATTTAATCTCTCTGCTGACATATAAGCGTTTATAAAATGTTCCTGCTGTCAACTACTAGCAGTCTGAGAACCCAGTCACTGTTTATGCACTTGGAGAATGAGTAAGGCATTAAGACAAGCAGTGGTACAGTCAAATGTGCACAATGTATGTGTTCCACTGACCCCTTCCAGACTACTGAGTCTCTGCAGCTAAAGTCCAGGGAATAGTTATGCCTGCCTGAAATCACACTGTGAGTCCCCTCAATCATGCTGACAGAAGCATGCCCTTATTTCATCTCTCTGCTGACATATAAGTGCATATACAATAAACCTATCCTGCTGTCAACTACTAGCAGTCTGAAAACCTAGTCACTGTCTATGCACTTGCAGAATGAGTCAGGCATTCAGACAAGCAGTGAAACAGTCAAATGTGCACAATGTATGCGTTCCACTGACCCCTTCCAAACTACTGAGTCTCTGCAGCTAAAGTCCAGGGAATAGTTATGCCTGCCTGGAATCGCACTGTGAGTCTGAGTCCACTACTACAATCATCCTGACAGAAGCATGTCCTTATTTCATCTCTCTGCTGACATATAAGTGCATATACAATAAACCTATACTGCTGTCAACTACTAGCAGTCTGAAAACTTAGTCACTGTCTATGCACTAGCAGAATGAGTCAGGCATTCAGACAAGCAGTGGTACAGTCAAATGTGCACATTGTATGCGGTCCCCTAACCCCTTCCAGACTACTGAGTCTCTACTGCAAAAGTCCAGGGAATAGTCATGTCTGTGTGGAATCACACTGTGAGTCTGTGTCCACTCCTACAATCATCATAACAGAAGCATATCCTACTTTAATCTCTCTGCTGACATAAAAGTGCTTATAAAGTTTACCTACTATCAACTACTAGCAGTCTGAGAACCAAGTCATTGTTTATGCACTTGGAGAATGATTCAGGCATTTAGACAAGCAGTGGAACAGTTAAATGTGCACAATGTATGCAGTCCTCTAACCCCTTCCAGACTACTGAGTCTCTCCTGTTAAAGTCCAGAGAATAGTCATGCCTGTGTAAAATCACATTGTGAGTCTGTGCCCACTCCTACAATCATCCTAACAGAAGAATATCCTTCTTTAATCTCTGCTGACATATAAGCACTTATAAACTTTTCCTACTGTCAACTAAGGGTGGGCGAAAAATAAGTTTCGCGGGCGAATTTGCGGATTTTTGACTATTTTGCGATCCACGAATCGCGCAAATTTACCCAATAACCCGCAAATTCGCAAGCTACGAATTATTTTGATTGGTCGCACTTGAAAAATACAATATCGCGCACGCGGCATTGACTCTGAGCATTCTGATGAGTTGTTTTTCTCCAGGTTTTGCGTGTGCTGCGCCATTTTTGATCTTGCTGCGTGATCCCGCGAGAGTTTTTCAAACGCAATTACGTCATCGCGGCTTGCCATCTTGCACGACGAGAGTTTGACAACGCGAGTACGTCATAAATGCCCGCGACGGCTCGCAGCTGACTTCTAGCGGGATGTTTGAACAGCTCGAGTTCCCGAAATTGCAAAAATTGCAATTCTGCACAAGAAATCCACTGCAGGAAGCATAAACCTTGTGAAAATGATGATTTTGATTAGAATAACTCCTCAAATTGACATTTGGCTGCACTTTTTGGTGCAGGAGTCCATTTTTTGGGGTGGGGTGGGAGGAAGGAAGTGCCTCAGCGTCTCCAACTTCCTGTTCCTGTCCAGCAGGCTCCTCCCAGTGCTTTGTCCATGTACTGGCCACTTTTCATTTGGCTGTTGAGCTGGAAGGATTACTTTTTCTTGCTGCTGGTGGATATTTGTATTTGAGGACTTTTTGGACTTTGGAGTTTGGAACACTTTTGGACTTGAGATTTTACAAGTAAGTTGGTGTTGTTTGTTTTTGGGCATTGCAGTTGAGGCAACTCGAGTTCTAAAACTTTTTTCACAACTTATATATTGTGGTGGGTAGCTAGCCACAGTATCCAGTAGGCCCAGGGTTAGTCATGGGTGCATGATACAACTGTTTCTCTGAATTTTTTTAACTTAATTATCATTTATTTCATGGAATTTTAGCTAACTGTTATATGTTTTTATTTTTTATTTTGGGGTGCCTGTAAAGCCTCACTAGCCAGTAGGCCCAGGGGTAGTGAGTGGTGCATGGACCAAGTCTTTCTGTGGGGTGTCTTAAATTTAAACATCATTGAGGGCATGGATGGCATGGGATTGTGGTGATTTTTATGTGTCTTTCGATTTTTGGGGATGCTGTTGTGGACTGGCCATGTTGGTGGGGGCCATTTTGAGTGCTCGTACAAGCAGGGCCTGGCCATGTGCTGGGGGGCAAGGGGCCATTTTGAAGGCAGGCAGTGTTCTCAGGCCTGCACCTAATTTGCCCAGCTCTCATCCGTTATGCCCAGGGGTATTCAGTGGTGCATGGGCCTAGTCTTTCTGTGAGGTGTCTTGAATTTAAACATCATTGAGGGCATGTATGACATGGGATTGTGGTGATTTGTATGCATTTTTCGATTTTTCGGGGTGCTGTAGGGGACTGGCCATTTGGGTGGGGGCCATTTTGAGTGCTGGTACAGGCATGGCCTGGCCATGTGGTGGGGGGCAAGGGGCCCTTTTGAAGGCAGGCAGTGTTCTCAGGCCTGCACCCATTTTGCCTACCTTTCATCCATTATGCCCAGGGGTACTCAGTGGTGCATGGGCCTAGTCTTTCTGTGGGGTGTCTTGAATTTAAACGTCATTGAGGGCATGGATGGCATGGGATTTCGGTGATGTTTATGTGTTTTTCGATTTTTGAGGGTGTTGTTGGGGACTGGCCATGTGGGTGGGGGCCATTTTGAGTGCTGGTACAGACAGGGCCTGGCCATGTGCTGGGGTGCAAGGGGCCATTTTGAAGGCAGGCAGTGTTCTCAGGCCTGCACCCATTTTGCCTAGCTTTCATCCATTATGCCCAGGGGTACTCAGTGGTGCATGGGCCTAGTCTTTCTGTGGGGTGTCTTGAATTTAAACATCATTGAGGGCATGGATGGCATTGGATTTTGGTGATTTTTATGTGTTTTTCGACTTTTTGGGGTGTATAACTGATGTCCCTCTGTCTTCCATTGCTTTTAGGTGCACAAGAGAACCACCAGTGCCAGGAAGAAGTCCTGCAGCGGTGTGTGCAGCATAACGTCATGCGACGTCACGTGTGGCCACAGACAAGACAACTCTGCAACTCGTGCAACTGCGGCCTGCTGTTCTGACATCTGAAGAAGATGGGCCCAAAGAAAGGTGGCCGTAGCGCCTCAGCGAAGAAAGTTGCCAGTGCCACTGCCAGTAAGAAGCAAGTCAATAAACAACTAGGGGTTGGCTCTAATCAGTATGGCTGAGCCGTCATACAACATAACAAAAAGAGATTGCCAGTACTGATAATACCGCAGTAACATGAATTCGGACACAGTACTTGAGAAAATATTCAAGACTGGGGGCTAGTTGATAGCTTTTTATTCTTATTTTTGATTTTATCAAAAGATACTTTTTTTCATATTCAAAACACAAACATGTACAACATATTTATCAAAAAAGTCACAATAGGGGGGTATCATTCGTCATATCAATCATATCACAATCATACAACATGCAAGCATTCGTGGGGAGAAGGGGTGCACTAGATAAGAAAGCTACAAAATTTACCAAAACATACAATATTTACAATATAATATCAAACATAAGACAAGAATAACCACAGTCTGCAAAAACACTTAAACAATATTTTCATTTGGTGTATGATCGATTATACCGTACATTCCTATAGTCAAGTATGAGAATACTTTCTAAATGTTTAGAGAAAGGATAATGTACAGGGATTAGTGATAAGCAACAATTATCCTGACATTTACGCTTATCACTAGAGCAGACAGGAATGTGGCTTGGGCCTACGCGTTTCGAATCCCAATGACTTGTAGGGATTCTCTTCAGGGCCTTTAGAATTCTCTTCTGTACTTAAGAAAGAAATAGTCTCAGGGGTGGGATAGGTTGACACAGTTAAAATGATGGTGGACCTAATCAAGTTCAGGTGGAGGAGGCCATGTGAGAGGTAGCTGCCGGATTTTTTGGTTACTAGACACGTCGAAAATGATAATTTGAAGAGATGAAAAGTTGTGCTTACTCACGGGACCCCTATCAAAGAAGGGAACGTTTGGCACGGTGCTTATCGAGGCAGAAACTCTCAAGCATTTGACCGTAAAAAATGAAGCACGCAAGTAATTCAATTTAAGGTGACTTCAGAAGATTTAGGATTGAGCAGATTTCCCAAACGACGGCGTCTTTGGCAGCACTGCACACAGGCGCCGTCGTTTGGGAAATCTGCTCAATCCTAAATCTTCTGAAGTCACCTTAAATTGAATTACTTGCGTGCTTCATTTTTTACGGTCAAATGCTTGAGAGTTTCTGCCTCGATAAGCACCGTGCCAAACGTTCCCTTCTTTGATAGGGGTCCCGTGAGTAAGCACAACTTTTCATCTCTTCAAATTATCATTTTCGACGTGTCTAGTAACCAAAAAATCCGGCAGCTACCTCTCACATGGCCTCCTCCACCTGAACTTGATTAGGTCCACCATCATTTTAACTGTGTCAACCTATCCCACCCCTGAGACTATTTCTTTCTTAAGTACAGAAGAGAATTCTAAAGGCCCTGAAGAGAATCCCTACAAGTCATTGGGATTCGAAACGCGTAGGCCCAAGCCACATTCCTGTCTGCTCTAGTGATAAGCGTAAATGTCAGGATAATTGTTGCTTATCACTAATCCCTGTACATTATCCTTTCTCTAAACATTTAGAAAGTATTCTCATACTTGACTATAGGAATGTACGGTATAATCGATCATACACCAAATGAAAATATTGTTTAAGTGTTTTTGCAGACTGTGGTTATTCTTGTCTTATGTTTGATATTATATTGTAAATATTGTATGTTTTGGTAAATTTTGTAGCTTTCTTATCTAGTGCACCCCTTCTCCCCACGAATGCTTGCATGTTGTATGATTGTGATATGATTGATATGACGAATGATACCCCCCTATTGTGACTTTTTTGATAAATATGTTGTACATGTTTGTGTTTTGAATATGAAAAAAAGTATCTTTTGATAAAATCAAAAATAAGAATAAAAAGCTATCAACTAGCCCCCAGTCTTGAATATTTTCTCAAGTACTGTGTTCGAATTCATGTTACTGCGGTATTATCAGTACTGGCAATCTCTTTTTGTTATGTAGTAAGAAGCAAGTGGCACCACCTACCAAGGAGACGTGTGTGCCCACCGACACCTTTTTTGGGAGAAAAAAAACTACGCCTGCAGCAGCAGTGGTGTCCGCCGGGGACCAAGCTGGAAGCAGCACCTCTGCCTCATTGGGGTCAGTGCCACCATGCCACCATGCCAAGTTAGGCCTAAGTCCATGTCCATGAGTGCCGCAAAGGCAGCCACTTTGGTTGTTCAATCACCATCGACCAGTGATGTTGGCTCATCACAAGAAAGTACCATCCAATCAACGCCGGGTGTAACTCAGCTGGCGAGTGTTCAACAATCTCAGCCACAACGACAACCACAAGTGCAACTAGTACAAGCGCAAGTACATGGGCAAGGAGAGGCGCAAGCACATGGGCTAGGAGAGGCGCAAGTACATGGGCAAGGAGAGGCGCAAGTACATGGGCAAGGAGAGGCGCAAGTACATGCACAAGGAGAGGCGCAAGTAGAGGTGCATGGAGAGGTGCCACTAGAGTTTCATGGAGCGGCACAACTGCCTACAACGCTTGTTCCTCCAGAATTAGGGGCTCATGAGGAAATTGATATTCAAGTGGAATAATCATCCCAGGAATCCACTCCTCTTGAGGATGATCCATTGCTTTCCAGATCCCCAGCAAGAAAAAGGTTAAGGAGGGCTGCTACTACTACAAGTTCTTCTTCAAGCCCCCTTCATTCTGATGACCTTGATCTTGATTGGAACCCAGCAATGCAATCTGACAGTGAGGCACGCCATGAGCCGACAAAGGTAGCTAAGCCTAAAAGGAAGATTCCTGCAAGGCTTCGACTTATGGGTGATGACGACGAACAAGAAGTGGTGTCTTGTGCTGCTGATGAACAGTCTGATGACGACCCAGTCATCACAGACGTCACTGCAGCCCCAGCGGGCATTCAGCAGACTAACATTTTGACCCTATCTCGAATGACTGCTGAGCGGGATGATCGTGTGCGCGGCGTGACACTGGTACCACCACCAACGCAGTTAACTACAACACCAAAACGACCTACAGCTTCCATATTTTCTCGTCAGAAGGGCCGGCATGGACCTCCATCCAGCTCGACCTCCATTACCTCAAGTAGAGGTGCTGTAAGTTAATTACAGAAACAAATTCAGCCACGCCCACCCTCCACTTCATCTGGCATTGAAAGTCAAAGTAGCTCCTCCACCACCAGCAGACATCTCCAGTCCCCAGTTTGGGACTTCTTTACTGTTAGCAAAAAGGCGGAAAACATGGTAGTTTGTTCGATTTGTAAAGTATTAGTTAGTCGGGGTGAGCTTGGTTCCAACTATGGTACCGGAGGCCAGAGAGGTCATCTCAAACTACACCACCCAATCCTGTGGTATAAGCACCTAAGTGACATTGAGGAAGCCAAAACAAATCCAAATGTATCCCTTCATATTGCATCTGATGATGATGAGAGGCTGATCGTGCATGGGGGAAGTGAAGAAGCGACAGCCATTTTTTCTGGTACACCCAGTACCCCTGGCAGCAGCACTGCAGTGGTAGCGCCCACACCCTCTACCCCTGCAACATGTATGAGGCACACTAAGAGTCTGGGACAGACACCAATGTCAAAAACTAAATCACTGACCTAACTGGTTTGAAGTCCCACCATTACCAGCATGTTTTGGTTGGAATCGCCATTTGAATGCAACCACCCAATGGTGCATCTGTATAACGCCAAGCTGGCTAAAATGCTAGCGCTGAACCGTCTCCCTTTCTCTTTCGTGGAAGGGGTGGGTTTTCGTGAATTGGTGGCAACAGTCTGCCCTAAATGGAAGGTTCCTAGCCGGTACTATTTTGCAAGGGTTGCTGTTCCAGCACTACATCAAGATGTGCTGGAGGTGATTAGCGCAGCTATTCTGAAGAGTGCTGTTCACACTATCCACATGACAACAGACATGTGGACCAGTTGCCAAGCCCTTGATTACATGTGCATCACTGCACACTGGGTCTCTTTTGCAGGGGTTGAAAAACAGTTGAAACACGAAGATGTTGACACGGAGGACGTTTTTCAAGCTACTCGCAAACATGCAACAGTAGGCATGTTTGCCATGGAGAAATCTCACACTGCACCTAACCTTTTGGATGAGTTTAACAGGAAGTTCAAAGAATGGCTGCATCCAAGAAACCGCACAGTTGGTTATGTTTCCACGGATTATGGCAGTAATATAGTTAAGGCCATGGACGACGGTGGCTATTTCAGAGTGCCGTGTTTGGCGCAAAGTATTAACATCGTGGTGCAAGCCTTCTTGAAAGCAGAAGAGCCAGTCGTCAAGGTACTGACCACCTGCCGAAAAATCTGCACCCATTTCAACCATTCTTTTAAGGCCCGGAAGCAGCTGAGGGGCCTTCAATATGAACGTAAACTGACAGTCAGAGGACTAATCCAGGAGGTGGCAAAACGTTGGAACTCAACATTTTACATGCTTGAGCGTCTGTCTGAGCAGTGGGAGGTAATACATGTGTTTGTCTTTAAACTGGGTGCTGCTCACAAAGACTTGATGCTAGAGTTGGAGGAATAGAAGCTAATTACAAGCCTGACAGACATGCTTCGTCCTTTTGAGCTCTTCACGCGTGAAGTCAGCAGGGAGGACTGTTCTTTGAGCAAAGATATTCCATTATTGCGCATGCTAGAGCACCAACTGAAGGAGGTGTCTTCAACGTTCCGAGATGATGGTGAAAAGCAAGAAGCATATGGTTTGGCGCAGAAGTTATTATGGCGCCTCCTTGACAATGAAAGGCTTAAAAAGATACATACAGAACAACATTACATTTGTGCCACTTATCTTGATCCACGGTACAAAAAGGCAGTGGACAGCAAATCATTCATTCCTTTTGATGAAGCAGATGTTTCAAGGTACAAACATTGGCTAGCTGTGTCAGCCAGGCGGTTCGAAAAAGATCGGCAGAAAATTCAAGGAGGCAGCACAAGTACAACTGAATCAGCAGGCCATCCGGCGAAAAGTTCCACTTCTCAATCCGTGGCTGAAGGGAGTCACTTTCACTCACAGCCGTTAACGACACCAGCAACCATATCACCATCCTCACCTGCACCTGGCCGCAAACCAATATTGTCGGAAGGGGATTGGCTAACTCAGCAAGGGTTAGCTCGGTCCACTAATGAAAAGGTCGCAGATGGTGCGCAAAGTGGATCAACCCTGGAGAACCTTGAGTCGGTGGTGCAGGCCTATCTGGATGACCCAACAGAGAGCTGTCATAATGAGAACCCATTGGGATATTGGTATACGAAAAGCTCAAAATGGCAACTGATCACCAACCTGGCTCTAAATTATTTGTCTTGCCCACTCACAAACGTGTCTTCTGAACGTGTTTTCAGTGCTGCTGGTGCCATTGTTACTTCAAAAAGGACCCGCCTTTTGCCCAAAAATGTGGAGAGGTTAACAATAATCAAGATGAATCAGCACTTCATACCACCCGATTACAAAATACGTGAATGCACGCAGGAAGAAGAGGACACCGACTTAGGTGACGACGACGACGGAAGTTCTTCTCGGTCACCAGACCTACTCCCGTCTCAATTCATAGACTTGGAGGACGAGCTCTGCTTCCCTGACAACGAGGAGTGAAAATTACATCCTTTTTTCCGTACTTATTCACTTTTATTCCTGTGTGTCTTTCTTTGTTTTGCTACTTTTACCACAACCAAATTCTAATCAACTAATCACAATAAGTCCATCATCAGCACTGTCTTCATCTTATTTTCCATATTGATTTGAAGGTGCCGCAGTCTGCATTCAGATGTTCACAAGTTCACACCTCAATCATGCTCCTCTATCCTCCTCCTCCAAACTCCCCCTATCCATTTCCCTCAAGGCAGATGGATGGATTAAGGAGAAAAAACAAACTTTGTCTTCGTAGACGAGTCCCCTCAAGTGGGACTGAAATAACTGACTGACTACATGCTTGCTGATTGTTGACAGACCTACTTCTGAAATTTACAGGAGAGGGTGCCCTGTGGGCCCTCACTTACCGAAGAAGATGCGGACATAAAGTAGAACAGGTAATGAATAATGAGAAGATGGCATGCAGGGGACAGCAATGGCTGTCTGTCTCTGTTGAAACCAATTGCTGTTTGTTTTTTGTGAACAGCGCAATTTGCCATGTTTTCAATATACCAGTATTGCAGGTTTTTGGGTTTATTTGGGGATGTTCTAGATTTGTGGTGCTGGGTCGGGGGGTCTGGGAGCACTGCTGGGACAGTCTAATGTTGATTGCATTTGTTTTTCAGGAAATTCATGGTGGAAAAGGGGAGCTAGTGCCTAGCTGCACAGCGCATTTGGACTGAATTCCAGGTTGGCCCGAAATTTACTAAGTCTCACTTTTTAAGGTTTTGCTTTTTTGCTGTTTGGGGGTCTTTTACTTGTTTCCGCCTGGGTTGACGGGTCCGGGGGCCTTGCTGGGAAGGTCTAATACCGGATAAAAGTGTTTTGGAGAAAATCAGAGTTGAAAGTTTTTGCCTTTTTGCTCACTATCATGTTTTTGGGGGCCTGTTTGGGGGTGTTCCTGGTGTTTGGGGTGGGTTTTGGGGTCTGGGAGTACTGCTGGGTATGGATACTTTTGATTGCAAGAGGTTTGAAGCAAATCCATGGTGGAAAAGGGGAGTTAGGGCCCAGCTGCAAAGCGCGGATGGAGTGATTTTGGAAATTTGCCTGAAAATTACTAAGTCCCCAATTCTGTAGTTTTGCTTTTTAGCTGTTTGGGTGTCTTCTACTTGTTTTCGCCTGGGTTGACGGCTCTGGGGCCATTGCTGGGAAGGTCTAATACCGGATGAAAGTGTTTTGGATAAAATACATGGTGAAAAAGTTTTTCACTTTTTGTAGTTTTCGCTCTCTTTCCTGTTTTTGGGGGCCTTTTTGGGGGGGTCCTGGTGTTTGGGGGTGGGTTTTGGTATCTTGGAGTAATGCTGGGCATGGATACTTTTGATTGCAAGAGGTTTGAAGCAAATCCATGGTGACAAAGGGGAGTTAGGGCCTAGCTCCAGAGCGCGTGCGGAGTGATTTTGGAAATTTGCCAGAAAATTTCTAAATCCCCATTTTTGTAGTTTTGCTTTTTGGCTGTTTGGGGTCTTCTGCTTGTTTCCGCCTGGGTTGACGGCTCTGGGGCCATTGCTGGGAAGGTCTAATACCGGATGAAAATGTTTTGGATAAAATACATGGTGAAAAAGTTTTTCACTTTTTATAGTTTTCGCTCTCTTTTGTGTTTTTGGGGGCCTGTTTGGGGGGTTCCTGGTGTTTGGTGGTGGGTTTTGGGGTCTTGGAGCAATGCTGGGTATGGATACTTTTGATTGCAAGAGGTTTGAAGAAAATCCATGGTGGCAAAGGGGAGTTAGGGCCTAGCTGCAGAGAGCGCGCAGAGTGATTTGGGAAATTTGCCTGAACATTTCTAAATCCCCATTTTTGTAGTTTTGCTTTTTGGCTGTTCGGGGGTCTTCTACTTGTTGACGGCTCTGGGGCCATTGCTGGGAAGGTCTTATACCGGATAAAAGTGGTCTGGACAAAATCGGAGGCGAAATGTTTTGCGTTTTTGCTGACTTGTTTGTCTTTGAGGTGCTGTTTGGGGGGGTTCCGAGTGTTTGTGTGTGGGGTTTTGGGTCTGGGAGCACTGCTGGCACAGTCTAATTTTGATTGCATTTGTTTTTCAGGAAATCCATGGTGGAAAACGGGAGTTATGGCCTAGTTGCACAGCGCGCTTGGAGTGATTTTGGAATGAGGCCTAAATATTTCTAAGTGTGAGCTTTTCCGGATTTGCTTTTTGCCTATTTGGGGGTCTTCTACTTGTTTCCGCCTGGGTTGACGGCTCTGGGACCATTGCTGGGAAGGTCTTATACCGGATAAAAGTGGTTTGGACAAAATCGGAGGCGAAATTATTTGCGTTTTTGCTGACTTGTTTGTCTTTGAGGTGCTGTTTGGGACGGTTCCGGGTGTTTGTGGGTGGGTTTTGGGGTCTGGGAGCACTGCTGGCACAGTCTAATTTTGATTGCATTTGTTTTTCAGGAAATTAATGGTGGAAAATGGGAGTTATGGCCTAGTTGCACAGCGCGCTTGGAGTGATTTTGGAATGAGGCCTAAATATTTCTAAGTGTGAGCATTTCCGGATTTGCTTTTTGCCTATTTGGGGGTCTTCTACTTGTATCCGCCTTGGTTGACGGGTCTGGGGGCATTGCCGGGAAGGTCTAATACCGGATAAAAGTGGTTTGGAGAAAATCAGAGGTAAATTTTTTTTTGCGTGTTTGCTCACTTGCTTGTCTTTGGGGTGCTGTTTGGGGGGTTCCTGGTGTTTGGGGGTCTTGGAGCACTGCTGCTGGCACAGTCTAATGTTGATTGCATTTGTTTTTCTGGACATCCATAGTGGAAAAGTGAAGTTGTGACCTAGCTGCACAGCGCGTTTGGACAGAATTGAAAGAAGGCCGAATAATATTGTAAGTATGAGATTTTCCATTTTTGCTTTTTGCTTGTTTGGGGGTGTTGTGCTTTTTTGTGGGTGGGTTGGAGGGTCTTGGGGCATTGCTGGGAAGGTCTAATACCGGATAAAAGTGGTTTGGAGAAAATCCATGAGGAAAAAGTTTTTGCATTTTCTGACATTTCACTCATTTTAGCGTTTTCGGGTGCCTGTTTGGGGGGGCTTCCTGGTGTTTGTGGGTGGGTTTTGGGGCCTTGAAGCAACGCTGGGTATGGATACATTTGATTGCAAGAGGTTTGAAGCAAATCCATGGTGGCAAAGGGGAGTTAGGGCCTAGCTGCAGAGAGCGCGTGGAGTGATTTTGGAAATTTGCCTGAAAATTACTAAGTCCACATTTCTGTAGTTTTGCTTTTTGGCTGTTTGGGGGTCTTCTACTTGTTTTCGCCTGGGTTGACGGCTCTGGGGCCATTGCTGGGAAGGTCTAATACCGGATGAAAGTGTTTTGGATAAAATACATGGTGAAAAAGTTTTTCACTTTTTATAGTTTTCGCTCTCTTTCCTGTTTTTGGGGGCCTGTTTGGGGGGGTTCCTGGTGTTTGGGGGTGGGTTTTGGTATCTTGGAGCAATGCTGGGTATGGAAACTTTTGATTGCAAGAGGTTTGAAGCAAGTCCATGGTGACAAAGGGGAGTTCGGGCCTAGCTGCAGAGCGCTTGCGGAGTGATTTTGGAAATTTGCCAGAAAATTTCAAAGTCCCCATTTTTGTAGTTTTGCTTTTTGGCTGTTTGGGGTCTTCTGCTTGTTTCCGCCTGGGTTGTTGGCTCTGGGGCCATTGCTGGGAAGGTCTAATACTGGATGAAAATGTTTTGGATAAAATACATGGTGAAAAAGTTTTTCACTTTTTATAGTTTTCGCTCTCTTATGTGTTTTTGGGGGCCTGTTTGGGGGGGTTCCTGGTGATTGGTGGTGGGTTTTGGGGTCTTGGAGCAATGCTGGGTATGGATTCTTTTGATTGCAAGAGGTATGAAGAAAATCCATGGTGGCAAAGGGGAGTTAGGGCCTAGCTGCAGAGAGCGCGCAGAGTGATTTGGGAAATTTGCCTGAACATTTCTAAATCCCCATTTTTGTAGTTTTGCTTTTTGGCTGTTTGGGGGTCTTCTACTTGTTGACGGCTCTGGGGCCATTGCTGGGAAGGTCTTATACCGGATAAAAGTGGTTTGGACAAAATCGGAGGCGAAATGTTTTGCGTTTTTGCTGACTTGTTTGTCTTTGAGGTGCTGTTTGGGGGGGGTTCCGAGTGTTTGTGTGTGGGGTTTTGGGTCTGGGAGCACTGCTGGCACAGTCTAATTTTGATTGCATTTGTTTTTCAGGAAATCCATGGTGGAAAACGGGAGTTATGGCCTAGTTGCACAGCGCGCTTGGAGTGATTTTGGAATGAGGCCTAAATATTTCTAAGTGTGAGCTTTTCCGGATTTGCTTTTTGCCTATTTGGGGGTCTTCTACTTGTTTCCGCCTGGGTTGACAGGTCTGGGGGCATTGCCAGGAAGGTATAATACCGGATAAAAGTGGTTTGGAGAAAATCAGAGGTAAAAATGTTTTTGCTTGTTTGCTCACTTGCTTGTCTTTGGGATGCTGTTGGGGGGGGTTCCTGGTGTATGGGGGTGGGTTTGGGGGTCTGGGAGCACTGCTGCAGGCACAGTCTAATGTTGATTGCATTTTTTTTTCAGGACATCCATGGTGGAGAAGTGGAGTCGTGACCTAGTTGCACAGCGTGTTTGGACAGAATTGAAAGAAGGCCGAAAAATATTGTAAGTAGGAGATTTTCCATCTTTGCGTTTTGCTTGTTTGGGGGTGTTGTGCTTTTTTGCCGGTGGGTTGGAGGGTCTTGGGGCATTGCTGGGAAAGTCTAATACCGGATAAAAGTGGGTTGGAGAAAATCCATGAGGAAAAAGTTTTTGCATTTTCTGACATTTCACTCACTTTAGCGTTTTCGGGGGCCTGTTTGGGGGGCTTCCTGCTGTTTGTGGGTGGGTTTTGGGGTCTTGGAGCAGTGCTGGGTATGGATACTTTTGATTGAAAGAGGTTTGAAGCAAATCCATGGTGGCAAAGGGGAGTTAGGGCCTAACTGCAAAGCGCTTGGAGTGATTTTGGAAATTTGCCTGAAAATTACTAAGTCCCCATTTCTGTAGTTTTGCTTTTTGGCTGTTTGGGGGTCTTCTACTTGTTTTCGCCTGGGTTGACGGCTCTGGGGCCATTGTTGGGAAGGTCTAATACCGGATAAAAGTGGTTTGGAGAAAATCCATGAGGAAAAAGTTTATGCATTTTCTGACGTTTCTCTCACTTTAGCATTTTCGGGGGCCTGTTTGGGGGGCTTCCTGGTGTCTGTGGGTGGGTTTTGGGTTCTTGGAGCAACGCAGGGTATGGATACTTTTGATTGCAAAAGGTTTGAAGCAAATCCATGGTGGCAAAGGGGAGTTAGGGCCTTGCTTCGCATGGAGTGATTTTGGAAATTTGCCTGAAAATTTCTGTCCCCATTTTTGTAGTTTTGCTTTTTGGCTGTTTGGGGGGCTTCTACCTGTTTTCACCTGAGTTGACGGCTCTGGGGGCATTGCTGGGAAGGTCTAATACCGGATAAAAGTGGTTTGGAGAAAATCAGATGTAAAAAAGTTTTTGCTCACTTGCTTGTCTTTGGGATGTTGTTTGGGGGGTTCCTGGTGTTTGGGGGTGGGTTTGGGGGTCTGGGAGCACTGCTGGCTCAGTCTAATGTTGATTGCATTTGTTTTTCAGGACATCCATGGTGGAAAAGTGGAGTTATGACCTAGTTGCATAGCGTGTTTGGACAGAATTGAAAGAAGGCTGAAAAATATTGTAAGTATGAGATTTTCCATTTTTGCATTTTGCCTGTTTGGGGGTCTTGTGCTTTTTTGCGGGTGGGTTGGCGGGTCTTGGGGCATTGCTGGGAAGGTCAAATCAAATACCGGATAAAAGTGGTTTGGAGAAAATCCATGCTGAAAAGCCTTTTGGCACTTTTTGTAGCTTAGGGTTCGTTAGGGTTAGCACTAGCAGCAGTATTCCATGTGTTTGGGGGTGTTCTAAATTTTTGTCACTGGGTTCTTGGGGCTTAGAGCACTTGTGGGAATGTGTAATTTTGGTTGCAAGTGGTTTAAAGAAAATCCATGGTGGGAAAGGGGGGATTTGGCCTAGTTAAAGAAAGCATTTGCCCCTATTCTTAACTTAGGGCTCGTTAGGGTTAGCAGTATTGTATTGCATGTGTTTGGGCGGGGGTTATAGATTTTTACGACTGGGTGGGGCCTTGGAAAACTTGTTGTAATGTCTAATTTTGATTGCAAGTCGTTTGAAGATAATCCATGGTGGGAAAGGAGGGTTTTGGGCATACTTTCTGAGTGCGTTTTGACACTATTTGAAATTAAGCCTCTGTGAGGTAGCAGCAGTATTTTGGGAGGGTAATGTGGGGTGTTCTAGATTTTGGGGATTGTCATCTCTGAAAGTGATAGTATAATTTTTGCACTACACAGTGTGCCTTACATATTTTTTTCTCTGAGGTGTCTTTAATACTCACTGTTGTGTTTTTCCATCATCAATTACAGGCAGGCTTTTACCCTGTGCCATCGATGTACTACTCAGGCTTACAATTAGCGATCTGCAAATCCGCATCAGGCAGGCAGTGGACAGTGTGTCTGTTCACCAAGATTGATCGACGGAGCATCCGATGGAATGAAGGAGCACCGCGAATAAGAGGAATGGCTGGATGCATCGACTTCACAAATTCAACTACAAAAAACAGTAACAGTATCCAAAATTCTCCTTATCTTTTAAATGATATTGTTGTGAACTTGAACTTACTTCTATGAGTGTGACTCTGTGCGTTTGTTTGATCTCTGCTTCAAATTCATCCCTCCCTCCAGCAATTTGATACATCTTTGCTGTGTTTAACACTAATTTATTGCTCTAAGTGTTTATTCTCTCTGAGGGCAGAGATGCAAGTGAAACTGCGTAATGACTGCAGCCTGTACTGTCAACTTGTTTCTTCGTAGTTACTAGTAAGTTGCAGTAAATAGTAGAACTACTTTTCAGTAACCTAACCATCCATTTAGTACTTCTGGCATGCAGTAGTGCACTTCCTTTATGTCCCTTTCAAGATTTATCAATATTTTCTAATCCAAAGATTTGTTTCTCTTCATTGGTTGTTTGACTGTCCATGCTGTGTTTTTTTTCCTCTCTGCCAAACTTTCCCAAAAACCCCCATTCTCATCCAATTTTCAAACCCTAACCCTCTTCCCCCAGGCTGTGTGGTATTTCATTGAGGTGTGACTGACAACAACAATAAATTCCACACACTTGCTGGGGAGGATAAGGTCAAAGCAACCAGAAGTTCATGTGTGCCATCGTGGATTGATAAGAACATCCTCTTCCTACACGACGTGAACAATGAAATGATTAATGCTTACCTTACGTTGGCACTGCTTAGGCTACAATTTAGGGCACTGTTCTGTACCGTACTATCTATTGTACTGTTATAATGCTACGCTCAGGCCACTCAATGTTTAATTTCCTCTTTTTTTCATATGGTGATACTGCCAGTGTGTACCACTACTGCTACCAGCACAACTATGATATTCCATCCGTCGAGAATTTTAAGTCAACAACCAACCCTATTCACCAACTGTGATTCACAAATCACAGGTAAGATAAGCTTATTGGAGATGTAGTAGAATAATGGGCTAGGACTAAGTTGGGAGGAGAGCAGAGACTGACAGTACTACTAGTAAAGTACAGTAGTAGGGTTACTGAATTGTCTAACTCGGTTACTTCCATTTTGGTACATTTCAGGACAAGATGTTTCATTCATGCTGGTAAGTTTGAAAAACCAAATGTCCAGTAACCAATGCCAACCCCCACACTAAATAATATGTGCGTGTATACTGTGTTTTGGAATGAAAAATATAATTATTAAGAAATATAAATTATGGATGTTGTTGTCACAAAAATAAAATAAATTACCTCAACTCACCCCTCTCCCTAACCAAACCAATGTCCAAAAATCAAAAAGTACCCTTTCCCAAAAACCCAATTCCCACCCCCCTCCACCAGTCTTTAAAAAGGGGCAAGGGACAGTCACTTCCTCCGGTGGCGTAGTGTGGACAGCTGGTACTGCACGTCCCGCAGCTCTTTGCGGAGGTCCCGGAGCTGGCGCTGATGTTTTTCGGCCAACCGCTCCAGGTAGTCCACTCGCTTTGGGAGGCGGCGCTGAAGTACCATCCAGGCTCTGGGGGGGGGGGGGGGCAGCTGTTGTTTTTGCTGCTGTGCGGCTGCGGTGGGAGGCTGTCGGGTCACGGCTCCGTTTGGCTGGAGGCTTGTGGCTGGTGGACCCGGGAGCAGTGGAGGAGGATGTACTGGTGGTTGTTGTAGTGTCCTCCTCATGCTCCCGAGCCCACAACCGTCGATACTCGACACAAATAGCCTCCAGCTTACGGGCCCTGGCCCGGAAAGCCATCTCCTTACGGGTGAGCTTTTTTGGAGTAGCATCTGTGAAAATAGAAAGAAAAGAAAAATACTGTAGCCAATAGTCTTTAACATAAAGTCAAAATAATTCAACAGAAAGTTGACACTCAGTAACACCAGCATCAGTAACACCAGCAAGTAGCAAACACAGTATAACATTTTGAAGATAACGGACCAGGTTTTTTTTGATTGTCGATCCACAACTGGCGCCTCCCCTATGTGACGTCATTTATCATTTCTAACCACTATTTTGAGGGTGCCCCAGATAGGAGGAAGAACCTAAACCTCTAATTAGGACCAAAATCCAAACACAATTGATACAACAGGTATCTGTGCACACGTCGCCTTTTACGGAGTAAATGCTGTAGGTAATCAAACAATACAACCAATAGACAAACAATGTGGAAGTAGTCTTGATAGAAGTTTTTCTTCAATTCAGAATATATTTTTATCCACCACGCCCAGCCAACACGTGTTTCGTCAGGGCTAGTAGCCCACGACTTCATCAGGGCTCCCGTCGGCAGCGGTTCCAAAGCTATTGCCACAATGGCTAGGTGCTCTCAGCCGCTTCCAATTCCGACCCGGCTACCGGGTACTGTGGAGGTTCTCGCTGATTCGTCTCAGCCGTCTCAGCTTTACAGCGTCTCCGCGTGTAAACTGTAAATGACTTCCGCATTTACACGCGGAGACGCTGGAAGCAGTACGGCTTAACCTGCCGCTCACACGGATACTCCTATGGTGTGTCGCATCTTTGGTATTAACCATCACACGGACGGCTGAGACGAATCAGCGAGAACCTCGACAGTGCCCGGTAGCCGGGTCGGAATTAGAATCGGCTGAGAGCACATAGCCATTGTGGCAATAGCTTTGGAACCGCTGCCCGCGGGAGCCCTGATGAAGTCTTGGGCTACTAGCCCTGACGAAACACGTGTTGACTGGGCATGGTGGATAAAATCTGGATTGAAGAAAAACTTCTATCAAGAGTACTTCCACATTGTTTGTCAATTGGTTGTGTTGTTTGATTACCTACGAAAAAGTTTAGATTACGCACGCCGCTGTTAAGCAAATTATATGATTTGTGGTGTGCACCAGAGATATCACTCCCCGACAAAGGTGTGGAAATCAGTATGCAGTCCGCGACACTTAGGATAAGTGTCCACTCCCTAAGCACAACCAATAGAAACGAAAAGAACATTTTGAAAGAAATTGCTTCAGTGAATACAGTTCAATAAGTGATATTATTGATTATCACAACGATTTATTCCATGTTGTTTTCACATGTAATGCGATAGTTCATAGAATCATGGTGGATTTAATCCAAGTATCATTTCCAGATACAATGCATTCAATTCATGGTAAACTTATCACATCACCCAATGCATTTCGGACAGAGGAAGTCCTCCATCAGGGGTAGTCTGCAAACAATACAAATGCAATGTTTGTAAGACCTGCAAAAGTGTCTACATAAAAAAATAATTCATATCAAACTCAAGATTGGTGAAAAACCTAGAGAAAATTCAATATAGAAGCAAAAGGGTGTCAGAGTGGAAATGAACGAAGTAAGTGAACAAGTCCCAAACGGACGGTGCCAACCACGGTTGTGAACCAGCCAATGGCTCAGTGTGAATGAAACTGTGAAAGTGCTTAGATAGTGAATGGAAAAATCCCAAACATAGATAGAACATGGAGCTGCGAGTGAAATCACGCTGCCCGACATTTAATCGGAAAATAACCAAAACATTAATCGCCAAGGTGAGTTTAAAGATCTGGTCAACTAAGAGGATAGTAGTACAGTATTGCAGGATTCGCAGACCGTCTAATAGGAAAGTTATGTAATTCAATAACTACATCCACAACAAAAAGGTTCTACTACGACTGCCATCACTCAGCAGCACGAGACATCGCGTGACAGACACAGACCGTCATCATGATTGCAGACCACTAACAAATGTCCTAGAACAAGTAATAAATAATATACTCAACATATCAATCCACCACTATCTCTTCAAAGTGGCAGCAGCAGGAGTACAAAGAAGGACTAGACTTGAGTCTACTGTCTATAGCAATAAATGACTAAAAAGTTGCAAACAAGTAAGCATAGTAGCAACTCCAATAACCAGGCGAGCACCTGCAATGACAGAAGCTATTTAAACATTAATTTACCTGCAATGTAATCTAATCAGCAGCATTCGTACTCTTCAGGAAAAAAATAGATTAGCAATATAACATAGCAGAAGGAAAAAAAGTAGTTATTAAATAGCTACTTACCAAGCCCAGGGATCTCCACACCGAGCAGGTCGAGCATGTCATGCTCCCGATCCAAGATGTCACTCCACAGGTGCGTCACTTGGTGGTATGTGCGCCGGACCCCAGACTCCTTACACATGCGCCGGCACACCTTCTTCCTCAGCTGGCGACGCTCCCGGAGGATGTAACCGGAAGCAATCCGCCCACCTGGTGCCACGGTCTTAGGGAGGTGGACCTGGACAAAAACCATCAAGGCGGCCACCTCCACCGCAGAGAAGATCTCCCTGGGCTGCACTTCCTCCCCCATCCAACGCCCGCAAGGGAGCCAGGTACGTGGTGCTGGGCCCTTCCCCTTGCCCTTGTTGCCTCCCTTGGCCATGGTCTTGGGCACAAGAAGAAGGAAAGAAGAATAGGTATGAAAAAAATAAGAGAGAGAGCGAAATAAATAAAGTAGGTAATAAAGTAACAAAAAGTTTAAAAAAACACAAAATATAGATGTAGGAAATTGAAGAGAGAGATAATAAGCAAAAAAAAAAAAAAGTTCAGAAAAACATAGGATTACAAAGCTGTAAGGTGGATAGAAAGGTAGCATGCCCAAAACCATAGCAGTTAATGAAAAACAAGATGGCCGCACTCACAGAGGACCGCGTGGGTAAGTTTGCTCGATATTTCCCCAGCGAGCACGCAAAAACGCCCACGAATACGTAATCGCGCGCCGCATACAATGCGAGCATGCAACGAGCGCCCGGAAACACGTCACGCAAACAAGATGGCCACGCCCGTACACGACCGCATGGCAAACCTCGGGGTCGGTGCGCTGCAAGCGGTCCGCGAATAAGCAAAAAACTACCCGAACATGCAAAAAAAAAGAAAAACCGCCCGAACACGCAAAAAAAAGAGAAATCAGCAAATTCGCATGAATTTGCGGATTGCAAGTTTGATTTTGCATCCCGCAAATCTCGCGAAATGGCAGAAAAACAAACTTTGGAAAACTGAAAGCACTTAGCAGGTGCAAAAGTTAAAGCTAATTTGTAACCATTCCTTGTAGTGATTCCTGAGGGGCCCCTCCAGAGTTCAGTTGCCTACTTTCAACTATTCTCTGACCCTGCTCTGACCCTCAAAACAGGGTCAGAGAATAGTTACAAGTATGGCACAATGCTCCTGTAAAAGAAATGACTGCAACAGGAAGGTCTTACAGCTAAGGAAGCAGGTGCCAGACTTGAAGCACAAATTCAGTGGCACATTAACCAGCCCCAAATTAATTCATCTCAGTTGAGGCTGAGAAGGTGTGCTTTGCTTTCCCCCCATAATCTACTGTGGTGAACAAGAGGGTGGTAGTGATGAACCAGAGGGTGCTGTGATAAACCAGAGGGGGACAGTGAGGATCCAGAGGGTGGCAGTGATCAACCAGAGGGTGGCAGTAATGAACCAGAGGGTGGCACTGGTGAAGCAGGGGGTGGCAGTGATGATCGAGAGGGTGGCAGGGTTGAACCATAGGATGGCAGTGATCAACCAGAGGGTGGCAGTGATAAACCAGAGGGTGCTGTGATAAACCAGAGGGGGACAGTGATGATCCAGAGGGTGGCAGTGGCAAACCAGAGTGTGGCAGTGATGAACCAGAGGGTGGCAGGGATGAACCAGAGGATGGCAGTGTTCAACCAGAGGGTGGCAGTGGCGAACCAGAGGGTGCTGTGTGTGAGAAGTTGGCCTGGTATATGAGGATCACTATTCTAGTGAGCACCTTGCACCAGTCCAAATGACCCTTATGGTGATTGGTTGTAAGTCAACCTTATAGACCAGTGAGGTTCCGTGACAATTGTAAGTGGTGTTTTCGACTCGCACGAATATGGTCGAGTCTGGTATCTACGAACCGCAAATGACGAGTTTAGTAAGTGTGCGCAGTTTCGCTGTGCTAACTTAAACCGTTCGTTTGTTACGTGGGTTATTCATCTGTACCCACGGGTTCCATCTTAGATACGGCATCCATTTTGTCTCTTGCCCTCAAGTAGCCAGCGAACGGACGTTGTCCGTTTCGCGACCCTGGGATTCCCAAGACATCCGCGGAAGACACGTGTTCTTTGAAAGTGTCTTTATGACGAGGGGGATGATGCTGTAAGGCAGATGGCCCCGCTCGAGGCTCATCTTGCCGTGCTGGTCTATTGTCTCAGCCGTGCATCTCATTAGGCACGTCCCTTTGATGCCTGTAGCTCGTGTTTCCTGATACCTCCCCTTTTACACCCTTTTCGATCTCCCCACTGTTTCCATCTTCCTCTGCACCTGTCCTTGTTCCTTCTTCGATCTGTTTTACTGCCGATTGGAATGTACTAATGGTGGGAAGATGGGTTTTTACAGTTGGGAACCGCCAAATGTTTCCGCACTTATGCCCCGGACCTTGGATGTATCAAAGCGACCAAAGTGACCCCTCACGGGGATAATTATGGGAACCGAGTTGTAAACCTTTGTGTACCATGCAACCTTATGGGAGAAATTTGTATAAAAGGAGCGATCCACAGTAGCAATTTGAAGCAGTCTCCTCGAACCTACATTCGTTGTACTTCCTGTGACTTCTGTGTTCCCTGCAGTAAATAAACCTTGAATCTTTGACGCCGAAGGAAGTGTCCCGTGTCTCTGTCATTTGTACGCCGGAGCAGGTTACCCACGAAGGTTTCAGGTGTTGTCCCCTGGCACCGCTGGGTCTTAAATAACCCAGTCCTTCAGTTGGCGCCCAATGTGGGGCTGCATCAGTGGTACCGGTCCAAGCCCGACGATCGTGAGGAACTTCGTGTGAAATCTCCGAGGGAAGGTGCACTCCGCTTCATCGATCCTGTTGTCGAAACAAGTGGCCCGAAGACTTTTCCCGCGAAGATTCCCGCCTCCTGACGGCTGCGACGGACCGCTGCCCTGACTGTAGACCTGTTTTGGCGCCTGGCGTAGACCTTGGTATAGCGAGACGACTGACGGGCCTTCCTGGTGACGCCATCGATCTTTGAGTTAAGTATTTGTGGGTCGCTCCCAGAGTTCTTGGTTGTGGTTGCTTAGTTGTTGCATGGTTCCATTGCATTTGTGGTTCTTGGTACTTTGTTGTGATATTTGACGACTGCAGCCGCCAAAGACCGAGGGTTGTTGCTCTTTGCAGGGACTTGGTAAATCCCGTAACCCTTGACGTTTGTGAAACTCGGCTAGTGTGCAAGATGCCTGGTCGCAGTACTTTGTTTAGTTGTTTCAGACGTTGTGGTACGGATTCCCGACTGGAGGACTCGTGTCCGATACCTCCGGTTGGAACTCCCACTTATGAGCTCTACAGCAAACACGGGCTAGGCCCGATTACTTTTAATGATTACTGGATTCGTTATACCAAAAAAGATGGTGCCCTTAGTTGGCCACCTCATGGTAGTTTTGAGACAACGATTTTAGATAATCTTGAGGCTAAATTGTTCGAGAAAAAGTCAAGGCCGGCCATGTTTGATGCCTTTCGGTTGTGGCGTAAAGAAGCCCGACAGAAAGAGATCAGACAGACTAAACGTAACCAGAGAGATGGAGTTGCTACCATTGTAAAGAAAGCAGAGCAGTTTCAGTGTGATAAGGAGGATAAGGAAAAGGAAGTGTTTGATAGGCTGCAACGTATGTCCATAGATAAATGCTATCCTGCTTTGCCAACGGAGTCGGATAAGAAGGAAGATTCAGTTGAGGATCCCCTAATGTCTTATCTTATGAAGTCGCCACCTCCGTATGTACAGGGTACCGCGCTTCCTGTGGCTCCCCCTGTACCTGTTCCTCAACCTGTTCATCAACCTGCACCCGTTCTTCCGACTGTTCCCGCTCCTTTGCCTATTGCTATTCCTACTGCTCCTCCGCTTCCACATACTCCTGCTCCCGCTACTGCTCCTGCTTTACTTACTCCTGTTGCTTCCTCTGTTTCTACGCCTTCTCTTGTTAGTCCTTTGTGCTATACTTCTCCGTCTACTCGAAGTCGTACTCCTTCGGTTGCGGCTAGTTTTTTCCATTCTCTTGGTCCTGTTTTTGGGTCCTCTGGTTCGGACGGTCCTCAAAGACGTAGTCAGCTTCCCGGTAACAGGGAACGTGCTGCGCTACATAATATGGCGATGGGTTGGATGACGCACCCTCTTAGAAATCCTCCACGTGCTGTACTTAATACGTTCTGTCAATTCAATGTACCGACACAAAGATACGTGTTCGAAGAAATGTGCAAGACTCTGCGTGATCAGATATCGGCCGATGCACCTGATGATGTGTTGACCGCTTTGTCTGATCTCCAGCTTCAGTTCTCGAACGGACTGATAGTAGATACTAACGTTCGACGTGCTGTTGAGCGGTTGTTATCTTTCCGTCCCACTCCTATACCTCAAGCCTTGTTCGTTGAGGATGTTGAAAGTCAGTTAGATGCGTCCGGTCAGTTTCCCATGCGTGAAGTTTCACCAGTGTGGATGCCAGGCGACGCTACTACTGCTCCACCGACCTTGCCGCATTTCCAGAGAGTATGAATACATCTCCAATGGAAACGCTCTGAAGTGTTACAGGTGAAGCAATCTTTGCCTGACCCTCGCAAAAATCCTGCAGGGTATTATAAAGAATTGTCGCAGCTCGTAGACGCTACGATAATGAATCTTGCCGATATCGACATGCTGTTTGGCAATGTCGTACCTCAACCGGTATGGGCTAAGATTCGTCAGGAAAATCACGCAAATGAATTAGGTGGTGATTGGGCTGCCATTGTAGCGGCGGATGGGTTGCAAACTGGTGGTGCTAAACCCGAACAGTTGATTGCTGCTCTCCCTCAGAGAATAATTACGCTAATGAAAACTCTTATGCCAGCTATGAGGGTGAACTGGGACAAATTGTCAGCTTGTAGACAGAAGAAAGACGAGAGTGTCTCTGATTTCTTTACGAGATTTGAGGAGGCATTCATCGATCATAGTGGTCAGGATATGGGCACTGAGGGTGGTCAACGGTTGTTCGTGGACAAATTTGTCTCTAACTTATTGCCCGATTTGGGCAATAAATAAAAAAATTCTGAGAGTGCGTGGGCCGTTTCTACCTCGGCTCAAATATTGGCTACGGCACAGTATTATGAGAACAGAGAAAAAGAGGAAAACGATCGCGCTGATAAAAAGACGAAAGAACTTAAAACAAAAGTGTTGTTGCAGCAGGCCTATCCTCCGCGTTCCAATCAGAACGCTCCTCAGCAAAATAGACCGCAGTCGCAATCGAATAGGTCACAACCTCGAAATGACTCCTCTTCCCAAAGATCTTCGTTAGGGTACAATCAGTGTGCCTATTGTAGACAGGAGGGTCATCTAAAATTCAACTGTCCCGTTCTAAACGATCGTAACAGTGGTAACTCGTCTAGAGGAGGTCGTGGTGGTTCTCAGCAGACATCACGTGGTAGGGGTCGTGGTGCTCAAAATGATCGTTCAGTTAATTCATCAACTTCCAATAACTGTTTTGATCAACGTGGATCATCGCAAGGACGATCTGCGCAGTACAATGTGGACGATTATTACGTCGATCAGGATGCTGACGACAGTAATTACTAGGACAGCCATAGACAAGGAGAGGGAGTGGTATCAGTTCCGGTTGATCAGAGAGGGCCTTACGTCGCAGTTGCTACATCGGGCGTCGTTGAGCCTTTTCTGTTGGACACTGGTGCAGCGAAAAGTTCCATAATGCATTCGAAACTCCCTGGCGCACCTTTGTCTGGCTTAACTAATGTTTCCGTTGGATTCTCTGGCGCCCCTGTTAGCAATCCAGTTTCACGCCCTTTGCCCCTTACAATTGGGCCTCGTGAACTGAAAGCTCCGTTGATTTTAACTACTGGTTGTGGTGAAAATCTTTTGGGCCTGGATTTGCTAAAACGTTTGTATGCAACTTTGTACTGTTCTCCTGCGGGTGTAAAGCTTACGTTAGGAGAGAGGGTTGTCTCTCCTATGTACTTGTCTCTCGATAAGCTTCCACCGGAATTGAGTTCTCTTCCTGCATCTTTGTGGGCAACAGGTCCCAACGACGTGGGCCTGCTTGACATCTACCCTTATGTTGTTCAGCTGAAATCTAATGTACGGTTGCCACGTATTCCCCAGTATTTCATATCCCTTGATGGTGAACGAGCACTGTTAGCGATCATTTATGATCTAATCGAGAAAGATGTTATTGAAGAGACGTGGGGAAACGTGTGCAACAGCCCTGTACTGCCTATTTTAAAACGTACTGATCCTTCAAAACCACCTGTTTATCGTTTTGTTATCGATTTACGGGAGGTAAATACAATTGTGATTCCTCAGTTCCCTGTTGTGCCTGACATCACGGCGCTACTGACTCTGATTCCAGCTTCTGCATCATGGTTCTCGGTGATCGATCTGAAGAATGCTTTCTTTAGCATTCCAATTGCCAAGGAAAGAAGAGACCTTTTCGGTTTCTCTCTTGGTGGTCGCAGCTTCCGGTTTAAAAGCGCTCCTCAGGGCTACTGTGAGAGTCCATCGATTTACAGTCAAGCCTTGAAGGGTCAACTGGATGCATTTTCGTTGCCGGCTGGTGCGGCCTTAATCCAATATGTCGATGACTTATTGGTGGCTGCAGATACTCAGGACATTTGCAAAATGGCTACGGTGTCGTTGCTGCATCATCTCTGTGACTTACATCACAAGGTGTCACCTTCTAAACTCCAATATTGTTGTCAAGAAGTAACCTATCTAGGTCACTTATTGTCAAAGGAGGGAAGACGGTTGACCCCAGAGAGAATTGCAGCAATTGCGCGAATGACTGTGCCAACAACCCAACGAGATGTGCGTGCCTTTCTAGGTATCACGTCGTATTGCAGGCAATGGATTCCAAATTTTTCATTGCTAACGAAACCATTGGTGGCTCTTACGTGCAAGGATGTTTCAACTCCTTTACCATGGACGGAAGAATGTCAGAAAAGTTTTTCTGAATTACGTGACTCATTGTGTTCGGCTCCTGTGTTAGGTACCCCTGACTACAGTAAGCCGTTTATACTATATGTTCACGAGAGGGAAGGTTGTGCTTTGAGTGTCTTAACGCAACCTTTTGGTGGTAAGCAACGTCCATGTGCATATTTTTCCTCGACCTTGGACCCGGTAGCTAGAGCATTGCCGAGTTGCTTGAGAGCAACAGCGGCAGCTGCGGTGTCCATCCGACAATCAGCAGGATTGGTCATGGATAATATGCTTACGGTGATGGTTCCGCATGCAGTCGATACTCTTTTGAATCGCACGAAAACTCAGCACTTGACGAGTGCAAGGTTGTCTGGGTATGAGTTGACGCTGTTGGCAAGTCATATTCAGATAAAACGTTGTAATGTTCTGAATCCGGCGACTTTGTTACCAATCAGCACAGAGTCAGATGAAATAGCAGCCCATGACTGCTATCTGAGGACTGAAGAGGAAACAAAAGGTCGAGTGGACCTTAAAAACACTCCTTTGGAAAATCCAGACGGAACTTTGTATGTGGATGGTTCATGTTTTAAATTGCCGAATGGTGATGTGACTACTGCGTATGCTGTCGTGACTTTGAATACTGTCGTGGAAACTGCGAGATTGAATCAGAACTCTGCCCAGGCTGCAGAGCTGATCGCTCTAACTAGAGCGTGTGTGTTGGCGAAAGGGAAACGTGTGAATGTGTTTACCGACAGCCAATATGCGTTTGGCGTCGCTCATAACTTTGGACGGTTGTGGAGAGAGAGAGGTTTTATGACGTCGCATGGTATGAAGATTCAGCATGGACAACTTGTGAATGATCTTTTGGATGCACTTACGTTGCCTAAGCAGGTAGCGATTGTTAAATGTAGTGCACATCGTAAGGTGACGGATGATGTTGGTCGTGGTAATGCATTTGCGGATGAGATTGCTAAGGAGAATGCCCGGAACCTTAGCACTAGGATGTATGTGACGAGTTCGGTTAGGTGGCCTACGGAGACTAGTATGTGTGAGGACACTATCGAGAGTGTGAAAGCGATTCAAGATGAGGCCACCGAGACTGAAAAGACGAAGTGGAAAGAAAGTACGGGAAAGTTGGATGCGAATGGTTGTTGGGTTGATTTGTCGGAACATAAGAGATGGATGTTACCGGATGCGTATGTGCTAGCTGTTGTGACAATGGCGCATGGGCTAGCACATATTAGTGTGAAAGGTATTTGTAAGTTGCTGTCCCATGTGTGGAAGAATGATGGTATCACAAAATGTGCTGAACGATTGGTTAAGAATTGTATGGTATGCATGTTGTACAATCCTGGTAAGGGAACCCCAACTCCTCCTGGACACTTTGCTCCCCCTTCATGTCCTTTTGAGGTGATTCAATTAGACTTCATCCATATGGAGAGATGCAACAACCTGAAATACGTTTTAGTTGTGGTTTGCGCGTTCTCCCGATGGATCGGAGCCTACCCTCTTAAAGACAATACTGCCCTGTCGACTGCGAAAATCCTACTGAAGGAATATTTTCCTCTGTACGGAATGCCTCGGATTGTATGGTCGGATAACGGAAGTGAGTTTGTGGGGAGTGTGATGAAGAGTGTGTGTAAGGGCCTTGGAATTAATCAAAAATTCCATAGCGCCAATCATCCCCAGTCAGCTGGTTTGGTTGAAGGGTATAATGGCACCCTTAAACTGAAACTAGCAAAGATTCAGGCTACGACTGGTCTTTCGTGGCCTGATGCTCTACCGTTAGCTTTATTGTCAACTAGGGCAACCGTACACTCCCGAGTAGGGCTTAGTCCCTATGAAATAGTGTTCGGTCGTCCTGCGAATGTGTGGGGGGTCCCTAGACCGGGTGTGTTCTCCAGTCTTGAATACCCAATGTTGATTGACTATCTGCATGATCTGACTGCTAAACTGAGGTTAATTCACCAACAGGTTTACGAAGCATTGCCGAAGCAGACGGAGGGTCCAGGCCACCAGCTCCAGCCTGGAGACTGGGTGGTAACCAGAAATTTTGCCCGCAAGAAGAACTTGGAACCCCGGTTTACTGGACCCTACCAGGTCCTCCTTGCCACGAGAACTGCCGTCCGTTTAGAGGGCCGAAAAAATTGGGTGCATGCCACCCATACGAAGAAAGTTCCTATTCCTTTACCGGCAGACTCGTGGGTGAGGAGGGGCATTGCTTCAGCTGAATCCAAAGGATTGCCGGCGTTTGTACCTTTTAGCGACGCACAACCTGTCGGAGAATCCTCAGTGCAGCAGAAAGACACTGTTGAACATTTGTCATCAAAAGACTCGAGACCAGAACATTCGACTGATCAGCAGGATTCTGTTCCTTCATCGGATCCTTTGTTTGATGAACATACACGTCCTGGAAAAACTCGATACTTTTTGCGTTCTAGCTCTAAGGACAAATAAAAGATTCTGTTCTGTCCCTTGACAATTGCATTATCCAATTTTCCACGATCAGTCTGAACACCCGTATCATTGTAATTATTTTGTATATATTGAGTTTCGTTCCATATGTATTTTTGCTTCCATAGCTGAAAGACATTTTACGTATACATTATAACTAAAGGCCGTAGGGCCGCGCGTGTACTTCCTTCTGGTTAGCAGGTCTTGACGCTAGGTTAAAGACCGTCGGTTCCTGGGAACTCCAAGGGATTGACTACTGCTACACAGAACGAAGTGCGTCAAGAAACGTTGCGGACGGTCATAGGGGATGGCGTTTTCAAAGCTGATGGACTTGGAAGAAGCTCAGGCGCAAAGGTTCAAGCTACAACAACTTACTCGTACCAAATGTTTTATGTTTCAAATGTTTGTATTGCTCTTGATTGTTTCTGCACTATTGGCGGGTGGGGTGTATTACATGATGTCGTACTTCTTACCTTCTGCTGTACCTACTCCTACTTCTGACCCTAAACTTACCTCCACTGCATCCCCTCATTCTTTTCATATCCTACCTGAGCAGGCTAGACGTGCAGAATTTCGAAATAATTCCTTTATTCAGCTCCTTCATCAGCACCAGTTAGTGGTTAATACTACTAATTGTTGGGTGTGTGGACTAATGCCACATACCACGGATAAGGGAATTCCATATCTGGTCTTACCGTATAGTTCCCAGGGTTCAGCTCGAGCATTCCAAACAATGTTTCGAAGCGCACTAGATTCTTACCCCAGTCGAGAGCCACGTTCTCCCTACTTTGGCCTTGGCTCGTATCATAAGCCTTTGTCCATAGCGATAGAAGATTTAGATAGAGATATCTATGAGCCGTCGCTCATCCCAGAGGAAGAGGTACAAGCCTATAGGGTCCTGAGTAAGGTTGAGTACAGTGCGCTCACGAGTGAAAAACAGCTTAAAAGCTCGCCTCCGATATGGGTCGTACCCCACATTGGTAATTTTTGTCTAATGGGTCGTGGCCGAAGATCGAAAGCCCGACTTGGAGAGAGTGCTTGCACCGAGAATTACATTCTGCCGATGGTCTCGTCCCCTGTGTTTCTGGCTGCCAAGGGTACATACTTTGTTTGCCATGATCGTGCGTATGCATGGTTGCCCTCTGACTTTATGGGCTCATGTTTTATCGCAAATCTGTTGCCTCCGACGTTCACTGTAGACGCAGACTATCACAAAACTAGAGTTGTGAGAGGCGTAATTAGTGAAGAGGATACTGCCGGTCAAGAGGCAGGAGACTTTTTCAAGGGTTTCCTCCCGTTTTGGGGGCCTATGGTTAATAGTAGGAACCTGAGACAGTTGACTCGAGTGGTAGAATCGACAGCTAATATTACTGCCAGTGCCCTTGGTAATATCACCACAGAACTTCAGGCGGATAGACTTATGACGTTACAAAACCGTATGGTTTTAGACGTGATCTTAGCAGATCGAGGTGGGGTATGTAAGGTGATCCATTCGAGCTGCTGTATTTTCATTCCAGATAATGCTCCGACCGTCTATCAAGCCATCTCAAAGTTGCATAAGATCTCCGAATCCATACACGTGGTCTGATGAATATCGAGTATGATTCCGACTAGTGCTTGCCTACATGAGGGCAAAAGGAGCGTCTGAGGTTCCGTGACAATTGTAAGTGGTGTTTTCGACTCGCACGAATATGGTCGAGTCTGGTATCTACGAACCGCAAATGACGAGTTTAGTAAGTGTGCGCAGTTTCGCTGTGCTAACTTAAACCGTTCGTTTGTTACGTGGGTTATTCATCTGTACCCACGGGTTCCATCTTAGATACGGCATCCATTTTGTCTCTTGCCCTCAAGTAGCCAGCGAACGGACGTTGTCCGTTTCGCGACCCTGGGATTCCCAAGACATCCGCGGAAGACACGTGTTCTTTGAAAGTGTCTTTATGACGAGGGGGATGATGCTGTAAGGCAGATGGCCCCGCTCGAGGCTCATCTTGCCGTGCTGGTCTATTGTCTCAGCCGTGCATCTCATTAGGCACGTCCCTTTGATGCCTGTAGCTCGTGTTTCCTGATACCTCCCCTTTAAACCCTTTTCGATCTCCCCACTGTTTCCATCTTCCTCTGCACCTGTCCTTGTTCCTTCTTCGATCTGTTTTACTGCCGATTGGAATGTACTAATGGTGGGAAGATGGGTTTTTACAGTTGGGAACCGCCAAATGTTTCCGCACTTATGCCCCGGACCTTGGATGTATCAAAGCGACCAAAGTGACCCCTCTCGGGGATAATTATGGGAACCGAGTTGTAAACCTTTGTGTACCATGCAACCTTATGGGAGAAATTTGTATAAAAGGAGCGATCCACAGTAGCAATTTGAAGCAGTCTCCTCGAACCTACATTCGTTGTACTTCCTGTGACTTCTGTGTTCCCTGCAGTAAATAAACCTTGAATCTTTGACGCCGAAGGAAGTGTCCCGTGTCTCTGTCATTCGTACGCCGGAGCAGGTCACCCACGAAGGTTTCAGGTGTTGTCCCCTGGCACCACTGGGTCTTAAATAACCCAGTCCTTCACCAGCTATCCTAGTGGTAGCATGGACAAAAGCAGTCTTAGGCTAAACTCAAGAGGGCATGTGAGCTGTTTTACCATATGCAATCCTTTAAATTCCAAATGAAAGAATAACACACAAAGTATATATTATAAAATATATGTATTTATTTCTAGAATAATCCCCTTGACTCTTTATGAGCACAGGAGCACAAGCGTTAAACAATTAGAGATAGGCAGGGTGGCCACTCACACCATATATTAAGAAAGTGGTATAAGTACCACGTCACGAACAATGAACAGGCCTAGGGCCTAGGGAATCGCTGAGCCTACACTGGACTAATGAAGGTTAGGACATAGGAGGCCCACAGGATGCAGGTGCAGTGTCTATAGGCAAACGCGTTTACCATACAAGTCAATGGTGCGTAAAAATCAGAAAGTTATAGGTTTAGGAGTCTTCCGACTGGACTAGAACTTAGCCACTAAAAGTAGGACACTAGAGGTGTAAACCACTATAGGAGCACCGGTGTAATCTTGTTACCTCACCCACAGGAAGGGGGTGCATAGGTGCCAAAGTGCGTCGGGTTTCTTCGTGGAGTTCTATGGAGCCTGGAGGTAAAGAGGCTGCAGGTGGCCAGGTGAGAAGAGTCGATTGGATTCAAGAATGGATCGAAGATGTAGAGTACATGAAAGCAGAGGGGACAGAGTCTATGTCACTAGCCAGTGACCAGGAATGAACCAGGACGGAACCAGGCAGTGTCGGGTTGCGATCTGGTGCGGTCGAGTAGTTTGTCTCCGCTGCCATGTGGACCAGGAAGGATCGAAGATGACCAGCTGGTGGACACAAGTTGTCCCACAAAGGCTCTTGCTGTCAGCGGTGTCGGTTCTTGAATTGGAGTCACCAAACCTTGGCAAAAGGAACCCAGGCAGGACTCGAAGATGTCTTCTGGATCGAACCGGGCAGGTCAGATCGATGGCTCCTTTGCAGGGGAGCTACGGCCAGTCTGGAGAAACCAGACTAGCAGTGTAGGTTCGATGAATCATTGTCACAGAGGCCACTAGCCAATGGGCAACCAACCGGACAACGCGGCAAGCAGGAAAAGTGCAAAAGGGCCCCACCCAGCACTCGGTGAGTGTGGCGGCGTGATCTTCGAAGCACAGGCTGCTTAGGGCTGGGGCTTCTCAAACCCCAAAGCACAGCATCTAGGGTGCCTCGAGAGCTGCACAGGAAGCACTTTGTTAACTCTTCAAGATGGCCGGTCCCACGTCTCTAGTCGCCTCCACAGGTCTCAGCTTTGCCAGGACTGTGGATCGGGTTGTTGGATGTCTGGGAGTCTGGGTCTTGTTGATCTCTGTTGTTCTAGCTCTGGCGGGAGCAATGGCAAAGAAAGTCTTGATGCGCTGATGGTGCCTGCTTGCACAGGGTGGCCACTCCTTGACTACAAAGGAGATTCTTCAGTCTTCCACGTCGAGTGGGATGTCGAAGGGTCCAGATTTTAATTTCAAAGTTTCAGTCAGGATGATCTGGTTTGCATTGGCACAGCTCCTACCTTTATTCCAAATCTAGGGGCTGGATCTCCTGCTAGGTCCCTCCTATGGGTGGGACCCAGGAAAGGGGTGGTTACACCCCTTTCCCTTTGTCCAGTTTCACGCCAGAGCTGAGGCTGGAGAGCCCCAGCACCGGTTTTAACTGGACTTTGCATGGGACACCTTGTGTGCCCCAGGCAGTGTCTAGTTTCATTCAACCCTCCCTGCCCCAATCCACAGCCTTGAACCAGAGGGTTTTGCAAACAAAACAGGTGATGGACCGAATGTGGATCAATGTCACACATTCATCCCAGTCAAAAGATCTGGGCCCAAATCCATCGTTTTTTTGCACTCCACACCACCCTGGGTTAGACAATGGCGATATGCAAATCAGCTCTGACCCTGTGCCCCATGGGAACAGTCCAGTCCGAACTACAAAAGCCATGTCCTTCCCAGAACGGAATCAAGCATCCAAGGACCGGACCGGTTTCGAGGTAACACCTCTCATCAGCCCGGCTAGCTTGACTCCAGTGGTGTGGAGTGCCTGGGACCCACGTCTGAGCATCCCCAGCGCACTTATGGCGGTATTGCAAACAAAACAGGTGATGGACCGAATGTGGATCAATGTCACACATTCATCCCAGTCAAAAGATCTGGGCCCAAATCCATCGTTTTTTTGCACTCCACACCACCCTGGGTTAGACAATGGCGATATGCAAATCAGCTCTGACCCTGTGCCCCATGGGAACAGTCCAGTCCGAACTACAAAAGCCATGTCCTTCCCAGAACGGAATCAAGCATCCGAGGACCGGACCGGTTTCGAGGTAACACCTCTCATCAGCCCGGCTAGCTTGACTCCAGTGGTGTGGAGTGCCTGGGACCCACGTCTGAGCATCCCCAGCGCACTTATGGCGGTATTGCAAACAAAACAGGTGATGGACCGAATGTGGATCAATGTCACACATTCATCCCAGTCAAAAGATCTGGGCCCAAATCCATCGTTTTTTTGCACTCCACACCACCCTGAGTTAGACAATGGCGATATGCAAATCAGCTCTGACCCTGTGCCCCATGGGAACAGTCCAGTCCGAACTACAAAAGCCATGTCCTTCCCAGAACGGAATCAAGCATCCGAGGACCGGACCGGTTTCGAGGTAACACCTCTCATCAGCCCGGCTAGCTTGACTCCAGTGGTGTGGAGTGCCTGGGACCCACGTCTGAGCATCCCCAGTGCACTTATGGCGGTATTGCAAACAAAACAGGTGATGGATCGAATGTGGATCAATGTCACACATTCATCCCAGTCAAAAGATCTGGGCCCAAATCCATCGTTTTTTTGCACTCCACACCACCCTGGGTTAGACAATGGCGATATGCAAATCAGCTCTGACCCTGTGCCCCATGGGAACAGTCCAGTACGAACTACAAAAGCCATGTCCTTCCCAGAACGGAATCAAGCATCCGAGGACCGGACCGGTTTCGAGGTAACACCTCTCATCAGCCCGGCTAGCTTGACTCCAGTGGTGTTGAGTGCCTGGGACCCACGCCTGAGCATCCCCAGCGCACTTATGGCGGTATTGCAAACAAAACAGGTGATGGACCGAATGTGGATCAATGTCACACATTCATCCCAGTCAAAAGATCTGGGCCCAAATCCATCGTTTTTTTGCACTCCACACCACCCTGGGTTAGACAATGGTGATATGCAAATCAGCTCTGACCCTGTGCCCCATGGGAACAGTCCAGTCCGAACTACAAAAGCCATGTCCTTCCCAGAACGGCTTGAACCAGAGGGTGGCAGTGATGAACCAGAGGGTGCTGTGATAAACCAGAGGGGGACAGTGATGAACCAGAGGGTGGCAGGGATGAACCAGAGGATGGCAGTGATCAACTAGAGGGTGGCAGTGATGAACCAGAGGGTGCTGTGATAAACCAGAGGGTGGAATTGGTGAACCAGAGGGTGGCAGTGATGAACCGGAGGGTGGCCGCGAGAACCACAGGGTCACAAACAGGCTGGACACATAGAAACAACATGGTCGCGACCGTTGCGACCACACAAGTAAGTTCGCGTTCCTGAACTTGTACAAAACCCTCGCGAAATGGCAAAAACAGCAAATTCGCACAAATTCGCGAATTTTGCAAATTGCGAGTTCGCTTTTGCACCAATTCGTGGATCGCGAATTCGCAAATTTTGCCCATGCTTACTGTCAACTACTAGCAGTCTGAGAACCCAGTCACTGTTTATGCACTTGGAGAATGAGTCAGACATTTAGACATGCAGTGGTACAGGTGAATATGCACAATGTATGCGGTCCTCTAACCCCTTCCAGACTACTGAGTCTCTCCTGCAAACGTCAAGGGAATAGTCACAGCTTTGTGAAATCACACTGTGAGTCTGTGTCCACTCCTACAATCATCCTAACAGAAGCATATCCTTCTTTACTCTCTCTGCTGACACATAAGTGCTTATAAAAGTATACTCCTGTGAACTACAAGCAGTCTGAGAACCCAATCACTGTCTATGCACTTGCAGAATGAGTCAGGCATTCAGACAAGCAGTGGTACAGTCAAATGTGCACAATGTATGCAGCCCCTAACCTTTTCCAGACTACTGAGTCTCTGCTGTCAATGTCCAGGAAATAGTCATGCCTGTCTGGAATCACACCGTGAGTCTGTGTCCACTCCTACAATCCTCATGCGAGAAGCATGTCCTTATTTAATCTCTCTGCTGACACATAAACGCTTATAAACTTTTCCTACTGTCAACTACTAGCAGTCTGAGAACCCAGTCACTGTTTATGCACTTGGAGAATGAGTCAGGCATTAGACCAGCAGTGGTACAGTTAAATGTGCACAATGTATGCGGTCCTCTAAACCTTTCCAGACTACTGAGTCTCTCCTGCAAATGGTAATAGAATATTCATGCCTGTCAGGAATCATACTGTGAGTCTGTGTGTACTCCGACAACGATCCTAGCAGAAGGATATCCTTTTTTAATCTCTCTGCTGACATGCAAGTGCATATAAATGTTTCCTACTGTCAACTATTAGCAGTCTGCGAACCCAGTCACTGTTTATACACTTGGAGAAGGAGTGAGGCATTCAGACATGCAGTGGTACAGTTGAATGTGCACAATGTATGCGGTCCTCTAACCCCTTCCAGACTACTGACTCTCTCCTGCAAAAGTCCAGGGAATAGTCATGCCTGTCTGGAATCACACTGTGAGTCTGTGTCCTCCTGAACAATCATCCTGACAGAAGCATGTCCCTATTTAATCTCTCTGCTGACATATAAATGTTTATAAACTTTTCCTACAGTCAACTATTAGAAGTCTAAAACCCCAGTCACTGTCTATGCACTTGCAGAATGAGTCAGGCATTCAGACAAGCAGTGGTACAGTCAAATGTGCACAATGTGTGCGGTCCCCCATCCCTTTCCAGACTACTGAGTCTCTGCTGCTAAACTTCAGGGAATAGTTATGCCTGCCTGGAAGTACACTGTGAGTCTGTCTCCACCCCTACTATCATCCTGACAGAAGCATGTCCTTATTTAATCTCTCTGCTGACACATAAGTGCTTATAGCCTTATACTGCTGTCAACTACCAGCAGTCTAGGAACCCAGTCACTGTCTTTGCATTTGCAAAATGAGTCAAGTATTCAGACAAGCAGTGGTACAGTCAAATGTGCGCAATGTATGTGGTCCCCTAACCCCTTCCAGACTACTGAGTCTCGCCTGCAAAAAAACAGAAAATAGTTATGCCTGTCTGGAATCAAACAATGAACAAGTGTCCACTCCTACAATGATTCTGACAGAAGCATGTTCTTATTTGATCTCTCTGCTGACACATAAGTGCTTATAAAAGTATACTGCTGTCAACTACTAGCAGTCTGACAACCCCATCACTGTCTATGCACTTGAGGAATGAGTCAGGCATTCAGACAAGCAGTGGTACAGTCAAATTTGCACAATGTATGCAGCCCCTAACCTCTTCCAGACTACTGAGTATCTGCTGCTAATGTCCAGGGAATAGTCATGCCTGTCTGGAATCACACTGTGAGCCTGTGTCCACTCCTACAATCATCATGAGAGAAGCATGTCCTTATTTAATCTCCCTGCTGACATATACACTTTTCCTACTGTCAACTACTAGCAATCTGAGAACCAAGTCTCTGTCTATTCACTTGCAGAATGAGTCAGGCATTCAGACAAGCAGTGGTACAGTCAAATGTGCACAATGTATGCGGTCCCCTAAACCCTTCCAGACCACTGAGTCTCCGCTGCTAAAGTCCATGGAATAGTTATGCCTGTCTGGAATCACACTGAGAGTCTGTGTCCACCCCTACAATCATCCTGAAACAAGCATGTCCTTATTTAATCTCTCTGCTGACACATAAGCGCTTATAAACTTGTCCTACTGTCAACTACTAGCATTCTGAGAACCCAGTCACTGTCTATGCACTTGGAGAATGAGTAAGACATTCAGACAAGCAGTGGTAGAGTCAAATGTGCACAATGTATGCAGTCCCCTAACCCCTTTCAGACTACCGAGTCTCTGCTGCAAAAGTTCAGGGAGTAGTCCTGCCTGTATGAAATCACGCTGTGAGTCTGTGTCCACTCCTACAATCATCTTGACAAAAACATGTCCTTATTTAATCCCTCTGCTGACATATAAGCACTTATAAACATGTCCTACTGTCAACTACTAGCAGTCTGAGAACCCAGTCACTGTTTTTGCACTTGGAGAATGAGTCAGGCATTCAGACAAGCAGTGGTAGAGTAAAATGCGCACAGTGTATGCAGTCACCTCAACCCTTCCAGACTAATGAGTCTCTCCTGCTGAAGTCCAGGGAATAGTCATGCCTGAGTGAAATCACACTGAGAGTCTGTGTCCACTCCTACCATCATCTTGACAGAAGCATGTCCTTATTTAATCTGTCTGCTGTCACATAAGTGCTTATAAACCTATACTGCTGTCAACTACTAGCAGTCTGAGAACCCAGTCGCTGGTTATGAAATTTAGAGAATGAGTAAGGCATTCAGACAAGCAGTGGTACAGTCAAATGTTGTTGACAATGTATGTGGTCCCCTAACCCCTTCCAGACTACTGAGTCTCTCCTGCTAAAGTCCAGGGAATAGTCTTGCTGCCTGGAATCACACTGTGAGTCTGTGTCCACTCTAACAATCATCCCAACAGAAGCATACACCTATTTAATCTCTATACTGACACATAAGTGCATTATGACCTTATACTGCTGTCAAGTACTAGCAGTCTGAAAACCCAGTCACTGTCTATGCTCTTGCGGAATGAGTCAGGCATTAAGACAAGCAGTAGTTGAATAAAATGTACACAATGTATGTGGTCCCCTAACTTCTTCCAGAGTACTGAGTTAGTTTTGTAAAAGTGCAGGGAATGGTCCTGCTTGTATGGAATCACACTGTGTGTCTGTGTGCACTCATACAATCATCTTTACAGAAGTATGTCATTATGAAATTACTCTGCCGAAACATAAGTACATATAAATTTACTTTGCTGTGAACTACTAGGACTTTAGGTACTCATTCGTAGTCTATGCATTTGTATTGCACTTATTCATTTTAATAATTTTTTAATTAGTAGATGTGTACTTTAGTATAATTTTTGTGATTTCCAAAGGGAGTGTTTAACCCCTTCCTTTCTGATGACGGAACGGTTCCGTCATCAGCATCGGTTGAGCTGTGCTGATGACGGAACCGTTCCGTCATGACTCCGCCCGCGCAAAGGCGGAGTCAGCACAGGCGGGGAATACGCCCCGCACGCAAGGGGTTAAATGTTTTTATGTAGAATGTGTTTGTTTAGTAAAAGAATACTATTTTTTATCGATTTTTTTAATGATGTCAAATATTTTTTTTCAGCTGTTGTTCATCATCCTTAAAGGAAATTTATTATGGCTAGAAAAACAGAAAAATGGAAACAACATAAAAAGGACTATTATTTAAAGAAAAATGAACAGCAAGTATTGGATGGACAACAATATGTGGGGAAAAGGAAAAAGTCTTGCGGTAAGAGAACAAAAGAATTATTAAAAAACTTTCAAAGCCTAGAAATAGTGTGCAGATTGTGGAAAGTATAAAGAATGCCTCAACAACAAATCAGAATAAGAAGTACAAAAATGTTAAGAATGGAAATTTACATTCAAAAGACAAAATGTATTGTAAAAGGAGGCAGACTCAGTACGAAGAAATAAGAAAGAAGATGTTTTACAATAGATTTTTCTTTAACTTGCTGAAAGATGTGAAGAAATATAAAAGAAGAGCACCATTTTAGTAAAAGAAAAAAGAAATTTAAATTATTGTTGAGAAGGCTTTTGGATTAAAAAGGAAATTATTCATTTTAGTTTTAAACAGAATTTGATCACTAGGTAAACCAATCCATTTTATGAAGGCCAAAAGTAAGAAGAAAAGAGTAATTAACCAAACAAATTTTTATGATTTTTTTAGGGTGAATGGAAACACAGTTCAAGTGCAGAGCCTTTCTTTACTAAAGCGAGTTATTTTGAGACCAATACTTTATTGCTTGCATTTGATACCAGTGGCCGATTTTATGAGGTTAGAAATGGTTGTCCTATTGAGAAAGAGAAGATGGTTTCTAGAAATGTAGAAGAACTAATAGCTGATGACGGTCTAGGGAGAAGTCCTAAAGCCCCACTGGATACTTGGGACTGCAGTAGAATTTGTAGTATACGACAGGAATCTATTGATATTTTTCGCAAATTCTTACAACAGTATAGAAAAAAAAGTGTTAAACAAAAGATTAAGATGTTGCAAGGACTAGATCCTTGCAGAGTGAGACAAAATACTGGGTTTCAAGGTCATTCTCTGGCTTGTCTTTCTGGGAAAGTATGTCAAAGTGTTTTTCATCATTTCAGAATGTTAGCAGTATATCATTCCCAAATGCAGAAGTTAGTCAGAAGATTGTATTATGCAAAAAGTCCAACAATAATTTTAAATGAGTTGAACAGTGCTCTTTTGCATGGGTCAGTATCAGATGTAAAGAAGGTTTGTGATGAAATCGAGTTTTGTTACTTTGGTCCTGAACAAATTACAAAGTTTAAGGTGATTTCATGTGAAAGGCCAAATTATTCTTGTAATTTAGACTAGAACTGTTGATCTATATTTAAGAAGTGAAAGAGAAAATAATGATAAGTGAAAGGAATTTTCAATATATTTATTGGTAGAGAATTGCTTTGATTTGGGTTGTGATCAGCGTATTTGTAAATATTGTTATAACAAATTAGACGAGAATAAAATGCCTGCTACAGCGGTCCATAATAATCTAGAGTTGGTAACTATTCCTCCAGAACTGATAGATTTAAATATGTATGAGTCTATTCTGATTCAATTAGTGCACCTATTTCAGGCTATTGTTCGTATGGAGCCTAAAACAGGTAAATTGCCTCCTACAAATTTTCAGAGAGGATTAAAAGGAAGAGTTGTATATTTACCTCTACATTTAAAAGAAAAATATTAAAACTATTGGTGTAGAGAATGTAGAAAGTGAACCACTAGTTATTCTAGTTAATGGGGTTCCTACTAAGAGTAAGAAAATCTATCAAGAATTAGTGGATATTAAGAAAGTGCAAAAAGCAACATTATATCTCAAAAAAACAATAATTACTACAAAAATGTGTATGTGGAAGAAGAAGAAATACTTTTAGGAGATGCTAGTGAAACGTCAAGTGGTCAAATTGAAAAAGTGGACATGTCCAAAGGTGAAGAAATCTATGAACATTATAGTGTACATCCACTTCATTTGAAAGAAGTGATGGGGACTACTATTGAATTATTCCAAATGAAGAAAGCAAAGGGGACTCAAATGAGTTTATGGGAAAAAAGTTTAGAAGCTCATTGTTTTCCGCAGCTGTTCTCAACTGGGAAAGGTGGACGATATGACCAACGATCAGTGCAGATTCTTGCATCAGAATATTGGACAACAAGATTATATGCAGAAGATCCAAAATGTCGTCATTGTATCCCATATATATTTCATCTTTTATTTGAGAGTGACTTGTCTGGACTTTCATATGCAGTAAACCACATATTAAAAACAGGAGTACATCTTAAAAATGTTTCTGCAAAGGAATTTATGGATAAAGTACATCAGAAAGTCGATCATTTAGAATCTCAGCTGATTAATTTGAATGCATGTCAGTGTGGTAATATTGAGTATTTGTAACCTCGTCATGGAGAACTTGATTGTATGCTAAGGAACCTAGGAACTCCTACATGGTTTGCTACCCTAAGCTGTGCTTGGGAAGATTTACTTGAATTTCTTCGAGAAGCCAATTTAAATTAAAAAAATATTACATACAAAACACCTGGAGAATTGTGCTCTTTGTATCCTGATAATGTATGCAGATATTTCAATCATAGGTTTGAAGCTATGATGTCTTTTATCTACAATAAAAAGAATCCTCCTCTTGGAGAGGTTGTGGATTTCTTTTGGAGAAAGGAGTATCAAGCTCCTCATATACATATGCTGTTATGGCTCAATGATGCACCCACATTTGGAACTGATTCAGATAACACTGTTTTGTCTTTTATTGAAGAATATGTCACATGTGCTATACCAAAAAGAACAGAAAAAAACAATTTAAGGCAACAAGTCTTACGATTCCAAAGTCATCGATGTGGCAAATACTGTCAATGAAATTACAAGTCTAAGGAAAAGTTTTATACCAAATGTCGTTTTGGATTTCCAGGTCTAGTAATGTCCAAAGGAATAGTAAAAAGTTTCATGTCAACTGTGAGACATACAATTACTAGAAAATCTCACAATTTGAGAAGAAATTATATCAATGATTATAATCATGTTATTCTCTCAATGTGGAATGCTAATATGGATATCCAGAATGAAGCGGATAATTCCATTGCTGTTGCCCAGTATGTGACATCTTACATAACAAAATCAGAAAAGACGGAGTTGAAAGAAATGTGGGAAGAAATTTCTCATGAGATGAATCTTGGTAAGAAATTGTACAGTTTCAGTTTGAAGATGTTATCCCATCGAGAAGTTGGAGCATATGAATGCTCAGATCGGTTATTTATCTGCAAGTTTATACTCAAAACCTAGAAGAATCATATGGGTGAGTCTAGGTCTTACTGCAACGTGAATCGAGTACTTACATTTATACAAGAAATCAAATATTTAGCAGAAAAAGAACATGAAAGTACAGATATTGTCCACACAAACATGTTGGACACATAATATCCGAATAGAAGTGATCATCTTGAGAACATACGTCTCTATGAAGTGCTGCAATATTACACTTTTAAAAGGAATACTACAGAAAACATAAATGAAGGTAAATATGCAGTGATTGGTTCCGAAGGATGTTTGGTTGAACAAAGGAAAGGAAATTTGATTAATCACAGAACACTGAGTTGTGATGCTCCTGATAAAAGGGAATTTTACTATGTAGCACTTTTGCAACTCTTCAAACCATGGCGTACAGAATTGGAATTACTTGGAGATTTTCAGAGCTTTGAAGATTCCTTCATCTATCTACATATATAAAAACTAATGTATGTCTGTCTGTTTGTCCTTTATGCATTACTACACCATTCATCTGATCAGCATGAAACTTTGGGAACTTGTTGAGAACACTCCTGTGAAGGTTTCTGGCAAAAAAAAAAGATACATTAAATATCGCACCCCTGGCTCCCCAGGGCCCTCATAATCTTTCCAATACTGAACGTTTACAGTTTCTGGTGTGACTCGCTTTTGCAATGACCATCAACAAAGCACAAGGACAATGGCTGCAAGTGTGTGGACTAGATTCGTGCTTCACACATGGACAACTGTATGTGGCCAGCTCACGCATCGTAAAACCTTCTGCTTTATTTGTGCACGCACCAGACGGAAAAACAAAAAATACCGTGTATCCACAAGCACTCGAATAAATAAACAGAATTAAAACAACACTTTAAAATGTTTTCCATATTAAAATGAATAAGTTTCAATAAAAATGACAAAATGTAAATTGAATGTTATCATAACAAGTTTCCTCAAATTTCCTTTCTTCTGAGATCGCAGCAACGCGCGACGGGTAAGCTAGTTGCTTATAAAGATAACATAGAATGTACAGTGTTTGCAAATTATCTCAAAATGTTGAATGATGAAATTGATCAAGAAGCTACTATTGCAGCTGAGATTGCCAGAGACAGTACTCAAAAACAGTCAAAGTTCTGCTCAGCTGAGTAAAGATCCCCTCAAACAACCGATTCTTGAAAATGAAGCAGCAATCGCCATGAACGAAGTGGAAACAGCAATGCATCAAGCTCAAGAAGATATTATGGACTTAGGAAGAACAACTAAATGTTAAACAGAAAGAAATATATCTGCAAGTGAGACAACAGATTGACCATGGATTTCTTCATAAAAACAAAGAATGCACATGCACAACATTTCAACCTATCCGAATGTCTGTCAGTGGAACAGGAAAAAGTTTCTTAATTAAAGTATTGACCAGTTATCTACAGAAAATGACTGACTCACATTCGTCTTCTGTTGTAACTGATCCAACTGGGTTGGCAGCACATAACAATAAAGGAATTACATTACATTGTTTACTTTGCTCTGTAGAGCATGAAAATAAATTGGAATATAACAAACTATCTGAAGAAGCTTGGTATGAAGTTTCAAGAATGCTGAAGAAAATGAAACTTCTGATTATGGATGAGGTGAGCATGGTCTCAAACTTAATGCTTGCTTTTGTGCATTTAAGAATGCAGTAAATTCTTTTTTTTTCTTTTTAATTTCCTCATATGACCTCTGTAGCTACTGCTGCCTCTCGACCTGTCCCGCCACTGGTCCAATAACATTTGGTGGATACTTAGTGTCAGCTGATATATTCTAAACGGGGAATACCCGTTTATACTCAACTTCCCAGTGTTTTCAGATGATCGTTTTAGTAAAATTTAGGAGAGCCAAATTTATACATGAAGCCAGATTCTCCTACCCCCTCCCACATGGCTTTGAAAATAATACCAATCAGAGAGTCATGCGGGGTGTGCAATAACATCAGAGCATTTTTTAGTTAATAAGCCCAACAGTAAAGCTGTAAGTCAGGTAAACCCATACCTTCCTGTGTGAGTTTACGCCTACGTTTTTTCCAGGACAGTCTAATCCCTTTTCCTGCCCAAATAAATTAGGAAATCCTACCCTGGATTTTTAGGATCTCAGCCTTTGGGAATTCCTATGGTATGTTATTAAAAAGGTAAGTACACTTTGGTAAAACACACATCTTAATCAGATTAACTTGGCCGTATTGCGATAGAGCTATATTCTGCCATCTTTTTAAAAGGGTTTCCACTTCCCTTGAAACTCTATCTACATTCACCTTTGGAAGGGTCTTGAGTTATTGTGATTCCAAGATATCTAAGTTCTGTCTCATATAATTCCCCCTGATTAGCAATGTTCCAGACCATAGCCTTTGTTTTATCCTTATTTATCTCACACCCTGAAAACTTCCCAAAAGTATCAGTTTCATGTACAAGTTCACGCACGGTAGTGTCTACACAAACTGAGAAGAGAACTAGATCTTCTGCATAAATAGCCAATTTTCCAACAACCACCCCCCCCCCACTTTAAACAAGAAGATCTTTTTATTTAACCTTAAACTCTGAACAAAAGGGTCCAGATAGATATCAAATAAAATGGAAGACAATGGGCATCCCTGCCTTGTTCCACGTTCTATATTAACCGGCGGGGACAGGCTACCATTAACTAAGATACGAGCACATGGTAAGCTGTACATTTTTTTAATTACCTCTCTAAAACCCAAGTTAAAGCCCATAACATTCAAGGTCCTGTCTAGCAAATGCCAGTTGACACGGTCAAAAGCTTTGGCCGCATCATATTTGATAATTGCAGAGGGAGGCCCATTGATGATGCCATATCTACTGAAACAATCAGAGTATAAACCAAATCTGACATTTTTTTACCTCGAAGAAAACCTTTTGGTCTTCATGGATTATTTGGGGTATAATTTTACAGAGCCATTTATTCAAAATCCCTGCAAATACTTTATAGTCCACGTAGTAGTGAGATTCAGCGGTATGATTGACATTCCAAAGGGTCCTTACCAGGCTTCAAGATCAAGTCCACTACCTGACCATGAGTCAGGTAGTGGACAGGAACCCGTTAATATTTCATTAAACAACTTCAACCAGACTGGAATAATTTCATCTTGCAGCATATGATAAACCTCAATCGGAATTGTATCTGGGCCAGCAGCTTTCCCCTTTTTAGCCATGTTTAACACTTCCAATATCTCACTCCCTATATGTCTCGAGGGAGGAATTCTTGACTTGCCACTGTTAACCGCCGCAATGATTTCTCCATGAGCCAGCTGTCTGTAAGCTCGTCCACCCCATGGAGATCTTCATGATATAGATCTTGAAAAACCCTGAGAAAACCTGTTCTATTTGGTCTTTTTCCTCCGTCAATTGTGTGCCCTTCTTGATGTTACTGATATACATATTGGCTCAATCCTACCTTGACTTCATGGAAAGAAGCTTGCCACAGTTCTCCCCTTGATCAAACTCCCTCCTTTTGCTTAACTCCCATTTTTGGTGCAAAATTTCTTCAGTTTTAAGTTTAAATTTTAGTTGACACTCCCCCACTTTCTTTACCCACTGCTCTTTCCCCTGGTCTTCAGGGGGACTCGCCCTTAACTCAGCTTCTGCCCTCGCTATCTGCAGTTCTAAGTTTGACAATTCTTCCCTTTCTAACCTAGCCTTCGCTGAAACAGCCCCTTTTATAATCCCTCTTAACCACGCCTTAAAGGCATCCCAAACAATATACAATGGGGCAGACCCAAGATTATTCTGGAAGAATATTTCAGTTTCAGACTTCATAAAGCTTGGTGTAGAAGATTGTAGGAGGAACCTCCTATTCAATGTCCATCTTCTTAGAGAAATATCCAGAGGAAAATCTAATTTAAGAACCATAGCACCTTGGTCCGATAAATGTATGGGCATGTATTTGATTAAAAGGACCCTATGTTCAAGTTCAAGTTCGGGCATTTGTATAGCGCACTACTCACCCAGAGGGTCTCAAGGCGCTGGGGGAAGGGGTTAGGGGTTCATTATTTGTTGAATAGCCAGGTTTTAAGTTCTTTTCTGAAGGAGATGTGGTTCTGAGTAAGGCGGAGGTGGGTGGGGAGTGAGTTCCAGGTCTTGGCAGCCAGGAAGGAGAAGGATCTGCCACCCATGGTGGATTTCCGGATGTGCGGGACTGCGGCGAGGGCTTGATTGGACGATCTTAGTTGGCGGGTGGGTTTGTAGAAGGACAGTCGAGTGTTGAGGCATTCGGGTCCTAGATTGTAGAGGGCCTTGTGAGCGTGGGTGAGAAGGTGGAAAGTAATTCTTTTGTTGACGGGAAGCCAGTGGAGGTCTTTTAGTTGTCCGGTGATGTGATCTTGGCGCGGGATGTCTAATATGAGTCTCGCTGACGCGTTTTGGATGCGCTGGAGTTTTTTATGTAATTTTGCTGTGATTCCGGCGTAAAGTGTGTTACCATAATCCAGTTGACTCGTGACCAGTGCGTGGGTGACAGTCTTTCTTGTCTCGAGGGGGATCCAACGGAAGATCTTTTTGAGAATGCGAAGTACGTTGAAGCAGGAGGACGAGACGGCGTTGACTTGTCTGGACATCGAGAGAGAGGAGTCTAGGATGAAGCCAAGGTTACGTGCATGGTCTGTGGGTGTGGGCGCTGTGCCCAGAGCGGAAGGCCACCAAGAGTCGTCCCAAGCTGAGGGGGAAGATCCTAGGATGAGCACCTCCGTTTTGTCTGAGTTGAGTTTAAGGCGGCTATGTTTCATCCATTTGGCTACTTCTTTCATGCCTTCGTGAAGATTGGTTTTGGCGGTGTTGGGGTCTTTGGTGAGGGAAAGGATTAACTGGGTGTCGTCGGCGTAAGAGATGATGTTGAGGTTGTGTTGACGCTCGATGGAGGCGAGAGGACTCATGTAGACATTGAAGAGGGTGGGACTCAGTGAGGATCCTTGGGATACGCCGCAGAGGACTTCGGTGGCTTCTGAGTAGAATGGGGGAAGTCGGACTCTTTGAGTTCTCCCGGCGAGGAATGAGATGATCCAGTCCAAGGCTTTTCCTTATATGCCGATGTTGCTAAGGCGATGTATGAGGGTGCTCTGGCAGACTGTATCAAAAGCGGCGGATAGGTCGAGTAGGATGAGGGCCACTGTTTCTCCGTTGTCCAGGAGTGCTCGGATGTCGTCAGTCGCTGCAATGAGGGCGGTTTCGGTGCTGTGTTTGGCTCGAAACCCGGATTGAGATGGATCAAGGGAGTTGTTGGATTCAAGGAAGGTGGCGAGCTGGCTGTTGACGGCTTTCTCGATGACTTTGGCCGGGAATGGGAGGAGGGATATGGGTCGGTAGTTTTTAAGTTCAGAGGGGTCTGCTGTGGGTTTTTTAAGAAGGGCGTTGAATTTGGCATGTTTCCAGCTTTCTGGAAAGGTGTCAGAGTTGAACGAGCAGTTGATGACATCACGGAGATGGGGTGCGATGATGGAGTCAGCTTTGTTGAAGATGTGGTGGAGGCAGGGGTCAGAAGGCGAGCCAGAGTGGATTGAGTTCATGAGGCGAATGGTGTCTTCAGTGGTGATTGGGTTCCAGGCGCTGAGGTTGTTAGTTGGCGGGGTAGGATCTGAGGGGGGTGGGGAGGGTTGATCGCTGGGAGAATTGGCGAAGCTGTTGTCGATGTCGGCAATTTTGTTGTAGAAAAAAGAGGATAACGCGTCGCAGAGGTCTTGGGAGGGAGTGATGTCGTTAGATGCTGCGGTGGGGTTGGTGAATTCTTTGACGATGTTGAAGAGTTCTTTGCTGTTATGAGTGTTGTTGTCGAGACGATTCTTGAGTGCTGATTTCTTGGTGGATCGAATCAGTTGGTGGTGTTTGCGGGTGGCTGTCTTGAAGGAGGCCATGTTGTCTGAGGTTGGGTTTTTTCTCCATATCTTCTCCAGGGTTCGGCATAGCTTCTTGGATTTTTTAAGTTCATCATTGAACCAGGGAGCCTTTCTGCTGGCTGATTTCATCTGGTGCTTTTTCAGGGGTGCTAATTCGTCAGCACTGTGGGTGATCCATTGCCTGAGGTTGGTGGCCGCTTGGTCTGGGTCCATTGAGAGGGTGGGAAGGTTTTGGTTGAGGGATGTGAGGAGTTGGTCGGTGGTGGTTTTGTTCCAGTTTCTCTGAGGAATAGGTTGTGGACGGTTGTGGGTCAGGGTGGTTTTGTAGCTGAAGTGAACACAGCTGTGATCTGACCAGTGGAGAGCTGTAGTGCGATCGAAGGAGATGTGCTTGCTGGAGGTGAAGATAGGGTCGAGCGTGTGTCCGGCTGTGTGGGTGGTGGTGTCAACAAGTTATTTGAGTCCGAGATTGGCCAGGTTGTCCAGAAGGGTGATGGTGTTGCTGTCGTGTTTGTTTTCAAGGTGGTAGTTGAGGTCTCCTAGAAGGATGTAGTTCTCGGAGGCGAGGGCGTGTGGGCTGACGAAGTCCGTGATGTCATCGCTGAATTGAGTGCGGGTACCTGGAGGCCTGTAGATGAGGGTGCCTCTAAGTGTGGTCCTGGGGTCGGTGTGGATCTGGAAGTTGAGATGTTCGGCGGTTGCAAGATTGTCGTCGGAGCTGGTTGTGATTTTGATGGTGTTTCTGTGGATGATGGCGATGCCTCCTCCTGTTTGATTGGTGCGGTCTTTTCGGATAATCTTGTAAGTGTCCGGTATGGCTATGGCGATGTCGGGAGCTGATGATGTGTTCATCCATGTTTCAGTAAGGAAGGCGATGTCAGGTGACGCAGTGTCGATTAGGTCCCAGAGTTCTGTTGCATGTCTGTGGACCAAGCGGGTGTTGAGCAGGATGCACTTTAGGCGGTTAGAGTCGGAGTTGTGTTTGAGGGGCGTGGATTTGGTGAGGGTTCTGAAGCAGTTGAACTTGCAGGAGAGGCAGGCGAAAGGGCCATGGGTACGTCCTGGAGTGGCTTCGCAGCATAGTGGTGTACGTCCGGGGTTGAGGGCGAGGAGAGTAGCGGCATCATATGTGATTCTAGAGGGTTGGGAGCGGCGGGGACCAGGGGGACAAGCGCTGGGCGCGGTCCAGGCGCGGATGGGCATAGACGGGCTTACCTTTGGCGCGAATGGGGCGCGGCCGCTACGCGTGAACACTGCACGTAGGTCCTTCTGACATAAATGGAGGAGTGGAGGGGGGCGGAGCGTGGGAGGGGGAGCTGGGAGGCGGGAGCGTAGGGGGAGGGACAGGCTGCAGGCACAACAAAATGGAAGATACAATTACAGGAGAGCAGGACGCTGTGATGTGAGCTGGCAGTGGAACACACGGGCGCAATTTACAATAAATTAAATATGAAAGCAATCACAAGTGAAATAAGGTCAACAGCAGGCAAAGCAATGCCGACCGTGCACAGTATAAGTATTATAGGGCCACAAAGCAATGCGGAGCGCTACACAACAGAGCGGGTGCCAATGTAATTGAAATAAATAAATTTAAAGAGCAGCGCTACGATACCAGTCACAGCACTATGGGATTCAGGAGGAAGGGAGGAGCGACCGCTTCACACGGAGTCAGGCTGGTCACAGAGGTTCCTCAGCCGGGCTGTTCCTGGTGACTCGTGGGTGGGAGGGTGAGCTGGGAGGCGGGAGCGTAGGGGGAGGGACAGGCTGCAGGCACAACAAAATGGAAGAGACAATTACAGGAGAGCAGGACGCTGTGATGTGAGCTGGCCGTGGAACACACGGGCGCAATTTACAATAAATTAAATATGAAAGCAATCACAAGTGAAATAAGGTCAACAGCAGGCAAAGAAATGCAGAGCGTGCACAGTATAAGTATTATAGGGCCACAAAGCAATGCGGAGCGCTACGCAACAGAGCGGGTGCCAATGTAATTGAAATAAATAAATTTAAAGAGCAGCGCTACGAGACCAGTCACAGCGCTATGGGATTCAGGAGGAAGGGTGGAGCGACCGCTTCACACGGAGTCAGGCTGGTCACAGAGGTTCCTCAGCCGGGCTGTTCCTGGTGACTCGTGGGTGGGGGGGGGAGCTGGGAGGCGGGAGCGTAGGGGGAGGGACGGGCTGCAGGCACAACAAAATGGAAGATACAATTACAGGAGAGCAGGACGCTGTGATGTGCGCTGGCGGTGGAACACACGGGCGCAATTTACAATAAATTAAATATGAAAGCAATCACAAGTGAAATAAGGTCAACAGCTGGCAAAGCAATGTGGAGCGTGCACAGTATAAGTATTATAGGGCCACAAAGCAATGCGGAGCGCTACGCAACAGAGCGGGTGCCAATGTAATTGAAATAAATAAATTTAAAGAGCAGCGCTACGATACCATTCACAGGTCTATGGGATTCAGGAGGAAGGGTGGATCGACCGCTTCACACGGAGTCAGGCTGGTCACAGAGGTTCCTCAGCCGGGCTGTATCGGCTTGCTCCATAAATACATAATCCAATCTAGAATAGTGAGAGTTATTTTTACTATAAAAGGAATACTCCTGAACCGCACCATGTGTTTTTCTCCATACATCACATAAATTGAAATTGTTTAAGATATTCAGTAAATGCGCTTTTACACAGGGGCTGCTATGGGAGGACCTATCTAACCTATTATCTAACAGTACATTAAATTCTCCGGTCAGGATCAAGGGAGCTTCAAAGTCAGCAAGGTCTAAACATAGAGTATTCATGGAATATTCACAAATTAAAACTTGATAATCTCTAAAAGTAAAGGAAGGGACCATAATCCGAAAATTGATAAAAGTGGCACAGTCTGTCTCAGTTCAAGCCCTACGTCTTGAGCTATCGGTAACGGGTATCTCTGCCAGAGTAATATCTAATATTATTAGATGGGCATACAATTTACTACATGTAGCCCCAGACACCTTAAGACATTTGTTAAAATTAGAGAATTTTCGAGAGGAAGCGTCTGGGTAAACTTTCAATAGGAATATGGTAAAAGCCTTGGAGATTTCACAATGCACGTTTGCATTTTTACAGGAGTGGTCCCTAGCACATCTGAAAGTGTTTTTAAAACATTTGGCCACTTGGATCAGTTTTGTATCTGATAAAGATCACTGTTGTCAATTGAAGCACTATAAACGGTTTGCTGAGCAAAAAGAATGAAAAATTTCTGTCCCTTACCTGCGTTTTCAATTAAAGCACAGAGTAAGGCGTGTATTTTACTTTTACGCTTGGGTATTCTACCTTTAGCCACTTTTTTAGCTAGCTGGGATGGAACTAATAATCCTAAAGGTGTACGTGAACTTTGCAAAGGTGGCCAATAAGCTTTGCTCCACGTTTTATTACTCTGCCCTAATGAGAGCAGAGTTAAGGCCCGCCAATGTTATATAATCCCAATTCAATTAAAATATAACGGTTTCTCTGCTCAAGATTTATTTACATTGTGTAATTTTCCGGTTAATGAATATGTTTGTCATAATCTGTTTAAGTTCTTAAAAAGCTTCTTGAAGCTGTTTTAAACAATATGTACAATCCGAAGATGTTACTGTATCAAATTCATTCTAATGCTGTTATAGTAGGTGGTTGAACATCGCTACTGTACCATCTTGTAGTGAGTCTAAAACGTGTTTTAGCTAAGCATTTTTATGAGTATCTAAAATTATTCTACCTTTGTATTTGTTGATCTCAGTTGAGGTCTGGATCAAATAACATTTTTTTACTGTTTTACTGTTAGAGTGTTCAGAGGGGAGATATCATCCTCGTTAGGCCCATAAAAGCTAACCAGGGATTGTTTAACCCACCTAAAATTAATCTCGCAATGACCCAACGTCCTCTGCAATCTACCAGGGATTTAGTTACCTCCACTTCAGAGTTTTTTTTTAGTATTATCGCAGTACCTTTAGAACAACATTGCTGGTCCGAAGCTACAATTATGTCCACACATTTATATTTACCAAATAGTGCTTTGCACTTGCATGAGGTGAGACTCATGCAGCAAAAGGAGTTTACTTTAGGAAACAACAGTGGTCCCATGCAAAAGAATTTATGAGAACAATAAATATAGACACAATCGATTCTATATTGATATGACTTGTACAGCCGGACAAAGGTCTCAATGTTTTACTTCAGGAGGAATAAACAAGGATTTTTTTTCGCCAATTTCACGTAGTGGGGTACAAGCCTGTACCCTACTTTAGCACATACAGATTAGTACATTTGAAGAAACAGGGAACAAAAACAGGGCTTTTAGGCAAAAGCCCTGTTTTTGTTTCCTGTTGTTCTCGTAAATTCTTTTGCATGGGACCACTGTTGTTTCCTAAAGTATGCTCCCCAAGGTCTTGTGATGACTCGTTTGGGTACCCTTGTTGCTTTAAATATACATGCAAAAGCAGTTTAGCCGCGCTATTCCTTAAATAGTAAAGAATCAGACGTTGTCTACTTATAACTCTCAAGCGATTAACTTTCCAGCTAAGACATTCAAGATGTTGATTCCCAACCTGAGTGATCCTATCCCTGACATAGATCTGATTCCACCTTCTACAGTAGCTACTAGAGGTTGTAATGTCATATGATTTTACTATATATATATATTTTTACTTTTTTCCCAATGCTCCCCACCAAACAACGTGAAAACTCCCGGAACATCCCCGACTACCCCCCCGACCCACAGGAACCATTCCATACTACCTACCGGAAATAAGTATTGCCTATTTGAGCCTAGAGCCCCTAGCCTTTGTGTATCTAACAAAATATTAAAGAATAAAGTTGGATACTGGTTCACTAACCCCCCCACCTTAAACAGCTACATTGTGTTGTGCCAAAAAGCTGTCTGCCTCCTCAGGGAACCTAAAGTTATAAATTTTATTTGCGAGGACTACTTTTAAGAAGGCTGGAAACCGCAACTGCACCTGGGCCCCTAAATCCTTTAAGGCATCCATCTGTTTTCCCAGCTCCCATATCCTATCCTCTGTAACCCGGACAGATTCTAAAGGAGGCGCCTTGCACCAGAATAGACTTAAGTTTAAGAGCCGCCCCCAGTAACTGCTCCCTAAGAATGTAAGACCAGGATCTTTCTGGGTCTTTTCCGAGCCGGGTTTAACCTGAAGGGGTCTCTGTGGATTCGATGTATTTCTGCCTCCCAGACTGATGCAGATGCTATCTGTGGGAAAGCATTGGTCAGAATATTAATGACATAAGCTTTTAGATTATCTGCTTCCAGCCCTTCTTTTAAGTCTAGAATTCTAATATTGTTCCTCCTGGAAATATTTTCCAGCCTCTCCAATCTCTCTGTCTTGTCCCACTCTCTGGGCCCGATTCACAGAATTAACTTAAGACAAAATCCTAAACTTACTACTTTTGGTATTCACAGAATGCACTTACTACTTTTGGTATTCACAGAATGCACTTACTACTTTGATATTCACAGAATGGATTTAGGACTACTAACTTTACGTTCGCACTTGGGCTGGAGCTTCCAGCCCAGAGGCGGAGCCTCTGACTTGGAGGTGGAGTTTGCCGACCGGAGGCAGAGCTTGTGGCCCGGAGGCGGAGCTTCGAGCTTGGAGGTGGGGATTTAGCCATGGCTGAAATCTCCACCTCTAGACCGGAAGCTCCGCCTCCTGGCTGGAAGCTCCACCTCTGGGCTGCAAAGTCCGCCTCCAAGCGGTAAGCTCCGCCTCTGGGCCGGAATTTCCAGCCTGAGTGTGGATGTAAAGTTAGTAGTCGTAAATCCATTCTGTGAATACCAAAAGTAGTAAGTGCATTCTGTGAATACCAAAAGTAGTAAGTTTAGGATTTTGTCTTAAGTTAGTTCTGTGAATTGGGCCCTCTGTCTTTTAATCTCAATATCTCTTGGGCGTTGTCCTTGGCCTCCTAACTGAGGCTCCCTATTTTTTGTTCATGGTCATCCATCCTGTGAGTGAGTGCCAGGAGGTTTTCTTCTAGGCCGGTACAGGTGTCTTGTATTTTTTTTTAATTCGCTTCCAAGATAGAGAAGCGGGTCCCCATTTCCAGAGTTAGCCGTTTTAGTAGCCCATGAACCATTTCTGCACTTTGGAGACCCTCTTTCGACAATGCAGGCCCTGCCTCCTCAGGTTCTTCTTGCCTTTCCTCCCCACTCAATACAGGTATAGTACTTAGAGGTGCAAAACTATTAGAGAGTATGATGGAAGCATCCACCACCTCTCTACTTTCCTCTGTTGTGACACTAGTACCACCCCGCCTAAGGGGGTTGGGATTGCCCTGAGAGTTAGCCATAAAATAGGACCAGAGTGAATGGACAACTTTTATGGGGGCTAAATCCTTTGTTTTCTTTTGGTACTTTGCAGGCGTAGGCTTGACTGGTGTATTAACTGACCTGTTAGCTTTATTTACTACCTGCCTTTGTTTGGCTTTTTGTCTGGCTTCACCTTGATCTTGCTCCATAACTTGATGTTGCTGTATAGCCTGACCCCCCCCCTCCGAAATTACGTGATCTTAATTTATACCTTCTCCCCCGAGACGACCCAGTATATGAGATAGAGGGGGGAGGTTGACACCAGGAGAGACACTGGCAGCGGTAGTAGGACCCAAAAAGGCGAAACATCAGATTTTGCTGTATATAACTATACCTCTCCTGCATACCAGATGGCCTGTGGTACACCCTGCTGTTGATCAGATTGTAGACTAGCTACCTCCATGGAATAAAGGTGTGGTACATATCTTGATTTTGAAGATAGTTTCCGACACTCCAAAAGGTAAGCAGAGGAATCAGAAGAGGGACACAATCTCAGTCTTGTAAGTCTGAGTGGGTCTGTACCTAGCTGTAAATAGGGGCCCTGCTTTAACCCTAACTCACCCTTACTAGTTGTGAAATAGGCGATGGCCCTGAGCAAGCCCAAACTGTAGAGAGTATCCCCCCATGTATGCTGTGCCAAGCATGGCGACGCTGCTCCAGAGCCCCAGCAGCTCTATGGAACATGACAGCCTGATTTTCAAGCATCAAGGTAAACAGGAGAAAAGACTGATGTACCTAATACAAATTCAATGCAGAGGTATAAGATACTTTCTCTCCCTGTATATGCAACACAAATATAGGGTGCGCAAAGTCAAATCCAGCCTGCTCCAGGAAAAAAAACAAAAAACTTTTCAGCAACTTAAAAAAACAATCAGTTTCTGCTATTTTCTTTTTTTTCTCCTTTCCACTATTTTTCATACAGTCCTGCGCCCCCGCTTGCCTCATGTAGACTTCTTCTGTCTCCCTTTCCCTCCCTTCAAAGCCATCCTTATGGCAGCTCACGCACATAGGAATCCCAAGGGGGGGGCTGTAGTCCTCAGGGACACTCCCCCGTAGACTAAACACGGATTGCACACCGCAAACCTCCAGAACGGCTCCAGGGGAAACAGAAGCAACGAAGACTCCGAAATGAGGCACGGGCGGTCAACCAGCCAAGCCAAGCCGCTGGGTTTTCGTCAGTCTCTACTGTCCCCGCGCTCATCCGCTCTCACCTGTTGAAGGCAGTAGACAATGGTGGCGGCATTCTCAGACTCAAGGTTGCCGCGGCCTCCGGTGATCTCCGGCTTCCGCGGCCCCCAGCCTGGGCGAACTGTACCTCGGCAGCAACAACGGCAGAAACCACAGTGAGGGAAGGGGAAAAAGCTCAAATCAATCCTGCATCCCAGCAGTGAAGGCTATCTGGGCTCATGACTCGCGACCGGCTGCTATCTGACCACCATGTTCCTCCTGCAGCAAATTCTTAAAACATAATACGATGTCTTATTTGGAGGAAAACATGTGATAGTGTTTGGACATCTACTGCAACTTACTCCCGTAAAAAGGACAACCAGTATTTAAAAAACTTGTACATGAAGGCACGAAAAAGTCTTTGGTAAGTGTTGGAAATGTTAACATTTGGTCCTATTTTGAATACAAAGAACTCATTGAAAATATGCGACAGGCAAATGATGCTGATTATGGAACTATTCATCAAGATATAAGAATTGGAGTTTTGACAGAACATGGCAAACAAGCTTTGCAAAGTCGACTACTTACAAACTTGTTTCCAAATAAAAATATAGTTCCTGAACAAATATATTAAAAAATTGCAGAAAATAAATCTATAATCTACTTAATGCACCAAGCCTCCGGTTCAGGGATTGGGCGTCGGCCGACCGGTGGTGTGGCGCACACCTCCCGCGTACCTTTCGGCACCGGGAGATCACACCCCCACACCACCGGGAGGCAAGGGGAGAGGGGATCGCCACGCCGCCAAGGGCCCCCCTTTTCACATGGTCAGCGACGGCTACCGCCCCTATCCGTGTATGCCCACAACAACCCAGAACACAACGAAACGGAACAGGATTTGTCTTTGGAAGGCGGGGGGTCGCAAAACCCCCCGGCCGTATTTATTAAGATACAAAATAATATAATTGTTAAACAAAATATACAATTTTATGCAAAATTATTCAGAAACATTCAGATACATTTATATCGACAGTGATCGGATAGCCTTGACAAGATTCTAATACAGCTGTTTTCCTAACCGAATCTAACATCTTCATCTTACAAGCTGCGCCCCTACGTAGGTGCGCATGCGCAGCCGGGCCCGTTAATTACCCGGTCCACCCCTGCAGCCGAGCCCATTAATTACTCGGTCCACCCTTGCAGCCGAGCCCGTTAATTACTCGGTCCACCCATGCAGCCGAGCCCGTTAATTACTCGGTCCACCCGTGAACTTCATTTAACTAGTGAAGGAGGGCCTTAACTTGCGTTATCAGCTGCCCCTGAAGTTCTAGGAGGGGCCAGTGACCCCTCCTCCCCCTGGGCGGACACCTCCAAAGGATGATGCCGCCCCCTAAGACCTTAATATAGCTGCTCACCGGTCATGACCTTACCGCCAGAGGCCAGCATTGTTACCCGACGATCTGGCCTCCCCCCTTCCTACTCCTCAGAAAGGTCATGTCCCCCTCGCATATCACTCTAGCCATGCCAAAATGCTATTCAACCATAGGACGTTCCCAGCCTCAGTCAAGTGTACCCCGTCCCGCAGGAAGAAATGCTCCCCCCAAATACACCCATGGGGAATCGTCTGCAACCGGGGGGCTCGAAACAATTTGTCCAACTGTGTGTTGATCCTCTTTACCGAGTGATTCAACGCCTTGACCGAGTCCCCCCCTCGCCACTGCCAACGAGGAATAAGTTGCGACCAGACTACCGTGCAACCCGCACAAGTTCTAGATACCCAACCCGCAGTGGATATGATTTCATCTATCAGGATGCGTCTCCCCAGTTTGGTCAAATCATTCTCCCCCAGGTGAAGTATTACCACTGACGGGGGGGGGGGCGGGTGTCTGTGACAATAATTCCAGAAAGTAATCCCTGAACTGCCTGATACCCAAGCCTCCCCTCCCGAAGAAAGAGATAGAGAACCCCTCCTCCTCAGCCCTTCTCATCCTGTCACCTGCAAGAAATACATTTTTTGCACGCCTAACATAAGAGTGACCCACAATCCAAGTCACCATTGTCCGATGATCTTCCTGTTGCTTGTGTTGCAATGCTGCTGCCTTCTGCTGACATTCTGCAAGTTCCTCTCCTGTGTGACAGGTTCGAGAAACTGCAAAACCAAGAGATACAAGCGTGAGTCATCCGGCCATGTCACAACATGTCAATACGTACGTAGCATTTGTAACACTCAGAAGACCACCTCCCAATCCTTTTAACCTCGTCGGCTGGGAGTCCCCTTACCACTGCCTCAGTTGCTGCCCCGATTCTAAAAGAATGGGAGCCAAATTCCGCGGGATCCAGGCCTGCTTTTGCGACTTTTAGGTCCAGGACCTTCCTAAACTGGTACCTGGTCAAAGGAGTACCATCCATGTGACACAATAGTGCCCCCCCTGGCGTACCGTCCCGCTGCCTCCTAAAAGCCTCCACATGCGAGACTGGGCAACAAGGGTTGGTCCGAGCCCGGTGAAGCACTATCGTTTCCCCCCTTCCCTCCTGGTCGGTCTTCGATCTTTGAATCATTACCCACATGGTATCATCATTGATCACCACGCAGCCCACTTGCAGGCCGCCCATTTTGTCAACTTTGGACGCGGCTACTAGCTCGCCTAGTCTCAGGGCCCCATAAAACGCTAGCGTGAACGCCGCTTTGAAAAGCAGCACCTCCCAAGATGAACTACAGAGACCCTGGAGTGCTAACAAAAGGGCTGTAAGCCTTACCAGCCCAATCTTCTTTCTCAAATCTGTCGTGTGTCCCTGAATGCGAAGCCAGCCCCTCAATGCCTTGCACACTACAAACGTGTTCGTAGGGTCCCTCACGTCCTTGGCCTGTGCAAAGAATCAAACTGCTGCCCTTCCTTGTGCATCAGCTCTAGGTATGCAACAAAACTGCCCGCATGTGCCCAGCTAGCCTCCCAACCAGGCTCGAGGAAAGTACAGTGAGACAAGAACGCCCCTTCGTATGCCGTTTTGGTCCTGGGGGCTAAGCTAGATACCACGAGGTACAGTAGTCTGGGGCACCAATCAGCCAAAGAGCAACAGGAAAAGGTGCTGGCGATGGGTCTGCTGCTAGAAGCTGTTCCCTGAACACCTGCATTTTGAAGCGAGAAAGGGCATCAGTTGCATTATTGAGAACACCTGGCACATGTTTGGCCCTGAAAGTCACATTCCATTTTAAACATTGTAGCACAATCTCCTCTACCAATCGCAGTATGAATGGACACCGCGCCTCTTTCTGGTTAATGCATTCTACCACGCTCATGTTGTCCGACCAGAAGACCACTGACTGATTGCTAATGTGTGCCGGCCAGACCATCAATGCTACCCATATCGGGAATAATTCCAGGAATCCGATGTCGGTGGTTAATCCCCATGACCCCCATTCCTCAGGTCACTTCTGGGCGACCCACTTGGTGCCCAGGATGGCGCCCAAGCCCACGCTACCAGCAGCGACGGTCCATAATTTCAACTCTGCCGATGTCGTGGAGGGGGCCGGCCACACTGCCACACTACCCTGCCATTGAAATCCTCCAGGAATGCCACCCATATCTGCATATCCTGGCAAAATTCCGCTCACAGCCTAGTGCGGTGATGTTTCTCTCTCAAAACCTTCATAGCTTGGGCAATCGACTCACAATGCAAAGTTCAATTGGCCCACCGTCTCTTGTAGCTGCTGCACGGTAACCTTCTCCTTCAGAAGGCACTGGCGCAATGCCGCCCTGAATTTCGATACTTTGGGGCATATTACCAAGCAATAGCGATAATTATCGCTATTGCTTGGCTAGAGACAAAAATTTACCGCTAAGCTGCAGCGATTTTTATCGCAAATAAACCTTGGTAGTAAAAATCTGCCGCAATGCATGAATATCGCTGAAAAGTCAGTGATATTCATGCATTACTGAGCTAATGCTCTTAGCCATGTTATCCACCTCCCATTTTATAACATGGCTAAGAACTGCTCAGGGCAGGTGTTAGCTTTTGGAGCTATTCGCGCTTAGCGCGAATATCTCCAAAAGTTGGTAATAGGAGATAGCGATGTTAGCGACTGTTTCCAGTTTGCATGTCATTAGTCATAAATATCACTGACATGCAAAGTGGGGCCCAAGATGGTCACTATCTCCTACTAGCTGTCGCTAATTGGTGTTAGCGACAGCTAGGTAATAGGGAGATAATTTTATCTCCGCTTTCTTGGCTTTTAAAGCCAAAAAAGCAGAGATAAACCCCCTTGATAATATGCCCCTTTGTCTTTGGGTAACCTGAAGCACCCTTCCAATGAATCAATCTCGATACCCAAGAACTCCAAACAGGTGGTCGGGCCAACCGCCTTCCCGGGCGCTAACGGAACACCGAAAGCCCGCATGAGCACGCAAAATTCCTGCAATGCCCAGGCACACTCCGAAGTCGCTGCCGCTCTCAGGAAAAGGAAGTTGTCCAAATAATGCATGACTTGTTTGTGGCCCGTGGCCTGTCTCATGACCCACTCTAGAAACGAACTGAAAGTCTCAAAGTACGCACAAGAGATCCAGCAACCCATAGGCATACATTTGTCCATGTAAAACTTTCCCTCAAAAGTGAAACCAAGTAAGTGGTGGTCCAAAGGATGCACCGGCAACAAACGAAAGGCGGATTCAATATCTGATTCGGCCATGAGAGTGCCCCGCCACAACCCCCGCAATAGCTCCACTGCTTGGTCAAAAGAAGCATACGTCACACTACCAATTCCTTCATCTATCGCATCATTTAAGGACGCCCCTCTCGGTGCCGACAAGTTGTGGATCAATCTAAACTCGCCCTTCTCTTTCTTGGGGACTACGCCTAATGGTGAACACACAAATCAGGCATTGTGACTTCTTGGAATGGCCCCGCTATCCTGCCCAAGGACAGTTCTTTTCGGATCTTAGCCATATCTACCGCAGGATTAAGTTGTACAGATAACTGATTCCTACAGTGCCCACTGCCGGTGTATCCCCCAGCTGGGATCCAGAAACCTTGGGAGAATCCTTCCTGCAGTAACACAGCTGCACCGTGGTCTGGGTATCTATTCAACAATGGAATCATCGCCAAGACATTAACAGGGGAGGGGCTAACCGTGCTTCCAGCGCTATTCTGGTTTCTTTCCCCCTCTCTGACTCTGGTTACCATTTTTCCTGCATGTTGTCTCGGGATGGGAAGTGTGACCACAGATTGCGAATGCATGTCTGAATCTGCATGTGCCGAACGGTCTTGTACAGGAACGCTTATTAAAGTCCCAACACAGATCCTTTCTTTCCCCGCCACCTCCCCTACTCTTCCCTGGTAACTCATTCCCCGGCGCCGCACGAAAGGGCTGCTAAATTTTAGCGGGGAACACACTGGCTACGGTCCCGGAGTGGGCAGGGGGCGTGCTCCCTGCGAACTGTTTATGCCACGACAGTGAGTCCACCTTGTCCCATGACAACGACAAGTTGAACTCCTTCGCCTTCCTGAAATTAACATCATATTCTTTCCATGCGTCCCCGGTATACTGCTCACTCCAACCTACGATCCTGCTCTGATAGCAAGCCATTGCCGCATGCACGTTTGGAGGGGGTTCAATAGTGATAGCTGTAAGGATGGAGAAGGCCCTGATCCAATTGCGCAGAGTTTCCTCCACCCTAAACTTCGCACACTGTACTCTCCATTTCTCTAAGATGCATCCATTCCTTTAGCATTTTGGCATTTTCCATTTCCCTATTGACTAACAGCAAAGAGAAAATATATATGTACTTTCCCGCCCAAATCATCTCTTTCACCACCCAAGAAACATGTTGCCCTAAATCTTCACTCCTAGACGGGATCGTCCCGTCTCCCAAAAGAGGCAGGGCTACCTCCTTACCGTTACCGGACACCGGGGCTGGGGCTGGTCCTGCGTTGCTTCCGTTCGGCCGGGCGGCATCCAAACCTGCAGAAGAAGGAGAAACAGAGGACGCAGGCGCACTCGTAACTGTTCCCGCCCTAATCTTCTCCACCATCTTGGCCGCCTCCGCGGCATGGTCTAGCATTGAGGGCATCATACCCCCCTTCTGCAGCCAAGGAAGTATAGCCGCTATCTGCGCCGTTAACTCAGGAGGGATCTGAGTGTCGCAATCCGGTACTGCTGCCGGCACCACCGGCGGTGACGGCGCCATGGGTGTCGGCACGGGAGGCAATGGAAGTGGGTCAACTGGGGCAGGTGGCACCGGCCCGACAGGAGTGGTCCCTGCTGGCAAGGCGGGAGCCAGTGCCAAGGGAGCCGGGACTACCGGCTCTGGTGTAGTGGGCACTGCCACCGGTGCACGAGCGGAAGCATTGCGTCTTGGCCGTTACCTGGGCAGCACTTTGTGCTTTTTTACTTCTGGTAGCTCTTGGTGTCATGGTCTAAACTGACGTAAATAATTAATTTACTCTCTTAATTTCTATGCAGGTAAGTACTTAATCAATAATAACTCAATTGGAATGAAAAAAGACAGAGTCCGTGGTGTTAGAGTTTCTAAGGGTTTTATTCCTCATAAAGGAATGGTCTTGATCAGGATATCATGTTCTGACCACCACAGGGGTGTCAGAAGGGATAGAGCGCTCCCGTTTATTAACAATACATAGCTTATATACTTAATTCATATCATAAAGAATAATGCAAGAGGCGTAACAGCTGAGAGAAGACAAGATAACAGTATACACGTGATACTAATACGTAATCAAGAGGCGTGAACTAGGCGTAAACCAGAGGTGTGTGCTAGAAACGTCACTGATAGGTGACGCAAGTGGGTGGCACCAAGGGGTGGTGCTAACAGAATTGTTGCGATGTCAGCAGAAATCGGAAGCTTGGATGCGCGCGCAGCTGCATGACGTGTGATTGACGGGGTGCAGGGGATTTGACATTTACACTGACGGAAAGAGACAGAAGTCTGGCATGTCAGATCAACTTGTACTTCTATCATATCTGATATCTGATGTTTAGGAACTATACTATCTGGACGGAAAGGTCTCTAGGGCAGAAGCTACTCTATGCTAACTGTGGATGCGTGTATAAGCGCCTAAGTGTCTACATGTGAAGCGTGGGGCACGGGGCCTTCCATGGAAGCATGGCAACAGAGGCTATGAATTACTTGCATTGAGACAGGTCGGCCCTTTGGCTCTGCAGCTGGGGAGGATGTTTACAGGATCTAGTAGGCAGGAATGTATTCTCGAGGAGCGGAACAGATAACTCGAAGGTTATAGTCAGTCTTGGCAGAAAGCAGGCTTGAGCTGAGCGCGAGGGGCCGCGCTGAAAGTAAGTCAGAGTTCACGGGTACAGAGGTAGCCTGGGCAGAGGCTGCCAGAGTCAGGAGCCACAAAAGAGGTTCGATGGCAGAAATTCAGGGCCTACTCTGCTGGAGCAGGAAAACATGTAGAGTGTATTACAAAAAGACGGTGGCATAGCATACTTAGGAACGGACTATATAATCCATTCATGGTGGATCTGAGAGAGGACAAGTTAACGTTGGACGCAAATGTATTTGCGTCTTCATAGCTGGCACAGGAGGGAAGTTACATGCACTTTAAGCTGGTACATGGAGTCGGTGGGGTACGCGCTAGGGAACATAACATGACCAAGATTTTAATTTTCCTCATTCCCTCCTTGTTCCCTACGGACCCTTCATGAAATATCGATCCTCATGAATCGATCAGTCTGTTCTTGCAACATCATTTGTTCTTCTTTCTTTTGTTTACGTTTTGAGAGAAAACTGGAGTGTTCAATACAAGAGGTGGCACACAGTCCACAAATCGCTGGCCCACACTGCAGGCACAGGCAGCAACTGAATACTAGGACTAGGCCAATGCCTAGGAAGGATAGGATCTTCCATCCCCAAGCTGTTAATGTTGTCCAGAACCAACCGGACCAAGTCCAGGTGCCTGGATTCTGATGTATCTGATTTGCAATTTTATGAAGACGGGTGATAGCTTGATATACAGATGGTGCGTTTTGTGGTATGAAAACACAGCAACTTGACCCGATGACCTTACAGGCTCCACCTCTATCTGCCAAGATGACGTCAATTACAAGACGATTCTGAAGGACAACAACCCGCATGGCGGACTGCTCTTCTGTTAGGTTACCTAAGGCGGAGGCAGTTTCATTCACTACTGCTTCAAGTGTTCTAGTTAATCTGCGTATTAATTTACTATTCTGGACAGGGCCTAAAAAGAAGAAGAATCCTTTATTAAAATCGGTGTACTGTTCCCATGCCGTTTCTGTGTAGTCGACAAGTGGGATGTCTCTTCTGGGTCTATTCTTTACTAGATTGGTATTTCTATGGTAATCAGGAGGAGCTAGAAAAACAGGTGGCAGAAGGAATGCAATGTAACAGGTACCATCCCAATCTGGAGGTAGACGAATGTATGCGGTATGACCACAAACAAAGTAAGAGTGACTGATAGCTTTAAAGGACGATTTTCCATGATCACTGAATTCGACCACAGTAGTGCATTTACTATGACCTAAGTGTACTGAACCTTTCTTCTTGATACATAATTCACCAGTGACTGGCAATACTGACATAATGGGTGGAACTGGTGTGGCTTCGGATTCGACAGTGAGAATCATAAGGCTAATTGTATAATTACCTAATCCATATACTTCATTTTCTAGATCAGTTCCTATTCTAGTGGGGAGTCCCTCCTTATCTGGGTAACAGGCGTCGAGCAGGACCAAGTTCAGGTTTCCCCAAACCCAACCCCCATCGAAAACAGCAATATCAGGATCTAAAGAATTAATTATTTTAAACCATGCTCCGCAGGAGCCATTGTGAGTGAACGGGTACGGAAAGAGAGGCAGAGCTCCCTTGTAATTCTGATAGGGAGGGAGTCGGCCACATATCCAGCAATTTGTAGCATTGTTAGTTTGATGAGAATGATGTAACATACTAATGAATGTGTTGTTGCGCAGCGCAAGTCTGTAGGAAAGCTCGTGAGGAGGTAACTCACTAAAAGTGTGTTCAGCAGATACATTGTAAGCAGATTGTTCACGCTTGAAAATAGGGTAATAGATAGGCAATAGGATGCTAGTAATAATAATTAAAACACTGAGAATAAACATTATTAATAGTGTCACTATGCAGTGACTACGAAGTGATTTACAATATGTACGTTTCTTTGCTTCTCTCTCTCTCTCTCTATCTCGATCTAGGGGATACATGTCAGAAACTATTTAACCGATTCACCTAGGGGAGGACTTAAACAATTAAACTGTCTGACTTGCTAGATCGTAATTTCATACGATAATTTTCTTGAGGAGTTTTTTCTCGTTCAGATTCTGTAAAGTCTTTTTGTTCGACACAGTCTTTGGTGGGGGTGGACGAGTCTCGGTCAGGTTTCAGTCCAGAAATTTTTTTTATATGACTCGTGTGGACCCACCCCTTTCTTCCTTCGATTTTCACGGCCGTCCTTGTTGTAAGCAGTACGGTCTTCGGAGACTTCCAGCGGGGCTCCAGCGGACTTTTTCTGTCGAAATTTCGGACGAGCACCGTATCACCAGGACGGACGTCGTGTGGCTTTACATCAGTGTTGTCAGGGAAGGCTGCAGCAACCTGTGAACGACATGATTGGAGTGCAGACATCAAGGAGGCAAGGTAATCTGTCAACATGTTAGAATCAACATCAGTAATCTTTTTTGGAATGGGCGTCCCCCACATATTCGGTGGTCTTCCAAAGACCACCTCGTACGGCGATAGCCCTGATCTCGAATGGGCGACCATTCTCATGTAGAATAGTGCCACTGGCAGGGCGACTATCCAGTCGACCCCTTTCTCCTGACATATTTTGGCAAGGCGGATCTTTAGTGTCTGGTTATGCCTTTCAACAAGGCCTGCGGCTTCTGGATGTCGGACACAATGGAACTTCCACTGGTATCCCAGTAATAAAGAAACTTCTTTCATTAAGGCTGATGAGAATGGCTGACCGTTATCTGAGTACACGACACGAGGCAGGCCGTATCGTGGGAAGAATTCACGAACCAACTGCTTGGCAGTGGTCGGAGCAGTGTAATCTGAGACTGGGTATGCTTCGGTCCAGCGGGACAGAGCACAGACAACTACAAGAACATATTTAAATCCTCGACAACGGTCCATCTGGATATAATCCATCTGGAGGACTTCAAAAGGGTGATCGGGAGGATGAAATCCACCTTGCTCTACAGGGACGCTTTTACCTGGATTGAACTGACAACAGATCATGCAAGTACGCACTTTCTGTTTTGCGGCTGCTCGTAAGTGTTTATTGTTCCAGAGATTTTGCAAACTGTCTAGCATTGCTTTCTCTCCTAGATGTGCAGGACTATGTGCTGTATTTATCATGACTTGAACCATAGAGTCAGGGAGAAACCATGTAGATTTTCCCTTCGTCACCCAACCTTGATCTGTTTGGATCCCTCCTAGTTCAATCCATTTCTTTATTTCTTCTGGAGTAGCATGTGTCTGAATGTCAATAACATCTAGTGTGGGATCCCTGACTGTCATACAGTTTGTCGGATCTGTTGTCTTTGTCGTATCAGTTGTCTGAGTGTGAGTCAGTGCTGTATGTTTTGCTGTCTGATCTGCCAGGTCGTTACCCTGGGAAACAGAATCTGTGACTTTAGTATGTGCTTTACACTTCATGACGGATATGGCTGAAGGCAGATGTATTGCTTCTAACAGTGCTTGAATGAGAGGACCGTGTTGTATCTTGGCACCATGAGAGGTCAAAAAACCTCGTTCTTGCCACAGCATGCCGAAGTCGTGTACGACTCCGAACGCATAACGGGAATCTGTGTATATGTTGACATTTCTGTTCTTGGCTAGAATACAGGCTCGGGTCACAGCAATGAGCTCTGCTGCTTGAGCAGATAGTGTATCAATACGATGTGTTTCTTTAACTTCAGTTTCAGTGGTCACGGCATACGCGGCCACTAATTCTCCTGTACTTGTTCTCATGCATGAACCATCTACATAAAGTGTCAGATCTGGATTTGTCAATGGAACATCTGTTAAATCTCGTCGGGGCTTTGTTACTGCATTAATGATCTCTATACAATCATGCGGAGCTGGATCTGTCATAACTGTAGGTAACAGTGTTGCTGGGTTCAGGATACTGCAGCGTCTGATTTCTATGTGTGGCTGGAATAGTGTCAATTCGTAACCTGTCAGTCGTGCTATAGTCAAGTGTTGAGTCTGGGTTCTGTTTAACAGAACCTCTACAGAATGTGGGACTTGTACTGTTAACTGATGACCTAGAACAATTGAGTCGCTCTGTCTGATTGCTAACGCTGTTGCTGCTACTGACTTTAAGCACGCAGGGAGTGCCTGGGCTACTGAATCCAATGTACTTGAAAAATAAGCGCAAGGCTTATGTGAACCTGCTTGATCTTGAGTGAGGACAGACAATGCTGTACCATCACGTTCTGTAACAAAAAGTGTAAACGGTTTGTTGTAACATGGTGTCGCTAAAACTGGTGCTTGGCATAAAGCTTTCTTTAATTCCTCAAAGGCTTGTGTGTGTTCCTGAGTCCAAGGGAGGGCAATGGATGTTGCAGCCTCCTGCGTCGTTAACTGGATGAGTGGTTTAGCTAGAAATGCATATTGAGGAATCCACTGTCTGCAGTACGAGGTGAGGCCTATGAAGGCCCGCACTTCCTTTTGTGTCTGGGGTCGTGGCATATTTACAATTAACTGAATGCGATCGGGAGTGAGCTGTCTCCCCTCTTTGGACAGCAAGTGACCCAAGTACACAACTTGCTGAACACAGAATTGTAGCTTCGAAGGAGACACCTTGTGTCCCTTGTCGGCCAGGAAATGCAAAACTGTTAACGATGCTTGTTCACATTCGGGCTCACTTCGTGCGGTGATCAGCAGATCATCGACGTATTGCAGTAAAGCGGTATTAACCGGCATTTGAATACAATCTAGTTGTCTTTTCAGTGCTTGACTATAGATGCTGGGGCTTTCTGTAAATCCTTGAGGTGCGCGGGAAAATTTGAAACTTCGTCCATTTAAACTGAATCCGAAGAGATATTGGCTCTCCGGATCAATAGGTACACTGAAGAAAGCGTTCTTGAGATCTATTACAGTAAAGAACGTTGCTTCAGAATCAATAGCAGTTAACAGGGAGGAGATATCGGGGACCACAGGATACTGTGGTACAATGCATTTGTTCAGCTCTCGAAGATCAATCACCAGCCGATATACTGGTGGTGCATTGCGGTCTGTACGTTTAAGAATTGGAATGATGGGCGAATTACAGATATTGGAGTCGGTCTCTACGACCACCCCCTGGGCAATAAGCTCTTCAATGATTTTCAGTAAAGCCACTACAGCATCGGGTGGTAACTTGTATTGTCTGATTCTGGGTAGGACAACTCCTGTCTTGAGTGTAACATGATATGGAGTGATATGCATACAACCTACATCAGCTGGGCCTTTTGCCCATAAGTGATCTGGTACATTTTTCAATCTGACATCAAAATCACGTAAAACATAATGACCCTTGAAATCCCGTAGAAAGAGTCTGACTCCCTCCGGGGAACAGCATATTATAGCTCCTAGAGCCTTCAGTGTTTTAATTCCTAACAGATTTTCTGGACATGATTTCGTAAGTAACAAATCTGTAACTCGGGATAATGGACCCACAGCTAATGGTACTGGTTCTGATACTTCATTTACAATAGGCTGTCCTGAAAAACCAAGGGAAACATTCTGTGAGCCTGAGAGGGGTGCCCCTGGGACTTCATTGTGACTGATTGTAGTGCGACTTGCCCCTGTGTCAATTAAAAACTTTCTGTCTTTTCCTAATACGTGACTGTGTACATAAGGACCTTCTTGATCTACAGGAATTTCAATAAGAGGCAAATCACTTTCCCTCTCTAGGCTGTTTCATGTGTATCGGGGGTAATCTGGATATGCAGATTGGGCATACTGGTACATCTGTTGTGAGACTTGCTGAGTTGCGGCAATGGGCTGTGGCTGCGGCACGGCTACGGTCTGTGCTGTGTGGGACTGAGCATGCGTAGGCTGCATATTCTGCATTGGCTGTTCGTTCTGCGAGGTCTGTTGATGACCATGTTCATGTCTAGGCGGATGCGGTCTTTCTTTAGTTTTACCTGTCGCGATGTTATGTTTCAGGACTGGACATTCATGTACGTAATGACCTGGCTGCTTGCAGTAATTACATGTCCCTTTAACGGGAGCTGCAGAATGATTGGTCTGGGCCCCACTTTTTCTTTGACCGTCGGCTGGGACTGTCTGAGCTACTAGCATTTTCATTTTCGTGTCTTTCATACGTTTCTGTTCCTGATCTTGTTCTTCCCTAATTCTGTTCTGGTGATATTGTAACATTTGTAACATCTGGGATGGCGTATTTGCCTGCCAAGTACTTTCAACTTTGTACACTCTATTTTTGACTAACGGTAGGGAATTCTCTACTAATTTTGATACAAAAAGGTGTGGATATGACTCGCTACTAGGTTGTAGGCCACTATTTATAATGAAACATTTCTCGAATCTGGAATAGAAGTCACTAGTATCTTCATCTTGTTTCTGTTTACAGGACGAGATTGCGTCCCAATCTTCCTTTCTAGTTGTCAATATTCTTGGCAAAACCTGTACTATCAAACCTGGTAATGCTTTAGTCTTATCCCCAAGGCCTAACCCTGGGATTCGTTTACTTTCTTCGTCTTCTATTTCTGCCCATGCTATCTTTGACTCCCCCACCTCCCAATCTTTTTCCTTTAATTTCTCGTAAATGCCCGTGGGCAACAGTACTTTTAACATTTTCATAATATCATCATACGTGTAATCTCCCATCAGTAACATGTCTTTGAGCTCTCTGTGAAAACCTGCAGGGTCTTTATCATGACACGGGACTAATTTCTTCATTTCTAACAGTTCTAACTTAGTCAGTGGTGTGTGAACATACACACGTTTCAAGGTATGATCCTCACCCATAACTGGGTGTACTTCTCGTAAGGGGTTCTGACTTTCAATGCCACTACCGCATTGCATGTGATACGTTTTCCTTTCTGGAAGCGGTGGGGGAACATATTCAGAGCTTATGAAGGTGTTATACTTACGTCGTTGTTCTAGAATTATTTGTATTAATTTGGTACTGAAACCTCTCCATCTATCCATGAGTAGTGCTTCTAATGTTTCGTGTAAGGGACCTGGATCAGAATGATGGTTTCTGAACTTGATGAGGAGGTGCTGAATCATGTATACACCTGCTATTTTCTGCTCTTCTGGGGAAAGGTTCAAGAATGTCTGCACTAACGTATCATCATTATATATGTCTGGGTTTTCGGCCCATAACACGGCTGACCGGGCTAGTTCCTGTTCATCCATAGAATTGAGTACATGGTACCCCATTCGGTCTCGAAGCCTTTTATCAGTTTCCTGGAACTGATGTTCAGAAGAATTCGGATTTGTTAAAGCAGAGAAAAGAACTCTCTTGCTTTCCGGACGAATACCTTTCCTAAGGTAGTTTCCCTTACCTACATACGCTATAGTATCTGTAGACCTTCCTGGTGCTTCATGTTCTTCTTCCTCCTCGGAGGAAGCTTTATCATTCTCTTCCCGGTGTGCAGTTAATACTGCCTTTCTAATTTTCTGGGACATACTGGCTATGCAAGCCCCCCTATCATGTTTTCCTTCGGCTATATTTTGACCCCACTTGTTTAGTCCGTCTAATTCACTTTGATCTGTCTCGGGCCTGTCTCGTTCTCTTATTAGACAATTTATGAAAAATCGTAATATCTGTGCTTGAATGTCAACTTTCTGTTTATGCATGGCATCTTTGACACTGTCAGGGTCTTTCCCTGTCTGTATAAACTCATATAGTCTGTCGAGACGTTCCTTCATTCCTACATAGCATAGCAAGCTATCGGTGGCAGATCTTAATCGTAGTGATGCCAATATCATTAGATCGTTCTTTCCGGGTACTGGATCATATCTGCAAACTGACATGTTTTCTTTTAATGCGTCAAGACGCGACAAGTGGGGAGACTGGAAGGGATTCTGCGTGTCCCTTAAATTGAATCTGTGTGTCGGTGACGGGGTCTGAGGACCCGCAGTCGCACCTCCTGAGGCGGATGCTTGGGCATTATCTCTCCGCGGAGTCTGTATCTGAACTTGAATTTGTCGTTTAGTAGGATTAGGTAGGACTTGTTTCGGTAGGTCAGTCTTGAGTGCGGGAAGTGGCGGAGCTGGCGGAACAGGGGAGGTCTGTCGCGGTACCGGCGGGACATGATCTGGGGGCGTAGTGCCACCCCCATCCCTGTCAGTAGGCAGGGCACGAACAGGCAGATTGGTGTAAGCTGGTGCTACATCCTCTAAATATGAATTTAGGAATATGTCTTTAGTAGTTTTATGCATTACTTTAGTCGGAACGAATGGTGTCGGTAAGTTTTTCGGTATTTCTGATAGGGCTTCAGATGTGCCATCTGCTGCAAGATACATACCGTTTACAAGATTATTTCGGGCACGGTCTATTTGTTCTGTTTTTACTCGGATCCCTTCAGTAACTAATTCGTTTTCTTGGTCTTTCTCTGATTCTTTAAGTCTGTCTTCTCTACGGAGTGCTTTGTCAGCACGCTTACGTGATTCCTTACGCCAAAATTCTATGGCGTCCTTCTGAGATTGTCTAGCTTTCTTTTTCCATAATGCTTCTTCTACCCTCATGATGCACTCGGCATCCCATGTTCCAGTGACAGGCCATCTGTGTCTTTCGTCTAGGTGTTTGGTGTAATCGGCCCATAAATCTAGATATAATATGGCATCTATGCCATGCTTCTGGTACATAAAATTGCCGGGAGTGTCCCTAGGGGGAATAGGAATTTCTTCCTCCAATATCCCTTTCCTAGTTCCTATCTGTTTTAACTTGTTGAAAAACGGCATTTTGCTTACTTATTACTGAATGCTCAATCCTTATTCCTTAATACTCTTGACAGCTAGGTTATACGAGAAACACAATAATACACGTTTAAACAGTCACATTCATACCACAACATTAATCACATAAGGACATTGAAGACATAGATGACTACCCCCCTATACTGGATGTACTGCTCAGCAGTACAGATACACTGGTGTAACAGTGCAGAAATTCGGAATACTAGATATACTGCTAAACAGTACAGATACACTGCCTAAAAACAGTGCAGACCGGACTTGCGTACCCAAACCCGTCTAGATACGACCCAGCAATGGTACTCACCGGGAAGCACGGAAACAGAAGGCCTCGGAAAACTCGACTGGACTCGACTCGGTACTTCGGAAAAACTTCGGAAAACTTCGGAAAACTTCGGAAACCTGGTGGGCCTCTTGACACCTCGGACCTTGCTTCTTTCGGCTAGGCTCTGGTCGGGATCCTCCGCACTCCTCACCGCCTCGTCTGGGCACTGATCGCAGTCTTCGTCACCTCCGTGGGTCAGAGGGAGATGCAGGAAATCCTGCCAGTACGCGTATGTTCCATCTAACTGATGGCAGGGGACATAGCTTGCAACGCACCAACCGGCGCGTGAGGTGGGGGAGGAGTCCCTATTCGGGCGCCAAAATGACGTAAATAATTAATTTACTCTCTTAATTTCTATGCAGGTAAGTACTTAATCAATAATAACTCAATTGGAATGAAAAAAGACAGAGTCCGTGGTGTTAGAGTTTCTAAGGGTTTTATTCCTCATAAAGGAATGGTCTTGATCAGGATATCATGTTCTGACCACCACAGGGGTGTCAGAAGGGATAGAGCGCTCCCGTTTATTAACAATACATAGCTTATATACTTAATTCATATCATAAAGAATAATGCAAGAGGCGTAACAGCTGAGAGAAGACAAGATAACAGTATACACGTGATACTAATACGTAATCAAGAGGCGTGAACTAGGCGTAAACCAGAGGTGTGTGCTAGAAACGTCACTGATAGGTGACGCAAGTGGGTGGCACCAAGGGGTGGTGCTAACAGAATTGTTGCGATGTCAGCAGAAATCGGAAGCTTGGATGCGCGCGCAGCTGCATGACGTGTGATTGACGGGGTGCAGGGGATTTGACATTTACACTGACGGAAAGAGACAGAAGTCTGGCATGTCAGATCAACTTGTACTTCTATCATATCTGATATCTGATGTTTAGGAACTATACTATCTGGACGGAAAGGTCTCTAGGGCAGAAGCTACTCTATGCTAACTGTGGATGCGTGTATAAGCGCCTAAGTGTCTACATGTGAAGCGTGGGGCACGGGGCCTTCCATGGAAGCATGGCAACAGAGGCTATGAATTACTTGCATTGAGACAGGTCGGCCCTTTGGCTCTGCAGCTGGGGAGGATGTTTACAGGATCTAGTAGGCAGGAATGTATTCTCGAGGAGCGGAACAGATAACTCGAAGGTTATAGTCAGTCTTGGCAGAAAGCAGGCTTGAGCTGAGCGCGAGGGGCCGCGCTGAAAGTAAGTCAGAGTTCACGGGTACAGAGGTAGCCTGGGCAGAGGCTGCCAGAGTCAGGAGCCACAAAAGAGGTTCGATGGCAGAAATTCAGGGCCTACTCTGCTGGAGCAGGAAAACATGTAGAGTGTATTACAAAAAGACGGTGGCATAGCATACTTAGGAACGGACTATATAATCCATTCATGGTGGATCTGAGAGAGGACAAGTTAACGTTGGACGCAAATGTATTTGCGTCTTCATAGCTGGCACAGGAGGGAAGTTACATGCACTTTAAGCTGGTACATGGAGCCGGTGGGGTACGCGCTAGGGAACATAACATGACCAAGATTTTAATTTTCCTCAAAACAATCAACTAAGTTGCAGTGTAGTAGCAATTATATAGAGGTAACAAAAATGATGACAATATATGACACACAGCAAATGTCAGAGAGGTGGCCCAGTCCAGTCTTCCCCGGTCTTTAATGGGCTTAAACAGGCCCGCCCTTGGCCCGGGCTTCCCCGGGCGTCCCGCTCGCGTCCCGATTTGCGGGGGAGCCTGGGCTTTAAGCGCCTCCGGGCGCCTTGGATGACATCCTCAGGTGGCGCCGCCGCAGGGGTCGATGGTTAACCGAGTCCTCCGCTCGGCGGCCGCAGGAGATGATGCACGCGGCAGCGGGAGGACTCGGGCAGGCAGGCAGGCAGAAAAGCGAGTCCTAGGTCAGGGTGAGTAACGGGGCTCTGAGTTTACCCCCAATGTCCTTATTATGTGATTAGCAACGCTCTGCCGGGGGAGCCCGGGCTTTAAGCGCCTCCGGGCGCCTTGGATGACGTCCTCAGGTGGCGCCGCCACAGGGGTCGATGGTTAAGCGAGTCCTCCGCTCGGTGGCCGCAGGAGATGGTGCACCCTGCAGCGGGAGGACTCGGGCAGGCAGGCAGGCAGAAAAGCGAGTCCTAGGTCAGGGTGAGTAACGGGGCTCTGAGTTTACCCCCAATGTCTTTATTATGTGAGTAGCAACACTCTGCCGGGGGAGCCCGGGCTTTAAGCACCTCCGGGCGCCTTGGATGACGTCCTCAGGTGGTGCCGCCGCAGGGGTCGATGGTTAAGCGAGTCCTCCGCTCGGCGGCCGCGGGAGATGGTGCACGCGGCAGCAGGAGGACTCGGGCAGGCAATCAGGCAGAAAAGCGAGTCCTAGGTCAGGGTGATTAATGGGGCTCTGAGTTTACCCCCAATGTCCTTATTATGCGAGTAGCAACGCTCTGCCGGGGGAGCCCGGGCTTTAAGCGCCTCCAGGCGCCTTGGATGACGTCCTCAGGTAGCGCCGCCGCAGGGGTAGATGATTAACCGAGTCCTCCGCTCGGCGGCCGCAGGAGATGGTGCACGCGGCAGCGGGAGGACGCGGGCAGGCAGGCAGGCAGAAAAGCGAGTCCTAGGTCAGGGTGAGTAACGGACATTATTCTAGTTACTGTTCAAGTATCTAAGGAATAGCCTAATCAGAATAACTAGTACAGCTTTAATATTCTGTGCAGCATGCATGCAGACCTCTAATCAGCTACATAGCATTGATACAATCTTTAAAATATTCAGTTAGTACCTATATAGTGTAGAAATCCTATTTGTCCCACATACTTCTCCATTCACCCATCCAGCTCTATCTACTAATTCTATCACTCCACCAATACCTAAACACTTATAAATTCACTATACACTCTCTTTGTAATGCTATAATTATTGTAGTTACTAGTCAGGAACTTATGGAATGGCCTAGCTAGTAACACAAGTACAGCTTTAATATTGTTGTGCACTATCCAAGCAGATCTCTAACTAACTAGATATTATTGATACACTCTTCTTAATACCCAGTTAGTACTTATATAGTGTAGGAATTGACCAGTATATCCCATTCACTTCTTTAATCACTTATCTACCAGTATCTATGTATAATCTAATAAAGGTGTCAGATTCAGTAAATACTGTATCCAAGATGTAGTTTTATTTCCAAGTTGAAGTCACAGGATAAGCAGTACATGAATCCAAAGTAGTATGGTGCAAAGTGGAAACCCCACCGGGAGCAGCAGCCCTGCTGCTCAGCCTTCATAGATAAACTGACAGATACACTTGAATATACACAGAGGCAACATTCCATGACATGACAGAGACTGGCTGAGCAGCAGAGGACAGGACACAGAGAAAGGAGAAAGTAGAGCAGAAGACAAGATACCACACAACTCCCTCCCTAACAGAGACAAAAATCAGAATTAAGGAGGCGAGTGGCATGGAAAAAGAACATATAACAGAAGCGAAAGGATTTAAGAAAAACACTAAACACACACATGACACACTCCCCAATACACACGAGAGAGAAGTGTAAATAGAAAGTTTCAAGTTCAAAAATAGACAATGCAACTTCTGCAATACAATGTACAAGTCCAAAAATAGACAATGCAACTCATGCAATACAATGTACTATAATTGCACATAAAATGGGGCGTAAAGTGCTCCCAAACTCAGAAATGTGAGCTACAATTATGCTCTACATAAATTAACAGAAACAGGGTGAAGGCGTAAAGTGCTCCCCCAATCTCAAGGTGGACTAAAGTAATGTCCAACACAATTTACATGCAGAGTGGAGCGTAGACTATTAAATCATGTCCTACACATACTTCCTTGTAGGGTGGAGCGTAAAGTGCCCCCCTAAAGCTAACAAGGTGATCTAAAATCATGCTCTGCACTAGTTAACACCAGAAAGGGTGGAGTGTATTGTGCCCCCCTAAAAACTGTACAGAGAGTTTAAATAATGCTCTACACAAATTAACATGGCGATATCATCCATCCTTTCCATCATACGGGCCTCTAGGCCGTCAACCTTATTCAATCTTTTATCCATGGCATTCATCTTACGCATCATGGCCTGAAACATCAACTCCATCTTTGACCCTTTAGCGCCCTTGGTTCCTGGCATTTTGACATTGATCAATTTGTTTACTGCTCAGATTCGCAACCAATGCGCCATGTACCTTCACGAGACGGAGGATGTGCAGGGGGCTATGAGCACCACGCCAGAGCGACCGCAACACCGGCTATTCCGAATGTTAGGGGTGGCCAAACTCTAACGTAGACTCACCCGGCGGCCACACGAAGCGATGAAATGCAAGCCCCCCGCTTCCTCTTACTGTCGATGACTTGCATGCCTGCACTCTACAGATCCACCGTCCTCGATCTTTACGGTCAACTCTCCGTCTGTCTGCTTCTAACGTCGAGTTACCACACACTCCAGCCAGCAATCCTTGATCTGCAAGAGAAAACAGAAAATTAGGAGGCCCCGAGCGCGGGGCACGACCAGTGTGGGGGAGCGTCAGGCGACAAGAAGGGCCAACTGAGCGCTCCCCCTCCTTTATTCCCAGGGACGCGGGGAGAGGGCAGGCCGCCCCTTCCCCTTCCCCTCCCCCTCACCCCTTCACGCCCGTCCCTCTGACCCGGAAGACTGCACCACGCCTCCGGATCAGGGATTGGGCGTCGGCCGACCGGTGGTGTGGCGCACACCTCCCGCGTACCATTGGGCGCTGGGATATCATGCCCCCACACCACCGGGAGGCAAGGGGAGAGGGGATCGCCGTGCCGTCATGCGGGCATGGGGGCCAAGGGCACCCCCTTTTATGTAGTGGTCAATTTTATTTTTTTTCTCTAAAGTTTGCAACAGCAAATTATAGAGAATTGTGAGAAAATATTTTATTTCTTTAGTGTATTGTATTTTTGAAAAGTTGAGAACTTATAACAGGAAAATCCAAACAGTTTCTGAAATTCGAAATCTTTTGGATATATGTTCTGGTTCTACACAATTTACGCTGAATATTCAACAAGATGGTCAGGAATTTCCAATGTATATGCTTGCAGTATTAGAAAATGAAGGAATAGAAATTAAAATTCTTTTTGGTCTTCGTTATAAATGGGAACATGAATGTGAAAATTGTATGTTTACTTCTAGCACTAACATAGACACTGAAAGATTCATATATTTGACAATAAAAGACTGTAAAACAGTGTCTTTCAACAAACTAGTTAAAGCAGCAAATCAAAACATGGAGTGTAGCCAATGCAAACCAGAAATGTTAGCAACATTATTTATACAAAGGTTTGGACAATATATAATTTTAATGATACAACGTTGTAGATCTGTTGGAAGAAAATTGGAAACTTTAATTAAACATTTGTAGCAAGTAAACAATCAATATCAGGAAGAACTTTTGTAGCAGTAGCAATTATTTTCCATGGTGGTCCTTCTACAACATCTGGACATTACATTGTCTATTTAAAATGCAATAAAGGATGGACATATTGTAATGATGCACATTCGGTTTTTAAACATTGTTTGCCTTATGAATTACCAAATTCCTACCTAATGTTTTTAAAGCCAAGTTTTTAGAACATAATTCAGCCTATTAGGAATATGTTAAAATGTATTAATACGATTACTGTTGGACAATTTCAGTATAAAGGATTTCAAGAATACCATTTGGCCTAGCGGAAAGGTATTAATATCAATTGAGCACTTTTTCTTGGACATTGTCACAGCATATATTTTTAAAGAACATCATTTAGAGTATATGGAAATTATAAAGAAATGTTGATTGAATTATTGTTTCGGTTCTTTAGATTGAAGTAACCATATTCTCTCAGAAAGAAGCATTTTATCTATGTGTGATTTGTATTATGTGGTATGTTATTGAGGATGTTGTTTTTATGGAATGTTGAGAGCTAGTTGACTATATTGAATATATTTTATTAGCACAGATTTGGGTTTTTTGAAAGAATCGTACTTATTATTGTTTTTTTTGCCCGCTGTTATGTGATGAGTAAAATTGAAATCACGGTTTTTAGTGAAATTCAATATATTCTGAGAACAGCAAAAAAGGCAAACGAAATAATTCATATAATGTTAAAATTATGTTGTGTTGTAAAAAATATAATATTATAAATTATATTTGTATTTGTTCTTCTCTTTCACAGATCCTAATTCTAAAGTGCAAAATTTTAAGAAATTTAAATTGAAAAAACAACCTAAAAAATGTTAAGCATTTTTTGATATGTACTACTGTCAAGGCAACATTAAGTAGTGCAAACACTATTAATGTACTACTACATTCAGCTGTGCACTATAGATATAAACCTCTAACCAACTAGTAAGTAAAGTAGTACCTATGCAATCTAGGAATCCTCCTGACTATCCCATGCACTTCTCCAATCACCCATTCAGCACTATCTACATATTCTATCACTTCACAATACCTAAGCACTTATAATTTCAGCATGCACTCTATTTGCAGCACTGAAATTACTCCAGTTACAAGTCATATACTTAAGAAATGGCCTAACCACTAACAGAAGTGCAGGTACTATATTTTGTACAGTATACATGTAAACTTCTAAACAGCTACATACTATTGATACACTCTTCTAAATACCAAATGAATACTTATGTAATAAAGGAATCCTTCTTTCAGTCTCATGTATTTCTACAATCACCCATTCAGCACTATCTACGTACAGTATAACGCTGTAATACCTAATCATTTATTGATTCAACATGTACTTTATTTGCAGCACTGAAATTATTTTTGTTACTAGTTATGTAGCTAAGGAATGGCCTACCAGTAAAACTAGTACAGCTACAATATTTTGTACACAATGCATACAGATTTTTAAGCAGCTACATATTATTGATATGCTGTTCTAAATACTCAGTTAGTACCTATGCAGTGTAGGAATACTCCTGGCTGTCCCATGCATTTCTTCAATTACCCATCCAGCACTATCTACATATCCTAGAAGTCTACCAAAACCTAAGCACATATACATTCAGCATGTATTCTCTTTACAACAGTGAAATTATTCTAGTAACTGGTCAAGTACTTAAGGAATGGCCTAATCAGAAAAACTAGTACAGCTCCAATATTCTGTGCCCTATGTATGCAGATCTCTAATCAGCTACATTGTATTGATACAATCTTTTAAATACTCAGTTAGTACCTTTGCAGTCTAGGATACCTTCTGTCTGTCCCATGCACATGTCTATTCACCCATTCAGCAATATGTATGTATCCTATAACTTTGCCAATACCTAAGCACTATACATTTAGCTTGCACTCTCTTTGCAGCACTGAAATTATTCTAGTTTATATACTTAACGATTGGCCTAGCCACTAACCCAAGTACAGGTGCATTTCTTTGTATACTACGCTTGCAGACCTACAACAAGCTACACACTATATTAATACACTCTTCTAAATACCCAGTTAATACCTATGCAATGTTGGAATCCTTCTGTCTGTGCCATATATTTTCGCAATCCCCCATCCAGCACTATCTACGTATCATATCACTTTACCAATACCTAAGCACTTCTAAATTCAACATATACTGTCTTTGCAGCACTGACATTATTCATTCATTCATAAAAACTTTTATTCGGTTACAGTTTTGCATAACCATGAAAAGTACAAACGTTAAATAAAAGACTAGGTTTCAATATACATCTTGATTAATAGAAGCACAGTTCATTAAAAACATTTTTTTTTAAAAGATTATAAAAAAGAAACTTTGTTTAACAGATGACATACATTTAGAACAGTAAGCTGGGCCTCAAGTTTACTGCAACAAATCTATTAAAATCATTACAAAGTTGGTGTTATAATCAAGGTCCGTGGGCAGCACTAAACAGTAAGTATAATTGTGACACAGGTTGCTAAGCCACACTAACACTGCGCCGGATATTTAAACATAGTTTTAAGAAGTCAGCTACAAATTTTGCAATATATACAGAGTCCAAGGACTGTAGTGCCAAGTAAGCGGGCCGACACGTTCTCAAACCCATTGTACGCAGTACAGGCAAAATCCAGCGCTTACGTGGGATCGTATAATATCTACAAAACAGTATTATATGAATTGTTGACTGGTCCGAGATCCCATCGCAGGGACACTTCATTAAATTGTGTGACCAGTCTTGCTGTTTCGGAAATGTTACTACATAATAAAATGTATTAAATCTGAACCTAGTCAGTAAGTATGTCTTAGGTGCTTAAATAAAAGGTTAAATATGGCTGGATCCCCAAAGTTGTCTGAATTGTTAGAATATGAGCGTTTGAAGGTTTGCTTATTTCCTGTGTCAATCGTAGTTCCCTGAGATGAGAGAGGCAGAGTTTTTTCAGATCTTTCCTAGAAATATCCGTCAGTATAAATGGATCCCGGAAATATGTAATACGATCCAAGTCGCCTAGGAAGTTTTTGACATACCGAAGCCATGGAATGTTATGCCAGTTAGCTAGGGCCAGGCAGTCTGTTAAGAGTGAGCGGGTTAGGTGGCACTGCGTTTTAGTCCAAACACAGTGCCACAAAAGGATCGGCTGAACCCTGATGATATCGGTCAGATAATCAATTCCCAGCTCAATGTGACAACCATACGTTGGGGCACTTTGTGGTACAGCCAGCAGATATTTTATAAACCCATTCTCAACTATTTGGAGGGCTTCAACTGGTGCGTACCCCCAAACCCCTGCCCCGTAGGTTGCTGCGCTATGGCATTTGGCATAATAGATTTTTAGTAATTCCGCTGTGGTGGGTTTACCCAATTTCCTTGAAAAGGAAACTAGGGCCGAGGTTGCTCTCTGAAAGAGCAGTTTTTTACTGACTAAACCTTGCTTCCAACTTAGCTTGTCGTCCACTAGGATTCCTAAGTATGGGTACTCCCTGGTTCGTTCCAACCTAACGTTGTCAGTAACTATTGGTTTGGTTTTCTTCGCCCTAGGCCCAATGTGCATTACAAAAGTTTTATTTTTATTTACTTTAAGACCCAAAGATGACATAAATTCGCTGTACTTATTTAATTGTAGTTGGAGTTGGTTGAGTGTTCTTGCTAATATTACAGAATCGTCTGCATATAATAATGCAGGAATTGGGCGATGCTTAATGGTTGGAAGATCCTGGCTCCTTTCAAGCATGGCCACTTCTAGGCCATTTGTATACAGATTAAATAAGAAGGGGGCCAGGACACAGCCCTGTCTAACCCCCCTACTCACAGCAAAGGATGGTGACAATTCTCCATTCACTCCGTATCTGACGCAAGCAGAGGCGTCAGAGTAGAGTTCGCGGAGAAAGTTAATGAGAGGGGGGTCGACCCCTAGCTCGCCGAGTATAGACCACAGCTCCAAATGGATGACACAATCGAAAGCTGCGCTAAGATCGACGTAAACTAGATATAAATTAGCCCCTTTAACTCCTACATACTTGCCAATCAAGAGGGCTAAATTTAAAGCCTGCTCCAGGGTTTCAAGGCCCTCCTGGAAGCCGTTTTGCAGGTCGGTCATGATGTTATTCGTGGTCGCCCAACCCTGCAGGCGCTCCAGGATTAACCGACCCGCAACTTTGCCCAAGGAATCCAGGAGGGAGATCGGCCTGTAGCAGGCTGGGTTGTTACGCTCACCTTTCTTAAAGATATGAAGGAGAATTGAGGTGGACCAGGATTCTATTAGACCTATATTTGTAACAGCGGACATAACCTGGGTGATGAGAGGTGTCCAAAGGTCTGGCAGTATGCAAAGATGTCCGGGGGGACCCCGTCCGGGCCTGGTGCCTTGCCAGTCTTAGAAGAAGATAGTGCTTTGATGACCTCTTTATGGCTAAACACAAGATCTATTGGATAAGTCTGTCTTGAGCTTCCATCCTCCCTACCTTCAGTGATGGTCTGTGTAAGTGGACCACCAAAAATTTTAGAAAAGTGTGCTATCCACTCTTCGGCTGACACCACCACGTCAAGATGGCGGGGAGTGGTGGTATCGACAAAAAAGGGTGATTTAACCGTGCGCCAAAACAGGAAGCTGTCTTTTGTAAGACACGCTCTCGTGAAGTTGGGCCCACAGTTTTTTCGTTATTTCTTTCCTGCGATTGTATTGAGCTAAGTTATAGTCCTTTCTAAGTAATTTAATTTCATCTTGGTCTCTAACAGGTTTATGCAGGGCAGTTTTTAAGTTACTCAGGGCTTTGCGACAATCTGAACTAAACCAGCCGTTAGTTTTCAGTTTCTTTGCCTTTTGATTGCTAGTCAACTCCTCCCGTATTATTCTGACAATTTCTAAAAAACTGTCGATGATCAACTTGGGGCAAGAGTCTAGAGCTAGGCAAGTGTTCAACCATGGAAGGGCTCTGCTTTCTATTTTACCAGACATCGATTTTAGCCCATTTTACTGAAAACCCATTGACTTTGTCCATGGACAGGGTTTGTTGGTTCAATAAACTCAGCCTGTCAGGTTCAAAGAGAACATTTTGAAATATTAGTGTAACACTGTTGGGAAAATGGTCGCTACTGGTATCAGAACCTGTGATAACATTAGTCAGTTGGCCCTTTAAATTTTGTGAGCAAAGTATATAATCGATTACACTGGACAGACCCCTCCCGTGGAAGGTTGGCAAAAAATCGACAGGGGGTTCGACTAGGTCATTTGCAAAGTCCATTTCCAAAGAAAATAAACACTAATTCATACAGTTACCTTCCTTTGAGTGGAGATAGTGTGTCAGTGGAGAACCATTTACATCCGTAAGGCCACAATTACCGTTCTTACAATTAGTACATAATGGCATGTTAAAATCCCCACCCCATATCAAATAGGATGCTTTGGTAATGAGCTTGATCCGCTGTTCGTTCAAAAAAGATGTTATTTCAATTAAAGTATATACACAGTCTGCCGGAGCAAGATTGTTGTAAAAGTTAACGAAAAAGAGCGTCACACATTTTTTAAATGTAACCCTTAAAATGTGATAGTTCTCGTTACTCCTCAGGATATTTGCTTCCAACGGTGGCAAGTTGTTTGCTACGTAAAGTGCAAGTCCACCCTTGGGTCTGCCTGAAGTACTGGGGCTAGCCGGAACATGATAGGTTTTAAAGCCTAGTAAGTGTATAAGCACAGTGGACCATGTCTCCTGTAAGCATAATATCTGGTGTGCTCTAACTGTAGTTAACCATGAGGGAAGATTAGTTTTCGTGCGGAGACCTGCTACATTCCAATATAGAAAGGAGAAGGTTAAGTAGGGGTTTGGCGGGACATTGATTTCAGGGTGGGTTTTACTGTCCTCCTGTGGGTACGTATCTGTTAGTGATGAGCCTTGTGAAGTATCAACTAAATCGGAGGCTGTAGAACTTAGAGAAAGTGTTTGCCTAATGACACTGAGGGGCTCAATTGATGCTATTGCTTCTCGGGGGAATAGTGCTTCAAGGGCCATTTCTACTGGAAGGGATGGATTTAGTGGTTTTGGATTTGGTACTGAAAGTATAATACCATCCATACACCTTGGGCTCAAAGAGCGATGGGCTGGAAAGGGTGATTTAGCCTCATGAGAAGAGAGACCTTTGCTATCCTGATTGATGCAGGCTGGTGGTCAGTCCACCATTTCCAAGCAGTCATATCTATTTGCTTGTGGGACGCTCCCCCATCCATATGAAAGAGCTGTGTTTCTACCACCATGTCCTGACCAGTCCACCATATCTCGTCTACTGTCCCAGTTACCAACTTGGGTCCAATTCCATTGTGGTCTATCATTATATCTAGGTGTCGGCGGGTAGAAATAGGATAGCCTTTTAGTATCTATCCCATCAATGGTTGATTGCGTATCCCAGGAGCAAATGTGCTCAACTATGTATGGGTCTTCAAAGTTGACGATGACACAGTCACCCTGCGTTCTTTTTGGCTCTTTACCTAACCATGGGACCCTGCGGACCGATGAAACTCTGGTAGCTGAGTATGGTGGAAGAGGCCTATTAATGGATAACCAATGTAGCACTTTGTTTCTCAGGGACCAGCCTGGTTCCTCCGTATTCGGACTCAGCTCAGGAACCCCGGTCAGGATCACCACGTACGGGCTAGCTTCTGGAGGTAAGTTGATCGAATGACCACCACTCCCCCTTGATCTAGGAACAAAATTTTGGATCCCTAATGGCTTAGCTTGGACAGGCGCCTGTGTGGGTAAAGGGATTGGTGCTTTTGTTACTACAGGACCTTATTTCACCGCTGTGGATGGAAGTTTTTGTATTGGTACTGACACTGTAGAAGCCGGTTCTGATGCTGGTTTTGATGGTGCTGCCCCTTCCTTAGTGGTTTTGGGGTTGGGTCTATGCACCACAGTTTGACCAAGACCTATACCCGTTTTGGGTTTTGAAACTGTGGTCAGTGCTGTGATCTGTTTTTTGATCTTTAATTGTGTCTGTTCTATGGGGTGCACGTAAGATTTAATTAGTTCCCCAAATCGAATCAGTATTTGTTTGTTTATACCACACATTTCACACCCTCCTCCCGCGTTACTGGTATCTCCTAGGTTAGTGGTATTAATGGAGAGGTTAATTGTTTCTATGGGTGTATGGTGTAACTCTTGTTGTAATGAAACAACTTGATGTGGGGACTGGGTATTAGGTGAAACTCTGTGACTTGGCTGATTCGTGGTACAGATTGATTTATGAGATTTTTTATTTTGGTTTTTCTTTTTCTTAGGTATGGCTCCCTCCCTCAATCCCCTGTTTAATGCTGTAGTGGGGTCTTCCCTGCTTGGACTGCAGAAAAGAGACAGGGTTTACTCCAGTGACAGTGATGTCTGTAAGTCCGATAGCTCTGAGGATACAGACAAGTCAACAGTGCCTGGGACGGTGTGGGAATCGACCCGATCTTCCAGTAAAGTGCCGGGTTCTAGAGGAGCGCAGGGGAGTTTTGGCGACGGCTAGCAGGCCTAATGAGGACCGTTTTGCCATGACCAAATCCTGCGAGACCCTCCTTTCCAACAGGAGTATGCCCTGATCAATTGCCTGATTTGCCCTTGAGATAAATTGATCGATAGGGCCGGGGACCTGGGCAGCACTTTGTGCTTTTTTGCTTCTAGTAGCTCTTGGTGTCATGGTCTAAACAATCAACTAAGTTGCAGTGTAGTAGCAAATATATAGAGGTAACAAAAATGATGACAATATATGACACACAGCAAATGTCAGAGAGGTGGCCCAGTCCAGTCTTTCCCGGTCTTTAATGGGCTTAAACAGGCCTGCCCTTGGCCCGGGCTTCGCCGGGCGTCCCGCTCGCCTCCCGATTTGCGGGGGAGCCTGGGCTTTAAGCGCCTCCGGGCACCTTGGATGACATCCTCAGGTGGCGCCGCTGCAGGGGTCGATGGTTAACCAAGTCCTCCGCTCGGCGGCCGCAGGAGATGATGCACGCGGCAGCGGGAGGACTCGGGCAGGCAGGCAGGCAGGCAGAAAATGAGTCCTAGGTCAGGGTGAGTAACGGGGCTCTGAGTTTACCCCCAATGTCCTTATTATGTGAGTAGCAACGCTCTGCCGGGGGAGCCCGGGCTTTAAGCGCCTCCGGGCGCCTTGGATGACGTCCTCAGGTGGCGCCGCCGCAGGGGTCGATGGTTAAGCGAGTCCTCCGCTCGGTGGCCGCGGGAGATGGTGCACGCGGCAGCGGGAGGACTCGGGCAGGCAGGCAGGCAGAAAAGCGAGTCCTAGGTCAGGGTGAGTAACGGGGCTCTGAGTTTACCCCCAATGTCCTTATTATGTGAGTAGCAACGCTCTGCCGGGGGAGCCCGGGCTTTAAGCGCCTCCGGGTGCCTTGGATGACGTCCTCAGGTGGCGCCGACGCAGGGGTCGATGGTTAAGCGAGTCCTCCGCTCGGCGGCCGCGGGAGATGGTGCACGCGGCAGCGGGAGGACTCGGGCAGGCAATCAGGCAGAAAAGTGAGTCCTAGGTCAGGGTGATTAATGGGGCTCTGAGTTTACCCCCAATGTCCTTATTATGCGAGTAGCAACGCTCTGCCGGGGGAGCCCGGGCTTTAAGCGCCTCCAGGCGCCTTGGATGACGTCCTCAGGTGGCACCGCCGCAGGGGTAGATGATTAACCGAATCCTTCGCTCGGCGGCCGCAGGAGATGGTGCACGCGGCAGCGGGAGGACTCGGGCAGGCAGGCAGGCAGAAAAGCGAGTCCTAGGTCAGGGTGAGTAACGGACATTATTCTAGTTACTGTTCAAGTATCTAAGGAATAGCCTAATCAGAATAACTAGTACAGCTTTAATATTCTGTGCAGCATGCATGCAGACCTCTAATCAGCTACATAGCATTGATACAGTCTTTTAAATATTCAGTTAGTACCTATATAGTGTAGAAATCCTATTCTTTGTCCCACATACTTCTCCATTCACCCATCCAGCTCTATCTACTAATTCTATCACTCCACCAATACCTAAACACTTATAAATTCACTATACACTCTCTTTGTAATGCTATAATTATTGTAGTTACTAGTCAGGAACTTATGGAATGGCCTAGCTAGTAACACAAGTACAGCTTTAATATTGTTGTGCACTATCCAAGCAGATCTCTAACTAACTAGATATTATTGATACACTCTTCTTAATACCCAGTTAGTACTTATATAGTGTAGGAATTGCCCAGTATATCCCATTCACTTCTTTAATCACTTATCTACTAGTATCTATGTATAATCTAATAAAGGTGTCAGATTCAGTAAATACTGTATCCAAGATGTAGTTTTATTTCCAAGTTGAAGTCACAGGATAAGCAGTACATGAATCCAAAGTAGTATGGTGCAAAGTGGAAACCCCACCGGGAGCAGCAGCCCTGCTGCTCAGCCTTCATAGATAAACTGACAGATACACTTGAATATACACAGAGGCAACATTCCATGACATGACAGAGACTGGCTGAGCAGCAGAGGACAGGACACAGAGAAAGGACAAAGTAGAGCAGAAGACAAGATACCACAATCTACTTATCCTATCACTCCATCAATACGTAAGCACTTATACATTAAGTGTTCACTCTGTTTGAAGCACTGTCAATATTCCAGTTACTTGTAGTATTCTTATAAAATGACTTAGGCACCAACACCACTACACATACAGTATAATGTGCATAATTCCTTCAAATCTCTAAGTAGATACATACTATTTGTTCACTCCATAAAATACTGAAGTAGTACCCATGCAACGTAGGACACATTCTGTCACTCTCATGCAATTCTTCAATCACCCAACGTATACTTTGTTCTTATTGTATCAGTCTGCCAATGCATAAGCACTTCTGGAGCCGATTTACAAGCACCCTGCACCACCAGTACGTCACTTTTTGTATTGTAGTGAGGGTGCCAGACACTCCTTCATATTTACAAAGAAAGGAAAAGCCACCTGGCGTAACTTTTCTTCTCCTTGTAAATACAATCTCTTCATAGACAGAACTTTGCATTGAAGTGGTGTTCCATAAGTGTTGGTGTGGATGTTTCCACAGAACACTCATAGAACAAGACACATCTCCAGATTTATGAGAAATCATGAATCTCGAGATGTGTGTGAATACTGTGGCATTCTAGGGTTACTGTACCAAGGGAAAACGAGGAGAATTGTTTTCATTTCTCCTCATTTTTTTCTCTTTCAATGCAAACTGCATTACACAGCATACATTGAGAGACGAAAATGCCTTTACTGATTGTTTTTGTGCATGAGATTGTCCCTTCCAACATAAAACACAATCCCCCCATGACACAGACATCCTTGCACCATGGTGCAAGGATTCCTGTGTCACCACATGGCTGCACTTTGTGCAGCAGTGAAGAGGGAAGCATTGAGTTGAAACATTTATGTACATATGTTACATCTCAGCGCTTCGGAAGTGCCACAGTGCAATGTAGCTAGAGAGCTTGCACTGTCACGCTGCAGTACTTCCTCATAAATCTTCACCTATAAATTCAACATACACCACTAATACATTCTTTCAGTTAATAATACTCTACACATATATTCAACTAAACGTTCACACATTACCATGCAATGATAGTTATTTCTTTAACCAGGTAAGGTAGTTCCGATAAGAACTTTTTTTTCTTTTTTCTTTTATATATTTTTTATTTTTTGAACAATTATGTATATTTTATTTCCAAAAAAACAATAACAAAAAGAACAAATAAAACAGGAAACTTTTGGAATTATTTTCCATTCCAAAAAACAAAAGAAAACAAAAAACTAGCAATGATGGTTGCGTTGCTTAGCACAAACTACATCCACTGACTGCTCTCCGAAGCATATTCGTTTTTTGCACTTCACACAGTGCTTTTCAAGGAAGGCAAACTCTGGCCTAATGTTCGGGCAGGTGTGGCTGATGATGCTCCAGATGTGCTTGGACCAGCAGGTGAAGGGTTCATTGCAGCTCGCCTACAATCCTCCCGAGCCAGATTGAGAGGATGTATTGTTCTTAGATGTTTGTACATGAGGCAGTGCCACAAGATTATTTCTTGTCACTACCTCTTGACAGCACTCATTGACAAATTCTGCATGTCACCTTTCTAGCGTTCACCTTTTTCTCGCCAGGTGGAAAAGTGAACAATTTCCACATGATGAGCTCAGGCCTTTGAGGACGTGGTGCCTCCTGCAAAAATTCTTCTTCTGAAGATCATTTCTTCTGCTGCTGCCCAGAAGCCATGTTTTTGATTTAATTTGATAAACACCAAAACAAATAAGCAAAAAAGGGTTCTTTAACTAATAGAGATGTCTCTCCAAAGATGCTCCAACAAGAATGATTGAAATGGGTGGAATCCTTCAATAGTTACAATGGGAAACGTTATGAATCAATCACATGGGTTCCGCGCACCCTGCGCTTATGAAGCACGCACCCAACGCGACTTTCAAAAATATAGTTATGGTTTAAATCTTTTTATTGATTTGAGGACAGACAGATAAGAAAATACATGGCTCTCGACTCCGTAAAGTCTGTGCAATGAGACTGTAAGGTTGCTAAAGGTAACTTTACCAAAGGCAATAGGCATGGAGCGAGCCCCAAACTAGAAGAGAACAAGAGCATTTACAAGAACACCCCTCCACCCCAAACACCCCTCCCATCCTCGTCCACCTTAACAACCAAAGAAAGGAAGTGAAAGAAGCAAAAGAAAATAAAGTTAAAAGGGGAGGAATACAAGCCAGGGATCATCGTCTGGTTTTACGTGTCGTTTTCGAAGCCACATCTGGGATTTCCGTGTCTGGAATGCAAAGAAGTCTCAAGAATCAAGGACAAATGAGTTGTCGAAATTCCGACACCAACAGTGTAAGGAAGGGGCGCCACAACTCCAGGAATTCAGTCTGCCCTTCCGTGGCTTAAGGTGGTATGTTAGCGGATTGGGAAGGCCCAGGAGTACATATGAGGGGAAACACGGGAGCTGTGTGTCAAGATGTAAGTCTACCTCATCAAGAACTTGGGACCAGTAGGGTTGCAGGATTGGGCAGCTCCAGAGAATGTGTTCTAAGGTACCCACCTTCCCACATTCCCTCCAGCATTGATCACTTCGGCGCCGGTCAAAACAGTGGATACGTTCAGGTGTGTAGTACCAGTAAGTAGCAACTTTAGTGAGAGTCTATGTGAGCCAAATATGGTACGCCAAATGCCTTGCCCTGTAATAAATACCCTCCCATTCCTTGTGGCTTAAAGTCCTTCCCAAGTCCCTCTCCCACCTGGCGCGCTCTGCATTGTATGTGTGTGTGGTGTTGGCCAATAACATTTGGTAGATGTCAGAGATCAGTTTCTTGTCGGAGGTGCATGTCACTAGACACTTTACATAGGTTGTAAGCAGGTGTTGTGCATGTGGCTTAACTGAAGGGTACAGTGCCTAGTGTCGGACTTGCAGGTAGGGTAATTGCTCCTGCTCTGAAACTCAGGATTAGCGAAGAGTGGTGTGAGGGGGGACGGAAAGGTGGTCAGTTGGTGGGAGATGTTTGTTTGGTCCCAACAGTCCATTAACGTGCTAGTGATGTATGAGGCGTATAAATGCGGAGGTCTGTGGGATTTATTAGGAAAGGGCATCTCCTGCAATGGTCTACCAGCTACCGCCTGGTCCTGGAACAGCCAGTGCTTCTCCGATTCCAGGCGGCTCCACTCCACCAGGTATCTGAGTTGGCCGCCGTGGATGTAAAGTTGACCCCCCACCCCTCCCTTCTCAGGTGGCACGCTGCAATTTGATGTCGGAAACGCGGCTTACGCCCATGCCATATGAAGCGCGAGAGGTCTGCCTGCATTTGCTGAATCCAACCTCGGGGTGGACGAAGGGGAAGGGTCTGAAAAAGGTATAGAATCTGAGGGAGGATTGTCACCTTCACTGCCGCAATGTGGCCCAGCTAGGATATTGTGCAGGATTTCCATCTAGTAAGCGCCTTACGGATGCGTGCGTGTAGGTCAGAGTAATTGATATCCACCGTGGCGGGTATTGTGGGGGCTAATCGAATTCCCAGGTAAGGAACCGTGGCGGGAGCCCACACCACCGGGTGTTCCTCTTGCAAGTGTACAAGGGTGTGTGGAGAGAGAGAGAGACATTAAGGGCCAGGGATTTGTCCAAGTTGATCTTGAAACCAGACCCCAGTGCAAAACACTCCAGTTCAACAAAGAGGGCACGCATAGATGTGGGTTGGAGAGTGATAAAAGGATATCGTCAGCATATAGGCTGACTGTATGAACATCCCCCCCAAACTTGATCCAGGTTATGAGGGGATGCTGCAGAAGCCTAAGGGCCAGGGGCTCCATGTAGAGGGCAAAAAGGAGGGGCGACAGCGGGCAACCCTGCCTCATGCCACTTCCAATAGGAAGCCGAGAAGTCGTATAACCATTAAATCGGACTGTCGCCCATGGAGAGCGATAGCAATTCAATATGCATGTCCGTATTTTCTCACCAAATCCTACAGCAGTCAAGACCATTTCGAGATAGTGCCAATGTACCTTATCAAAGGCCTTCTCTGCATCCAGGGTCAGGAGCATATATTCCCATTGCTTGCAAGAGGCTCGTTCTATCAGATGGAGGATACGCTTAGTATTAGCACTGGTTTGTCTTTGTGGGATAAAGCCCTCTTGGTCCGGGTCGACTAATTTGGTCATGTATGGGGCTAGGCGGGACACGAGGACACTGGTATACAGTTTAATGCCAATGTTCAACAGGGAGATGGGCATATAGGTATCTTTCCCAGGCTCGGGAAAGAACACTATCGCTGCCTCTAGCATTCCTCCGGGAATAGCCCCGGTGTGTTCAAAGGTATTAAACAGCGCTGTCAGGATGGGAGCTAGCTGACTGCGAAATGCCTTATAAAAAGCCGCTGTGTAACCGTCAGGGCCCGGAGATTTGCCTGTTTTGAGACACGAAATGGCGGAGATTATTTCCTCTATCTGAATTGGTCTGTCGAGGTGATCGGCTTGGCCGCATGAGTGTGGGCATGCTTGCTTTAGCTATATAGTCTGTGCTGGCTTGGGTGTCCATGGGCTCCAACAGGTGGCTGCACCTGTCCACTCCCGTGTAAAAGGAATGGCGAAGCCTAAGGCCGCATATTCAGCCCTGTCTTGATCAAGGGACGCCAAATGCTTGCGTTCAATGCAGAGTTGCTGCCATGCCTGCGGTGCGCTAGTACGCTGGTGCATCTGCTCCAGTTCTGCCACTTTCTTGGTGAGCTTCATTTGTTTACGAGCCCTTTCTTTATTATCTGCAGCCGAAAAGGATATAAGTTCCCCTCGAATGACCGCCTTCAGCGCCCCCCACTGTGTAGCCAGTGAAGTATCTGGGTTAGCGTTAAGGGCCACAAACCCTGAAATAGCTATCTGGATCTGTTCCAGTACTGGGGTGCGGTGGAGCAGTGTATCACGCAGGCGCCAGTGCCTATGGGGTCGCTCCGAGGCCGGTAGGAGGAAGGAGGCCAAGATGGGGGAGTGATCAGAGAGGGAGGCTGTCAGGATATCAACATCCTTCACATATGCTCGCAAGTAGGAGGAACAAAGAAAATAGTCTAACCTGGCATACGTTTTGTGGGCACCAGAGTAGAAGATGTAACTGCGCGTGTGTGGGTGAAGATGGTGCCAGAGGTCAAGTAGCCCCAGATCGTAGAGGCAAGTTCGCCCCGAGGACGTGAGCACCCCTGTTTGATGTGTCCTTTGGCAGGACCGGTCTAAATCATTGTTGAAGACAATGTTGAGATCCCCTCCCAATAGTAGATGGCGATCTGCCGTGGCCGCAGCGTCTTGAAGGGCTTGGGGTAGGAATTTAGCTTGTCCCTCATTGGGTGCATAGATGGAGTCTACCACAAATATCAGCCCTCCCAAAACAAATTGGTAAGTGAGTAGGCGCCGCTTACTTTCTGCTTCCTTCTGAAGGACCCTAGCTCTAAAAGAGCGTGAGACGAGTTTTGCCACCCCGGCTGACTTGGTTGACTTAGAGGAAAATAATTGGATGGGAAAAGCTCGGGATTTCAATCTAAAGTGGTCTTTGGGAATAAGGTGAGTTTCCTGCAACAGGCATATGTCAGACTCAGACTGCTACAAGTAATTGAGGATCGCTCTAGCTTGATGGGATTATTTAGGCCCCTTACATTGAGCGTATGGATTTTAAGTGGGCCTTTTGGCATTATAGGGGCTTGTACATGAGCGAGCGCTATGTGATGTGTGGTGACGTGGGTAAAGGAGATTCACAGTGGGAGTAAATAACACCCTAGTTGGGGAAAAAACAGGGGGACAACAAAAAAGGTGGACGAGGGAACCCATAACCAAAACCAATTCCCCAAATGGGGCCATTCACAGATAGAGTTCCATGTAGCACAAGGAATAGGGAAACTGGGGGCAAGAACAAGTTCTACGGATAGAGTCCGCCCTCCCAGCGGAACAAGGAGGTCGTCATAGTGGGGGATCGCAACGTGACCAGATGGAAGGATCACATGTCCCCCGCCGTCCACTTCATGTCAGGGAACCTTATCAAACCATATGTAGCTGCTGCCGGTCCTGTGGTTGCCTACCCTTTCCCGGCTATGGCCTCTGAGGCCAGAGCTAGGGCCTCTTGTTGACCCTGTGCAATGTCCGCCCCATTTGGCCTCCAGGCCTGTCATCGCCACCGCTGTTGTTGTCTCAGGTCCCGAAGTGGTGCTTTGGTCATCATCTTCTTCACTGGGAACTGCAAACCCCAAGAGTCGACAGGAGTCAATGAGAGAGCGCATCTGATATAGCTTATCGTTGAAGCTGAATATCAAGCGGAATGGATGCCCCCACAAATACGGTATGCCCTGCTGGCAAAGGTGTTCTGTCACTGGGCGGAATTGACACCGGCGCTGTAAGGTAATGAGTGCTAAGTCCTGGTAGAGTACTGGAGCATGGCCATTGTAAGAAATGGGATGAAGAGTCCTAGCCTTTGATAAAATAGTCTCCTTGGTTTTAAAGTCTTGGAGACACACCAAGATGTGAGCCGGGCGAGCGTTAGGTGCACGTGGGGTGCCCACTCGGTGCGCTCTATCGAGGACTATGTCTGTGCTTTCAGGGACTCCTAGGATGTGTCGGAACAGGCCCAGAGTGAATGCAAAAAGGTCTTTGGTGTTGTCCGTAGTTTTAACTCCTCGGATTCGGAAATTATGTCTCCGTGACCTATTTTCCAAGTCTTCGAAGTGCACTTGTGTATCCAGATGCTGGTCCTGGAGGAAGAGTATTTCTTGCTGCAGAGCGTCCATCTACATTGTCGTGGTGTCGTTTCTGCCTTCCAGCGTCGCCACTCGTTCTCCCACCATGTCGACATCCCTGCGGATCTCCTTTTTTTCGGCAGTGAGGTCCGTTTTCACCTTCTGGATATCCTCCCGGAGGGTGTTGAATAAAGATTCCATGATATCCTTAGTGATAGGGTCGGACTTCGTTCCAGGGGGAGATTGCTGGGAGGTCATCTTGGGAGCACTGGGCGTCACGCTGTGGACTGAGGAGGCTCTAGCAAAAATGTCCATCAAGGCTTTCTGTTTGCGTGTTCTGGATGAGGACAAACCACCAGTTGGGCGCACTGCTAGGAGCACAGTTTGCTCCATGGTAGATGCTAGGCCGACCTACCGACATGCTGGGTCCATCTACCACTGGGACTCTGGGTCGTAACGAGAGGGTTGGCTGGCAGATTTGGGCAATATTCAATTCTCTGGCTGCCTCACCAGTATTCGTTGTCCCAGTTGTCAGCCGATGTAACTGGGCAAACTACAGCAGCCTAGGTCCCTATTATACACAGGGTCAATGTATGGGCGCGTGGTAAGGATGTATGTTGTTACTACGCATACTTTTACTACGCATGCCTTTACCACACAGGTTTTACAATGCAAGTTGTTACAACGACTTGCGTTCGGGGGCGCTGGATAGTGAATAGTTTAATTTACTATTCCAACTCCAGTCCCCGTGGATAGTATGGAAGGTTTTGGATAGTAGATTAAACTATTCCCTATCCTACAGCGCCCCCCAGCGCAAGTCGTTGTAACGACTTGCATTGTAAAAGTTGTGTGGTAAAAGTTGCGTTGTAAACGCTGTTCCCCGCGTGGTAGGCCTCTTTGCCGAGGGAGGGGCAGGGAGCAACTTATCACCGCAGCGACCAGCTCCTTAACTGCCCGGGGACACACTCTTAGTTATCTGGGCCACGGAGGCCTGCGCAAGTTACAGGAGCCATGTCGTGGGCTTGAGATCTGCACCTCTCAGGTGGACCGATAACAGAAATTAAACTTAAAAAACATGACGACCATAGGTACTATACACATTAAAGTCGCGTACCTGACTCATAACGGAACTTCGCGAAGTGAAGCTGATTGGCTCTCCGGTGTCTGTCAACATTCTAAACAGTCCGGAAAGGCCGCCATCTTGTCTCTCGGTAGGATCGGGAGACAAGAGGTGGAGAAAAACGAAGGGGGAAATTAATGAAAGGGAGCAAGGTAGACCTCTCCATACCCCCTAGGAACGATGTGGGGGTTATTAAAGGGTCCCGTGGAGCAAAAAATTAAAAAAAGAAATCGATTTTTTTGCGGTAGAAGCGCTACCCGGTACACGAACCGGGTAGCTCACCGGTAGCGTAACGGGAGTTCGCCATTTTGTGTTTCGGTCGAATTTAATCACAAGATGGATGAAAAACAATGTGGAAAATGGGTATAAGGGGGCACGGGAGACATATCCTGACCCCCTAGGTTTTCTGAGGGTGGCTGAGGAGGCTCATATGTGTCGAAAAAAAAAAACTTCAATTTTTCGCGCGGTTAGCTGCCGGTACGCGAACCAGGTAGCGAACCGGGAAGCGGACATAAGTGAAAATTAGTGAAAAAAGGTACATTCGAAATTTAAAAAGAGTAATTATAGTTAAGGTAGCTCTGAAAAGAGCTTTTGGGTTCTGTGTAAGTTCTAGGTACTTATAAGTAGATACCAATACACAGTCTTAAATTTTGTATGAAAACTCTGTTTCCCTCATCTGAGAAGTGCACACCATCTCCTCTGTAGATATCTTGCATGTAGTAACACAAGTTATTTTTGTAGATGGAGCCCATTCCATGGTCTCTCTTATAAGCTGAAACAGACTTATTTACATGCTTCCTCGCTTTCTCAATTTGTGGACAAAATTGATTGGACCACCTCCATTTCTGTCTTTGGCATATATTTTAATATACCAAGGCAGTTTGAGGAAAAGGTGCCATTAATTGCTCAAAGGTGTCCTTTAAAAGCATTTCCAGACCTACCCCAGTCAAAGTGCCCAAATCATTTCCTCCACAGTGCACTATTATGAGGTCAGGGTTTGGCAAATGCAAAAAGGTTTTCACCAATGGTATCAATTGGTGACATTTCAATCCTCTCTGGCCAATCCATTTGATTTCCACATTTTGTAAATTGAGGTTGTGTAAATTTCTGTTATCAGCATACCTGTGAGCCCAGTGGATGTAGCTATGTCAAGAATCCAGACAGAAAACATGGTGAGAGGAGGTTCTGCTGCAGTCAGATGAAGTGTGGGAATGAAATGGCAGTTGAAACAGTAGGAGTTTGTAAAGAAAAAAAAATGTGGAGTTTCAGTGCTAATGATTCACTAGCAGTGATTGGTGGATTTCCATTTCTGAAAACAGAAAGTTAGGGTGCATGGATGTGTTAAATGATTTTAAGAAACATTGCAGTGGATTAGCTGGTGTACTGAGAGTTCAGAGTTCATTTGAAACATTGTTGTGTGAACTTCTAAACATGAGAGGTCTTTCAGGAGGTAGTTGCTATGGAAAAAAGGCAGAAAGGGCAGAGGGGGAAGGCAGTTGACTTGAAAAAAGTGAGGGAAGAGTTTTGATTGGGTGACATGAGAGATATGTGTGATGAAATACAGCATGTCTGTGCCTTTGTTGGTTGCAGCCTCTGGAGTGCATACCCTTTGCTCTGCTAAAGAAAAATTGGTGTGTGTCTGAGACTGTTTTGAAATTCAAAAAGCATTTGCTAAGGTGAGAAAAAAATCATTTAACCCCATGGCTGCTAGGCGTTTTCCCGTCCTGCGCTGGGTTTTATTGTTTTTCATTGTTTTATGACGAGCTGGCCTTGTCATCCGCGCACGGCAGGTAAGCGCCATGACGAGCCCAGCTCGTCATTAGCCTCGAAGGGGTTAATTTAGATAGAGACTAGTATAGTTTATGGAGAAAATAAGGAAGACAGCTGTGCATTTAAAATGTTGTTTTGTGTCAAGTGTTTTCATTATCTTTTCCAAAAAGATTTTGCTTATTTGACAAATTATAATTATAGATAATGTGAAGTATTAGTACTGACAGGGTGTGCTTGTACATAGGAGCTGTGCTGTGTTTTCAAATTATGACCAGAAAAACGTTTTTTTAAAAAAAGAAATGCTTTTTACATTTATGAGAAGGACAACATGGTGTCTGCTTTTTTAAATAAATATTTCACTTCCCACCATGAATATGGGAGAATAATTTGCTTGTTTGTTGGTTTAAAAACTCGTTTCTTGAAGTCATTTAGGTTTCACAATATGTTCTGCAAGAGTTACATAGTCAACATGGGGCCATATTTACAAGGCTTATGAGCCACATTCACGTCATTTTTCCCATTTTAAAAGTGACTTTAAAGGTGGTGCAAGGTCCTTGTAAATACACCCTCATGAGTGCTTTGCAAATTTAAGTCATTTTCCCCTGGTGCATGTGCCTTGTAAATAAGCCCCTATGTGTGCTAGACAATTTTAAGTTACTTCTCCCATGAATCTGGGAGACTAATTTGCTTACATGATGTGTTTAAAAATCGTGCTAAGGTGAGAAAATATTCCTTTAATTTAGAAAGAGATTAGTATGCTTTTTGGAGAAAATAAGGAAGCCAGCTAGGGTGTGCTTGTACATAGGAGCTGTGCTGTGTTTTCAAATTATGACCAGAAAATCGTTTTTTTTAAAAAAGAAATACTTTTTGCATTTATGAGAAGGACAACATGGTGTCTGCTTTTTTAAATAAATATTTCACTTCCCAACATGAATATGGGAGAATAATTTGCTTGTTTGTCGGTTTAAAAACTCACACAATGCGTCGCTTTTGCGGTACAGATGCATGACGCATCTGTGCCGTTTTTGCCCCATGGCGCTCCACATTGCAAATGTTAAAAGTGACGCATAAGTGGTGCATGGGCCTTGTAAATACACCCCCATGTGTGCTTGGCCATTTTAAGTCACTTCCCCCTGGTGCAAGGGCCTTGTAAATACGCCCTCATGTGTGCTTGGCAATTTTAAGTCACTTCCCCCTGGTGCAAGGTCCTTGTATATACGCCGTCATGTGTGCTTGGCCATTTCAAGTCACTTCCCCCTGGTGCAAGGGCCTTGTAAATATGCCCCCATGTGTGCTTGGCCATTTCAAGTCACTTCCTCCTGGTGCAAGGGCCTTGTAAATACGCCCTCATGTATGCTTGGCAATTTTAACTCACTTCCCCCTGGTGCAAGGGCGTTGTAAATACTCCCTCATGTCTGCTTGGCAATTTTAAGTCACTTTCCCCTGGTGCAAGGGCCTTGTAAATACGCCCCCATGTGTGCTTGGCAATTTTAACTCACTTCCCCCTGGTGCAAGGGCCTTGTAAATACGCCCCCATGTGTGCTTGGCAATTTTAAGTCACTTCCCCCTGGTGCAAGGGCCTTGTAAATATGCCTTCATGTGTGCTTGGCAATTTTAAGTCAATAACAATAACATCAACAATGTCTGATGTGGAGCAATCTCTAGATGTGGAACAATTTCTAGATGAGGAACAATGTCTAGATGAGGAACAATCTCTAGATATGGAACAATCTCTAGATGAGGAACAATCTGTAGATGTTGATTTAAAATTATATAAAAGTTTTCAAAAACACCCTGTGTGAAGTGTTTTTAATATAACTGTGAAATAGAGTCTTAAAATTAGTTGAGATTAACATATAACAGAGCACAGGTCATATGTAGAAGCATTCCATTCTATTGCTACTATTTGAGATTTTTAAATCTGTCTATGTTGTTAAATTACTGTAGGTAGAATTGACAACTAGTTTGTTAATTGTTTGCCTACTGTTATTGGTTTACTGTTTGGTAATAGTGGTTAATAACAATTTTTTAAAAAGTTTTCCACAGATTTAACTGAAGATCTTTTGAAAAATTAAAAAATGCCATCAAGGCAGAGGAAACAAAAAGAAGCAAAGCGACTTACACTCCACCTTGGTAAAGATTTGCAGCAGTCCTCTACTATAAAATCGTTTCAAGTCGCCAAAAAAGCTCCTGGTAGGAAAATGAAATCATTTTTAAAAAGAATTTGCAGACAAAAAATACCACTATAGAACATGTTTTAGTGCAGAAGAAGAGAGACAATTTAAAGGAAAAGGAAAGGCCCGTCAAAAAAGTTTCTGCTAGAGCAGGAGATAACTCTGTGCATGGCAGTAGAAGGGAAAATCAGTTCAGGGACATTCATAGGCGAATGTTCCGCAAGAGGATAATTGTCAATTTGTTAAAAAATATTAAGAAAGGCCAACAGAAAGTGGCATTTTATAAGAAAAAGAAAAATGTAGAGAAAATTATTGATCAGGCTTTCGAAATTAAGCGAAAGTTATTTATTTTGGTAATCAATAGAATTAGGAAACTAAACAAGGTAATTTATGATTTCAAATCAAATAGTAGATGGAAGAGAGTAGTTAATCGTAGTAATTTTTGTGAAGTTTTCTCAGGAGAATGGATACATATTTCAAGTTGTGAGGCATTTTTCAATGAGGAGAGTTACTTCCAGGACAATGATTTGGTGCATGCAGTTGACACCAGTGGTCGAGCATATGAGGTGAAAGACAGTTGTCCGGTTGAAAAAGAAAAACTTGTGTCTGCAGATGCAGAAGAGGTGTTAGGTGATGAGGTTTTAGGAAGACGTCCTAAGGGTCCAGTGTACACCTGGAAGTGTAGTAGTATTTGTAGTGTGCGACAGGATTCCATCAATTTGCTTTGTGATTTTGTTCGTACATTTAATAAGAAAAGTTTAAAACAGAAAATGAAGTTGTTGCAAGAATTACATCCTTGCAGAGTGAGAGAAGTAACAGGTTTGCATGGGCATTCACTGGCTTGTCTTTCCAGAAGAGTATGCCAGAGTGTTTTTCATCATTTCAGGATGCTAGCAGTGCATCATATTAAAGTGAGGAAATTAGTGAGAATGTTGTATTATGCTAAGAGTCCAGCAATTATGCTTAAACAATTGAGCAGTGCTCTTTTGCATGGTTCAGAACTACATGTGAAGAATATTTGTGAAGAAATTGAGTTCTGTTACTTTGCTAGTAAAGAGAACAATGTTGAAATTGACCCAGTAGAAGAAGGTAATGTGGAAGAGAGTGTACAGATTTCTAATATAGATAAGTTTCACAAGGAAATTTCCATCTTTCAGGTGAAATCAAGTGAGAGGCCTAATATCACTTGTGTGTGTTGTCGACGGACTTATTATAAGAATCAGACTAAGTTAGTGGATTTATATGCAAAAAGTGAAATGGAAAACAATAGTGAATGGAAGGATTTTGCCACACACTTGATGGTAGAAAATTGTTTTGATTTGGGATCGGACCAACGTATGTGTACTTATTGTTTTAACAAATTAAACCAAAACTGGATGCCTGCTTGAGCGGTTCATAATAATCTGGAATTGGTTAACATTCCTTCTGAATTGAAGGATTTAAATACTTATGAATCTATTTTGACTCAAAGTGTGCATCCCTTTCAGGCTATTGTACGAATGGAGCCAAAGACAGGAAAATTGCCTCCATCAGATTTACAGAGAGGATTAAAGGGAAGAGTTGTTTATTTGCCTTTAGATTTGAAGAAAAACATTAATACAATTGGATTAGAGAAAGTGGAAGAGGAACCTCTGGTTATCCTAGTTAATGGGGTTCCGACAAAGAGTAAGAAAATCTGGCAAGATTTAGTGGATGTTAGGAAAGTCAAAAAAGCAACATTGTATTTGATAAAAAACAATGAGTACTACAAGAATGTATGTGTTGCAGAAGAGGAAGTAAGTGAAGAAGAAGACAGCGAATTGTGTGCTGGACAAATCGAGAAAGTAGAAGCCTCTAAAAATGAAGAAATATATGAACATTATACTGTTCATCCTTTGCATTCCAAGGAAGTCATGGGGAATGCTATTGAGTTGTTTCAAATGAAACAAGCCAAAGGGAGTCCCATTAGTGTTTGGGAGGAAAGTTTGCAAGCTCGGTGTTTTCCACAGTTATTTCCCACAGGTCGAGGAGGACGATATGATGAGCGACTTGATCAAATTCCTGCTTTTGAATACCGGACTTTACGATTGTATGCAGAAGATCCTAGGTTTCGTCAATGCATTCCCTATTTGTTTCATCTACTGTTTGAAAGTGATCTGTCTGGACTGTCTTATGCTGTGAACCACATCCTTAAAAGTGGTGTACAACTGCGAAATATCTCAGCAAGGGACTTTATGGATAAAGCCAATGTGCAAGACAGTATTTTGGATTCTCACCTGATTAATCTCATGGCATGTCAGCGTGGTACTAATGAGTATTGGTACCGTCGTCATGGTGACTTAAAATGTATGCTGAGGAACTTAGGAACTCCCACATGGTTCCTCACTCTCAGCTGTGCTGAGTATGGCTGGGAAGACTTACTTGAATTTCTACAAGAGGCAAATGGAAACATTGAAAATATTGAATTCAAGACACCCGGAGAACTGTGCTCTTTGGATCCAGTGAATGTATGCAGGTACTTCAATCATAGATTTGAAGCTATGATGTCTTTCATCACGAACAAGAAAAATCCTCCTCTTGGAGAAGTGTTGGATTTCTTCTGGAGAAAGGAGTATCAAGCAAGAGGTGCTCCTCATATACATATGCTGCTATGGATCAAAGATGCACCCAAATTTGAAACAGATCCGGATGACTTAGTGATGAATTTCATAGAACAGTATTCTACATGTGCTGTTCCAAAGACAAAGGAAGACAAAAGTCTAAGGGAACAAGTTTTACGGTTTCAAAGCCATCGTTGTGGAAAGTACTGTTGTCGTAAATTCAGAAACAAGAACAAGTACTATACAAAATGTCGTTTTGGATTTCCACGATCGGTGATATCTAAAGGAAGAGTGAACAATTTGATGTCTTCGCTGCGACATAATGTGACGAGGAAATCACTCAAAAATCCATACAATTTGAAAAGAAACGAAGAGTCCAAGAACATCAACGACTACAACCCAGTGATTTTGTCCATGTGGAATGCTAACATGGATATACAGTTTGTGGCTGACAACTGTATGGCTGTGGCTCGGTATGTGACGTCTTACATCACAAAAAAAGAAAAGACAGAACTCAAGGATATGTGGGAGGACATTTCCCATGAAAAGAGCCTCAGTAAGAAGTTGTACAGTTTCAGTCTGAAGATGTTGTCGCATCGAGAAATCGGAGCTTACGAATGTTCTGACCGGTTATCTTCAGCAAGTCTCTATGCCAAATCTAGGAGTATCATTTGGGCAAGTCTTGGTCTTGCTGCAATGCGTAATCGAGTTCTGAAACCTGTATGGGAAATTGAGTATTTGGCAGAGAAGGAGCCAAGCAGTACAGATATTTTGAAGACCAACATGTTGGATACATATTATCCAAATAAAAGCAGTCACCTGGAGAATGTTTGTCTGTATGAGGTTCTACAAAATTACATTTTCAAGAGGAACATCAAAGAAGATATTGATAAAGGAGTGTATGCTGTAATTGGAAGTGAGGGATGTCTGCTCAAGCAAAGAAAATGTCTATTGGTAAATCATCGAAAATTGGATTGTGAATCTCCAGAAAGAAAAGAGTTTTTCTATTTAGCTCTTTTGCAACTTTTCAAGCCTTGGCGTGCAGAAGAGGAACTGCTTGGTGATTTCCTCTGTTACGAAGACTCTTTCAATGCAGCCAAGGAGTCCATAGAATGTCCTGTTTTTCCAAAATATCTAGAAATGTTGAATGCAGAAATCAAGCAGGAAGCAACAATTGCAGCCGAGATCGCTAGAGACAGTTCTCAGGACAGTCAGAGTTCTGTTTCATTGAGTCAGGATCCACTAGGAGGACCAGTTATCGAAAATGAAGCTGCCACTGCCATGATTGAAGTGGAAAGAGCCATGGCACATGCTCAGGAGGATGCGGTTAACTTAGAAGATTTGGAAAGACAACTCAACGTTGAGCAGAGGAAAATATATGACGAAGTTACCAGCCAAATTGATCATGGATTAAGTCATGAGAAGAAAGAGTGCTCATGTACATCGTTGAAGCCTGTCCGACTGTACGTGAGTGGAGAAGCAGGAACTGGAAAAAGTTTCCTCATTAAAGCAATTTCATGTTATCTGCAGAAAAGGACTGAGTCATCGCTGTCTTGTGTTGTCACCGATCCAACTGGACTGGCAGCACATAACATTAAAGGTATTACTTTGCATCGGCTACTGATGCTGCCAGTGGAGCATGATAACAAATTACAATACCACAAGTTATCTGCAGATGCTTGTTGTGAAGTATCTAGAGTCCTGAAGAAGATGAAACTTCTTATCATTGATGAAGTAAGCATGGTTTCTAATGTCATGCTTGCCTTTGTGCATTTGAGAATGCAGGAAGTTCTTAAAACAGAGTATGATGTGTTATTTGGTGGCAAGCACATCATTGTTTTCGGTGATCTTCTGCAGCTGACACCAGTGAAAGGACAACCAGTGTTTAAACTGCTTACACATGAAGATACCAGGAAGTGTCTAGGGAGCATTGACAACGTTAACATATGGTTAAACTTCAATTATGCTGAGCTGCGTGAAAATATGCGTCAGGCGAAGGATGAAGATTACAAGAATATTCTACAAGATGTTAGAATCGGGAAAGTGACTGAGCGTGGGAAAGAAGCTTTACATGCACGATTACTGTCAAATTTGTATCCAGAAGAAGACGTTCTGCCAGAGAATATTTTTCAGAAAATTACTGAGAAGAAATCTGGAATATGTTTGATGTCAACTCTTGCAGAATGTTCCATCTTTAACAACAAAATGTTGAATTTAGAAAACCAAGAGATTGTGAAACTGGAAGCTATTGACAGAATAGAGCATATGGGAGCACCAATTATTTTGTCTGAGAATTTGAAATCTAAATTGTATTCATTAGAGAAGACTATATCTAAAACTGCTGGTTTTGAAAAGACTCTGAATGTGTGCTTAAATTGCCGTATCATTTTGAGAAGAAATTTACATGTTGAAAGAGGTCTGGTAAATGGATCAATGGGTAATGTTGTTGATTTTGACAAATACAGAAATAGAGATGGAATTGAATTTTTAAAAATTAAATTTGATGGCATTGAGGAAGTACAGCTAATTGGTCGTTGCACAGCTAGGTTTTTGTTTGTAAAAGACTTATATGTTCACCGTAAGAAATTTCCTATTTGCTTGGCATATGTGGTGACAATCCATAAATCACAAGGTTTAAGTGTAGACAGTGCTTTGGTGAATATTGGCAGATCTGTGTTCAAAGAGGGTATGGCTTATGTAGCGAGTCAGAACTTTATCGGGTTTGTACTTGATTGAGAGTGATGTCACAAACATTTGTGCGGATCTAGATTGTGTTAAGGAATACAATAGGTTAAGAAGAGAGTATGCGCCACATTTGCCTCAATATCCTTTGTTTGAGAAACGTGTGGTAGGCCGGAAACGAAGAAATATCACTCATAGTAGGGAGGTTGTAGCAAAAAGACCAAAAGTCGATGAACCCAAAATTGTAAGCAGAAAGAAAATGAATTCTGTTGAAGATGTTGTTGGTTTTCAATTTGAAAATAGTTCTGGTGTCAACTGCTATGCTAATGTAGTGGTTAATGTTGTCTTTTCTCTAGAAACTTTAAAAGAACAGATTGTGATCAAATCGGATCAAAGTTTTTGCTGTTTGTTGAATTCTGTGTTAGAGAAATGTAGCACTGATAGAACAAGAGTAGAAAGTGTGTCTGAAATTCGAAATCTGCTAGAAAAATGTTCAGGTCAAACACAATTCTCTCAAAATATTCAGCAAGATTGTCAGGAGTTTTTAAGGTATATGCTTAATGTATTGCAAGATGAAGGTGTAGATGTAGATCATCTGTTTGGCCTTTCTTATCAATGGCAGCATGACTGCGAGACTTGTACGTTATCAAGTACTACTAGTGTAGACTCAGAAAGATTTATATATTTAACTTTGCCAGACAGTAAATCAGTATCCTTTAATAAGCTAGTAAAAGCAGCCGATCAAAACATGGAGTGTAGCCAATGTAAGTCTGCAATGCTGTCCACTTTATTTATACGAAGATATGGCCAGTATGTCATTTTAATGTTCCAACGATGTAGGCCTGATGGAACAAAATTGACAACTTTAATTAAAAATGTTGTGGCGGGGAGGAGCCAAGATGGCGATGTGAACGGCGACGGACGGAATCTGCTTTTTTAAATAAATATTTCACTTCCCAACATGAATATGGGAGAATAATTTGCTTGTTTGTCGGTTTAAAAACTCACACAATGCGTCGCTTTTGCGGTACAGATGCTTGACGCATCTGTGCCGTTTTTGCCCCATGGCGCTCCACATTGTAAATGTTAAAAGTGACGCATAAGTGGTGCATGGGCCTTGTAAATACACCCCCATGTGTGCTTGGCCATTTTAAGTCACTTCCCCCTGGTGCAAGGGCCTTGTAAATACGCCCTCATGTGTGCTTGGCAATTTTAAGTCACTTCCCCCTGGTGCAAGGTCCTTGTATATACGCCGTCATGTGTGCTTGGCCATTTCAAGTCACTTCCCCCTGGTGCAAGGGCCTTGTAAATATGCCCCCATGTGTGCTTGGCCATTTCAAGTCACTTCCTCCTGGTGCAAGGGCCTTGTAAATACGCCCTCATGTGTGCTTGGCAATTTTAACTCACTTCCCCCTGGTGCAAGGGCGTTGTAAATACTCCCTCATGTCTGCTTGGCAATTTTAAGTCACTTTCCCCTGGTGCAAGGGCCTTGTAAATACGCCCCATGTGTGCTTGGCAATTTTAACTCACTTCCCCCTGGTGCAAGGGCCTTGTAAATACGCCCCCATGTGTGCTTGGCAATTTTAAGTCACTTCCCCCTGGTGCAAGGGCCTTGTAAATATGCCTTCATGTGTGCTTGGCAATTTTAAGTCAATAACAATAACATCAACAATGTCTGATGTGGAGCAATCTCTAGATGTGGAACAAGTTCTAGATGAGGAACAATGTCTAGATGAGGAACAATCTCTAGATATGGAACAATCTCTAGATGAGGAACAATCTGTAGATGTTGATTTAAAATTATATAAAAGTTTTCAAAAACACCCTGTGTGAAGTGTTTTTAATATAACTGTGAAATAGAGTCTTAAAATTAGTTGAGATTAACATATAACAGAGCACAGGTCATATGTAGAAGCATTCCATTCTATTGCTACTATTTGAGATTTTTAAATCTGTCTATGTTGTTAAATTACTGTAGGTAGAATTGACAACTTGTGTGTTAATTGTTTGCCTACTGTTATTGGTTTACTGTTTGGTAATAGTGGTTAATAACAATTTTTAAAAAAGTTTTCCACAGATTTAACTGAAGATCTTTTGAAAAATTAAAAAATGCCATCAAGGGAGAGGAAACAAAAAGAAGCAAAGCGACTTACACTCCACCTTGGTAAAGATTTGCAGCAGTCCTCTACTATAAAATTGTTTCAAGTCGCCAAAAAAGCTCCTGGTAAGAAAATGAAATCATTTTTAAAAAGAATTTGCAGACAAAAAATACCACTATAGAACATGTTTTAGTGCAGAAGAAGAGAGACAATTTAAAGGAAAAGGAAAGGCCCGTCAAAAAAGTTTCTGCTAGAGCAGGAGATAACTCTGTGCATGGCAGTAGAAGGGAAAATCAGTTCAGGGACATTCGTAGGCGAATGTTCCGCAAGAGGATAATTGTCAATTTGTTAAAAATTTATTAAGAAAGGCCAACTGAAAATGGCATTTTATAAGAAAAAGAAAAATGTAGAGAAAATTATTGATCAGGCTTTCGAAATTAAGCGAAAGTTATTTATTTTGGTAATCAATAGAATTAGGAAACTAAACAAGGTAATTTATGATTTCAAATCAAATAGTAGATGGAAGAGAGTAGTTAATCGTAGTAATTTTTGTGAAGTTTTCTCAGGAGAATGGATACATATTTCAAGTTGTGAGGCATTTTTCAATGAGGAGAGTTACTTCCAGGACAATGATTTGGTGCATGCAGTTGACACCAGTGGTCGAGCATATGAGGTGAAAGACGGTTGTCCGGTTGAAAAAGAAAAACGTGTGTCTGCAGATGCAGAAGAGGTGTTAGGTGATGAGGTTTTAGGAAGACGTCCTAAGGGTCCAGTGTACACCTGGAAGTGTAGTAGTATTTTTAGTGTGCGACAGGATTCCATCAATTTGCTTTGTGATTTTGTTCGTACATTTAATAAGAAAAGTTTAAAACAGAAAATGAAGTTGTTGCAAGAATTACATCCTTGCAGAGTGAGAGAAGTAACAGGTTTGCATGGGCATTCACTGGCTTGTCTTTCCAGAAGAGTATGCCAGAGTGTTTTTCATCATTTCAGGATGCTAGCAGTGCATCATATTAAAGTGAGGAAATTAGTGAGAATGTTGTATTATGCTAAGAGTCCAGCAATTATGCTTAAACAATTGAGCAGTGCTCTTTTGCATGGTTCAGAACTACATGTGAAGAATATTTGTGAAGAAATTGAGTTCTGTTACTTTGCTAGTAAAGAGAACAATGTTGAAATTGACCCAGTAGAAGAAGGTAATGTGGAAGAGAGTGTACAGATTTATAATATAGATAAGTTTCACATGGAAATTTCCATCTTTCAGGTGAAATCAAGTGAGAGGCCTAATATCACTTGTGTGTGTTGTCGACGGACTTATTATAAGAATCAGACTAAGTTAGTGGATTTATATGCAAAAAGTGAAATGGAAAACAATAGTGAATGGAAGGATTTTGCCACATACTTGATGGTAGAAAATTGTTTTGATTTGGGATCGGACCAACGTATGTGTACTTATTGTTTTAACAAATTAAACCAAAACTGGATGCCTGCTAGAGCGGTTCATAATAATCTGGAATTGGTTAACATTCCTTCTGAATTGAAGGATTTAAATACTTATGAATCTATTTTGACTCAAAGTGTGCATCCCTTTCAGGCTATTGTACGAATGGAGCCAAAGACAGGGAAATTGCCTCCATCAGATTTACAGAGAGGATTAAAGGGAAGAGTTGTTTATTTGCCTTTAGATTTGAAGAAAAACATTAATACAATTGGATTAGCGAAAGTGGAAGAGGAACCTCTGGTTATCCTAGTTAATGGGGTTCCGACAAAGAGTAAGAAAATCTGGCAAGATTTAGTGGATGTTAGGAAAGTCAAAAAAGCAACATTGTATTTGATAAAAAACAATGAGTACTACAAGAATGTATGTGTTGCAGAAGAGGAAGTAAGTGAAGAAGAAGACAGCGAATTGTGTGCTGGACAAATCGAGAAAGTAGAAGCCTCTAAAAATGAAGAAATATATGAACATTATACTGTTCATCCTTTGCATTCCAAGGAAGCCATGGGGAATGCTATTGAGTTGTTTCAAATGAAACAAGCCAAAGGGAGTCCCATTAGTGTTTGGGAGGAAAGTTTGGAAGCTCGGTGTTTTCCACAGTTATTTCCCACAGGTCGAGGAGGACGATATGATGAGCGACTTGATCAAATTCCTGCTTTTGAATACCGGACTTTACGATTGTATGCAGAAGATCCTAGGTTTCGTCAATGCATTCCCTATTTGTTTCATCTACTGTTTGAAAGTGATCTGTCTGGACTGTCTTATGCTGTGAACCACATCCTTAAAAGTGGTGTACAACTGCGAAGTATCTCAGCAAGGGACTTTATGGATAAAGCCAATGTGCAAGACAGTATTTTGGATTCTCACCTGATTAATCTCATGGCATGTCAGCGTGGTACTAATGAGTATTGGTACCGTCGTCATGGTGACTTAAAATGTATGCTGAGGAACTTAGGAACTCCCACATGGTTCCTCACTCTCAGCTGTGCTGAGTATGGCTGGGAAGACTTACTTGAATTTCTACAAGAGGCAAATGGAAACATTGAAAATATTGAATTCAAGACACCCGGAGAACTGTGTTCTTTGGATCCAGTGAATGTATGCAGGTACTTCAATCATAGATTTGAAGCTATGATGTCTTTCATCACAAACAAGAAAAATCCACCTCTTGGAGAAGTGTTGGATTTCTTCTGGAGAAAGGAGTATCAAGCAAGAGGTGCTCCTCATATACATATGCTGCTATGGATCAAAGATGCACCCAAATTTGGAACAGATCCGGATGACTTAGTGATGAATTTCATAGAACAGTATTCTACATGTGCTGTTCCAAAGACAAAGGAAGACAAAAGTCTAAGAGAACAAGTTTTACGGTTTCAAAACCATCGTTGTGGAAAGTACTGTTGTCGTAAATTCAGAAACAAGAACAAGTACTATACAAAATGTCGTTTTGGATTTCCACGATCGGTGATATATAAAGGAAGAGTGAACAATTTGATGTCTTCGCATAATGTGACGAGGAAATCACTCAAAAATCCATACAATTTGAAAAGAAACGAAGAGTCCAAGAACATCAACGACTACAACCCAGTGATTTTGTCCATGTGGAATGCTAACATGGATATACAGTTTGTGGCTGACAACTGTATGGCTGTGGCTCGGTATGTGACGTCTTACATCACAAAAAAAGAAAAGACAGAACTCAAGGATATGTGGGAGGACATTTCCCATGAAAAGAGCCTCAGTAAGAAGTTGTACAGTTTCAGTCTGAAGATGTTGTCGCATCGAGAAATCGGAGCTTACGAATGTTCTGACCGGTTATCTTCAGCAAGTCTCTATGCCAAATCTAGGAGTATCATTTGGGCAAGTCTTGGTCTTGCTGCAATGCGTAATCGAGTTCTGAAACCTGTATGGGAAATTGAGTATTTGGCAGAGAAGGAGCCAAGCAGTACAGATATTTTGAAGACCAACATGTTGGATACATATTATCCAAATAAAAGCAGTCACCTGGAGAATGTTTGTCTGTATGAGGTTCTACAAAATTACATTTTCAAGAGGAACATCAAAGAAGATATTGATAAAGGAGTGTATGCTGTAATTGGAAGTGAGGGATGTCTGCTCAAGCAAAGAAAATGTCTATTGGTAAATCATCGAAAATTGGATTGTGAATCTCCAGAAAGAAAAGAGTTTTTCTATTTAGCTCTTTTGCAACTTTTCAAGCCTTGGCGTGCAGAAGAGGAACTGCTTGGTGATTTCCTCTGTTACGAAGACTCTTTCAATGCAGCCAAGGAGTCCATAGAATGTCCTGTTTTTCCAAAATATCTAGAAATGTTGAATGCAGAAATCAAGCAGGAAGCAACAGTTGCAGCCGAGATCGCTAGAGACAGTTCTCAGGACAGTCAGAGTTCTGTTTCATTGAGTCAGGATCCACTAGGAGGACCAGTTATCGAAAATGAAGCTGCCACTGCCATGATTGAAGTGGAAAGAGCCATGGCACATGCTCAGGAGGATGCGGTTAACTTAGAAGATTTGGAAAGACAACTCAACGTGGAGCAGAGGAAAATATATGACGAAGTTACCAGCCAAATTGATCATGGATTAAGTCATGAGAAGAAAGAGTGCTCATGTACATCGTTGAAGCCTGTCCGACTGTACGTGAGTGGAGAAGCAGGAACTGGAAAAAGTTTCCTCATTAAAGCAATTTCATGTTATCTGCAGAAAAGGACTGAGTCATCGCTGTCTTGTGTTGTCACCGATCCAACTGGACTGGCAGCACATAACATTAAAGGTATTACTTTGCATAGGCTACTGATGCTGCCAGTGGAGCATGATAACAAATTACAATACCACAAGTTATCTGCAGATGCTTGTTGTGAAGTATCTAGAGTCCTGAAGAAGATGAAACTTCTTATCATTGATGAAGTAAGCATGGTTTCTAATGTCATGCTTGCCTTTGTGCATTTGAGTATGCAGGAAGTTCTTAAAACAGAGTATGATGTGTTATTTGGTGGCAAGCACATCATTGTTTTCGGTGATCTTCTGCAGCTGACACCAGTGAAAGGACAACCAGTGTTTAAACTGCTTACACATGAAGATACCAGGAAGTGTCTAGGGAGCATTGACAACGTTAACATATGGTTAAACTTCAATTATGCTGAGCTGCGTGAAAATATGCGTCAGGCGAAGGATGAAGATTACAAGAATATTCTACAAGATGTTAGAATCGGGAAAGTGACTGAGCGTGGGAAAGAAGCTTTACATGCACGATTACTGTCAAATTTGTATCCAGAAGAAGACGTTCTGCCAGAGAATATTTTTCAGAAAATTACTGAGAAGAAATCTGGAATATGTTTGATGTCAACTCTTGCAGAATGTTCCATCTTTAACAACAAAATGTTGAATTTAGAAAACCAAGAGATTGTGAAACTGGAAGCTATTGACAGAATAGAGCATATGGGAGCACCAATTATTTTGTCTGAGAATTTGAAATCTAAATTGTATTCATTAGAGAAGACTATATCTAAAACTGCTGGTTTTGAAAAGACTCTGAATGTGTGCTTAAATTGCCGTATCATTTTGAGAAGAAATTTACATGTTGAAAGAGGTCTGGTAAATGGATCAATGGGTAATGTTGTTGATTTTGACAAATACAGAAATAGAGATGGAATTGAATTTTTAAAAATTAAATTTGATGGCATTGAGGAAGTACAGCTAATTGGTCGTTGCACAGCTAGGTTTTTGTTTGTAAAAGACTTATATGTTCACCGTAAGAAATTTCCTATTTGCTTGGCATATGTGGTGACAATCCATAAATCACAAGGTTTAAGTGTAGACAGTGCTTTGGTGAATATTGGCAGTTCTGTGTTCAAAGAGGGTATGGCTTATGTAGCGAGTCAGAACTTTATCGGGTTTGTACTTGATTGAGAGTGATGTCACAAACATTTGTGCGGATCTAGATTGTGTTAAGGAATACAATAGGTTAAGAAGAGAGTATGCGCCACATTTGCCTCAATATCCTTTGTTTGAGAAACGTGTGGTAGGCCGGAAACGAAGAAATATCACTCATAGTAGGGAGGTTGTAGCAAAAAGACCAAAAGTCGATGAACCCAAAATTGTAAGCAGAAAGAAAATGAATTCTGTTGAAGATGTTGTTGGTTTTCAATTTGAAAATAGTTCTGGTGTCAACTGCTATGCTAATGTAGTGGTTAATGTTGTCTTTTCTCTAGAAACTTTAAAAGAACAGATTGTGATCAAATCGGATCAAAGTTTTTGCTGTTTGTTGAATTCTGTGTTAGAGAAATGTAGCACTGATAGAACAAGAGTAGAAAGTGTGTCTGAAATTCGAAATCTGCTAGAAAAATGTTCAGGTCAAACACAATTCTCTCAAAATATTCAGCAAGATTGTCAGGAGTTTTTAAGGTATATGCTTAATGTATTGCAAGATGAAGGTGTAGATGTAGATCATCTGTTTGGCCTTTCTTATCAATGGCAGCATGACTGCGAGACTTGTACGTTATCAAGTACTACTAGTGTAGACTCAGAAAGATTTATATATTTAACTTTGCCAGACAGTAAATCAGTATCCTTTAATAAGCTAGTAAAAGCAGCCGATCAAAACATGGAGTGTAGCCAATGTAAGTCTGCAATGCTGTCCACTTTATTTATACGAAGATATGGCCAGTATGTCATTTTAATGTTCCAACGATGTAGGCCTGATGGAACAAAATTGACAACTTTAATTAAAAATGTTGTGGCGGGGAGGAGCCAAGATGGCGATGTGAACGGACATGAAGTCTCTCGGCTCCCCGATCCTTTGTTCCCCTCATCGAAATCCTGACCTTATCCTGCCACGAAACAACAGCGAGGGGACGGGGACAGTGTGCGGAATTGACTGGTGCTCTCCCGACGTTCCTGCCTGCCTGGAATTCATTGCACAGCCAAGAGAACTGCGGAGCTCGTCTCTACCCCTGAGACCGAGACCCAGGCGGACACGCTGGCATGGCGGCTGCCGGAGCTACCGAGGCTACGGAGGCGGAGTGAATCTAGCGCCTTGACTTGCGCTTCTACCTGCTGCTAACTGCGCCTGCCCTTCATTTATGCACGGAGTGCCTGCCGACCGGGAACTTCTTCTGGCGCCTCCGCTGCCGAGGTCTGCAAACGAGGTACGCAGCGCTCCCCCATGATGGCAGGCACTTAAACACCGCAGCTCTCCCTCAAGCCTGTTCCCGACCACTGTGGGGCTTCCATTACGAGTAGCCCATTGATTGGGTGTCAGCGGTCGGACAGCGACCTATATCCCTGTGCTCTCTGTGGCATTTGCGCCCCCGCGCCCCCTTGCTTCCCCCGGCGGGGCTCTTGGAATGGCTGACCGGGCTGCATCTACTGCTCACGCTGCTTCGGATAGGACCGGGACTGTGCTGAGGTTCCCCGGACACTGTCCTGTCTGGGGACCCGCGCCTGTGATCGAGGCGAATATGGACACCCCGGCGGCCCCAACTTATGGCTCCATTCTTGCTGCAATCCATGACTTGCGGGCAGAGATGCGTGTGGGCTTTTTATCGTTGTATGAGCGGTTTGAGACTGCTACGCCCGTGGTGACCTGCACATCGCTGATCTGCATCTCTCACTGGGATGATGTGTCTGTTGCTACTCCTGCCCAGGCTACGTTGTTGCCAAACAAGTGCTCTACCCTTCAGCCTCCCAGCAGTGTTGGTGGACGCGAATTGCTACCTATTTCTTTCACCGGCGCTACAATGTTTCTGCCTCCACCAGTGCTCACAGTTTCCTTCGAGGCTCTGCTACCTTTGGTAATGCCGCCACAGACACAGCAACCAGTAAGTCTACCTGCCCGTGTTCATTTGGCCCTGTTGCTGATACTCAATTTCTTGCTGACCAGTGTGCAACCATTGGAGCTGTCTAGCGGGATACATGGAACTGGTCGCGGACGGACCCGTCCATTTTGTTATGGAACACCATCTTCCTGCCGAGGGCGGCCATCTTGTCCCTTTGTTCAGCCCGTGTGGACTGCCGTACGAGGGTTTTGGCTGTGGGGGCGAATACGTACTGGTCAGGGTTAGCGGACTTTTTTGGTGGACTGTGTTTTCCTGGCTGACTAAAATCTCAGTATGCATCGGTTCCTGCATTGTGCGAGTGTAATTCTCCTTGCGTTATATGGTGTTCGCAGCTCATTGTTCTTGTTGGTACACATGGGGGATGGGACGACTAGACTTGTCAGGCGGGTGGGACCTCGGGACGAGACACCCTTTATGTGCGTGCTGCTATGATACGTGGGATCTCTCCCTATTTATTTCGTACTGTACAATTTATAATCCTTAGGTGGTATATAGGGTGGGAGTTGCTGCATGGATGGGGTGTCCGAGAGACTTGGTGTTTGTTGGGCTCCTCCCCACATTCCTTTTTATTGGGAGTTATAGATTAGGATTTACTGTTCTTTCTCCCTATATCCAAAAGTGACTTTTTTCTTTCTTCTCTTCTTAGGGTTTTCCCTCTCTCTTTCCTTTGTCTATATTTCGGGTTCTTTAGCGGGCGACAGACACACTGCGGGGGGGGGGGGTAGGCCGTAGCCTCTGCAATGATGTCGGGTGGGGGGAAGGTTTTAGTTCTCATGTTGGTTTCTATGGGCCTTATTTTTATTCTTTCTCTGCGCTTTTCTTACCTAATTTCTGTTCTGGGCCCGGGATAGGGACGTTTAGGGAGTGGGCGGTTCTGTACATGGCGTGGAATTGCTAAACTGACGGCTTTGTTGTCTTACTCGTACCCGCCATATTGCCTGGAATGGCTTTAACGCTTGGTCTCCTGTAAAGCTCTTGCCTGCTCATGCTGTGAAGTAACTGTACGGACTCAGCTCTCCTGGATATCTATTCTTCACTGTCATATATTTTAAGATTACAAAAACTTTAAAATTAACCTTCACTGCTCCTGTTTCTCGGCGACACGAATCTATTTGGTGTACTGATAATTGATTGCTGATTTAACCTGGTGCCGCTGGGGAATTGTATTGTTCGCTCCTGTGCTCAAACGTATCGTGGCCGGCCTGACGGTTGTGGGCCCGTATTTGTTATATTTTCATGCACAATAAAGGTTTACAAAAATTTAAAAAAAAAAAAAAATGTTGTGGCTTCTCAGTTGTCAATATCAGGAAGGACTTTTCTAACTGCAGCAATTATATATCATGAGGGTCCTTCAACAACATCAGGACATTACACAACTTATTTGAAGTCTGGAAACAGCTGGTCATTCTGCAATGATTCTGTTTTAACTTTCAAAAAAAGATTGCCTTTTCACCTTAAAAATTCTTACCTGGTGTTCTTACAACCAAAATTTTAAGGAAGGAATCTCGGGTTTTGTTCTGAGGAATTTCAAGAGGTTCTAATGGCTCCTACACTATATAGCCTTGTGGATAAGTGTAGTACAGAGCGAAAACTGTTTTTTTTAATAAGCTAATTTAAGCAGCAGATCAAAACAAGGAGTAGAGGTAATGTAAGTCTGCAATGCTGTCCACATTATTTATAGGAACTCATGGGTGAAATGTCATTTTACAATTCCAACTATATAAACCGGATGTAAATAAGTTGTCAAGTCTAATTAAAAATGTTTCAGAAAGTGGCGGGCAGAAAATAATAACAGCACAACAGAGTATAAGCTGTTCATAGGACATCCTTTGACGTCATGGAAAGTAAGTTACTTTTGAGGAGTTCTGATTTCTGATTGGTTATAGTATATGGGTTTTTTAAACACAATCATTTTGATTGTGTTTTTTTTTCCCCGCTGTTATATGATGAATACCTTCAACTCACTGTTTTTAGTGAAATTTGATATATTCTGAAAACAGCAAAAATAAATCATTTAATATGTATAATTAATTCTGTATTCTACTACTCACTCTCTACTACTCTCACTCTACTACTCTCTACTTCTCACTCTCTACTACTCACTCTACTACTCACTCTTTACTACTCTCTACTACTCACTCTCTACTACTCTCTCTCTACTACTCTCTACTACTCACTCTACTACTCACTCCCTACTACTCACTATCTACTACTCTCTACTACTCACTCACTACTACTCTCTACTCTCTACTACTCACTCTCTACTACTCTCTCTACTACTCACTCTTTACTACTCACTCTCTACTACTCTCTACTACTCTCTACTACTCACTCTCTACTACTCCCTACTACTCACTCTTTACTACTCTCTACAACTCACTCTCTACTGCTCTCTAGCACTCACTCTACTCTTACTCTCTATTACTCTCTAGTACTCACTCTCTACTACTCACTCTCTACTACTCTCTACTAGTCACTCTACTACTCTCTACTACTTACTCTCTATTACTCACTCTCTACTCTCTACCTCTCTCTACTTCTCCCTCTACTAGTCTCTACCTCTACCTCTCTACCTCTACACCTCTACCTCTCTACCTCTCTCTACACGCACACATATTCACATATATATATGCATATGTATTTATATATATGTGTGTGTGTATATATATACATACATATATAAACATATATATTCTGCATATCTACATAAATACAAATATAAATGCATGCATACACATACATATATGCATACATATGCATGTTATTTACATGAATGTTTGAAAAACACTAATAAAAGCAAAGCTAAAAAGCCACCTCATTATAAACAGAATGGCTTTAACTTAAACGAGGGTGATATCTATTGCATTTTCAATGCTTGTTTACTTTGGTTCCATCAAGAAGGCATTCAGATGTGTCACACATTTGCCATAAATTCTGAATGTTAGACCTCTAGTTGCTCATTAGATCACTGTAGTAAAGCTACTGCTCACCAGGGAAGTCTGCTGCTTTTATTCAAAGTGCATGTTTCAGTCTGCATGTCAGAATTATTTTAATGAAATAGAAGAGGATTTGAGAAGTCACTCAAAATGTGCCCTAATTTTTCTTTCTGAAGCACTAATCATACTTTCTATGGCAAAATGAACCCCCTCATTTTGTTCCTTTTTAAATTAAATGTTTTCAGACTTACCACTTCATTCCAATCAAGATGGCTTCAGGTGTGCCATACTTTTGTCATAAGTAAGACTGTTAGTGCTCTAGTTGTTCTTTAGAACACTCTAGGAGGCTACAGTAGAACACAAAGGAATCAACTGATAGTCTCTGACCTTGTTGGATGTACATGTTTTACTGAGAATGTCAGACTTAATTCTCACATGACTGAGAAAGATAATGTGAATTTACAGAAAATATGCTTTCAATTTAGCTTATAGATCACTGCCCCCTTTTTGTGTTCTACACGTTTGTTTTTCTGCTTTCTTGTGCCTTGGTCTACCGAGCAAAAGATGGATACCAACACTTCCTGGTTTGAAGTGTTGACAGCCAATGATCATGCAGCTTTCTCGGAAAGGCATGCTGATTGGCTGCCACTGTCTGTCAACACTCCAAAACAGAAATTGTTGGCAGCCATCTTGTGCCTCGGTAGACTGAGGCACAGGAAAGCAGAAAAACAAACATGTAGAAGTCAAAAAGGGGGCAAGGTAGAAGCACCCTGACCCTCTAGGCCTGCTCAGGGGGTCCCACAAGGACCCCCAAGGCCCCTCCCCAATTATTTTTTTCCGAAAAATCGCGGGGTGCTCGCATGGTGCTCGCACGGTGCGCACACGGTGCGCACTTATAGATATATAAATGTTTTCAAATTCGATTTTCTCAACAACTACTGGAGGGATTTACACCATTTAACCAAAAGCGTGATCTGCGTACCAGTGCCTACCATTTTGCCAAGTTTGGTGTAATTCCGTTCAGCCGTTCGGGCTGTAGCGGTGTCTAATCGTCCTATGGAAAATAACATGGGGAAAACACGTTTTGGGACCCCCCTTTTTTCTCGGCCCCCGCTTGACGAATACCCCCAAAACTTTCAGGGAAGGAGTGGGGCGTAGCAGGTCATCTTCTTTGAGAAATTCGCGTTGAGTCATCAACCGGCGCCAAAGTTATTCCCAATAGAATGTTGCGGATTTCCAATGGAAATGGAAACTAGGTCCTAACTATATATACCTACTGGCGACCACCAGTAGGTAATATATATATATATATATATATATATATATATATATATATATATATATATATATATATATATATATATATATATATATATATATATAAGAATCCACAATCCTGAGTGCCAGCAACAGCGCGCAGACACGAACCAGGCACAGACCACAAAACGAGGATTAAAGGTGAATGAAGTGCTTTATTCCATCGATATATATATATATATATATATATATACACTGTCCGTGCTTGGGTTTTGTTTTTCCGCCGCTTCTCCTCATCGAAGGGTGCTTCGTTCACGGGACCTCCCTGGCTTTGTCCCAAATATGCAAACAGTTACTCTCAGAAAAAGGATAACAACGCCATGTCTTCTTTCTGCGAAATAGTTTATTCACCAGCCACTGCTGAATGCGATTCGCCTGTAAAACAGGCTTGTTCACCATGTATATATATTTTTTTAAAAGGAGGTTCGCTGACCTGATATATACCTACCTTTCAGTTGTAAAGGCATGCGTGGTATAGGCATATGTGTGATGAAAACTTGCGTGGTCACGGCAATTCATGGTAAAGGCATTGTGTGGTAAAGAACATGTAATAAAAGCATGCATGGTAAAGGCATACGTTGTAACTTCATACATCCGCAGTGATAACACTATTAGACAAGAGTTGAAGAAAATACAAGAAACAGGCAATGGGCCTTCTCCATTTGTATACACAGGATCTTGATCAACATTCCTGTATTAATCACGACCACCACTGCCCTTCTACAATTTAGGAAAGCCCTGAAAGCACAGCACTTTAAAGAACACTACTTCATGATGAAATAAATGCCCATCTCTCCTCTCTAAACCCAGCTCCCTCTCTAGTCGCGAAAACATACACAATCTTGTAATCCGAGTCATCCCAGGAAGATGCGGATTCACATACCTGACCTCTAATGAGGGAGAAACTGTACCTATAGCTTACAAATCTCATTTGTACACCCAAGCTGAAATGAAATTCAGCTCTACAGAAACGATTCTGACAGCGGTTCAAACTGCTGCAGCAAAAGAAAGAACCCTAGCCCAAGGCAAAGGAATAGCTGTTTTTACAGCAGAATCAGCCCTTGAGGCATTAACAAGTCCACGTAATCTGATTGCAGTAGCCTTAGATCCAAAATGGATAGAATGGGAACATTCTTTTGCTGCATTTGCTAATTTTCAAACTTGGTCGAACTTTCACCTGATGTTGTAGACCAATTTTTTCTGTCTGAAATAATGTTCTCTCCAGTCAACGAGAATAACTCTTAAAAAAAAAATATGAGCACACAGCGTTCCCTGAACTCTGAATTCGGCCTTCATTTATTTATTTTTTTTAAACAAAGCTACAGAAAATATTTGGAACTATTTTCCCCCTGAAAGCGAAATTATTTTTGTCCATTTTCCAAAATATTTACCTTTTTTTGGGCACATGGTACTCTGCTTAAAGTAGAACTATTCTTAGAGAACAGAGCTTCTATTTTTAGGATACTAGAGACAATATTTTACCTCAGCCTCCTGCACATATACAACATTTTGTATTAACATGTGATGGAATGGTCTAGACCGTCTTTTCTGTATTCAGAGCCATTTCATGTGTAATTTTCGCAATTCATTCAGCTGATATATATATGCATTTATCTAAATGATGACACAGCTTGAAAAGCGTACAGTACCAACACTCATTTTCGTGTATTTACCATTTACCATTTCAAATGCGAAATATGTATTTCGGGGTGGGTTGGAAAAAACACATGCATCGTTAAATGTTAACTATTGCTTAGTTTTTTAGTAATGATGGACATTAATCAGTGGAGTGGGTGTTTTGTTTACATCTAGGACCCAAATTCGATATTCCCGATCCTTGCCCTTATGAGGTTATAATCAATAATGTCCTGATAAAGGCATAAGAATCATATCCATATTCAGTAATAGCCCATGCAGTCCAAAGTACAGCACGGCTACTCCCATCAACTCCTAGAAAGCACAATGCGTTCTTTAAACAAACCAGCCCGGGAAATCCCCCCTGCTTTTGTTTTGATTTGAACAAGAACTCTTGAAGTCCAGAAAGAACTGTTACTTCTTATTGACGTCTTATGTCCAACCTTACGTCAAACCCGGCACCTTTCAGGTATAAATATACCAACAGTTGCCTTAAGCAAAGACACAGTAGTTTGGAGCAGAGCGGCCATCTACTTGCCCGATAGCCCAGCTGATGCAAGGAGCCCACGGAAGCCGCCCCTCCTGTTTGACGCACTGAGAGCGACGCTGTCTTTTTCTCCAGACGAGAAAATCCAGCTCCTGTGTTTCCAGCCTACCCTTGCGGGTTGCTGGGGGATCGAGTCCTGAGGAAAGAGATACCAGACCTCCCACATTCTATTACCAAGGTACGGAGCTGACTAAACCCTTAAGAGAATTCTTGATGCAGATTCTTGGCAAAACAATCTTAACCAACTTAACCTAAACTGCTACTTACTTACTCCCTCCCAAGCATTAGGCTTAGGTCAGGTAAACCGGGGTAGGCGTAGTTAGAAGCACCAGTTGAGTACGTTAGTCAAATGTTTTTATGTATGTATATATTTTATCCATTTTAAAGTATCATATGGCTAAGAAACCATATCAATGCTTTTACAGTATTATTTCATAATACTACTTTTACTGTACGCACTTTACTTAATGATAAGTATTGCAATTGTGGCAATTCACTTCTCTTGCATGAGAAAGAAGACTGCTCAATAAATAACACCTTTTATTGAAAACGCCAGTCTCTCTATTTCTCTGCACTCTGGTGAAACTAAGTATGCACGGTTGACTGAGTGAAATAGCTGCCTATTGTTTTCACACGACTCTAGAGATACACTCTTATTCTGAGGGAGCAAAGTTGTCATGTTTATACGGTTGTCAGAAACTGAATCCCTTCTTGTCTGAGTCAGGGAAGTTCAACCCTCCCTATTCATTCAAGAACGTTTCTAGTGACCTCTGAACTAGCTGGCGCAAACCTAAATTAAGATTAATATAGTCAGTAGAGACCTAGATGACCTCAGTCCTACGTCTACATTGCTGTTTATGTTATTCCAATGCGCAGAGCCTATTGGGAAAATAGGAACTACACTACAATCCTGTTAAAAGTTTTCCCAAATGCTCAGAGGCAACACCCAAAAAAGCAAGAAGCTAAACAACAGGTCAGGGCGGTCTTAGATCAACTTGAATACCAAGGGGTGATTGAAAATTGCACCCCACCAATGAACAATCCTTTGTTTCGAGTATCAAAACCCAACTATGTATATATCATCTAGTTTCAGATTACAGACATTTAAAAAATTCCACAAAGACATTCGCTGTCCAAAATGCACACAGTAAATAACATTGAGGAATAACATTGTGCTGGAAAAAATACAAAACAACACTTGATATCTCAAATAGATTTTTTTGCTAAAATATAGAGCCTGAAAGCAGGTATCTGACCACATTCACAGCTTTGGGGTCTCAGCGGCAATTTTGTTGTCTCCCCCAGGGGTATAAGAATAGCCCCAGGGTATTTTCAGCAAAGGTAACAGAATTACTCCCAAAATTTGATGAGGAAGCATGTTCCTATATGGATGATATTTATCTGACGGACGATGACTTAGAGAGGCACTTGACCAGGGTGAGCACCATTATTATGGGTTTCACCTCTGCTACAAAGTTAACTTAAAAAATTGCCCATCTCATTGTCCTGTTTTTGGGAAATGAGTTGTCAAGTGAAGGGAAAACTTTGGCAGCTAACTTTTTAGAAATGTGTGTGCTGCTCCAACCTCCAAAAACATGAAAAAATCTCCAATCAATACTGGGATTCCTAAAATTCTGCAGAACTTATGCAGAAAGAGTAAAACCTTTCTATGATTTAATAAAACATGACTTTTCAGTTAGACAATGGACACAGGAACACACAAATATCCTACATTCACTACAGGAAGACATGATAGCTTCAAAACACTTACAAACACATGTAAATGTACACATCTTGGTGATCCGTGTAATAGCGGGTCAATGCGTGTACACCTACTTAAGGTTTAATGAAGGTGAAACAGTACCAATCGAATACAAATCACACCTGTACACAAAGGCAGAAATGTGTTTCACTTCAACAGAAAAAATCCTGACAGCAGTTCAGACCACTGTAGCAAGAGAAAGAGCACTGGCTCAGGGGAAATGCATATTTTTCATAACCCCAGTACCGGCTTTAGAAGCTGTTACAAAGGCTAGCATTCCAAATGCAAAAGCCTGACATCCGAGATGGATGCAATTGGCCAATTCTCTTATTGCAATGGACGTTGAATTCAGATTTGATCCAAGTTTAAAAGCACAAGCATTCCTGCAATACAAACAAGAATATCCTCTACCTAATGAAATCATGCCTCTAGATCAGTATGAATATATAATTTCCACTGACAGATCTACGCAACCGGCCATTGGAAGCAAGCAGCAATACATCGCAGCATATGCAATCGTTAAAGTTGCATGTGGGCTGGCAAGTTCCATCCAAATTGCACTAAAACACAATCTCTAGGAGACTGCATGGCACAGTTGGGAGAGGTAAAAGCATTAATCCTGGTTCTAGTGAATACGGATCACAAATTCCCCACACTAATTGTCTGTGATTCCTTTTACTGTTCCTATATTAGACGGGGAACAGAAGCGCTATTTAGAGCATGCCTAATACCACATCACATGATATTTCTAAATGACACTGTGCAACAGACATCCTGTCTTGGACTAGCCAAGAACAAGGACACAAACACACCTCGGTTTTCAATACCATCACAGATGGTGGTGTGACAAAATCCGATGTCACAGAAAGGGGCAACAGTATATGACATAATTCAGTACAATAGAATAGGCCACAATTGGAGGGAATGGTTGGTTTAGCCCTCAGGCACGAACAGATGTCGTAAACAATTCTTGGGTAGTTCCGAAGGGTTTAGTATCCACAGGTCAGACCCACGCTATGTACAACGAGAACAACCAGGGGTAGTGACATCCTATAGTGCTGGGAAGTTGATCCTTGATTGGCTAGAAACCTTACCACTCACAGAAGTGAAACAACACTTATCCTTACTCTCACAGGACATGGATCTTATAGATGTTCTACAAGGTCCCAAAAAACATTGTCAAAAACATTTCATATATGCTGGCATCTATGCTGCCCACAATTAAATATGGAAAACATCCCAACAAGAGACCACAGAGAGAATACGGTAAATAGACTGTATAAATCTGGAAAAATCATGAGCTGTGGTAGACAATGGGTTAACAACTTTGACCTATAGGATTTATTCTTTAGGCAACATTGTGTCTTCCGCGATAGACATAATAGAAAAAGAGTTTTGGTCATTTTACAACACGGGCAATCTCAGTTATATTCTATTATGGTATTCAGCTGGACGTTGCAATCTTTGCGTGCAGGCTATGTGCCTTTGCATTTTATCAACACTATGTCTCTGTTTGCCGAATGTAATCTAACAGATAAACAGGTTGAAATGGCAAAAAGGGGAGCTGCATATACAATGCTGCGTATCGAAAAACTGGATAGACTACCATTTACAGTGGGGGAATCACCATCTACTGAATGGCTAATCCATGGCTATATAACTTTACCGGTCACTACTTTTCAGTTTCAATACTGCCTTGAGCAGAGGCAGGCAGGCAGATATGAAAAAATGGGTAATGAATACATTAGGAAATCCTATGAATTACCATATAGATTTTGATGCCGGGGTTGGGGTTGGGGTTGGTGAAGTGTTTCTTAGCGGTATAAGTTCCACACTTTAGGCGGTTCTCTCATGTGGCAGGACATTTAATTGCACGGACAATGTAATGGTTTGGTATCAAACTTGTCTTGCCACATGAGAGGGACTCCAGCTGCGGTGAGTACAACGGTATTCGAGTTGCTCTCGAATGGGAGTTACTTGATGCTGATCGATCAAGGTTGCTGTGGAATGCGTCTGGTCATTGCCCATCTGGTCACTGTGAACTCCAGGGTTACTTGCTGTATGCAAGCATTGTTTCCCTCAACATGTACAGTCATGGAGGCGCCGCTCTGGGCTCATTGAATGTTTCTTTTATACAGTTTGATACTTTGAGCAGTCTGAAAGCCATGCTTTTACAACAAACTGTACCCTTAACCTCTGCTCGAGAGACCTTTGACCTTCAAGTTGCAAGGACCTCGATTGAAATACAGGCACTTACACGTACAAATTGCCCACTTCATTTCACAGAAATTTAACAAGTCTGATACGAGGGATATTGTGCACCTATTTAACCCCTTACACGTGTTGGATGCGCGGGAGCCGTCCGACGCATAAGTGCTGATATGCATGGGACGGCTTCCACGCATCTGACACCATTGTACAGGAAATCCCTCTGGTGCAGGCAGATTTCTTTTTCTCCCCCAAAGCCCCGGGAGCTGGGGAAAAGCTTTCCCAGCTCCTGAGGCCCCCTGTTTCAGTGACAATCAGAGCGCACTTCCCACTGACGTCGTTTCACAGAAACCAAAACTGAAATGAGCTTTTAGGCTCATTTCAGTTTCACTTTCTATGTGCTCAGGGGGCTATCTCAGCCCCCTGAGCACGTAGAAAGACGTCATCTCTCCTTTCCAATACTTCACTGTGTGGGTGGGGCAAGGGCAAGGGCCTTTGACTGGGAAGAGCCCAAAACATAGGGATTTAGGGTATAGCACCGACCATTCTAAGCGCTACATTTTGTTAAAAGTGCATTTTTAGCCAATTCTGCATTGGATACCCACACAAGCGACTTATCATTTTACTCAGGACACTAAGAAAAATGCTGTGGGGTAGGACATTTGTGCCGGCACGGTGATTCCACACAAACATATGTGGAACATTTGTTATTTTCAGCCAAAGTTGAGGTTTGCATGGGATTCTGGGTAGGGACACGTTGCGGGATGAGCACAAGCCATACCTTATTGGACTCCCATAGGTGTCTAGTGTTCAGAAATGTGTCAGTTTGGTAGGTTTTACTAGATGGCGATGAGCCCCGGGGCCAAAAAACAAGGCCTCCCCCCGAAACCACATTGTTTTATTACAGGTAATTTTAAAGTCTCCACAGTACGATTTGGGCCATTTCCTGTTGCAGCCACTATGCACCCACACATGTGAGGTACCATTTTTATCGGGAGACCTGGAGGAACGCTGGGTAATAAAAAAAAATTGTTAGCTTGGTGATCTTACAACTTTCTAACACAGAAATGTGAAAAAAACATTTTCTTTCAACAAAATCAAAGGTTTGCGGGGGATTCTGGGTAGGGAGATGTTGGGGGACCCACACAAGTCATACCTTGCTGGACTCACCCAGGTGCTTAGTATTCAGAAATGTGTGGGTTTGGTAAGTTTCCCTAGATGGTGGCGGACCTCTGGGCCAAAAACTCATGGAATCCCCTTGCAAAACCAGGTTGTTTTGTGATAGGTCATTTTGATGTCGCCTCAATAGGTTCTGGGCCCTTGCCTGTCGCTGGTACTTGACCCACCCACACAAGTGAGGTACCATTTTTCTCAGAAGGCTTTGGGGAATACAAAGTGGGTGGAATTTTGTGGATCCACACAGTTTCTAGAACGTTCTACCACAGAAATGTGAGGGAAATGTGTTTATTTTGACAAATTTTGAGGTTTGCAAGGGATTCTGTGTCACCCCATCCTGGATTTCCCTGGGTGTCTAGTTTAAAAAAATGTATAGGTTTCTAGTTTTCCCTAGGTGCCGGCAGAGCTAGGGTTCAAAATCTACAGCTGGGCACTTTGCAAAAAAAAGTCAGTTTTCACTGTGAAAATGTATCATGTCCACTTTGCGTTTTGGGGCGTTTTCTTTAGCAGGCACTAGGCCTATTCACACAAGTGAGGTACCAATTTTCTTGGAAGACTTTGCGGAATGCGGGGTGGATGGAATGTTGTGGATCCACACAGATTCCATAACTTTCCACCACAGAAATCTGAGGAAAATGTGTTTTTTTGGATACGTTTTTAGGTTTGCAAGGGATTCTGGGTAACAGAACCTGGTGAGAGCAAGTCAAGTCACCCCATACTGGATTCCGCTGTGTATCGAGTTTTCAAAAATGTGTAGGTTTGCTAGGTTTGCTATGTTTTCCTAGTTGCTGACAGAGTTAGGGTTCAAAATCTACAGCTAGGGACTTTGCGAGAAAGGGGTCAAATTTCACTGTGAAAATGTGGTGTGTCCACGTTGCCTTGTGGGCCGTTTGCTGTTGCGGGCACTAGGCCTATCCACACAAGTGAAGTACCATTTTTATTGGAAGACTTTGGGGAACGCTGGGTAGGTAGAATTTTGTGGATTCCATAACTTTCCACCACAGAAATGTGAGGAAAATGTGGCTTTTTCACAAATTTTTAGGTTTGCAAGGGATTCTTGGTAATAGAACCTGGTGAGAGCCCGTCAAGTCACCTCATCCTGGATTCCCCTGTGTGTTTAGTTTTTTAAAAAGTAGGTTTGCTAGGTTTCCTTAGTTGCCGGCAGAGCTATTGGTCCAGCGGTGTACGAACAACGGATACTCCAATATCACATACTCACCTGGGCCCATAAACCCACACACACAAATTAATAAACCGCGGGACTCAAAGTTTATAATTTTCGCAATTCAAGATTAGTTATTCCTTATTCCTAACTAACCTTTCACTGATCAAAAAGTTCTTTCCTCTGGTCGATGGACCATTATTTGAACTAGTTGATGGTGAAAATTAACACTGTTTATATCTTATTCATTACAAGTAAATAACCACAGACTCTGGAAGTTTTTAAAACCTTTACCTAAATTAAATTCATGTGAGCCATCTTAGATACACAATGCAGTCACCTTCCATTTTAGGAGAGAAAATTCTATCAATTATTCATCAAACACATATTTTGGACTCACACAATGATCAATGCTCAGAAAGGGAGAGGGCAGAGAGAAAAGAACATCAGCAAATAATGCAAAAATGCAATTACGAAGAATGGTGTGAAGACCAACCCCCTGGCCAAAGGAATGGTAAGGTTCCCCTCGGAAAGATCAGGTGATAAAGACTTTAGGACAGGATTCAGGACAGGATAGATGACCTCTCTAACACCAATGGTTGCGTCACACCCCTCTCTGACACTCTCTTCCTCCTTGAGTTTCTTCCACGATCTTCTTATGTAACACAATTAAATTAGGATATAAAGTTCTGAATTCCGCTTCTTCATCAGCATCTCACAGCTTCTTTCCCTGCATCAGCATCACCCCGTAGACCGACAGCATTCCGAGCTCAGCATATCTTCATCTCTTGTGCTAACTAACTAAATAAAGCTATCTCAATTATACCTTTCGCTCTTCATGTACCACCCACTAAAGTTTCAATATTGCAAAAATTGGAAATCAAATTGGTCAGGCAAGGGGGGAAGATCATCACACCATGCTTACATGTCACTTTATTCAGTTAATCTTCTGTTCACAAACCCATCCCCTTAATTTATATTCATGCTTTATTTTCTCACACGCATTCACATTTCATCTGCAACGTTTATGAAAAAATCTAACAGGTAGGTCCATCAGTTGAACTTTTCATCATCCTTTCTCATGCTTGGGACACTTTACGACCTTGACTTCTATCCAAACTCTGTGTCATCCTTCCGGGTCCACTCTCAGTAGTCATACGCGGCTGTCATGTGGCTCAGCTTACTTCGGTTATACACGAGAGGCCCAAATGCACACTAGTGATAAATTCAGAAAGAAAAATGTTACTTTAAAAAATAAATGGTTTCACTGTTTACCTCCTATCTGTAGTCTATTCTCCTTTATTTAATAATACTTTCCTTGCATTATCATTAGTAAAATAGCTCGCTTTCGCTTCAGCTAAGCAGGTGCCATGCACTTGAGTCTTTAGGACTCCATTTTAGTGTCTTCTGCTCATGTGCAAGAATTTCCCTCCTAGCCTTAATACGTCAAATTGCGTGGATGTAGTTGACGCTTGCGCAGTAAAGATTTCCCCGTTAAAGCAATGTTAGTCCTTCATTCATGTTATTAGTGTTAGAAAACACATAGGCAAGCTTCACTAACCCGCGTGTTTATGTGGTGCGCGTTAGTTTTACACAAAACATAATTAATAACATGTTAGTAGGTTAAACAAGCAGATTGCTTTCGAGCAAGTCTCTTTTCTATGAGACCTTGCACCATCGCAGAGTTCAAAATCAACAGCTAGGCACTTTGTAAAAATGAGTCAGTTTTCACTGTAAAAATAAAGTGTGTCCACGTTGAGTTTTGAGTCGTTACCTGCGGCGGGCACGAGGCCTTCCCACAGAAGTGAGGTACCATTTTTATCGGGAGACTTAAGGTAACACGGAATTGTAGAGCAACTATTATTACCTATTGACTTTCAATGCATTTCTGCCTTCCAAATTAAAGACAATTGGGGATATTCTCAAGGTCCTGTGATAACTACTGCAAAATCAGCTTAAAAGAACTCTTCACATCGCAGTCTATTGAGGGAAAATAACTCTGTGCTAATGTGGTATTCTCAACCCGGCAGCACCAGGCGATAGTCCCACGATAACGCGTCAAATGAACACATTAAAAGTAACGCAACGCTGCAAAAACTGGAAACATGAACGCGAAAATAGTAGCGATGAGGCCAATCGCGATACAAAAATCAGTGATAACCAGCGATAGGTCTGCAATTTCCACAGGCCATGCGGGAAAATGCACCATAAAAGCCGAGTACAAAAATGGTGAGATGATAATGTACAAGCACAACCCCACATCCGTGACGTAGAACAAATTACCATTGTCCCGCATCACATAGGCATCTCCTCACAGTCACAATGTACATTTGACATGCAGTCTACATGTAAACTGCGCCAATGCAGACACATGCATGGAACACACTATGATACAACATCTGCCTTTGACATTGCAGAGGGACATGCAACGCCTCCTGCACACAGACGTGCCATGCCAATGATCAATCAATTATGACAGCGTGGACAAATGTAGGGGCAGTGACTCCCGCCTACATACATGTTGCCCATGTTGTGGGACTTGAGTCGCAAGGGGCATACCTGCATCACGGTGGCACATAACTGACCCCAAAAGAAGACCTGTTGTCACCTGTAGGTCACAAATCATAACATTGTTAGCAATACATGTCGCACTCACACTTGTCTGAGTGATGTGCCTGTACAGATGTGTGGCATGCACTTACGTAATGTCATTTTGTAATGCATTTATTTGCACATGCCATGCCTGTGGTTATTTTGTACTGTCCCATGATTGCCAAGGACTGTCACAATGTGACGTGCTCATGTGAAGAAATGCTCAATTACGGTGTCCCTGTGGGCTATTCCTGCTGCAGCTGCAGTGGGGTGTGGTCCACCTGCCTCAACTTCATCATCATCGTCCGGTGCCTTAGGAACTGGTATCCATGGTGCCTTGCTGAGTACGCAACACACAACATACAACGATCTTCTTGCACACGATGTCTGAGCTGTATAGGAGCCTTACACCTGTGATGTTCAGGCACCTGAAACGTGACTTCAACTTGCCAAATGTCCCTGGTGGGTTTGTGGGCCTCACTGTACTGCCTCTGGGCCTGTGTGTTCCGGGCTTGGAGGGGTGTCATCATCCAAGCGCAGAGTGCATATCCTTGGTCACCTATGACAGTGCAGAGAGACATGAATCAATAGTTGGTTCCGCATGATGTGTTGGCTTGCTCACTGGTTCATTGGAATGTGAAATGTGAATCTTAGTGATTTCTGCACTGAAATGTACTGCTTGTTTTAAATGAGTGGCATCAATATAAATTACGTAGTCTCATCTCCTCCAAGGCTATCCACTAGTGTGCGCAGCGCTGTAGCATCACTTGCACCCCTATGGCACACCATTGCCATGGCTGTCTGCGCATGCCCCCAACCCTGACCCCAAGGCCCAAACTCAACCACGCCCAGATCCATGTGTTGAATGACCATACCCTTATGCTGTACTGCCTTACACTGGTCCACTAACTTATGCTCAGAGGGGGGTCCTACACAGCCACATGCCCCAGGTCTATTCCACTGCTTGAGGTGATAAGGTTGTGTCCGCTGAACACAGCACAATGTATTGTGGTAGGGCCTGGGACACTCATGCATACCTAATGACCACACTGACACACTGAGATAGTTTGTGGAACTGGCTACAGGCACGTGCACCCAGTCCATTTATTGCCAGGGTCACACGTCCAGGGACGCCTGTGCTGGATGTGTGTTTGGGTAGTGTAAGCAACCCCTCAGGGGTTGGGTGGTGCTGGCAACATCTGACACAGTGATCAGACAATCAGAAGTTCAAAGTACAAACTGCAAGGGTCCATGACTTGAGCTGCACAGAGTTAGTGGCCTGGATGCACTATGGCCTGCACAGGCACACCCTCAAGGGATGGTGACTTGTGATGCACAGAGATAGGGTCACAAGAGCTGAGCGGGTCCTCCTTGATGTCCAAGGAGAATGCCGTGGAGTGTTGGAACAACACCTGGCAGCCCCCCGCCCTCGGAAGCCCACCCGACCCACATGGACCACGCATGCAACCTTGGAATCATCCTGGACTCTGAGCTCAAAATGGACCGCCAGATCAACTCAGTTTCATCCTCCTGCTTCCACACCCTCCACCCCCTATGCAAGACCTTCAAATGGATCCCCCTCGAACACAGAAAGACCGTCACTCATGCCCTGGTCACCAGCAGGCTCGACAACGGCAACACACTCTATGTCGGAATAAACAAAAACCTAACCCGCAAGCTACAGAACATCCAAAACACTGCAGCAAGACTGGTCCTCAACCTGCCAAGTCACTGCCACATCTCCCAGCACCTGCGCACACTCCACTTGCTCCCCATTGAAGCTAAAGTCACATTCAAGATGCTAACTGTTAGAACCAGAGGTCTCTGGTTGGTACAGGTATGCACTTGTGACACGCAAGGACCCTCAGCTCCACGTCAGGGAAAGGGAACTACTCCTTTGAATAACCCCTGCTCATCCTCTAGGTAGTGTGACGCGAGCAGACAAGGCTAATCCTCAGGGCGATGGTAAGTTAAGCATTCATGATCACACACAGTAAACCCACTGACCCACCACAAATGGACACCAGTCGTATGGTTGTATCAAAAATACGTATACTTTATATAAAAGATAGAGTCAAGCAGGAATATCACAAGACCAGAATAACGTTTAGTAAATCGAGGTCACCAGATTACAATAGGCAAGCTTAGTCTTTCAATGTTCGTTGGTTAGCAAGGTACGATGAAAGGGAAATAAGAAAGTTACGGACCCTGGATCCGATATGAACTCGAGACGGAGTTCAAGTGTACCTTGCTGGTGGAAGTCCGAGGCATTTCAGGCGTGGCTACTTGTGAGGGCAGATCCCGAACGAGGCCGACGGTTCTCCAGAGGATCTCTCCGGCTCAATCCTTCCCGAGGAGCGAGATGAAGGAGCTAGACTGTGGAGGTTTGCGGAAATCCGGGATCGGTACAGCTCACGGGGCGAGGCGCCGTTCAGGCCTGCAAGCGTACTACTTCTTAGTACGCTGGGTCTGACTCAAGGATCTATGAGGGGGGTCGAGTTCTCGGGCAGACGGGTGCAGCACCTGGCTTCTGGTACCATGGTACGGGGAGGCCTTTCTTGAGGTGCGGCACGGGCCTTGGTATGCAGGAGCGCAAAGCGAGACAGTCGGGTACGTTACGACGTACGGACCGTCCGAGGCTATGAGATGCTCTCCGTGCAGATTCCGGCTGGAGAAGATGAGAGGTGCGAAGCTCGCTCCGTAAGCGGCGAGGTGACAGGAGAGCAGGCGGCCCGGCACTGAAGCGGAGAGCGGCTCAGGATTGAGCGGGACTCTCTACGGCGGGGCGACCAGGCTCCGAGCTGTCACGGCCTGGGGAGGGCGAAGGCACCCGAGTCACAACTCTGGCAAGGGAATAAGAACTGAGGCCCAACAGCAAACAGGCACAAGCAGATAGAACCCAATGGTCCTGGGGTTTCGTTCAGGGGGCACGCTCTCGATCAAGCCCTTGGAGATCGTTTCAGGCACAAGTCTACAAAGTCCTATCTGGTCCTTTCCTCTCCGTTCTCAGCAAGGCACCACTGCAGGCCAGTCTTACAGGATACAGACTGGTTTCCGTCCTTCAGCTTCTCTTTGATTGGGCTTCCTTGTTCCTTCGGAGTGTAGCCCTGACACTCCACCCTCGTCCCGCCCCTATATAAACGGCCCCTATGTGTCAGCGCAGCGGACGAGCGCAGCGGGCGCGACGTAGGCGCGCCGGAGTTGCGCCTGAGTTAAGCCCGTCTGCGCCCGTCCGCGGCCGGCCGGGGCTAGGGGCATGTTACTCTGCTCCCCCTCTTACCTACACTCGCACAGCCCTAGTCTCCGCCCACGATCCCGCCCTTCCTCCCCCCTCATCCGCCCCTAAACTGCTATTCCACAACCTGCTCACAACCAGAACTACTTTTCCGGAAATCCTTCCCTCCTTTCCCGACCAATGTACCTCCCCTCCGCACTCTTTGGCCCGGACCCCATCACCCCCTGGCCCCTCTTCCCCCCCCCTATCCTTGGTGTATCTCAACACCCGCTCTCTGGTGCGGCACCAATCAGAAATACTCTATCTTCTGGATTCAGAACAGCCAGACGTTTTGTTCTTGACCGAGACCTGGCTCACAGATGATTCATCCCCAGACATCTTGGCAGCCATCCCCCCAGGTTACTACATTCTGCAGACCAATCGCCCTACTGGTAAAACGGGTGGCGGGGTTGAAGCCATCATCAGACACTCCCTCAGGTTTTCCCCAGTGCCCTTTCCCAGCATCTCTTCTACAGACTGCCTCGTACTAAGATTGGAGCAGCCTGGGTGCTCGCTCATATGTGTGCTGATCTACCGCCCCCCTCAATCCATGCCTGACTTTTCTATTCAGTTCGGCAATCTGATCACCCAGCTTACCATCAGCAACTCCAACGTGCTGGTCCTAGGCGATTTTAATTACTGGCCGGCAGACATTCACGAAACTCCTGACTCACGCGCTTTCTCTGATCTTATGCTAAGTCTCAACTGCACCCAACACATACATGTACCCACGCATGTTAAAGGCCACACTTTAGATCAAGTCTGGACCACCTCTCTTGTCATTTCGGCTCCCCTCGTCTCTCCCTGTCTTTGGTCAGATCACCACCTCATTACTTTCTCTTTAGCTATGCCCCTCCCTCCCATTGTTGCCTGCCAATCCAATTTCCTGGCACGTAATTGGAATAAAGCTGACCTCAACAAATTTACTGCTCTTCTCAGTTCCTCGTCCCCACCCATCACTGGACCCAACACTCCCATCGACCTCCAATCCAAAACTCTCACACATTGGCTTACCAATGCGGCCGACTCTGTGGCACCTCTAAAACTCATCAAGACAAGGCGCAGACATGATGCCCAAAAGTGGTTTACCGCTGAGCTTGGCGCACTTAAACTTAGTCTTCGCCAAGCTGAGAGACACTGGCGCCGGGATTATTCCCCTGCATCCAAAGAGCTTTTCTCGCTCCGGCTGAAGGAGTACAAGAAATCAATCACTGCGGCCAAATCTTGCTACTTTTCAAGCAAAATCATGAACTCCTCCAACAAATCTAAAGATATTTTTTCCATAGTGGACGAACTATCCAACCCGGAAAGAGTTGCCCTAGCCCCCCTCCCTTCCCAATCCCTGTGCGATTCCCTTAACAAATTTTGTTGTTGAGAAAATTATCAAAATTAAAACCAGCATTTCCACTTCTCCACCGGCTCCCACATCCTTTTGTGTTCCTAGTCACTCTCATACCCACACTCTCACTCACATCCCTCTCATTTCAAAGGATAACTTTTTGTCACTCCTACACAAAGTTTCCTCTGGCTCTCCCAGCGATTGTTGCCCTCCCCTGGTCCTCCGAGAAGCCTTCACCTCTTGCCCGGACCCCCCCCCTCGCTCTTTTGAACAACTCTTTGACCAGGGGGGAGGTCCCTGGACCCCTTAAACAGGCTGAGGTGGTCGCCATTTTGAAGAAACCCTCGGCAGACCCCTCCATCATGAGCAACTATCGCCCAATCTCCCTTCTCCCCTTTCTTAGCAAAGTTCTGGAATCGCACGTCACTCAGATTCTCAGTTCCTTTGTGGAAGACTCCGGTGTCTTGGACCCCCAGCAGGCTGGATTTAGACCCGCGCACTCAACAGAAGCCGTCATTCTTTCTGTTATGGAGGAATTGCGCAGGGGAGCGGACGGAAACATCTGCCAGGCTCTGGTTCTCCTGGACCTGTCGGCCGCCTTTGACACGGTCGACCATGATATCTTGGTCGACCGTGTCAGGGAGGCTGGCATCCAGGACACCGCCCTGGACTGGGTCCGCTCCTTTCTGACTCAACGCCATCAAGCTGTCAGACTATCACAGTTCTCTGCTTCCCAGGTCAAACTTACCTGTGGTGTCCCGCAGGGTTCTTCCCTGTCCCCCCTCCTTTTTAATTTGTATCTTTCCCCACTTATCCGTGCCCTCCGGCAGTTTAATGTCACAGCGTTCAACTACGCTGATGACATACAACTTATTTTCCACATCGATTCCTCTGCTGATTCCATTTCTACCTTCCAAAACACCCTCTGCTTTATCAGTAATTGGATGAGCTCAAACCATCTGAAGCTCAACCCCGACAAGACCGAGCTGGTTCTTGTCGGGGGCCCTTCCAACCCTTGGGACTCCTCCTTCTGGCCGGTCAGCCTCGGCAGCCCACCTCGCCCTGCCAACTGTGCCAAAAGTCTGGGAGTCGTCATCAGCAGCGACCTTTCTATGATGCCCCAGATTAGTGCGGTAGTCTCCTCCAGCCACTTCCAATTGAGGAAAATTAGGAAAATCTCTCGGCTACTCACTTTCGAGGCCCTTACCCTAGCTTTGCTAGCGTTAGTAATATCGAGGCTCGACTATGCCAACGCACTTTATGTTGGCATTCCAGCCTACCAGCTTAGGCGGCTCCAGCTCATTCAGAATCAGGCTGCCCGCCTGATACACTCTCTCCCAAGAGATCAACATGTTCGCCCCCTCCTGAAGAGCCTCCATTGGCTCCCGGTGGCCGCCCGCTGCAGGTTCAAGCTGGGCTGCATCATTTTCAAAGCCCTTGCCGGTCAGGGCCCCCACTTCATCTCTTCCCTCCTTCAACCCTATGTTCCCCCTCGCACTCTCCGGTCTTCCCAACTGGCCCTGCTATCCATTCCCAGATATAAGAGAAAGAAATATGGCGGGCTTAAATTCTCCTATCTGGCCCCCACTCTTTGGAATTCCCTCCCTCTGCCCCTCAGACTGTCCACTCCGTACCCCAAATTCAGATCTTCTCTTAAAACTTTTCTTTTTACCGAATCCTACCAATAAAACGTCCTCTGTTGCTTCTTCATCTGCTCTCCTCATTATGGCGCCAAGAAACCTAATGGTGTTAGCTGCGCCTTACAATTTTTTTTAACATAACATAACATAACTTCTAGTCAGGCAGAGGTTCGTCGTGGTCAAAACTGGATCTGATTTGTAAGGAGCAGAGCTCCCATATTTATACTGTATTTCTTTTGTCTTTGCATGCCAGGGGGCCCGAGCCTGGTTCAACCCGGATCTGAAGTACTTTGTTGTCAGGACGCTACCGTCTTTTTTCAGGGTGCAGGGTAGAGACATCAGACGCTCCACAGGAGGTGGAGCCAGCATTGTGGTGGTGGAGCACAACCCTATTCAGAGTCAAGGACTACTCCGCCCACCCATCCTGGTGTAAGCATCTCATTCACCCTCCTGAGCACCCGACTATCCCCCGGGAATCTCCCAGCCCTGTCACTCACACTAACCCAGACAGCAGATACACATCCTGGCAGAGGCGGGCTGAACAGTTAGTCGAGCAAAGGCTAACTTTCTAAAAGTAGCATTTGCAAACACAGGATATTAAAATAAACCTTACTAAAGGAAGTATTTTATTATTCTGAGTTCAGGCATACTAAACTCGACCTGCTACCGTGTTCCCTGAGCCTGGCGGGACTATAGCGTGTAATAGCTCTGACAGCTCATCTGGCCTAAGAGAACCGGTAGCCCTTCAATACTGAAGAACGAGAGAGGCGGTAATTCACTACTAGGACAAGCCACACTCTAGGCCTGTCCTACCTTACGCTTACAATGCACCCTGCCCGTAGGCCTACCATAGGGGTGACTGATATGAAGGTGAGGGAAAGTTTTGGGACTGGCAAGTGAGGGCACTTGCACAGTCAGCGTGACAGTGCGGAACTGTACGCGGGGTCAGCAATGGCGGACCCGAGGCATATCTTATGAGGCCGCTTCTGTGGGTGGCGCAACCAGCGCTGCAGGCCCACTAGCGGCATTTGGATCTACAAGCCCCAGCACACCTCGTGCACTTTACTGGGGACTGATAGTAAACCAAATAATCCAATCGTGGAAATCAATTGTACATACACTTTACATTGGGAGCACTTGCACTGCGGCACGGATTGGCCGTGGCGCAGTGCCCTGAGCATCGAACACCAGCAAAAACATCTGAGGCACATCAGCAAAAAGTGGAAGGGAGACTCACGCCAAGGTGCCAGGTCTAACACATGTCCCCTCCAGCTGAAAGGTGAGGAGAACTACCCTACCCCAGGGAGTTCCTCATCACTAAGGCGGAAAAACCTTGACAGACCGTCAGCGTTGGCGTGGTCTATGCCAGGGCGGTGTTCCACCGTAAAGTCCATACTCTGTAGAGAAACGGACCACCTCAACAGTTTCGGGTTCTCACCCCTCATTTGCATCAACCATTTGAGGGGCCTGAGGTCCGTCTGAACTCAGAAGTGAGACCCAAACAAGTAGGGTCTTTCCTTCTTCAGGCCCCAGACCACAGCAAAAGCTTCTTGCTCAATCGCACTCCACTTCTGTTCCCGTGGAAGTAACCTTCGACTGATGAAGGCCACAGGGTGATCCCAGCCCTCCTCAGTCGTTTGTGAAAGGACAGCCCTTAGCCTATGCTCTGAAGCGTCTGTCTGCACTAAGAACTCTTTGGAGAAATCAGGAGCCAGGAGCACGGGCGCCGTGCACATGGCCTTTTTCAGGGTGTCGAATGCTTCCTGACAGGCGTCGGTCCATATCACTTTCCGAGGCTCCTTCTTCGAAGTCAGCTCCGTCAAGGGGGCAACGATGGTGCTGTATCCCTTGACGAACCTCCTGTAATACCTGGTGAGTCCGAGGAAGGCCCTCACCTCCGTTTGGGTCTTGGAGGCTTCCCAAGCCGGGATGGTCTGAACTTTGGGCTGAAGGGGCGCCACCTGGCCGCTCCCAACTTGGTGTCCCAAATACACCACTGAACCCTGCCCGATCTGGCACTTGCTTGCCTTGATCGTGAGGCCTGCCTTGCACAGAGCCGCCAACACTTCCCAAAGGTGCCGCAAGTATTCCTTCCACGTTCCGCTGAACACTGCGATGTCGTCCAGGTAGGTGGCACTGAACGCGTCCAGTCCAGCCAATACCTGGTTGACCAACCTCTGGAAGGTGGCAGGGGATTTTTTTGATCCCGAAGAGCATGACCCGGAATTGTTAGTGCCCATCTGGGGTTGAAAACGCTGACCTCTCTTTGGCCCCTTCGGTTAAGGCAATCTGCCAGTACCCAGACGTTAAATCAAACGTACTGAGGTACCGAGCAGCTCCCATCCGATCGATGAGCTCATCAGCTCTGGGGATGGGGTGAGCGTCAGTCTTCGTGACCGAATTGAGTCCTCGATGGTCCACACAGAACCGGAGTTCGGGTGTGGCTCCCGGCGTCGCAGCCTTCGGGACCAAGACCACAGGGCTGGCCCAAGGACTGTTGGAGGACTCAATCACCCAAAGAGCAAACATCTTTGAGACTTCCTCCTTGATGCAAGCTCGTACCCTGTCAGTCACGCGGTAAGCCTTATGCTTCACCGGTAAGCTGTTTCCCGTGTCCACATCATGGACGCACCAATCTGTGACACCAGGAACCAGGGAGAACAAGTCAGAGAATTGCCCCGGCAGCTGGCGGCAATCACTCTGCTGCTCAGGGGTCAGGGAGGGTGAGAGGTTATCTCCATCCACTGACCCATCTCGCTCGGAAGCCACCAAGAGGTCCGGCAGAGGCTTGGTCTCCTCCTCCATCCCATCATCGGTTGCCAACAGCATGCCCACTTCGGACCTCTCCAAGTGGGGCTTAAGGCAGTTAACATGTAGGACCCTCAAATGGTTCCTGGGAGTTTGCAAGTTCACCAGGTAGGTGACAGGACTCTTGCGCTCCACAACCTCAAATGGACCCGTCCACTTATCCTGAAGTCCACTGGGGCCAAGACCCACACCTTTTGTCTAGGCTGAAGCTCTACCAGAGTCGCATTCTGGTCGTACCACCGCTTCATCTCCTCCTGGCTGGCTTCCAGGTTTGCCTCAGCAAGTTGCTTGAATCGCCAGGTCTGGTTTCGGAAGGCCAGCATGTAGCTATATACATTCTGGGGAGGTTTCCTGGGAGATTGCTCCCAGCCTTCCCTAACCAGACTCAGAGGTCTTCCCACCGGGTGACCGTACAGAAGCTCGAAGGGACTGAACCTGAGCGACTTCTGTGGCACCTCTCGGTACGCAAACAGTAGACATGGTAGGAGGACGTCCCACTTACACCTCATTGGTTCTTCTAGGCCCATAATCATGCCTTTCAGGGTTCGGTTGAATCTCTCAACCAACCCGTTTCCTTGGGGGTGGTGAGGGGTGGTGAACTTGTACGTTACACCACACTCTTGCCAAAGGGACTTCATATATTTCGATATGAAGTTGGTGCCCATGTCAGACACCACCTCTACAGGGAATCCTAGTCGAGAGAAAATTCCCATCAGTGCTCGTCCCACCACGGGGGCCGTCACTGTCCTCAGAGGGATGGCTTCAGGGTGCCGGGTGGCATGGTCCACCAAGACCAGGATAAACCTGTTGCCCATGGCTGTCTTGTGGTCCAGAGGCCCCACAATGTCAATTCCCACTCACTGGAATGGGGTACTGGTGACGGGGAATGGTTGGAGGGGAGCCTTGTTCTTCCCTCCACACTTACCACTTGCCTGGCAAGTCTGGCAAGTTCTGCAGTGAGCATCTGAGCTCCGGTGCATCTGGGGCCAGTAAAAGTAGGTGACAAGCCTGTCATAGGTCTTGTCCATCCCCAGATGTCCTGCTAAAGGCACATCATGAGCCAAACCCAGTAGGAAGGCCCTGAACTTCTGGGGTACCACCAGCACACGGGCTGACCCACGTTCAGCAGCCTTAGGCTCTGAATACAGGAGATCGTTCTCCCAGTAGACCAAGTGTTTTCCGGGCCGAACGCCATTGGCCTGGTCTGCAGCCTGCTGCCGCATACCAGCGAGAGAAGGGCACGTTTTCTGCTCCTCACAGAAATCCTCCCTGGAGGGACCCCCTTCTTGCTGCCAATGGGTCAGCTCAGGCAAGTCTTCCAGTTCGGCGATCTGTTCCCCGGTAGGCTCCAGGGCATCCTCCTCGAGGTCTGCCTCCTCCTGGGTTGTGGGAACTTCAGGGACCGGCTGTTTGCGCCCCCGGTGCCTCCTCTCTAAGGCCGGTTCCTGGGCCTCTCCCTCAGGCTTCAGGACCTCTTCGACACCCCTACTGGCTGCCATGGACCTCGTGGTCACGCACGCCCAATCGGGTAGACCCACCATCCCCAGATGGGTCGTTTTCTCCAACTTTTCCCAAGGGGAGTTCTCCAAATCATTCCCTAGCAGACAATCTACAGGCATGGAGGTCCTCACAACAACTTGAAGAGTACCTGAGACCCCCCCCACTCAAAGGGAACCTGAGCCATCGGACACTGGCTCTCAGAATTGTCAGCATCAACAACTTTGCAGTAGGCGTGTGGTACTACCTGCTCTTGAGACACCAGGTGCTGCCTCACTGCAGTCACGCTGGCTCCTGTATCTCGAAGAGCCTCCGCTTTCTTACCATTGATGGACCCTACCTGCCCATATTTCTTAGTGTTACTGGGTAAGTAGTTCTCTGGGACCATCTCGCTGTCTCCTAGCGAGACTAGGGTCATCTGGACGGGATCCCCACCCATTGGGAATGGTACTTCCTCCCCAAAGTTAACATTAGCTAGTTGTCGGGGTGGAGCACCAGTGGGTGCGGGTTTTGCAAACAAGCGACACTTAGGGTCAGAGGCAACATGACCCAGGTCACCACACCTAAAGCAGGTGATGGGCCCCTTTGGAACAGGTTTACCTGTCGGGCCCCGGTTGATTTCGGGGGTGGAGGAGGCTGAGAACCTTTCCCTTGGTTCCCTTGGGGATTACTTTGGGGGCCTTTGTGGAACCCTTTCTGTTTTCCCTTGTCCCCCCCACTCTTCTGCTGGGGACCTTGCCCACCTTTGGCTGAGTCTCCCACTGGACCCTTGTGGACCCTGGTGCTGACCCAGTGGTCCGCTTCCTCAGCAAGCTTCCTCGGGTTGGACAGCTTGCTATCGATCAGGTGCTGGCGTAACTCAGGAAAACAATTATCCGACAAGTGCTCCCATGCGATTAAATCAAACAGCCCTTGAAAATCATTTACCTTACTGCCCTTTACCCAACCATCCAGCGCTCTGCAGAAAAGGTCACATACTCCACATACGTACCCCCTTGAATCTTTACACACTTTCTAAACGGTTGCCGGTACATTTCAGGCGTTAACCCAAACCGATTCATCAGGGCATCTTTCATGTGTGGGTAGGAGACTGACTCTTTAGGAGGAAGATCTAGCAGGGTATCCCGCCCCTCGGTCAGGAACCATCCCCACAACCCCACTCCCCAATGCTTCTCAGGGACCCGGTGGGAAGACATGGCTACCTCGCAGGCTCGGAACCACTGCCCTATGTCATCTCCTTTGAAATACTCTTTCACCACATCCTTCGGTACGTAGACCCTTGACTCTACCTGGGCTGGTGTTGCGCTGCCACCAGGAGCTGCGTCCAAGGTCTTTGCTTTCAGCTCCAATTCTTTTAGGCGTATCTCGTGCTCCAGCTGGAGCCTTTTTACCTCCATGGCCATCTGACCTTTCAATCTGGCCATCTCCACTTCATGCGCTCTGGTTGCGGCCCTGTCTGCCAGCTCGTCGGCCGACGGACCTCCCAGGCCTCCGATGAGGCTATCGGGCGGATCGATCACCACCTGATTTTCGGGCTCTCTGGACTCTTTCCAGGCTCTCAGTGCCGTGATGCACTGGATTCGGTTCTGCAGTTGGCTTGTGAAACTCTGAACTTTTCGCACAGGACTCTCAAGTGCTCGGCTTTGCACTTTTCCAGCCCATCCCAGTCAACATCGTCGATTCCAGAGATAACAGAGAGTGCTCTTGGGGGAAGTGAACCAGGCATGGTTTAGGAGATTGGAGATCTCTCTGCAAGACTGTACTCTGGTCGTGTTATTGGTCTGCTCTCACTACGTGGTGATCAGCAATTCACTGTATATGAATCATGAATGCAAATCCGAAATCCCACCGCTGCCACCAATGTTAGAACCGGAGGTTTCTGGTTGGCACAAGTATGCACTTGTGACAAGCAAGGACCCTCAGCTCCACGTCAGGGCAAGGGAACTACTCCTTTGAATAACCCCTGCTCACCCTCTAGTTAGTGTGGCGCGAGCAGACAAGGCTAATCCTCAGGGCGATAGTAAGTTAAACATTCAACGATCACACAAGGTAAACCCACTGACCCACCACAACTGGACACCAGTCGTATGGTTGTATTAAAAATACGTATAATTTATATAAAAGATAGATTCAAGCAGGAATATCACAAGACCAGAATAACGTTTAGTAAATCGAGGTCACCAGATTACAATAGGCAAGCTTAGTCTTTCAATGTTCGTTGGTTAGCAAGGTACGATGACAGGGAAATAATAACGTTGCGGACCCTGGATCCGATATGAACTCGAGACGGAGTTCAAGTGTACCTTGCTGGTGGAAGTCCGAGGCGTTTCAGGCGCCGCTACTTGTGAGGGCGGACCCCGAACGAGGCCAATGGTTCTCCAGAGGATCTCTCCTTCTCAATCCCCCTCAAGGAGCGAGGTGAAGGAGCTAGACTGTGGAGGGTTGCGGCGATCCGGGATCGGTACAGCTCACAGGGCGAGGCACCGTTCAGGCCTGCGGGCGTACTACTTCTTAGTACGCTGGGTCTGACTCGTGGATCTGTGAGGGGGGTCGAGTTCTCGGGCAGACGGGTGCAGCACCAGGCTTCCGGTACCACGGTACGGGGAGGCCTTTCTTGAGGAGAGGCACGGGCCTTTGTATGCAGGAGCGCAAAGCAAGACAGTTGGGTACGTTACGACGTACGGACCGTCCGAGTCTATTAGATGCTCTCTGTGCAGATTCCGGCTGGAGAAGATGAGAGGTGCGAAGCTCGCTCCGTAAGCGGCGAGGTGACAGGAGAGCAGGCGGCCCAGCACTGAATCGGAGAGCGGCTCAGGATTGAGCGGGACTCTCAACGGCGGGGCGACCAGGCTCCGAGCTGTCACGGCCTGGGAGAGGGCGAAGGCACCCGAGTCACAACTCTGGCGAGGGAATAAGAACTGAGGCCCAACAGCAAACGGGCAAAAGCAGATAGAACCCAATGGTCCTGGGGTTCCGTTCAGGGGGCAAGCTCTCGATAAAGCCCTTTGAGATCGTTTCAGGCACAAGTCTACAAAGTCCTATCTGGTCCTTTCCTCTCCGTTCTCAGCAAGGCACCACTGCAGGTCAGTCTTACAGAATACAGACTGGTTTCCGTCCTTCAGCTTCTCTTGGTCCTTCTAGTCAGGCAGAGGTTCGTGGTGGTCAAAACTAGATCTGATTTGTAAGGAGCGGAGCTCCTATATTTATACTGTATTTCTTTTGTCTTTGCAGGCGATGGGGCCCGAGCCTGGTTCAACCCGGTTCTGAAGTACTTTGTTGACAGGACGCTGCCGTCTTCTTTCAGGGTGCAGGGCAGAGACATCAGATGCTCCGCAGGAGGTGGAGCCAGCATTGTGGTGGTGGAGCACAACCCTATTCAGAGTCAAGGACTACTCCGCCTGACGCTGCCATCTTCTTTCAGGGTGCAGGGCAGAGACATCAGACGCTCCGCAGTGGGTGCAGCCAGCATTGTGGTGGTGGAGCACAACCCTATTCAGAGTCAAGGACTACTCCGCCCACCCATCCTGGTGTAAGCATCTCATTCACCCTCCTGAGCACCCGACTATCCCCCGGGAATCTCCCAGCCCTGTCACTCACACAAACCCAGACAGCAGATACACATCCTGGCAGAGGCGGGCTGAACAGTTAGGCGAGCAAAGGCTAACTTTTTAAAAGTAGCATTTGCAAACACAGGATATTAAAATAAACCTTACTAAAGGAAGTATTTTATTATGCTGAGTTCAGGCATACTAAACTCGACCTGCTACCGTGTTCCCTGAGCCTGCCGGAACTATAGCGTGTAATAGCTCCGACAGCTCATCTGGCCTAAGAGAACCGGTAGCCCTTCAATAGTGAAGAACGAGAGAGGCGGTAATTCACTACTAGGACATGCCACACTCTAGGCCTGTCCTACCTTACGCTTACAATGCACCCTGCCCATAGGCCTACCATAGGGGTGACTGCTATGAAGGTGAGGGAAGGTTCTGGGACTGGCAAGTGTGGGAACTTGCACAGTCAGCGTGACAGTGCGGAACTGTATGCGGGTCAGCAATGGTGGACCCGAGGCATATCTTACGAGACCGCTTCTGTGGGTGGCGCAACCAGCGCTGTAGGCCCACTAGCGGCATTTGGATCTTCAAGCCTCGGCACACCTCGTGCACTTTACTGGGGACTGATAGTAAACCAAATAATCCAATCGTGGAAATCAATTGTACATACACTTTACATTGGGAGCACTTGCACTGCGGCACGGATTGGCCGTGGCGCAGTGCCCTGAGCATCGAACACCAGCATAAACATCTGAGGCACATCAGCAAAAAGTGGAAGGGAGACTCACGCCAAGGTGCCAGGTCTAACACTAACCAACACTCACAGCGCCTTCCACGACACCTGACCAGCATACCTGAACAGCCAACTCAAATTCCACGCATTCCAAAGGACCCTACGATCAGCCCAGCTCTCCTACAGCGTGGTCTTCACACCAGAAAGAACAGATCGGGAGGTCGCTCCTTCTCCTTCCATGCGGCCGGAGCCTGGAACGACCTTCCGCTCCACCTCAGACAGATAACATCTCTCCCCATCTTCGCAAGAAACCTCAAAACCTGACTCTTCAACAGACCCCCTCCTTGATGGACTGGAACTTGCAGCCCTCCCTACACCCCAGCGCCTTGAGACCCTTACACGTTAGTAGTAGCACTCAACAAACACCTGATTGAGTGTTACTGGGACTGTGGAAGGTGTCCGTCCTGGGCATGATGCAGAGGGCAGAAGCAAGCAGAAACAGGTATAATGGAGTATGAATACAAGGGTGGGGGGTATAAACCGAGTAGTGGACAGGTCCTTGCAATCCTATGTTTGAATGTAAATGACCTGCGTGTGAAGAAAAGACAACGATTAATCCTGCAATATCTAAAAGAGAATAAATCTCAAATCATCATGCTTCTGGAAACCCACCTTCTGAGACAGAAATGTAGAGATCTCGTCTCAAAACAAAGTTGAATAAAAAATAGGAACTTTACTGACCAATCACACTGCACTAAAGTTATAGTTATTCTAGTCAGGGTAAACTCAGCTGTGGAGTTAGTTTCAGTATAGAGCAGATAAGGGTAGACGCTGGATCATCGCTGATATAAAGTCACAGAAAACCCTTTATACCTTAGTGAGCTATTATGGCCCGAAAATAGATGACGTCACCCCTTTGACACAACATTTTTCTAATTTGGTGGATTTTAATGCCCCCATTATTTTGGGAGGGGATTAATATCCTTTTGGATAGTCCTTTGATACATATCCAGATCAGTTTTCCACAAATAAGGGAATTTTTGCTTGCCATGGCAGACAACATCAAGATCTGTGATGTGTGGTTTAGAGTAGAAGGGGGTCTCAGGGATTATACATTCCATAGCAAACAAGATGGGCACTACTCTAGACTGGATTCTTTCTTCAAAGTTAGTAAGGATGTGGAGAAAGTAATGCGATTGAGAATCTTCCCAATCACTTGTCGGAATCACAGCCCTGCTCATAAAGATCAATCTTAGTGGGTGTAATCATATCAGGGAGGTGGACAGTCAACCGGAGAATCCTGTTACAGCCTGAGATCATCTCAGAGGTAATGATAGGCACAGACAGTTATTTGGTTGGAATATGAGATCTGCACCCATAGAAATAGTTTGGATTGCTTATATGGCTTGTTTAAGAGTAACCCTTAAAAGTCTCTCAATATAATAGGTGAGGAAGGAAATTGCAGGTTTCTCTCAACAGGAAGAGGAGATTGTAAAGTGGGGAAGAAAGGAAGAGGATGACAGAACATTAGGAGACCTACAGCTAATGTTTAAACTAAAGATAGAGTAGAAGGAGTCACGGCAATGGGAATCCAATAGATCTAAGGACATTGTGCATGGGGAAAGCTGTGGGAAGCTGCCAGCCTGGAAAAAGAAGATAGATAGGAGCCAGAACTATATCAGAAAGATCCAAGAAGAGAAGCTGATTAGGATTACAGAGAAAAGTAGTAAATATTGAGGCAGCCTTCAGTAACTTTTTCCAGGAACTCTACTCAGAACCCAATACTGTAGATAAAGAAAATATTAATAACTGGCTCTCAGATAAACACCTCCACAGGCTTACCGAAGATTAGCAGCAATACTTGTGTCAAGAAATTAGAAGTAGTGAAATTCTGAAAGCAATCAACAGGATAAAAAGAGGGAAGGTCCCAGGTCCAAACGGTATCCCCAATGAAATGTATACCCTAATTGTAGATGGGATTATCCCGGCCTGGGTCAAACTGTTTAATTTCATACTGGAAGAAGGCCTGTCAATCCCGAAGTCCTGGAACAATACTTTGCTTTCATTAATACCCAAACCTGGAAATAAAAGCTTACAGTGCCGTCCTTTCCACCCACTTTTGCTACTGAACTTGTTTTGCAGCATTTTAGCTGCTTGGCTGAACAAAGTAGTGGGGGGCCTGATACATGAGGATCAGAGGGGCTTCCTGCCAGGGTGGTACATGAGAGAGCTGATCCACACCTTGAGAGGCTTCATTGACGTAGCCACAACATTAGGGTTTCCACTGACAATTTTGACCTTGGATGCAAAAATTGAATTTAACCGTGTCAATTGGAGGTACTTAATAATGGTATTGGAACACTTTGTAGTGCGCAAAGCCCTGATAGACATGTTAAATAAGAGTTACAACTCCTCAATTTCCTGGTTCCTGGTAAATGACAATCAATGTGGACCAGTAAATAGGAGACTAGGCAAAGCTGCCCTTTAGTGCCTATTTTCTTCGACCAATATATAGAACCTCTCGCCCAAAGTTCAAGATTGAACCTGGAGATAAAACCTTTTGTAGCAGAAGAATAACCCAGGAAAATATCTCTAAATGCTCATGATTTATTGGTTTACACCTCATAATCCACAACTGCTATATTACACCTTATGGCAGAAGTGAAACATTTTGGCAGGTTCTCCAGTTACGAGGTCAAAGAGGAAAAAACTGAGATAATGTCTCAGAATCACACCTGCAGGGGGATAACAAGTGTTAAAAAAAATGAAATTTAGGAGCAATAGTCACTCAAGATCTAGTAAAAATTCCAGTGGTGAACCTTGAGAGGATTGGTAGCTAAACAGATAGGCTGCTAAAGAGATGGCAGAACCTGGCCTTATTATATATGGGTGGATAAACTTAGTTAAAATGTCTATTCTACCCAAATTTACTTTTCTGTTTCACAATATTCCACAAAAGTTTGATTAAGTTTGATATACAAGGGAAGATCACGTCTTTAATCTGGGCTAATTTGGGCATTCAGCTCTACTGGAAGAATCTGAGAAGGAAGCTAGTGGCAGGAGGTCTAGGGCTTCCAGATTTACAGCTCTATTATTCGGCTTTTTAGCTGAAAAATAATAGAATACTCCTCCTTTACCAGGCTAAGACATCGCTGGGTGTAATGTTCAGGGCCATGCTGTCTGACCGGAGGAAGACTTTTCCTGTAAGTTTGGGGCATCAAACTTCTTTCAAAGTTTTGTTCCATAATTGCAGGTAGCAGCCAGAATATGGCACAAGATCAAGTCAAGTCAGGTCACTCCTGGGGGGTATCTCATATTTTAGCAAGTTGTCCTCAGTCAAAATGGGCTTCCCCAGGGACTCTAAAGTGTCTGCTTGACAGCCTTGCAAAACCTCTAAAACAGAGTGGCATAAACAGATGCGACCAGATTGGTGGATGTCGAACAGAGGCTATCCTGAGATAACTGGAATAGCAGAACAAACGGGCCCTCTCCATGTTTAAAATCTACCAAGTGAACTCATGGCTCATGAGCCAGGGTAGGATAGACTCCAAGCCCGACCAAATGGAGAAGGATCTTCAGAACCATTGGTCTATGAAGAAGAAAGTGGCTCACCACTATCAGCATCTTGTGAAGGCAGCAGTGGAAAAAATGAAACCTCCACATCTCGCATGGAATGGCTATTTGCTGGGCACAGATCTGGAAAAGATATTGCAACTATCTGTGTATACACTTTATTTGGTGGATAAATCTGCTGCACTAAGGAAAAACCACTCCTTACCTCTTCATAGAGTCTATTGGACCCCAAAGAAATTGGCAAAAATAAGAAGTGAGGATTCGAAATGCAATCTATGCGGCAATTTTGATGCTGATGATGTATATATGCTCTCCCTCTGCCTACATTTGTTAGAATTATGGTCAGGCTTGGGTAAGACAATTTCTGATTGGCTAGGAATTACCATGGAGGTAAGCTCCATTTTAATTATATGTGGCCTAGTTCAGCAGGCGACTGGAAGCACACTGCTCCCAATAAAGTAAAGTATTGAAACCTGATTTTCTTTTTTATCTGATTTTACTTGCAAGAAGGGAATTCTGTAAACACTGGTGTCAAGACCTTGCACCCACATGGCAAGCCTGGGAGAGATTGGTGTTGTATTTTAAGGAAGTGGACAGGAAGAACAAACACTGGAATGAGCGAGAAGGGTTGTGGACAGCTAAAGACAGGACGAGTAACATCATGTCCAATGATTATACCCTCTCAAATCAGTAGTGACCGTGGAGGTTGAAACTAGTTGGAGCTGCCCAGCGGACTTCTTGGAAGTTGAGCCCAATATTGAGCACATGGGGGAATATGTACAAGACTTTAGCGACACACCAGAGCACCACTTTTTTTTACATTCCTGTGGCGGTATGCCTTGCACCAAATTTACAAAGTAGTGTTAAGCCACTTTTGTGGCTTAGCGCCACTTTGTAAAAATGCTACCCTTTCACGCAGGTATTTGTGTGAAAGGGGCGTGCAATGGATGATGTCATGGACATTCCAACGCAACACCCATTGCTTTTTGACGCTGGCCCCAGATTTAAACGGAGGTGCAAATCTGAGGCAGTGCCAAAAACTAATGCCATGCAAGAGTAGGCATTAAAATGATGCAACAAGAAGAAATACTTTTAATTCTCCTAGTTTTTAGTTTTTTCTATGTATGTTGCAGTCTATGTGCAATGCCAAAATACCATTTATGATTGTTTATTTGCAGGAAGATACCCCTTCCTGCACATAAACAATCATTAAATAATGATAGTTTGCTACTTCTATGTGTCCTGCACATAACAATTATTACTATGGTGCCTGTGCTGGCGCTAGGCAGCTAATTTTAGCACAAGTGTAAAGGAAAACACAGGGATGCTGGATTGTTATAAATAAAGCGCATCCCTGCGTTTTGGAAATGTTGGAGTGCAGCGCAGCCAAATTTGGCGCATCTCTGCACTCTGACATTTCTTTGTAAATATCCCCCAGGGCTTCAGAATCTCAGTCAGTGCTTCTCGGAAGTGGTATGTGGAAAGCAAAGATAAGAAATGCTTAACACATGTTTCTCTAAGTAGCCTGTCTCTCTTTGCCACTCTACCAGGACTAAGAAAAGGTGTCCTGAGAGAGTACCCAGGGTCCATCTTTGTATATTGTACACATGGTTAGGCACCCCTACCATACTCCAACATGGTTACACCATGCAACACATAGCATGCCAATAATACAAATCATTGTCCTAATTCACAGTTGTTTACTCTCTACCATTAGGCCAATTCTCAAAAAGCCGAACCTGGACCCCACCAAGCCAAAGAGCTATCGCCAAATTGCCAGTTTGCGAATAGTTGAAGAAATACTGGAGAAGTCAGTAAATAAGGTGTTGACAAACTATCTGGACGTTAAAAATTTACCGGACACAGCACTGTTTCTGGTCTTGCCACTCTACCGAATCAGCTCTGATTACTGCAACAGAAGAGATTCGTAGAGTAGTGGATGGGGGCAGGGTGGTCCTCATACTCCTAGATCTATCTGATAGAGTGCGCAGGTCACCCGGGTCACTGAGTTTACCAATTTTCCACGCACTGGGCCCTGGCGTGCATATGACTTCCAGTGTTTGCGTGAACCGGGTGAAATCCTTTGCACGCTGCTATGAGTAATTCGGGGGTGATTTTACACCACTTACTGTTCATGTACCTGACTTACCACAGGCACATTACTCCTGACTGATCAGGAGCTAGCAGTGGATAGGTGACAAGATTCCTAAAGGGAGTAGAACTCTTATATACCTAGCACATTTATCCACACTTTATATTGTAAATGACCACAGACACCTGATGAGTTTTGAAGATTTATCAAGAAATTTCAGAATGAATATGCCAAGATAATGAGGCAAATACAAATCAACACATCAATTATTAAAACCAATGCCACTATGTAACTATGGATTAGGGCAAGTACCATTAGAGTAATTGAGAACACTACAAGGTAATGAGCTATTCACCACAAGTTTAAACTAGGGCATGGGACATGAACAGGACCTAAAATGAGAACTTAAACTAGGCTAATTATGCTATTCTTACTAAATTCACTGCAACCATGCTAAAGGGAAGGAAAAAATGGAACACACTAATATAATATGACCATTTAATAATATCCTACAGGTAGGGAGAGAGAGTGGAACATTTCTAACAAACAATTGCATATAAGTTGCTTTCAAAAGGTGATAGGGCAATATCACAGGCAAGAGTGCTTTATTAAGAAGAGAAGAAAGAGAGATAGAAAGACGTAAACCCACAGATTAATAATTACCTAGATAGGAATGAGGACTAACCCTGGCCACGGGTCAGTTTGGACAGACGGGGACAAGGACCCTCAAGGATAGGAATACCAGAATGCGAGCAGGTACAGCTCACGGACAGTCAGGACAGGATACCCCTCAGGATTTGGGTCAGGACTGGGCTCACCAAGGTACGACCAACACCCACAGCTTCGGATGCAACGCCTGCGTTACCCCTCTCTGCAAGTAATCCGCCAGTAACCCCGATTGGGTTTTCGAATTTCCCCAGCAAAGTGCTCCGCCAGCACTTAGGACTATTTCCACCCCTAGGAGCTTGTGGAAAGTATGGACAGAGTGCTCCGCAGCACTCTAGATTGATCACCTATAGAGTTCGTAGGGTCAGTGACAGGTCTGCTACTCGGACAAGTCGGACAATTTCTCTAAGCTACACTAGGCCAGTTATACGGTTTGGGGACCCTTAGACCACCCACAAATGTTGCAAGTGACAGTTTCCCACATTATGATTGGTCAGGAGAGGTGACTAGGTCATTGTCACCTCCCAGAATTCAGTGTTCACATCATTATTATTAAATTTTGCATGCCAGCCCCTTGGGTTCACGTTCTCAGGCATAGAAATATGGAAGACAATGCAAGTGCACAGTATACAGCAACAGTGTAGCGCGGTCAAGGTAGACTGCAGCATCTTCGAGATGGGTTCCCAGGCGCATCGTGCTTCAGGAGCCAGCTGGCTTGCTTTAGCTTGTGCGCAGTGGGGTTTCTCCCATGACACGTGACAGGGTTCAGAAGAGCTTCAAGTATGGCGCAGCTCCCGTTCCCCCCGGCCCACAGATACGCGGTACATGAAAAATAAGCGAAAACAAATTAGAATCATATGAAAAAAATGATCACACTGTATACCGTTATAGACTTCACTGCACCCCTTACTTTATAATATCTATAGCATTAAAGTTTAGTGCAAAAAGACAGATAGGCAGAAGCAGCGGTGGCAAGCAGAGAGCGTGGTGGGAGACAAGCGGCCATGTTTGCAATAATGCGCATGAGCAACAAAATCCCTCCAGAATGCGAGTGCGTCACATCACGTGAGTATGACCGACGCATGCGCAGACCGGATTTCTGCAAAGCAGCCATTTCCGTAGTGCAAGCATTGTTAGGATGAAAAGACACACAGGCAAGCCTCCTGGGGACAACTGCGTGTTGGGGAAAATGCTAAATAAATGACGGACAGGTTGAATTAATATGATTACAAGTTAGGCGAGGTTCTTGAATCAGAGCAAGTCGCTTTACGTGCGAATCTTTGCTCCATCAATATGGGGGTGGTCTAAGGGTCCCCAAACCGTATAACTGGCTTAGTGTAGCTTCACGTGACAGGGTTCAGAAGAGCTTCAAGTATGGCGCAGCTCCCGTTCCCCCCGGTCCTCATACTCCTAGATCTATCGACTGCATTTGACACCGTGAATCACGCGGTGTTAATGCAGCGGCTGAGGGATGTGGGGTTCGAGGGTACTGCCCTGGCCCTCCTCACCTCCTTTCTGGAGGCAAGGGAGCAAAGGCTGCACTGGGATGGTTTGCAATTGGATAGTTTCCATCTGCAATGTGGTGCCCCACAGGGATAGACCCTGTCCACGACAATGTTTAACATCTATGTCACTCAGTTGGCCAGACTTACCAAAAGGCATGGTTTTGCCTTGGTCTCATATGCTGATGACTCGCAGCTTGTTATTTCCGTCAACATTTAGCCTGATGCTACAGCTTCCAGGTTTCATGCTTGTCTTACTGAGATCATGACATGGATGGACCATACCTTCCTGAAAATTAACACTGACAAAACGTAGGTGATTGAGTTGGGCCCTGGCCAGCCCCTGTGGAATGGCTGGTGGAAGCTGGAGAATGCTGTGTCCTGTTCCCAAGGTCAGGAACCTCTGGGTTTTTTTTGATGCCCAATTACATTTTTCTGCCCAGGTAAACAGTCTTACTTCATCCTGTTTCTTTTTACTAAAAACCTTGAGAAACATCTTCCTGTTCATTTCACAAGAACTGCAAAAGGCGGCGGTGGTGGCACTCCTCCTGTCTAAACTGGACTATTGCAATGCCCTTTTCTTGGGCATTGACAAGTTCCAGCTGAGAAAACTGCAGTCATTACAGAATGCTGCAACAAGACTAATTCTAAACATTCCTAAAGGACAATCTACCTCGGCAGGAATCAAGTCACTGAACTGGCTTCCTATCCAACAGCGGTGGAATTCAAGGCCTTATGCCTGGTGCACAAAGCACTTCATGGTGGAGGTGCGGAGACTATCCAAAGAATGTTTCCACCTTACATTCCTCAGCGTGCCCTTAGAGCTGCCAACATGGGTCTTATTACAACTACTAAGATCAGATGAGAAAGATGGGTAGGTAGAACTATATCGCACTGTGCGGCAAAGGTTTGGAACAAAGGGACACATGCATCATGCGATTTTGGAGTCCCAAACGGTGTGAATCGCAAAATTCGGCCGTTTGTGATTCCAAAATCACTTTTTGGGATGCATTAAACAATTTTTTAGAAATCGCAATTTTTTGCGATTTCTAAAAATGCGATTGCATTTAAGGAATCGCATTTTTGCGATTCCTTAAATGCAATGCATGAATGTTTTAAAAAATGCGAATTCGCAAATAGGGGGAGCAAATAAACACGAGGGTGAACCTCGTGCTAATTTGCAAAATCTTTCAAAAAAGCTCCAAAAAGCATTTTTGAAAGTGTCATGTTACACACACACATGTCCTTTGGACATATGTGTGTGAAACTTGCACTTAAAATAACATTTCAAGGGTGCGGGGGTCCTTTGGACCCCCCTCAGCACCCTTGAAATGCATTTACAAATTGCGATTCGCAAAATGAAAATCGCAAAATGTTAATGCCTTCCCATTGATTTCTATGGGCCTTTTGGCCCATAGGAATCAATGGGAAGTTTTTCCTTAATTGCGATTCGCAAAATGTGGATCGCAATTAAGGAAAATTAAGAAATCGCAAACATATTTGCGAATTAATCATGCATTGCCGTTTGCGATTCCTTAATTTTCGCAATTTAGGAATCGCAAACAGGTGCAATGATGCATGTGCCCCAAAATGCCTATTGCTATGAAATATCAACCTAATCGGCAGCTTTTCAGGAAGGACTTGAAAACATGGCTGTTCACTACCATATAGTCCTTTCCGTAACTACAGATCATACTTCCTTTCTTGGTACATTAGCGCCAAGACGCCATGGCAATCGAGCGCACTATAAACATATACCCTATCCTACCTACTAAATCTTATGCAAACAAATGGCCACTGTGTACTGTTCTTGAGCACAATTCCCTTTACCTCCACGGAGACTAAAGATCAAATCTTCAAAGCAATTGATGTGCATTTCACACATGAATGGTTTAAGGCAAAGTGTCCTCGATCCATGAAGAGATCTGAAAGTGCACAGGATCTTTAAGTACACCATGACAGACTCTGTTTGAACACGATATTGATTTCTGCCTGGCATTATCTGAAGCAAGTTTATTTAACTGATCCTCAGCCTGCAAAAAAAGACACACAGAGCCTTTGGGATAAGGTCAAGAAAAAGCACCTGCCAGTGACAATGCTGATTATTTCACTAAAAATATTGATAACTTGCTTTAATATTTCTTTATCTGTACAGTGCAGACTTGGCCATGAGAGCAAAAGAGTGCTTCAATTGAAACTAGAATTAAACAGGAAGATAGCCAGTCGAGAAGGGGAGAAGAGCGTCTCAGGGGGAGGAGTTAGGCATTAAAGCACACTCGGTTACATGCATCAATAAAACGTTTTGCGATTCCTTATTAGCGATTTTTAAGGAATCGCAAATAAGGAATCGCAAAACGGGATGCATGATTTAAATTGCATAATATTTGCGATTCGGCAAAAATCGCAATTTTTACCGAATCGCAAATATTATGCGAATTTCAATTTGCGATTTTGCAATTCCCATTGATTCCTATGGGCCAAAAGGCCCATAGGAATCAATGGGAATAGCGAATTCGCAAATTGAAATTCGCAAACTGTTGATGCATTCCATGGGTGCAGGGGGGGGTCCTTTGGACCCCCCCCTGCACCCCTGAAATGTATTTTGGAGTGCATGTTTCAAACATACATGTCCTAAGGACATGTGTGTCTGTAACATGAAAGTGTTTTTAAATGCAAATTAGAGCATTTTAACACATTTTTGCAAATTACCACGAGGTTCAACCTCGTGGTAATTTGCACCCCCTATTTGCAAATTCGCGATTTTAAATATAATCATGCATTGCTTTTGAGGAATCGCAAATTTGCGATTCCTTAGAAGCAATCGCATTTTTGGAATTCGCTAAAAATAGCGATTTTCCCAAAAATGCATGATGCATCTCAAAACATGATTTTGCATTCGCAAACGGCCGATTTTAGCGAATCGCACCGTTTGCGCATGCAAAAATCGTTGATGCATGTGCCTGTTAGTGAACAGTGTGTTAGTGTTTGCTGAAAGGAAAGTACATTATGAATGAGTTTTAGTTCAACCCGAAGCCATACCGGAGTCTTGGTGCTGTGTGACAGAAGGAAGGGTTTAGAACTTCTATCAGGAGATGGGATGTACTGGGATTTATTTCTTGAGTCTGTTTGTCCTCCCATGAGGCATAGTTTGTTTTTTAGATTCCTTGGTAGGCCAACATCCAGGCTTTGTGGGTGATGCAGACCTTTCTGAAGGGGATTCTAAATATTTGCTGTAGCCAATGGAGAGCGTTTTTAGTGGTTGTGATGTGATCAGAATTATTTCGCCTTTGACTATAGTGCTTCATGCCACAATTTTGCTCTTCCTAAGCTCTGTAAATTTCAGGTGTTACCGTTACCCAATGAAATGTTTCTGAAGACGAATGATAGGCTATGTTGGTCTTGCTAAAATTCAAATCCATAACCAGCCACTCACAGCATATATCCACAGACTGTGTCAACTGTCTTGCCAGCTTAACAATGAACAAAAAAACATTTAATTATTTAGTTCATGAAGGTAGGGTATTTTGTAACGGACTAAACACAGGTTAACGAGAACTTCAAAATACTGATCTACTAAGTTGAAATTTTCTATTATTGTCTACCTTGCTGGGACATCCCCGAATGTGTTTTATTTGCAGAACATTCAAGCACAGACATGTATTATGGCATTAAACTGATTAATTTAGGATGGGCCGCATGCCACCAGTGAAAGGATGCTACGAGCAATCCATCATACAGGAGAAAATAAAGCAAAAAAATAGGATAACACATTGTCATAATCAAATATTAACCCTAATCAGTTCTTGTGTTGTCTCCCGGAAATCTTACAAATCCCTTAAAAAGTGCATTATCCATACTCAGTCAGTTACTAAAAGTGTATCCATAAATTTTACACATTAATAGCTAATGCATCATTCCTGTGACACAGTTGGCACCTCTAAACAAGCCCTTTGGAACCCGGTAAAAGCATAAGTAGGAGTTGCATGTCCCAATATAATTCACAAAAGTATTTTGTGACAAAAATATGGTATCCTAAGCATTGTTCACAAACATATCACCCCTGTAAATTTTCTATTATTTACTGCAAAGGAGTGCTACTTTTGCAAACGACATTTAGAATACGGTATTTCAGTCAGGCAACATTTTGACCATGATACTGTGGTACTACATCTACCGTCTGCAGGTATTTACTCAACAAACTGTGATAACAATTGAACAAAATTCAAAAGTGCCCCCAAGGTTTGACCTAATGCTTGTTTGCCTTCAAAGCAGGGATCTCCACCTTCGGAGTGTCTTTCATTTGTGAAATTTAGCAACTCTGTTATCAAGTCCATCCTAAAGGGGACTAACATGGGCTACTTGAAGCAGCACAGTAGGTTGAAGACCAAATCTACATATCTAAGTGGAGAGTGTGTACCTATGGATTTACTAGAACCAATGATTTTTACTAAAACCAGTGATTTTTGTCTTGTAGCACACTTTACAAGAAGATCATACATAGAGTTATGACTGCCACTGTGCCCTCGCTGGTCCTAAAAAGATAATCATACCAGAGGTTAGGTTTGTGTTGGCATGCTCTGACTTTTTTAAGTCGTTCAGCATCAATCTGGTGACATGAGTGCTGAGCTTACAGCAGACTGATAGTAGAGGCCCAGATGAGCACAGGTAACTTGGTTTGTGCCCAATGGAAGGCCAACTTCTTGGAGAACTGTAGATCCGGGATTCTCCTTATAAATATATTTTATCACAGGTTCTATTTGGAATGCTTTTCAGTAGGGACACCACGGTGGGGAAAGGACCTCCCATGTCTAGATATAAAGCGAAGTATACAATCATGGATTCTTCTTATTGTGTCCCTCCTTTATGTAAGCAGTGGCCCCAATTCATATTATTATTAAGAATCACACCTAGATATGTGAGTGCCTAGCAAATCATGTTCCTGTGCACCTGCAATAACCCAAAGCGGCAACATTTTTACTTTAAACAACTCCCTTGGGGCACTTGTCCAATTCCTCCTTAAGGACCAACTTAGTTTGAGCTGATGAAGTTAGCATTGCAGTCTCCCCTGATGTTTTTTTGTGGTGAGGTGCCTACCCATGGAATCCTGTGGGCTCTATAAATCAGGCAGGTTTTGTCCCTTCACTTGGGTGTTGCATTTAACACGGTGGAGCGGTTTGTTCCTAATCGAAACCATAAACCTTATGATGAGTTACACTCGAGGGAGGAGGGTTAATCCAAACAGCCACTAAAGGCGTCTCCTGGGTGCCTGAAAATGAGCAAATCTTGGGTTCCTTCCTATAAAACCTGGAATGCAGAGTTTGTGTAGCTGAATTTTAGCCACTCTACTTTTGACATGGCCATGCCTGAAAGTTGTACCTGCACAAGAAGCATTTCTGCAAGCTTCTGACCTCCTCAAACATTGCGCTGCATATTGTTACAGGTGAATTTCTAAGATGGTGATGAATTGACATAGCAGGGACTTTCTGATTTGCCTCAGACATTATATGGGTGCGCAGCCTGTGTTATGGACATTTGCATGGATGATATATATATTTTTTTTCTTTTTTGCGTAAGACCTTTATTTACACTATGCACTTTACACAGCCATGAGCCTACAACCCGGGGGCCGGCTCGCAATGATGCAGTGGTCATCTAAAGAAGTAGAAAGGCAGTCATGAAGGAATCGTGCATATACTTTAGTCGGAACCGCCCCTTGCTCCCTTCGTAGGTCTCTTAGCTAGCATTTTAACATGAGTCTTACATGTTGTCATTTTATAGATAAGAACAGTAACATAACTCAACTTAAGACCTTACATTGACATCACATATATCTGACTCAGTGAGTGCATCAGTAACTCTGGTTCTCTCCTTCGGACCGGCCGCCATCCGAGCGCGGCTCGCACACAATATATAATCGCCTTTTGATTTAAATAGAATGTGATCTACTCTTCCATGTTGTCCTGCAATGAGTTAATATAGTCTGTTAAGAAGCACCAGAAGTCCTTTGGCCTAGATTTCGCTGGTAGGTTTTCCTCGTACGTTTGCAGTTTATCCCTACATATGGACATGTCATGAATCCACGTGGACTTTTTCGGTACCTTGCGGCTATGCCAGCATTGTGTCTTTTCGCTAATAATAAAGAAATAGCACAGAACTTACGTTTCAACGCACGAAATTGTGGTACAATACCTAGGAGACAGACCTTTATTGTGCATTGCACCTCTTCCTCCAGCATGACAGTGAGTGTGGATGTAACATCTACCCAGTATTCCGCTATCTTGGTGCAAGACCAAGCTAGATGTGTGAAGTTTGCACCTTCCCTATTGCATCTCTTGCACCTGTCTTCCTCTTGTAAGCCAAATTTAAGAAGTTTTGTAGGGGTGTAGTACGCCTGGTGAATACATTTGTAGTGTATAATTCTCAAATTGCCGTTGGGCGTGAGAATCTGTGTTAGGGCGCATGTATTCTGCCATTCATCATCTGTTAACGGAGTCTCCAACACCGCATCACACCTCTCCTTAGCCTTAATTGTGGGCCGTGTTATCTCCGATTGCGCCGCTGCATACAATCTGGATACCAAGTGTGATAAATCCTGTGTGGTGATCAGTAGCTGGAGTGGCGCTAAGCATTCTGGTTCTGTAGGGAATGTTGGGTAGTGTTCCTTCAATGCTCTAGTTAGTCTATAGTACGTGAACCAAAACATGGGTGTTTGGTTTTGTATATATGTTAATTGATCAATGCCTAGGTATGTGCCTCCTTTAAACACATCACCCATCTTGTCGATTCCAGCTCTTCCCAGAAAAGACATTCCTACCTGTTCACTGGTGACGGACAGTGCCTGATGATGTTGTAATGGCATCGCTGGTGCGTATAACGGGGTTTTATGGGCTAGCTGTCCAAGTTTACGCCAGGCTTTGACCGTGGTATCTATGGTCTTGATGTCTTTTGCATGCAGTGGCGGTCTGGTGTGTGTGATTATCGCTGACAGGGGGACAGGGTTTGCATCTCCCTCCTCTATGGCTGTGTGGGTGAGGTACGGGATCTCATGATACCAATATGCTGCATATTGCGCCTGGGCACAAAGATAATAGAGGAGAAAATCAGGTACTCCAAAACCGCCCTGTGCATATGGGAGTGTTAGTGTCTGAAGATCTATGCGGGCTTGTTTGCCGGCCCATATTAGGGTCAGTACTAGGGATATAATGCGGCGAAAAACCTCACCTGAAGGTGTGATGGGAATGTTATTAAAAAGATATAGTAATTTAGGTAAAACATTCATTTTGACTATCGCAATCCTATCAGCTAGAGATAGAGGCAGGTGGACCCAGCGTTGGACTTTATCCTCAAGTTTGGATATCACTACCCCATAGTTAGCGCGCATGACTTCCTCCAGGTCCCTGTGAAACACGACCCCCAGATAACGAATCGGATCCTGCTGCCACTCCAGTGGGTAGTCGATTTCAAAGGGAGTGGTAGTGTCCGTTAGGGGTATTATGGAAGATTTTGACCAATTAATCGTCAAACCTGAGTGACCCCCGAATCTAATGTATTCTCTAAGTAGAGGATTGAGGTGGGAGCTGGGGTCGCGTACATACAGCAGCATATCGTCTGCGTATAGGGATATGTGTAGCGGCCTGGCAACAAACTGCAAGGCTGAAGATTTGTAATTTTGCCTCACTATGCAAGCGAGGGGTTCTAACGCGAATGCAAAAAGAAGGGGCGAGAGGGGGCAGCCCTGCCTCGTTCCACGCTCAACGTTAAAAGGGGCAGAGATATAGCCATTAATTCGGACTCTAGCGCATGCTTGGGTATATAGTAAAGAGACCCATTGAACAAACCGCTTAGGAAAACCCATCCTGTGTAAAATGGCTATCATATAACTCCATTCAATGGAGTCGAACGCCTTAGCGGCATCGAGCATTACTGCCACAGCTTTAACCGAGGGCTGGAGATAGTGAGAAAGCGCAAACAGGGATCTGGTGTTATGGGAGGTGGATTTCGTGGGGATAAATCCCGACTGATCTGGTAGGACCAGACGATTCATCAGAGGGGACAAACGTACCGCCAGTAGTTTCGCGAGTATTTTCGAGTCCACGTTAATGAGGGATAAGGGCCTGTAGGAATCGCATTCCTCAGGATCCTTGGACGGTTTTAGGAGTGCAATGACTAGTGCTTCTCTTAGAGTAGGGGGAAGTATTGATTTCTCAAAGGAAGTGCCAAACATGTCTACCAAATAGGGTGCGAGAATGTCCGCGAAATGTTTGTAAAACTCATTAGTGTACCCGTCGGGGCCCGGTGCTTTACCATTCATTAGGCAGCGACTTGATCACAGCAGTCACTTCTTCCACTGTTATGGGCATAGCTAAGTGTTCCCTTTGTTCATCCGATAGCCAACCAATCGCTACATCCTGCAAATAATCATAAATCTCTTCTGCTGTCGCTGAGGGCTGCGATTTATATAGGGAGCTAAAGGACTCTACAAAGTTTTTCAGAATGTCTGCTGATTGCGTCTGCATCAGACCCTCCTTCGATTTGACTAGAAGTATGGCCGAATGCCCTCTACCCTCACATATCTTCCTCGCTAATGTTCCCCCTGGCCTGCCTCCCTCCCCAAAGGTTCTGGCTATGTGTTTGCAATCTAAGTATTTAATTTCAGCTGCCACAAATTCGGCATGTTCAGTGTGCAGGTCGCGCAGCTCAGTTAACAGCTAAATATCTTGTGTTGTCTCAAATGTCAGTTCTGTATCCCTTATATGCGTCTCACAGCGTTGTATCTGTCGCCTGATGTCTTTCAGGACCCCTATAGTGGTGCAGATGCAGACGCCTCTGATCGTGGCCTTGAAGGCCTCCCATAATATACCCGGGTCTTCCACTGTCTGCGAATTTATTTTGAAATATTCCTTTATTTCCTTCGTTAAGGTGTCGGCATAAACAGAATCGGATAGAGCTTGGGAATTGACCCGCCATTGGAACGGAGGGGGTGTATATTGTGGTATGTCGATCTGTAACATGACAGGGTTGTGGTCCGACAATGTGCGTGGTAATACTTGTATCTGCTTAACCCACAGGGCTTTGTCATTTGTGCCTAGCCAGTAATATAGCCTGGACCAGCTATTGTGAGACGCTGTGATGTGAGTGGCCTCTGGTGTGTCAGCATGTCTTAGCCTCCAAAGATCCGATAATGTCAGATCCTTCATCATGTGTCCCACCATTAATCTCGACTGCTTATGTTGTTCTAACGAATTAGAGGAGCGATCCAGCCCATCCTGTAACGTTACGTTCCAATCCCCTCCACATATCATGTGCGTGTTTGTATGCGTTTGCAAATGGCCCCAGATTTCCCGAAAGAATTTTGGAGCATCAGTGTTGGGACCATAGGCGTTAAGGAGTGTCACGTGTTGGCCTCGCAACATGCCTGACACCAACACGTATCTACCATTGGGATCATGTGTGACTTGCTGTGTCTTAAAATTTACCCCCTTCCTAATCAAAATAAGTACTCCTCGAGAATAAGAGGATTAGGAAGCACTGTATGTCGACTCTGCCCACCTCGCACCCAGATGTGCGTGTGTGTTGGGAGCTAGGTGAGATTCCTGCAAAAATGCAATATCTATCTCCCATCTGGTGAGGCTCGCAAAAACTTGCCTGATTTTCTGTGGCCGGGAGAATCCTCTTATGTTCCAAGTGAGGACGTTTAAGTGCAGTATGCCTGCGTGTCTAGAACCTGGTGTCATCTGATAGTGTGCAGTGTCCCATCCCCATGCAAACCACATCCATAGGAGGTGTCTGTCTCTTCGCATTAGGAGTAACACACCTAGCAATGGCAGCCGTCCGCCAGGGAGAACTCAGTAAATTGTCCAATTTTAATGTCTTTGGTCTTTTTAAACATTCAGAACCTTCCAACCCCCTCAGCCCACCCACTCCAGCAACCCCAACCTGCCGAAGCCTTGGCCCCTTTAAAGACAAATCCCACAAACTTGTAACAATCAACTCAATACCCATTCTGAGGAACTTGTGTTGGGTATTACCCTTGTGGAGGACCGCAGGGAGCACAACTCTACACCCGATGTCACGGGTATAGGCAATACTATAAAAGCTTACATATATACAATGTATGTGACTATGAACCCACTTTCCCCTCACCCTCCAATAGTCACTGTAGCATTACCTACAGGATAGTGTAAGAGCAGTTTTATTACAGCTGGACCCAGTCATTATTGTTCATGTGAGAAAGCAATAAGTTCCGCATTATGCAGTATATGACCCCCTCCCACTCAATGAGTTTGGCGTCCCTCGTGCTTACTGCAATGTGGTTTCGTGGGAGTACGTGCATGTTGATAGAGTCTGTGCCCTGCTGCGGTGTAATTGTTGATTGCTGTGCAGGGACGCACCCTCTTTGTCCTTCGACCCCTCGGAGGTCGCCATCCGTGCACGACTGTGGGTGAAGCGATGGAGAGTCGCCCAGATCACCGCGACGTCGCCTCGCACAACAGAGGAAATATCAATGTTTAATAAATGGGGTATGTGCGGTAAAGAGGGACCAGCCTTAGGCAGTGATGTGTGTCACAGACTGGAGTACGCCACAGTCCGCTTGGCATATATAGTCGCCAGCTCCACAGTTGTATGGAAAGTCAATTAAAACTGTCTCAGCCGTCTCATTAGGTGTCCCATACCAGGCTGTGCCACCCAGTATGCCCATTTGCAGCTACCCTTTGATCATTCATAACCCACACCTGTTGAACAACTCACCGCCGGATGAATATGGGGCCTGCCAGTGATGTCAGTCCGAGTCTTGCTGATGGTCGTTTTGCACATTCGACCTAGTCTCCCGCTGCACCTTTTTGACAAAGTCTTGGGCTGCTTTGGGTGTTGGTAGTACAATCGCTTTCTCTTTCCACGTCACTCGAAGTCTGGCAGGGTACAGCATGGAATAGCTGATGTTTAGGTCTCTCAGTTTCGCCTTGACGGATGTATATTCCTTACGGGCCTGCTGAACCGCAATCGTGTGATCTGGATAGAATTCCAGGGAATTGCCCTGATGAGTGATTTTGCCTTTTTCCCTCGCCAGCCTGAGGATCGTGTCTCTGTCTTGGTAATTGAGTATCCTCGCCACTATTGGTCTCGGCGTTGCTCCGGGTGGTGGTCGGGGTGCCAACGATCTATGGGCCCGCTCCACTATGAAGACCGGCGACAGAGCCTCTGCGCTAAAGAGGTCTTTGCAAAGGTTTTCGACGTAAAGTTCCATACGCCCAGTGTTGGTCGATTCCGGTAGGCCTGTAATGCGCACATTATTGCGCCTCGAGCGCGCTTCCAAATCCTCCTCCTTCGCTTTAATCACTTCGAGGATGCGTTCCATTCCCGCGCATTTGGCGGTGGAGGTTCGCGCTTCGTCTTCAACGGCTGATATGCGCGTTTCGGCCTCGTCTAGACGTTCACCATGTTTTTCCTGCCTTGCGGCCATTCCATCCATTCTGCACGTCAGGTTGTCCAGTTTGCCGTTAATGTCTTGTAGATTCGACTGGATGGCGAGTAGTATCTTCTCCATGTTGCTGTTCGGCGGCAGTTCAGCAGAGCCACCGGAGTCCGCCATTTCCTCTGCGGGTTTATTCGATTTTCTACTATCGAATGATAGCTTTGGTTGTTGCTTCCCCATCGCGACAGTCGGAGAAGCTGTTGTTCTGGAAGTGGGGCCTGATGCCCTCGTGACTCTGGCTGCCGTCGCCGTGATGCACTTGTGGGGTTAGTGGCTAGTTGCTCGCGTGATCAGCACTATTACTGGCCGGGCGGCTCCTGTGCGCCCTTGGGTCGCGCCTGCTACCTCTGAGCCGCCTCGTGTGTTTTGGGGGGGTGCGGCCGGTGGTATTCTCTTCTGTACAGCCTGGGTCGAGAGTGAGTGTCCGCACAGCAGGTCAACACCCCACCCTGGACTTTAGGGAGTCCGAGCACTGTCCCCCTCGTTGTCTACTCCGTGGCAAAAGGCGACTTGCGTGTGCGTGATTCCCCTGTAATAGTCCTGTCGGCCAGATCTCCTATGTGGCGGTGGGTAGCTGCTGAGGTCTGCCTGGTAGGGTACATCTGCGTGAAAGGCGCCCATGCGGTGGTGATCTTCCGCTCTGCACCCGGAGCCGATCGGACAATACAGCCCAGCCGAGCCCGCCTTCAGAAGCGCGAGGGTGCAGGCAGCGTTTCTCGCTCACTGGGTGCCGCCATTTTGTCAGGTGCGCGGCCCGGGACAAGGTCAGTAACGGGTGTCGGAGCTCAGGATCGGATGCATTGTTTAGCGCAAACGGAGGTCCGGGGGGCTGACTCTTACCCCTGTTTTGATCCTCCAGTCGCTGCACACCGTTTACATGCAGGCTTCCTCCGTGTCCTCCAGGAGATCGGCGAGTCGGCGGTCCGCCATTTTGTCAGGCGCTCCGCGGTTCTTCACAACTGCCCCAAATTAGTTCTTTAGCCACGATGGGAGGGCGATTCCCTCCATACCCGCTGTTGCCCCTTGCCTTCCCACACACGTGGAGCTGTTTATAAGGCGAGTTAGCGGGGCCGATGCGGGGATAGCTCACATTGCTGATGATCGCCCGGCGGAGCTGCAGTTCACACAGCCATTCCGCTGTGCGCCCCCTAGCGCCTCCTGCATGGATGATATTTAAACACAACTCTAACCCAAAAAAGGTTTATGAAATACTAGAGACAAATTGTAAATTATTGTGGGGTAGTAACTATTGCCTGCACGATTTACAAACTATTTTACAAGGTGGGGCAAGTAGAGTGGTTTCCTTACGTTTTTAGCAAACATTGTTTAAAAAAATATTTTGAAGCATATTACTGTGTTATTCCCAACTTTACCTTTTGATAAAACATTGTGGGGTTTCTTCACAAACCCAGTGTCCTACTGTAACATCACTTTTTTTGACGGTACAACGATGCACAGAGTAGACCCATATCTACGAGGCCATGCAAAGCCACCCTGTGTTGCTTTTCATGGCCTCGTAGATATGGTGTAAGGCAACGCAGAGGAAGTCACTGCGTTGCCTCATACTGCCTTGGAGAGACATGCCATGGGCATTGCGGTGGGTGTTCCTACTCAATGCCCATGGTTTTTTAAATATTCTCAGATTTACAACATAACGCTAATCTGGGAATGCGTGAAAACCCTATGCCTCCCCAGGGCTAGCATAATTGTTGTTTTTGTGATGGAAAGAGTCCCTTCCTGCACAAAATCAATCGAATTTCAATGCAGGCACCCTTGTGCCATGCTGTAAGGGTGCCTGCGTTGGTGCTAGGCAGCCATTTGTGCACCAGGGCAGTGTAAGAGGACAGAAATGCATTGTATCTTGTAGAAAAGGTGCATTCCTGCCCCTTTCTTTCGACGCAGGGCAACGCTGCAAAGTGAAATTTATGGTCAGAGATCTCTGCACATGAATCATTACACCAACACTAGAGATTAACTCTCCTTCCTGTTGCAATTCAGCAAATTGAAGCAGAGATTTACTGCGATTACCAGGATCCTCACCCCTTACATTAGTGGTTGGGACATGTATAACTTAAAATGTGACCATTAAGTTACTACTAGTAACTTCACTGGCCTATTTTAGACATAAACTAATGAGCATAATTCTATGTTGTGTAGATGTAAGTCTCATTCTTGTCGCAATCCAGTATCTCCATTCAACGATTAATGCCCACTAGTAGGAGAATGTTTCTTCACCCTCGTGTATGAGTGGATGAGCGTGTATCACTCAAACTGTGACTGTAATGCTTCTAACAGTAACTTTATGGATGTACATTAGCTCTATGCCAATAAGAGCAGGTCTAATTAGTGTAGTCTGATACTTCTGTCTATGCCACGTAGTATTAACCATTGAAAAGACTACAAAATAGCTATCACCTGGAAGAAGTCATGGACAACTAACACACTATCACAAAAACTACAGTAATACAGCCCACATCATGTGCTAAACCATGTCCCTCCGTGCTGACAGGTGACATAAAATCACACTTCATCTACAAATATTATTGTCCTAAGCATTCCACTCAAGGGAAAGTAGAATTCCACTGAGGACTAGACAGACCTTGTAGTTTATTTTGCAGTGGATAGCTACAGAGAACTATATAGACTGTCTCTGACATCTCACTCATATCACACTGTCCTCAAACAACAGACATTTCCCTCTTTAGATATGGCACCCATCTCTCACGTTAACCCAACACGGCTTCCTCTCAAAAGGTGATGACTGAAATTGCTAATTGTATTGCCTTCTAACTTTCCCTTTTACAGTTCACAAGTCTGCTCCTTTACTGCCAACAGCTGCAACAGCAATTACCTCTCCTGCAGCATGCCCCAACAAAGACTGGCATCACAATGCATTCCATGCACCCAGTCAGGTATGCTTCACTGCAATCACTTTCACAGCCACACTCTTAAGAGGTGCCCATCTTTGATTGTGGTAGCGGAACACTGCCACAAATGTACCTTATCTGTATAACTGGACAATTCCCTCATCATATAGTTTCACTGTCAGAGAACAGACCTCAGATTTGTTCATACCCATTATGTACTTTTCTCTTTTGCAGGTCTTGTCTTACTTGCTACCCTGCCACCACCTCCACTGCTACAGCACTGCCTGTGTGACCATCTGCACTGATCTTGGACCCCAGGGGCAAGACAGAGCCTTGTTAGTTAACATTCATGTCAATTGATAACACCCTATGCATCTCTACCGTTGCTAAGCATGAGGATAGGGAAAATGTGATTCGTATCAGAATAGGAACTCCATGTTCAGAATGGTTCCCCAACAGATGTACCAGGTGATATTCAAAGTATGTTGTCTTTATCCTAAGTGCACAATCCACATCCTTCAGTTTTGTGGCAGTAGACATAAATGTCCACTGTCACCAATTCAATCCAACCATGTCCTTGTTGCAACAAATCAAAGGGTGATCTGACCTTTGCCACAGTACCCACCGCTTTCTCACATCACATTATTATCTGCCTTTAGCTTACACCTTTGTCCCAAATGCTGTCACTTAGGACACGTCAAAAAACACAAGAGGGAGGTAGAGCGAAGGGTTGGATTCTTGCTCCACAATGATACTTAAATAAACATAAAGAATCCAACTCAAAGGAAGGAAGGGGGTGAGTGATCAGCAAATGTTGAAGCACTCAGTGTTCTGTAGAATACCCCTCACACTCCAAAAAGCCCCTTGGTGTCATGCTTCATCATCGGGGTCCTCGCACCCCTCTATCTGGATGGGGCGTGCTACGACCTGCGACTACGCGGAGCACTTATAGGAATGACTATGTGTGGTGTGCGGTGTGTGGGGTGTGTTGTCATAAGTGAGTGGTGGGATGTGGTGAAAGATTAAAAAGTACCTGGCACATGAGTGTTTAAGAAAAAAGAAGTATTCTGAACTCTGGCTGGTACTATTAAAAGAAGTGCAGTATGAGGTCGAACCTGTTGAGTTAAGGAACAGGACCTCTGGTGTGCGTTGTCGACATGTTTCGGAGACAGGCTGCAAAAAAAGCACAACAAAAATGGCCACACATTTTCTGACTGCACAACATTGCGTTAATGACCTCAAGTGGACCATTATAGAACAACTACCCACAGATGCTGGTCTTTTTCAAAAGGAACAAAGATGGGTGTTCAGACTTGGGACCCACTTAACAGGGCTTAATGATGATGTACCCTGGAGCCAACTGTCCAACTAAAAGGTGATCATTACAAATACAAGACACACTGTTGTAATGTCTTTATGGACTTCAGGACCGTTTAGGGTTTGCCACCTAAAAAAACAACTCCTGTTGTTGTGCCCGGATGAAACTAACACACGTGCACTACACTCATACATTAGCGTCACGCAATAAGCACCTTGGCCTACAACGCATGCGCGGAAGAAAAGACAGATATCCACGCGCATGCGCAACATCCGTCTAGCAACACACTGATCCCGTGAGAACCCATGTTTGACATACGAGGATTATGTATGGTGGATGAGCGGATACTCCATACATGGGCACATACTTAAACACCGGAACACCCCTATATGGTCACTTAGATGCTCCCGCCCAGTGGTCCCTCAGGGTATAAATAGTATTAACTAGTCTACCTCCTCATATCAGCGGAGCAGCGCTAGGGGTAAGACGGTGATCAAAGCGTCCCGATCATGTGAGTATCATGCAGACATACAACTGAAAAACCACCATCAGATCTCTCCCGCCTAAGTAAGTGAGAATGATTTATTAAAACCTGCATCATTCCTCACTACAGATTGCATATCAAGCAACACCCCTGACGTCCTTTTTCTGCTCATGAATCCCACATGCAAGCTTTACAAGTATGACTACAACCAAGTATAACTCCTAGTATCTTTTGTGTTTTATGTTGTCTGTGTTGTGAGTACTTTTCCTTTTTAACAGGCTTAATACAAGCATATGGTGAGGTTCCTGGTGACTGCACCTGCTTGAACTACCCGCTACATGGGTAACCATTAGTTGTTCTTTTTTTGTCTTTCTGCAGGTCATTGTACTTGTAGCAGACCGCTGTAGGCACACTTAGCCTAAAAAATTGTCACTTTTTTGTAAATACACTATTTTTATTAAAACAAGACGTGAGTAAGGTGGGGAGGTTGTGCCCCCGTCCTGAAGCAGGAGCCTGTCTCCGAAACATGTCGACAACGCACACCAGAGGTCCTGTTCCTTAACTCAACAGGTTCGACCTCATACTGCACTTCTTTTAATAGTACCAGCCAGAGTTCAGAATAAAATTTTCCAGGTACTTTTTAATCTTTCACCACATCCCACCACTCACTTATGACAACACACCCCACACACCGCACACCACACATAGTCATTCCTATAAGTGCTCCCGCGTTGTCGCAGGTCGTAGCACGCCGCATCCCGATAGAGAGGTGCAAGGACCCCGACGATGAAGCATGACACCAAGGGGCCTTTTGGTGTGTGAGGGGTATTCTACAGAACACTGAGTGCTTCAACATTTGCTGATCACCCCCCCCCCCCCTTCCTTCCTTTGAGTTGGTCACTTAGGACACAACACTGCGGATGTTCAATAACTGCATAGTCGTACTAATTTTCCACCACGTATACTATTTTGTTATAGTATTTCAATACTCCACATGTCTCCAAAGCTACAGTGACACCTTTCACATCAGAAACCAACAAACTCATCTGTGGAGTCTCACAAGTATTTTCCCTTAGCCACACCCTTTTCAACGTCTACATGACACAGCTCACCAACATTCCTCCTTGATATGTTTTAAAATGTATGTGTCACATGGTCGTCATGATTGTTTAAGTCATGATGGGATAATGGGTGATCTCTCTGCGTTCATTGGCCTTTTGGCCTTCATGTGTTAATCTTGGTGTGGATAAGATCACAGGCTTGCCTCACTTTTGATGGGAGCAGTGTCACGTGACCCTGTATTTAAAGAGGCCTAGGGTAGGCAAATAAATAGATCTCTTTAGCCAGTGCCCCATGACTAACAATCACCAAGAATAAGCATTCTAGAAGATTGCTCTGTTTGTTAACATCTACTTGGGTTTTGAGATGGCCCCTTTAAGAAAGACTAAAAGTGCCAGTCTGGAGACCTGTAACAAACTTTGGTGTAGGTCTAATTGACCTACACGAGGAGGCCATGAGACTTGGGATTTTGTGATCAATGCAACGCTCCATTAGTGGTGTTTTTGCAAGTGGATGATAAATATTGCAGAACAGATCCTATATTAAGGCTGGTGTCTCAACCTTCTATGAAATGACCAAGAACGTGATCCTTTTAAATATAAATTGTATTTAAAAAATTCTACTTGTAATAAACAGAATCTGCTAGACCAGGTAATTCCCTTGACATGCCACTGAACATTAATGTAATTAATATTGCAACCAAGCAATAAACAGTGAATTCAACTATTTACAAAGCCAACACGAGCCTGTCCCTGCCCATCGAGCTAAGAATCTGGGCATGCACCCAACAGTGACACCAATAAACTGGAGATTAAGAAGTACAAAAAAAGAAAAGACACAGGCAGTGGTCCTTCCCCGTTTGTATAAACAGGATCTTGAATGACATTCCTATATAAATCATAGCCACTACCACCATGCTCCAATTTAAGAAAGACCCAAAGGCACAACACTTTAAAGAGCACTACTTGATGATGATGTAAGAGCCACTCTCCCTGCTCCAAACGCAACTTTCTAGAATATATTTATCTTGGACCCTGTGTAGTGCTGCGCTGCCTTTTGGCTAGATTGGTGCTATTTAAATACCACACAAATACATATGTACACACATTACCTTAAGGAGTTTAGTCATGAATGGTATAGAACACGTGTCTAGAAATATAAAGCACTTGCTGCACCAACAATGGTGAAAAACTGAAGACTGTCATTGAAGTATGTTTTATAATGTGATGCATTTACCATGATGCATTGGGGCAAACTGAGTGCTAGGATGTGAGGCAGTGTTCTTCCATTTTTGTTCGAAAAGGCTGTCTTGAACTAATGAGCTGACAAGCCCTAGCTGATGTTCCTGCACCCAGTGAGTGGTACAGAGACTTGAGAAGACATTGGGCAGGTTTCCCAGTCCTCCAAAATAATATGTTGTTCTCTACTGAAGAAGAGCAACTATTCTGAAACATGTTTCTAGAGATGCGCAGCACTGACTGCGCCAACAAGGGTTACAAACTAAAGATTGCCAATGAAGTGTTATCATGCATAAATAAATATAATACATGGTAATACACAGGGCATATCTTACCCCACATCGTCTTAATTGCACCTACCCGGATGCTCAGCTATCTTGTCCCAGACGTCAGGGAGCGGACGCGGATCTGTTTCACATGCTTTGGAATTGTCCTCGCTTGTGGGTATACTGGCAAACAATTGGTTATAGAGTCCGGGAGGTCACTGGTACGGCTGTCTGGTTGGCTGTGGACAGCTGTCTACTGGTCCTGCATAAACGTCTGAAGAAACAAAAAGTTCAGTGTAGATTTGCAGACCTGGCTGTGCTTGTGGCGAAACAAGCCATCACAATGAGGTGGAAATCCGCCCATCGCCCTACAGCACTGGCCTGGCAAACCGGAATGATCAGGTGGGGCACAGCAGAGAGCGTAATCATTAGGCAAGAAGAATTCTGAGGCCAGCGCAAGATTCCTATTTCTATGGAATGGGACCAAATGTTAGGAACATTCAAAGCCCTCGACGCACTTACATCTCCGGTGTCCCTAGCTGGACCCATGCCACTTACGTTTCCCATATCCCTTGCAGTCAACCTGGCCGAAGTTGAGTAACGCCATGCTACTTTCTGTCTTTTTTGCCTAGGGATGTATGTATATGTATGCCCTTTCATATGTTTTGCATTTCCTTACAGCCAAACCAATGACTACATCTTTCTATCGTGTTACACCATACAGTGTGGGCCAGAGTACCAGGGGGGAGGGGGTAACTTCAATTGTATTTTCTTTATCCTTTTTTCTTTTTTTAAGTGTTGAAATGTTTAGTTCAATAGAAAATCACGAGTTTCCTCTACTGACTAGATAGCCATGTAGACGGAATGCTCCGATCATTTCTGATTCATGATGGATGAAGAAGTCTTCTTTTCGACGATTGTACCATATGTCAAATGGGCGTGTATTACTCCTTATTAAAACTCAACAAAAATATGTTTTAAAAAAAAGAAGTGTTATCATGCACTGCATTTACCAAGGTGAACTGGGCGAAACGAGTCCTGGGATCTGAGACAGTGTGCTTTCACCCTCTTTTGCATGAATCTTATAGAAGTGTAAGGACATGGCTGGACAGTTCCGGTTTCAGACGGTTATTTCCGATGAACGAGAACGGAAGGAACGCTCTGTGAGGAGAAAGTTTGAATATGTTTATTTTATTTCCAGCCTCTTAGTAGTAATGTGTTCTTTTGTCTTCGGAGCTTAATGGAGGACCAGCTGAATAATGTAAATCCTAACAAAACAAGGGCTTTGACAAAAAAGGAAAACATAATGGTGATGACTGTATATGTATTCCTCGGATCCCAGGTAATCTCTCTGCAGTCTCTCCTAGTCCCACATCAATTTATCAATTTTCTGAGTTGATGGCGGCATGTGGTCCGGGAAAATACAAAGCCTTCCCTGGAAAAAGGTTATTGTTGAATTTCTATGGAAAATAATTGTCTTTTTTCAAGTTGATGAAGTGAAGGCTTTCAATCACAGAGCAAAGACTGTTACGAGTAAGAATGGGGGTGGGTGGAAAAGATACTGGCAGCAAGGAACATGTAAAGTCAGAATACATATACAAAGGATTTGGTTAAATAAATACCTATCAAGCATTTCATATGTAGAGGATGCCAATAAAACAATTCATGGTCTTAGTTCATAAATTGGTCACTGTCTGACTGCTAAAGCCTGTTGCATAAAATGGCCACTGTATAAAGTCATCGAAGCACCTTCCACGTATCTTAGAATCAAAAACACAGCTTTAAAGCAATTGATGTGCATTTCACACATGAATGGTATAAGCCAAAGTGCCCTCGGTCGATAAAGGGATCTGAAAGTGCACAGGATCTTTAAATACACTATGACAAACTCTTTTTCACAAGATATTGACTTTGCCTGGCATTATTTGAAGCAAGTTTATTTAACTGATCAACTTGCAAAAAACACACACAAAGCCTTTTGCGATAAGGTCAAGAAAAAGCACTTTCCAGTAGCAATGTTGAGAATTTGAATAATAATATCGATAACTTGCTTAATATTTCTATATTTGTACAGTGTGGACCTGGCCACAAGGACACAAAAATGCTTCCAGTGAAACTAGAATTAAACAGGAAGAGTAATCAATTAAAGGGGAGAGAGAAGCACAGGGACAGGGGCTGGAGGGGGGGGGGGGGGGGGTCAAGCATACACCAAGATTATATAATGGGGGGGGACGGAATGAGTCAGGGGGAAGAGTTAGGCATTGAAATACACTGTGAACGCTTTATTAATAGTTCATGCTGAAATGACGACACATTATGAAATGAGTTTCAGTTTATCCGGAACGCAGTTCGGAGTCTTGGTGCTGGGAGACAGAAGGTTCGTTCATTGTCTTGAACCTTGTTGGGTTTGTAACTTCCAGGATGAGATGCAATTTTACTGGGATTTCTTTCTTGAGTCTCTGTGTCCTCCCATGAGGCGTATTTCTTTTGGATGCCTCGGAGGCCAACATCAAGGCCTTGTGGGTGATGCAGACTGCTCGAAAGGGGATTCTGGCGGGGGGGGGGGGGGGGGGGGGGGGGGAGGGGTTCTTTGAGTGGGTGTGATGCGATCTGGATTATTCGCCTTTGACTATAGTGCCTCATACCACACCATTGCTCTTCCTAAGCACTGTAAATATCAGTGTTTACCATTATCCAATGAAATGTTTTCCAATAAGAATGAAAGGCTATGTTGGTCTTATTAAAATTCAAAGCCATAATCAGAGAGTTGCAGCATATTTCCACAGAGTGTGTCAACTATCTTGCCAGTTTAGAAATGAACAGAAATACATTTAATTATTTAGTTTATGGAGCTGGGAGGTTTGTAAAGAACTAAACACGGGATAATCACCAATTTATAAAATACAATAATTTACAATTTTCTAATATTTTCTACCTCGCTTGGGATTTCCCGAATATGTATTAATTGCAAGGAACTCAAACACAGATATTTCTTAGAACATTGAATACTCAAGCAGAGATATTTATGTCTTCAATGTAAGCTTTATTTCGACAGAAATTTCATAAAAAGCTGACATTGAACTGTTTATTTAGAATGAGAACAATAACATAAATAAGGATAACAAATTGTCATAATTAAATATTTCAGTTAATTTCTTCTTAGGCAAGTTATTCTATTAAAAGACATCTGATGGGCTTGATCATGCAAGAACGGGGCAAGTATTTCCAGTGTTTCAAGAGAAAAAGGATTTTTTCTCCTGGAACTCTCCCAAATCCCTTAAAAATGGCATTTTGAATAGTGAGTCAGATACACAGAGTGGATCCCTACATTCCACACATTAATAGCTAAATCATCTTTCCGCTAACACCTCTTTTAGCTCTCTAAACTAGTCTTTAGGAACCTGGAAACAGCATAAGTAATTACGTTGGAATTCAACAACAGATTGTTAATTAATTGTCGGTCTGCACACTCTACCTAAGAAAGTAATCAATGTTTTCTGCATGGTTTTATGTCCCAATATAACTCTCAAAATTATTGTTGGACACAAATATGGTGTCCTAAATATCGTTAAACAAAAATATCACTTCATTGCCTGCAAATATTCTAATAATAACTCCAATGGGATGATAGTTGTATACATGATATTCTGGATACAATATTTTGGCTGTGATACCTCTGCAGCTATTTACTCTGCAAACTGTGATAGCAACCAGCGCGGTCCATGCAGATGGGGCGGTGAGGCCAGGTAACGGGGGATTTTGAGGGACGATGCAGAGTGAAAATTATTTATTTAATTTTCCCTCGGCACGAACCACGGCTGATAGCAACAAACAAAATACAAAAATACCTACAGAATTTACCTAATGGGTGTTTGCCTTCAAAAAAAGCTTGCACCATCGGAATCTCTTTCATTTGTGAAGTTTAGCATCTCTGTTATCAAGCCCATCCTAAAGGGGACTAACATGGTCTTTTCAAAGACTCTAGTGGAGTGAGTTGTACCTATGGCTTTAAGAGTGCCAATGATGCTTGGTCTTGTATAAATATATTTTTTTGCAGGGTGCATTTGGAATAATTTCCATTAGAGGCACCGTACACATGTTGGGCAAATGAGCTAATATGTCTAGATAAGAAGCTAGGTTTGCTGACAATGATCTAGTTTTGCTTTCCTTGGTGTAAGCAGTGCCCCCAAATAATATTATTATCAGGAATCACACCCAGATATGTATGTGTCTAGCAAACCATGCTCCCTTACGCCAGCAATAACCCAAGGGGCAACTTTGGGATGTTAAGGCTCCCAAGGGGCCCTCGTTCAATTCCTTCTTAAGGGCTAGTTTAGTTTGAGCTGGTAATCTTAACACGATAACATTGCTCTCTCCACTGATGTTTCGTGGTTAGGTGCCCACTCAGGCAGGTTATGTCCCTTCACCTAGTTGTTGCATTTAATGCGATAGTGGTTTGTTTCTAATTAACGCCCTATCCTTATAATTATTTCCACTTAAGGGAGGAGGATTAACCCAAACAGCCACTAAAGGTGGTTGACACACTCTGTGGATATATGCTGCGACTCTCTGATTATGGCTTTGAATTTTAGTAAGACCCGAGAGAGCGCAAATTAAGTAAAATGTAGAAGTGCACCATATTTACAAGCACGTTGCACCAGTCTATTTAAAGGAACATATAAGAGTGTCGAATTTATAGAGTGCATACATATAAGAGTGTTTAATTAAGTGCATATATCAGTGTGAAAAGCTAATGTAGTAATGTTTAGAGATGTTAGAATGATATTAAATTCCATGCTATGTGGCTGTTGCAGAGGAGAATGTAATGCTGCCAAACGTAGAAATGTGTAGGCCTCATGGCAGTTCACTGAGAAAGAAAACGTGCCTTTACAATTTCACATGATATGGATTACTGTTGTTATAATTCAAAGTATTATTGATCATAGACTGAAAATATATGTTTTATAGAAGTGTTTCCTATAACCAGAGTGTGTAATAAGTTAGAATACTGTTTAAGCTGAGAAATAAAGGTTCATAGAGCGCACAGGCCTGTTTCATGTAATTCTAGTAGGCCTGGAGAGATAAGGTTGTTTCTTTTGATCTGCATGTGCTAGTTAAAATCAGGTCGTGTTAAGCATAAATTGTGGACCATGCTGGAAGGTTTACGACTTGTGAGATAAGCTGGAGGCCGGAATTTGGGGCCCACTTCATGGGTGTCTGTTTGCAGGTGCGAGGGGGTTCCAATCAAGAGAGTGATGAATAGAGCTCTGTTCTGGGAGACAGGCACAGACCTGGAGGAGGGTTCAGGAATTTCCTGGGGGGTACCGTCTTGCCGGAGAAGAGCCTGAGAAGCAAGGTCAACGCTAACTAGGAGCCCAGAGGAGTATCAGCATGGAAAAAGCCAGAACCGACACCACGTGAGGGGTGTACGTGAGGGGCGTCTCTGAGGGGCGTTTCAACTGTAATTGTGATTTTGTATTAGGGACAGCACCTTTGGGTGGAATTAGAGCAGATGGCCTGAGGAACCTTAGAGAGCGGATGAGTAGGCAGAGAGGGCATGACTGCGATGCACAGATTTACAACAAAGACTAAGGGAAAGTGAGTGATCTTCTTTGGAAGTTACCACGGCTGACACCTTTTTAGGTTAAGATCCTGCTAAGTAGGGATGACACTTAGTATAGTGTAGGGACAGTCTAATATGAATTTTTCTTCCTTTTGTAAATGACGCTCAAGTTACAACTTGTGTCTATTCTTGCAAACTTGCTGATCTTTGAATTAGTCTTGGTGATATTCTTCTGTCTGCTAAGAGCATTTAGAGAATTCATGTTTGTATTGATGCCAGTGTATCTTTTGAACCTTATATTGAGATGTTTGTATCTCCAGTTATCTTTGGCTTTATAATAAAACTTTAAAACTTATTCGTAGTAAGTGGTTCTTCAGAGTTGCGCAAAGTCTTGAACTGATTAACCTAGTAGTGGATTGCTTTTACTCTATGACAGGTAATAAAAGTTCAGTCGACCTGAGTGGGATCTAGATCTATAGTGATCTGATAAGAGATCAAAAATCCCGCCGTCAGTTGGTAGCAGTGTAGGATGGTTACCTTCTAGAGGAAGGTGATCTAGACTAGGCTAAGATTACCCCGAGGCCCCTAGAGATCGAGAGATGAGCAGCAGAAGAATCGCCTGCCGAAGAAAGTACTGACGGTGCGAGAGAAAAGCAGCAGAGTCGGTCGAGAGTGAGTATAATAAGGGTCATGCGTTGTCAGATTGCGGTGTTTTGTGTTGTATCTGTGTTGTAATGTCATGCGGAGTTGAATGCCTGTAGTGTGATTGAGGGAGGGTTGTGAGCGCGCGCAACCTGGTGAAAATCTTGAGTTCAGTGAAGAGCTTAAGTGGTTCGGGTGTATCGGACATCCAGAGTAATTGTCGACCATTGTAAAGGGGGTCATGAGGTACCATTGATCGCCCGCAAGACCGTGATAGGGGGAACGCAAGAGTGAGTGTATGGGTAACGGACTCTGGTCGGAAGTTACCGTGTGCAAGTAACCTATCAGTTAAGGCGATTGTCTGGACGTTCACGAAAAGACATTTAGTCAGTTAAGGTGACAATTACAGTTAGACTGTGGGCGTACAGTCAAGAAAAGTGATCGCTTGGTCGGAAGTAATCATTTTTCAGGGTATGAATGGGACGCACGCATGACCGGGAGACGAGCTGAGAGAGGAGGGGAACTGCTGCGAAGGGGAGACGAGTGACGTCAGAGAGAGCCGCGCTGTGATAGGCCGGTTGGTGTGAAGCCGGGCTGTGATAGGCCGGTTGACGCGAACCGCGCTGTGATAGGCCGGTTGGTGTGAAACCGCGCTGGGATAGGCCGGTTAGCGAGAACCGCGCTGGGATTGGTGGATTGTCATCAGGAAGTAAACGAACGCAGGGAAATAGGAAAAAATTGTAGATTTTGAACATGAAGTGTTTTAAATGCTTGAGAGCGATCTTTAAGAGAAAAAGGAGAGCATCGTATTACGGGGAAGAGGCCCCGCCAGAGGGTACACCAGCTCATTATATGGCTATGAATGTTGGGTTGCATACCATACTGTGGCTTAGTACTTGGAGTAAGATTACAGAAGGGAACGAGGAACTGACCTTTCCGAAATACGGAACGTTTAGATTAGAAGTGTTGCACCAGCTAAAAGCAGTTATGTCTTCATCGAGACCTTTGCCTAGACCAACACAGTTTGAGGCCCTTAATGCGTGGATTAGGGCGGCGCACGACAGGAATCAGAACAGACGTCAAGAAAGGGTGACACGATCGGTAAGAGCAGTACAAGATGCCAAATGGGATGCGGAAAGCAAGAAATGGAGGGTACAGACTATTGAAGTGGATAAGTTATACCCAGTGATAGAGGTTACAGGAGAAAAGAGAACACCAGAGGAAGATGACGAGAGCGAGACAGAGGATAGCCTAATAAATAGGCTGTTGATAGATAGACCGCCTCCGTACAATAGGGAGATGGAAGGTACCGAGCTCCCAAGGGAAGATAGGGTTGGCATAGAGGAGAATAGATCACTCCCTATAGCGGACCGGGTACCTACCAGAGGTGAGGAAACACCACAACTTAGTCCAGTACAGAGGGTAGTCGGAAGGTTTGTGGTGCAGAAGGTGCCAGCAATGGAGTGCGTTGAGTCTCATGGGTTACCAGATGCTCTTCAAGTACCCGTTACCATAGGTCCTATAGTGTCAGTCTATAACCCAGAGAAAGTGCGAGAGGAGGAACAGGTACGGCTAGACAGAGAAAGAGCAGAAATGGAAAGAAGGAACAACATGACAAATGCCTGGAGGCAATTGCCAGGACCGATAAAATGGAGCACCCCATTGGATTCAGCAGTGGATCCCATAACAAATCAGGGGGTCAGAGAAGACCGATGGATCTGAGAGGACCACGGCCAAAATCCTTTAAGGAGTTGAGGGCTGACTTGAGGGAATGGGATGCTGCCACAGAAACACAGAGTAGCAGGTCAAGAGCGGAAGCTGAATGGGGAAGTCGAGGCGATGGGACATTGTCTCACTGTGGGGCTAGCGAAAGCAGTCAGGAGTGGGACGGTAAGAGTCAGGAGAGTAGAGGAGCTACCCGTCATATCCACGGTGGAAGTAGGCAGGAGCAAGAAGGTAGGAGTACAGAGTGTGGAGGGGTGTCTCGTCTCATTCACAGTGAGGGAGACCGAAGGACGCAAGAGTACAGGGATAGCTTTAAGTGCACCCACCATGCATCTGACGATAACATACAGCATTGGAATCGCGGGAACATGGGGAGCCACGAGGTGTCTCACCATGCGTCAAGCGATCATGGACAGGAGCAGGATCGCGGGGACATGGGGAGCCGTGAAGGGCCTTGCCATGCGTCGAGCGATCATGGACAGCAGGGGAATTGCGAAAGCATGGGGAATAATGGAGTGTCTTACCATGCACCTAGAGACACCAGGCAGAATGGGAGATGTGGGATTATGGGGAATCGAGCAGTGTTTCACCATACACCAAGAGAGGATGGAACTGCATGGGACCTGGAGAGATGGGAGCATGGGAGGACTCCCCATAACACGCCTGAGCCCAGATGTAGGACTCAGAGCTGTGATGGGAGAGACGTAAATGGGCCCTCTAGAGACAACACACTGAAAGCTATGATAAAGGCAAAAAGGCTCGATGTGACCAGTTTAAAATCGGACCTGGACGAGATAATAGATGGTACGTTGCCTTTAGAAAGGATCGACATGTACGAGCAAGATGAGGTGCTATTTATAGCAAAGGATATTACTCGGAAGGCAAGAGCAACTCACTAGAAATTGTCTGAACTGGCAGACAAATATATGGTAGACTTGTCGAGAACAAAGGCATTACAGGGTAACCATAGATTGCATTATTCAGATCAGGACCTGGATGAGAGGAGGACAATTGGATTAAAAACACACATAAGGGAACTGATCACAGGAATAAGGGCATGGAGAGATCTGGATAAATGGGAATAAAGGTGGTCCAAGAAAGGGACTGTCAGGCGGAGCGCGATTGTGATGTCCCCGGAGGGAGGGCCACTGCGGATGGAGGCATACCCTTTGCGAGAAATAGCGAATGGGAGTTATGTACATGTGCCCTGGAGTAGGGAAGATTTGGCTGCGTTTACCAATTAATTTCCGAAGCTAAGAGAGAATCCGGTAGAATGGTACAAACAGGTGGAGTTCTGGACTTTTTTGGTTCCGTCCAGAGGTGTCAGGGATAACACCCGAAGACCCCGGAGTTCTACCTGTCTCGGTGCACAAATAAACAGAAACACGGGCTTCTCGATGGTGGCGTCAAAGACCAAAGGTTTATTACTGCAGGGACACATAAGTCACAGAAACTACACACGGGCAGTGTCTAGGAGCCTGTTCGATTTGTACAAGAAGGGTTGCTCCTTATATACGAAATATTAGCCTTCAGGCGAATTCTTCACAATGTTAGTACATTCCCAAACCTTTGTGTCCTAAACAATGAATATTTGGCGTTGCACAGGAATCGTCGATAATATCTGATGTCAAACATTACAAAGAGGGGTTCCCACTATTCCATCACAATCCCATGTCAACATTTCATTCAAGAGCCGGACCGCCTCATCGTAAATTTCGTTACCTCCCCCTAATAAAGGCCCAGAAGGAAAGGAGCAGAGCCAGGTGCAGAAGATAGAAAAGCAGGATAAGAGATGTTTGTGGGTCGTAAATGGGCACGGCTACCAGCTTCGGCCGCCTAATCATGATCAGGCCAACGAACACGAGAACCAGTATAGCAGGACTGGCCTCAGGCAGAGGAGGCAGCCTTTGTCGAGTTATGCAGCTACAGCATGTTCTGTTCTAAGGTGCACGTGTCACTAGAGACGTGAATCGCCGGCTAAGCCTACGTGTCCTTAATCGAAATGAAGTAATCAGAGGTCATTGCGTGTCCATTGTCTATGTGAGGGCAAGAAACAAAAAATGGCTGCCATGATCTAAGATGGATGCCATGGGTAGATCAGAAATGTGTTTGTAACAGGAGTACTCTTGATCGTAGCATAGCGAAAACACCAGGATATGCTAAAGGGATCATTTGCGGTTCGCTGATACCAAAATTATGTATTTACGACAATGTTGAAAACACGGGTTCAAATCGTCACGGAACCTCACAGGTAGAGAGGTTCGTGAAGATCTCGAAAGTACTGTGGATTGATTTTAACACCTTATTTGATATTGCGGTCCCAGGAGACTTGTGGACAGCATGCAAAGTTAGTGTCGAATGGCCCACAGAGGAACCAAAAAGAGATGCTCGTACTAATGGTCCGTCAGAAAGAGTAATGATAAAATATGAAAAGGTGATGACATGGCTGAAAGATAAGGTGCCACCGCAAGATATAGATTGGGTGAAAATAGACCGAACTAGACAGGAACCCAAAGAGACAGTCCATGAATTTTATGAGCGATTGCTGAAAACGTTCAAACAATACAGTGGGTTAGATGTAATGGATCCCAAAGACATAGGACAGTTTGTATCGAAGTTCGTTTTGGGGTTGAGACCTGATATTTGTTTGATGATTCAGCAACACTTAATTTGCTGGCAAAACAAACCATTGGATGAAATTTTGAGATACGCAAGGTATTGCAGTGATGAAATAGATTCCAAAGCAAAGAAACTTAAGGAGAAGTTGATGATGGTTCAGATGCAGTCGGCTGGAAAGGGTGGACAACAGCAACAGGGAACAGGGACGATGGGAAGGAGATCAAATAATCAGAATAGGGACAACGAGGACAATCCGAGACCTAGAGTAGACTTTGCTACCTTGAAAAGGACGACAAAGTGTCACCAGTGTCACCAGGTGGGATATTGGAAACGCGAGTGTCCCTATAACCCTGAAAACGGAGAACTGGAAGTAGAGGAGGAAGAAGTTCCGACCATTCCAGTACAAGGGGTGACAGTACCAAAGGGTAAGGTGGTCAAAGGGGGGACTTCGGCTCCTCGAGCCCAGTTCCCACAACCACCAAAGATTACGACTGGGGGCAAGATCTATAGACAAATGCCTCTTTTAGTAGGAGGAGAAGAGTGTTACTACGTTGTTGATCCACTGACTGGACGGCGTGTGAGTAGGGAAGAGGACTGTACCCTCGGGGCAGTTCTAGAAGTGCACCAAAGAGGACCGTTTGTTGAGGCTGAGGTGGCGGGGTGTCCTACGACATTCTTAGTAGATACCGGAGCTACTCGATCAACTTTGAGATCAGCCGTGGTTCCGGAACTGCCAATGTCGGGGGAAACAATTCAAGTGGTAGGAGTCGCAAATAGAAGAATGACTAACCCATTGACAGAACCAGTGCTAGTGAGGATAGGAAACTACAGCGATGAACATCAGTTTGTAGTATGTGATTCTAGCCCTGTGTGTCTGTTAGGAAGAGACTTATTGTGCAAACTAAATTGCACAATATACTGCACGCCTCAGGGAGTAGAGGTACAGACTAACGACGATGATGCCACCTTTAAAGGTGCAAATTCAAAGGAATGCGTAGAACTGTATCCTACCCTGACGGTGGAAGAGCTCCCCTGGGACTTAAGAGATACTGTGTCATCCGAAGTATGGGATTTCACTGTAGAAGAGATAGGATTGATTAAAGGAGTAGAACCAGTGAAAATCATGATAAAACCAAATGTTGAATATCCAAGAACGCCTCAATACAAATTGACCCCAGAGACGATTGCAGGAATAAAACCCGTGATCGACTCCATGATTAAGCAGGGAATACTGAAGTAAATCGTGGGTAGTCCATGCAACTCCCCGATTATGGGTTTGCAGAAACCTAGCGGGAAATTTAGAATAGTACAGGATCTCCGAAAGGTTAATAACATAGTTGTTTCATGTTGTCCAGTGGTACCGAATCCATCCGTGATATTGTTTCCGATACCATTCCAAGCTGAGTGGTTCACGGTGATAGATCTTTGCCAGGCTTTCTTTTCAATTCCATTGGATGAGGAGAGCCAGTTTCTTTTTGCATTTAAGCTGGAAAATCGCGTCTTAACATGGTGTCGTATCCCACAGGGGTATGCAGAAAGTCCATCGATCTTTAATCAATTATTGAAGAAGAATCTTGAAAGTCTAGTACTACCACAGAACTCAGTTCTAGTTCAGTACATAGGCGACCTACTTGTTGCGTCAGAAACAGAAGAAGCTTGTAAGATAGACACCATCACCTTGCTGAACCATTTAGCTGAAAATGGGCATAAGGTTTCTCCGAGCAAATTACAGTACTGTCTGACAGAAGTACAGTACTTGGGTCACCGAATTGAAAAAGGGAAGCGGAAGGTGTCACCAGACAGGATAGAGGCGATCATGAAGATGAATTCGCCTACGACACAAAGAGAGGTCAGGATGTTCCTAGGAATGGTCGGTTATTGCCGACAGTGGATAGCTAACTTTTCCCTGAAAGCAAAACCCTTACAAAAACTGACGCACAAGAAGTTGAGTGATCCGGTACCATGGGACAAGGATTGTTTGATGTCGTTCCTACAGCTGAGAGAGGACTTGTGTCGTGCTCCAGCTTTGGGAATGCCTGATTAGGAAAAACCATTTTTACATTACTGTTGCGAAAGGGAAGGTTGTGCTTTGTCAGTCCTAGCACAAATTCATGGAAATGCCCGTAGACCAGTTGCATATTTTTCGGCTACTTTAGACCCTGTAGCCGCAGCGTTGCCCGGATGTCTCAAATCCGTTGCTGCAACGGGTGTCAGCATTGAAAGGTGTGAAAGTATCGTGATGGGACATCAATTAGTGGTGTATGTACCTCATTCTGTAGAACTGTTAATGACCAGGACCAAGACACAGCACTTGACCAATAATAGGCTCACGCGCTACGAGTAAGTTATTCTTGCTGCGGAGAACGTGACCCTTAAGAGGTGCTCTGTTTTGAATCCTGCCACTTTGATGACACTCCCTAATGATATAGAAGACGAGGAATATGAAGATCACGATTGCCTTGATGTGACTGAACTATGCACCAAGCCAAGACCAGATATTGTGGATGAGCCGTTGACTGACCCTGATGAAATTTTCTTTGTTGATGGCTCATGTGTAAGGGACAATACTGGTCAGTTGAGAGCAGCTTATGCTGTTTGCACCATTACTGGAGTTGTAGAAGCCGCTTGCCTGGAAGGAGTACACTCCGCTCAGGTAGCTGAAATCATTGCATTGACACGTGCCTGTTCAGCAGGTAGCAAAATTCGAGTCACCATTTACACGGATAGCCAATATGGTTTCGGTATAGTTCATGACTTTGGGCAATTGTGGTCTCAGAGAGGTTACATGAGCTCCTCAGGTTCGCCTATTTGAAATGGGGAGTTTGTGCGACTATTGTTAGAAACGTTACAAGGTCCGGCAGCAATTGCCGTTGTTAAATGCGTAGCACATACTAAAGGTACAGATTTTGTGTCCCAAGGAAATCGTTATGCTGACGAGGTTGCTCGTTACTGTGCAGAACAAGGATACTCTTTCACGGAAGTGGAAGTGGGTGGGACACAGGAAAAGACAGAGTTAAACATGATGCTAGAAACAGTTGATACTTGGGATGATCTAAAAGGCATGCAAGAGAACGCATCAGATTTTGAGAAAAAGGCATGGGAAACTGCAGGTTGTGTAAAAAGTGAAATGGATTTGTGGATTTTAGCAGATGGAAGGGCAGTATTACCAAATGAATTAGTGAGTCCAATGGCAAGACAGATACATGGTCCAGTACATTTAGGAAGAGATGCCATGCTGTGGGTATTTAGGCAAACTTGGTACAACCCCAAGTTTAGAGTAGCCGCAGAAGCATGTGTCAGAGGTGTGTAACATGTCAGCAACTGAACGTAGGGAAAAGGACACCAGTTACATTGAGTCACATTGGGAGGTCTGGTGGGCCTTTCAACCGAATGCAATTAGACTTTATTGAGATGCCGAAATGCAACCGCCTCAGGTATGTTCTGGTGGTTGTATGCATATTTTACAGATGGGTCGAGGCATACCCTACACGCAGGTGCGATACACTCACAGTAGCAAAGTTGTTGCTTAGAGAGTTAATACCACGCTTCGGGGTGCCGACCTCTTTGGAATCAGATAGAGGGACACATTTCAACAGTGAAGTTGTGAAGATGCTTTGCTCCGCATTAAATATTGATCAGAAGTTGCACTGTAGCTATCGACCAGAGGCTTCAGGGATTGTGGAGCAGATAAACGGAACTATAAAATCCCGAATGGCCAAAGTGTGTTCATCGACATCCTTAAGCTGGCCTGATGCCCTGCCATTGGTACTCATGAGTATACGTAGCACACCAGATAGGAGAACAGGTCTCTCCCCACACGAGGTTCTAATGGGGAGGGCAATGAGGCTTCCTTCTGTTCCAACTGCAGCTTTGTTGAATATCACAGATGATCTGATCCTGGATTATTGCAAGGGACTTTCTGATGCCATTCATTCTGTGTCTCTTCAGGTGCAGGCTGCTGAAATTTCATCTTCCAGAGACCTATGTCACGACCTGTGCCCTGGTGACTGGGTGCTGGTGAAGAAACACGTCTGGAAGAACTGCCTAGACGTGCGCTGGAAAGGGCCCTACCAGATAATACTGACAACGAATACTGCTGTCAAGTGTGGAGGGCTGCCAAATTGGATTCACGCCTCCCACACTCGAAGAGTTCCAGCACCCCTGGAAGAAACAGCTCCTCTCACAGAAGGAAATTCAGCTGTGGACGACGAACCACTAGAGGGGATCGGTCAAGCTGTGGGGGTGTCGGAGGAAGCTGAGAGTGCTTCAGAGCAAGCGAAAGAAAGACAGGACGACAGTGAAACTGACGTTGCCACAGAAGGAGAAAGTTGCTGTGAATACAGCTCAGACACTGATCAAGTCACAAGTGATCAAGAACTGAGTGTGAGGACAAGAAATAGGAGAACAAGGCGTGGAGAAGTTAGTTGGCCTGAAAGGAAGAAGAGGCTGAGCTTGAAGCCAACTCCAGGAAGAACCCTTGCTCCTATATCCGAAGACTCAGATCTGGACGAAGCTGCACAGAATAAAGAACAGGAGGGTCCAAGAAGATCAAGGAGGGTGCGAGTGCCCTGCAGAAGATACGCCACACCTGAGTGGACCTACCTAGCAGCAGATGTCTAGTGCACGGAGATCCGGGAGGGTGAGGGAAGTGACAGTGACCAGTACTGACCCAATCATAACATTGGAAGTGGTGTTGTTGGTACCTGGGCTTGAGATCGAAGGGTTGCTGATACTCACTGTCCCCAATCCTCCTTGTCTGAGCAGAATAAGAGAACTGGGTTTAAACAGAGTAGAATTTCCAACTTTTGGTCCAACGATACCAGCACTCGAGGAGATCATTCTTCGCCTAGAAATTTTAGAATACGTGACTAGAGCTGCTGGAACACGCATGATTACCGACTGCTAAAGACTTTGTAAATAAACAAGATTGAGAAGATAACCTAGCGCCAAGTGGAAGAAGAAGAAATTTAGGGACTCTTCCATTTAGTGGACGGAGAAGGGCTAGGGTTGTCTGTTGCTATAATTCAAAAGACTGATTTTGCAAGAGGGATTGTCAGCTTCCAGGTGTGGTTCGAAAAGACCGAATAAGCAAAGAAAACACTGTTGAAGGAGCAAAGAAAAGAGACTTTGTGTTGTGAAAGAAAATTAGAACTACACTGTCTTGAGATCATGGAGACCGGCAACCCGAACCGCAAAGCAAAATGCATAGTAGGCACACTTTTAGTGGGAGTAATTTTTCTTATAGTTTTAGTAGTTACTGTATCATATATAGTGGGACATGAAAATGAAGAGAAGGCAACAAAAGAAGCAAAAGTTGCAGTGACACCGAAACCTACTACTGCTGGTAAAAAGGGGGACAATACAGAGAAAGATAGAGCTTTACTAGCAGCAGAAGCTCGTAGGTTGCACGTAGATGAATCACAGGGAAATTTCAAATCAAATGCATATGCTAAATTACTTTATGAATACATTGATGCTAAGGATGCAAAGGACTGCTACGTCTGCATGCAATTGCCAGCCTCTGTAGACGAAGGTATTAGGTATCATCATCTTCCATTGACTTATGAAATCACATGTAGTTTGTTGGTTAGTATATTTTATGAACGCGATAGCTTTGAGTATTATTTCTCAAACTTTGACGCTGTTTTACCAGAGGTCCTGGCCTACAAGCATATGAACAAATGGGACTATTACAAGAGTGAGGATCGATTAAGGACATTTTTCATTACTTGGAGAACGCTAGATACTTCATATGCCCGAAGAAATAATTTGACTTGTAAAGTGTCAGAAATTGAGAAAAGGTTTATAGGGCAGGTGGATGATCGATATAGGAGGCAGAAGATCCTAAAGGCTTCGGGCCAATGGAAAACAGATTGGACCGAGGAGGAGAAGTCACACAAGAGGAAGGGTAGTAATGGTCCAATAGCTTTAGATCGAGTGCAAAGAGGGAAACTATGTATATACAGGGGTAAAACCTACTATGAGAATGTGTTTGTGGGAGAAGTAAGTTGTGAACATGCTTTCCAAATAGAATACTATACCAAGGATTTCTTGAAAGGAATGCAGGTGATCCCAAATGTATATTTTGTCTGCGGAAGAAATGCATACGTGAAACTACCGGATAATTGGTACGGATCATGTTATTTAGCAATTGTCTTCCCCAAAATATATCATGCTAAGGATCTAGAAATCATAGAGGGAAGAACTCAAGCCAGAGGGAGAAGGGATGTAAGCAATGATGAGGTAGTTGGAGACGTATTTGGTGCCATGTTCCCTCTTTTAGGGTTAATACTGAATGATGTTAAGATTAGGAGATTGGCAACAGTTGTAGATAGATTATCTGCCAGTACTGCTAGATCTTTAATGCTGGTGGAGGGAGAGATGCAATCGATAAGGGCAATGGTTCTCCAGAACCGACTTGCTTTAGACGTTCTGTTAGCCAAAGAGGGCGGAGTCTGTAAGACTTTGAAGGTCCAGGAATGTTGCACTTACATTCCAGACAATTCAAAACCTCTTGAAGAGTATGTACAGAACATCACTGAAATTCATCATGAGATTGAGGATCTGACAAAGGTGAATGTGTGGGAAAAAGTGGGTCATGGAATGGGTAAAGTTGGAGGTTGGTTTGCCAATCTAGGGAAAAGTTTCATTTGGTACATACTGAAACCTATCATCATAATAGTGATTTGCGTAATCACATTGTGGGGGTTGGTGAGGCTGTATCGATGGTATAGGTCAAATAGGTTCCAAAGATCCATGAGAGAGCAGGAGCAGAGTTAGCTGCGATGCAGGATAACCAGTACAGGAGTCTGAGGGCTCTAGAGATGATGAAGCGAGGGAGCATTGCAACGAGTTCTGTTTGATTCAATTAATTCCCTCAGGGATGGTGTTGTGATGGTGATGACCTCTAAAGGTCATCAAAGGGGGGAACTGAGAGAGGGCAAATTAAGTAAAATGTAGAAGTGCACCATATTTACAAGCACGTTGCACCAGTCTAGTTAAAGGAACATATAAGAGTGTCGAATTTATAGAGTGCATACATATAAGAGTGTTTAATTAATACAGAGTGCATATATCAGTGTGAAAAGCTAATGTAGTAATGTTTAGAGATGTTAGAATGATATTAAATTCCATGTTATGTGGCTGTTGCAGAGGAGAATGTAATGCTGCCAAACGTAGAAATGTGTAGGCCTCATGGCAGTTCACTAAGAAAGAAAACGTGCCTTTACAATTTCACATGATATGGATTACTGTTGTTATAATTCAAAGTATTATTGATCATAGACTGAAAATATATGTTTTATAGAAGTGTTTCCTATAACCAGAGTGTGTAATAAGTTAGAATACTGTTTAAGCTGAGAAATAAAGGTTCATAGAGCGCACAGGCCTGTTTCATGTAATTCTAGTAGGCCTGGAGAGATAAGGTTGTTTCTTTTGATCTGCATGTGCTAGTTAAAATCAGGTCGTGTTAAGCATAAATTGTGGACCATGCTCGAAGGTTTACGACTTGTGAGATAAGCTGGAGGCCGGAATTTGGGGCCAACTTCATGGGTGTCTGTTTGCAGGTGCGAGGGGGTTCCAATCAAGAGAGTGATGAATAGAGCTCTGTTCTGGGAGACAGGCACAGGCCTGGAGGAGGGTTCAGGAATTTCCTGGGGGGTACCGTCTTGCCGGAGAAGAGCCTGAGAAGCAAGGTCAACGCTAACAAGGAGCCCAGAGGAGTATCAGCATGGAAAAAGCCAGAACCGACACCACGTGAGGGGTGTACGTGAGGGGCGTCTCTGAGGGGCGTTTCAACTGTAATTGTGATTTTGTATTAGGGACAGAACCCTTGGGTGGAGTTAGAGCAGATGGCCTGAGGAACCTTAGAGAGCGGATGGGTAGGCAGAGAGGGCATGACTGCGATGCACAGATTTACAACAAAGACTAAGGGAAAGTGAGTGATCTTCTTTAGAAGTCACCACGGCTGACACCTTTTTAGGTTAAGATCCTGCTAAGTAGGGATGACACTTAGTATAGTGTAGGGACAGTCTAATCTGGATTTTTCTTCCTTTTGTAAATGACGCTCAAGTTACAACTTGTGTCTATTCTTGCAAACTTGCTGATCTTTGAATTAGTCTTGGTGATATTCTTCTGTCGCCTAAGAGCATTTAGAGAATTCATGTTTGTATTGATGCCAGTGTATCTTTTGAACCTTATATTGAGATGTTTGTATCTCCAGTTATCTTTGGCTTTATAATAAAACTTTAAAACTTATTCGTAGTAAGTGGTTTTTCAGAGTTGCGTAAAGTCTTGAACTGAGTAACCTAGTAGTGGATTGCTTTTACTCTATGACAGGTAATAAAGGTTCAGTCGACCTGAGTGGGATCTAGATCTATAGTGATCTGATAAGAGATCAAAAATCCCGCCGTAACAGACCCACATAGCCTTTCATTCTTCCTGAAAAACAAGTTGTATCTGCACAAAAAGCATTTCTGAAAGCTACTGAGCTCCTCAAACATTGCACTGCATGTTGTTACAGGTGACATTGACGTTGGTAAGAAGACATGTCTGATTTGGCTTAGACATTTTATGGGTGCACGGCCTGTGGTGTGGACATTCGCATGGATAAGATTTAAACACAACTCTAACCCAAATAACGTTTATGAAATATAAGAGACAAATTGTAAACTATGGTGGGGTAGTAACTATTGCCTGCAGGATATACAAACTATTTTATAGGCTGCGCACTTAAAGGGTTTGCCTTAAGTTTTTTGCAAACTTTGTGGAAAGAATGTATTTTAAAGCACAATACTGGCTTTGTGTTATTCCCAACTTTTCCATTTAGCAATAAATTGTCGGCCTGATTCACAAAGGGTCTCTACACTCGTGGTGAAGTCCCGCTATCATGAAGGAGTGTGTGCACTCGAGACGAAATCTCCACAATGAGCATTCCATTGCAGAGATTCCGCCCAAGTGTGCAGACTTTCCCACGACTGCGAGGCCTTCACCACGAGTGCGGAGGACCTTTGTGAATCAAGCCCTGTGTATTTTAGGGAGATCATAAAGTTCCTCATTATGAGCTGCTGGTTATCTTCTTTGGGTCTGGCAAAAGCAGTTATAGGGCTCATCGGACTTATGAGTCATTTCTGAGACACATAGGGTCTGATTTATGAGGCCTTGCATCACTTTTGCGCCGCTGTTGCATCACTTTTTGTGACTCACCGGCAGCGTAAAAAATCTGACATGTTGCGCCCTATATACAAAGTGACGCATCTGAGAAGATGCGCCACTTTGTAAAACCCTGCGCTACATTATACCTGTGTCACAGCATAATGTATGCAGGGTGGGCGTTCTCATTCACTTGTAGAAGTGGTGCAGTGAATTCTATCAGATTTCACGATGCCACTTCCAGGATGCCACTGCGTTAAAATCTTACACCTGCCTCACAGCAGGCATAAGACTTACACAGGCCCTTGGGGCATGCTCCATGTGAAAGGACACATTGCTGAAGTTGCGTCACTTTGGTGGCACAATCCGGCAATGCATCATTACTGTGCCTACAGGTACGTCAGAAATACTTATGTATCTGTAACTACTTGCAACATGATACATCATACAGTAAATATGATGCATCCATCATGTTACAAGGAGGGCACAGTGAAAACTGTTGCATCGCTATTTTCACGCAGCAATGCACCATTTTGCATAAATAAGGCCCATAGTTTCCCTCGGCAGATAGGCTGCTCATAGCATCCAACATCTCTGGGGTCATTTTCTGGCCAAGAATAAGGAACACCAAGCGGAATTGAAAAGGTTACATTTTATTTGCCTTTTTTTCTCTTCCCTATGTGCAGCCCCGGGCTCCGATTCACAAAGGGAACTGTATGGTCTGAGATCTCTGCACATGTAGCTTTACACCAGTAGCTCTAGTTTTTTTAGTTATTTTAATTGCTTTTAAACATACATTTAATCAGTTATCAACATACAAAGCAGAGAATTCCAATAAATTATACATAATTAATCAGCTAGATAATCTAGACCACGCAGCCTTGATACCATATCAGCATAAAATTCTATTCAATTTCATGGTCAGTTGGGCAACATCGTGTTAGCAGCAAATATAAAGAAATAAACATTGAAATATTAATTCATATTACTAATTTAAAGCAGCAGCAGAGATTAAAAGCCATTCCTTTCCTTATTACTATTATAACATAGCCCAGCTGTGGGTTAAGATTCATAAATGTGATGCTGCAAAGTGGTTATTCAATTCAATTCATTATTCTTTATTTCGGTTAAACAACCTTAAAAGAATGCAGTACAATACAATATTAAAACATTACAATACAATATATATGTCTACACAGTACCGGGTTAAGATTAAAAGAAAACTAGCAGCAAGATCCTTCTCAGTTAAATTAACACACATATTCGAGGAACACTTAATAAATAGCAGTTCATTAAATTTAAAATAATACTATAAAACAATAGAAACAAGGAAATACTAAGATCAGGTCAATTCCTATTATCATTATTCTAGTTTAAGTTGCAGTATAAATCTAAATCAGATTCGATTACATGCACCACTTAATAGTAATATTATCAGTTCCGTTGAATTTATAGTTGCATATTGCGCACACGTTCCAATAGGTATTACATATATACAATTAGTTCAGGTACGATAGGGTACAGATCAAAGTGCATTTCAGTTGCTGGACTACAATCATGCCGACTATCTGCTTACATTTTATAGCCATTTCTCTTCCTGACTATTGCTACTGATAAGAGGAAGCGGCTCAAACTAAATACTATTGGGCGTGCAGTATCTCCTTTAAACACTCTTTCGCCATCTTTAATGTGACGAAGACCCAAAAGTTGGCATATGGGTTTTAACCATTTTTTCCTTGCCTGTAGATAAGCGGGGCATTCATTTTCCTAACATACAAAATCATAGAGGCTAAAGTAGATTTCAATCCAAACAACAATTCCACCATCCCTTTGAATGGCAGCAAATCTTTAAAGTGCACTGCATACTAGAAAAATTTGATTAGCACCAGTGATATACCAGTACAAGTAGACAAATAAAGCCCCAAGACAGCCAAATAGCTATCTATTCTACCGCCCTCTTTGCCCCTCCATCCAGGTGGTAATAGGGGCCCATATCCTGGACCCACCATTGCTGTTTCCTGCACCCTTTACATTTATACAGAGAGGTTTCCATGCGGTAAACTGCAAACAGCCTTGATCTCCACATTGCAAAGGTTGGGGCATTGTCAGGGCTTTGCCAATGTGACTGCCATAGCCACAAATGCTTGGTATCTCTCTTGCATTAAAGCATTGCTATCCTCCGTGCTATCGATCACACCTAGAATCATACAGCTGTAATTTGAACCTTCCCACCAACAGTTTGCCTCATAAACGTCCCAATATCCTGCACAAGTACTTTAAACTTGGGGTATGAAAAGAACATGTGCACAATATCAGCAAGTTCGCAACCACATCTATTGCATTTGCCACCAAATCTCCCACCCCCCACACTTTGCTACCTTTGCTGGTGTACGATATAAATCAAAAGGCATCTTAAAATGCTGACTTTTTAACCTGCCCAATAAAAGCATTGACCATTAAAACTCCCTCCATGCCCAGGCTAACCTTCCACTTGGAGCTTTGCAATTCTAAATTATCTGGCAAGATTTGTATCGATAAGTGATAAATAATACGTATCTTATCCCGTTGTCTCATTGTTTTGACTTTGGGGATCCTTTCCACTGCCTTTCATGTTTCTAAACAGACACTCACGAAGGTGGAGAAACCTATAGAAATTGTCCCTAACCAATCCAAATGTCTCTTGCAGCTCTGCATACTTATCAACCAAAACTGTAAGGACCTTTTGTACCCATCTGGAAATTATTACATCTTGAAACACAGATGGGAGAATTGACGAGGCCATCAGTGGTGTATATGGACTGATCTTAGGGATACCCAGTTTTCGTTTAACTTGAACCCAGCTCTTGTATGCTGCCTTTAGGATTTTGAACCTCAGTTTCTTAAAATAACTAGGCTCCACGTTTCCAACAAGGCAACCTCTAGCTTCACTTCCTTGGATCACCCAATAGATTGTTGCGGTTACTGCCCTGCTAATCCCACCAGAACTATATTAAACTCATATATTAAACTCATATGCCCATATGTTGCGGCATGCATTTCCAGTAATAAAACATCAAATTGGAAACCAACGAACCCCCATGTATTTGGCCGCCCTCCTTGGTCTCTGATAACCCCATAAAAATCTAAAACATACACTTTCCAGACAACCAAAATTTGCTAATTTCCAGCGGGACAGTCCTAAAGATATAAAATACCTTAGGCAAGATATCCTTTTCAAAGCCTTGACCCTTCCATAAAGTGACAAATGTAGATGATCTATTCTAGCAAGATCTCCTTTGATATTATCTAGTATTGGTGCCAAATTAATTTCAACCAGCTGATTCAAGACTACTGTGGTATTAATATCAAGATGCACTGTGTTGGCTGCTATCCTTGGGTCACAAAATCCTATTCCCCATACAAAAAATATGGGTTTTGCTCTTGTTCAACTTATATACAGAACTCACCTCAAAATGCCTAGCCAAGGCTTCAATTTTAGTTATCACAGAAGATGTGTTGGTAGTTGCCACCACAATGTCGTCTGCATATGTGAGGACCTTATATTCCACCTGATTGACAATAATAGGTTTAATGCATTCACTCTGCTTCTGTTTTTCTATAGGGTTGATATATAGTGTGAATTAGCAATGGCGAGTTAGGAGCATCCTTGCCTCGTACCCCTTGAAATTCTTATGCTCTCAAATGCTTGCCTCATTATTCACACAATAATCCTGATTTGTCTTATGTAAGGCCTTAGTGGTCCGAAGAAAATTGTTGCTATAACCCTTCCACTCTAGCACCGCCCACAGTAACCCTATGACATGCAGTCTAAGTCCATGACAGTGTCTAATAAGGCTTAGTCAAGACTTGACCCTGAGACTATAACCATATCAAAAAAGATGATAACCCACCAAACATGGTCTACTGTGCTGCGCTCCAGAATAAAACTGTGTTGCCTTAGGGAAACTAATGGATCAATAACTTTCCTAAAACAAATTTCTAGTACTTTGCATATATCTTCCCTTCACAATTTATTAAGGAAATTGGCCGACATGACCCTGCAGCATAGCTGGTTTACCTATCTTTTTAAACACGATTATACTGGTAGTCTCCCAAGATACCGGGATTATCCATCCCTGCAAAAAAAAGCTGTAACATTTCTTGCCGAATCTCTTAAAAAGAGTCTAATAAATTCCACTATTAGATTATAGGGGCCTTCAGCCTTTCCTGTTGCTGAAGACTGTATTGTCTCATACACCTCCTTCAAAGTTATTGGGGCTTTTAGAATGTCTTCTTCCTCAATATTTGATTTAGCCATGTTGAAGTCTGTAAAAGAAATGTCCGTACCCATCCACCGGGGGTTCTACCTCTTCAAAATATAGTGCTTCATAAAACTCCCTAAATATCTTCAGGATATCGGTTGGCGACTCAAACATCTGCCCTGTCTGAACCTCTTTAGCCAATATCATCAGTGACCTTCTCCTGTCTGATGTATTTGGCTAAACGCCACCCAGTATCTTCACCAAATTCATAGCATTCAAGCCTATATTAATGATATTTAGCTGCCACCTCAATGCCAAAATGCTGACTAATTTGGGATTTTAAAATTGCTATCTCTTGCTGAGATTCCTGAACATCCAATTACCCAAAAACCCTCTGAGTAAGTTCTTCTTCTGCTAAGGATAGCTGATCATATTCCTTACCCTGCTTCAACCTTTGTTGATGCAGGCAAAAACTGACGGTCTCTACCCTAACCCCGTCTTAAGAGCATCCCACCCCATGTCTACAGAGGCTGCCCCCGTTAGTCCCTAAAAACTCTTGAATCCGTTTAGACACGTGGTCCCTATATGTTGTGCCAAGCAGGAGATTCTAGCCAAAAGTTCAAGTCCTCCTACATTTAGCGGTGCCCACAATTAAAACTACTAGTTCAAGAGGATTATGGCCCGACATGGCCATTGGAAAAAGTTCTATTCCAACCTGGCTCGTGAGACCAATGGATAGAAAAAAATAGTCCAGCTGGACTATTTTATTGTGCTGGGTTGAAAAGAATGCAAAACGTGGATCAAGAGCTTTACATTTAGCCCATACATCTGCGAGGCCATGGTCTTTCACCTACCCTGCAGATCCCTATACACCCCAGGTTTCCTCCATAGATATGGTTGATTCCCATTTAAATCATCCTCTACATCCAAGTGAATATTTAAATCCCCACAAAGGATAAAGCGATGTGGCCATGAAGCCAGATCCATATTCAAAAAATCAAACACTCCTGTTTCATCATTATTAGAGTCACATATTGAGCAGACTGTAAAACGAGCACCAACAACTCCACACTCAACTCAAATATGGGCAAATGACCAAAATTTGTTGTCCTTTACCCAATTGAAGGAACAAATACATTTGAAAAATGGAATGTCCGAATGCTATAAGTGGGAAATGTTTCATGCGCTTAGATTCTTGTATGGAGAATGAGGTCCACATGTTGTTTATATGCAAAGCATATTCGAAAGCTCGAAAGAGATGGTTGAAACCCATGTGCACTCTCCTAGGAACAAGATCTTGTATGACGGCATACAGGATTATTAAAACCAATACTGCCCAGTTTATTGTATTCAGCATTAGTAGGTTTCTTTACTCTGTGTATATTGTTCGCAGGAAATTGCGCCAGATGCTCTGAGTAGGAATTTTATATATGTTTTTATCTTAACTGTCAAACGAAATGTGCTAATAAGAGGATGCTGGAAACTAAGTCTGTACTGTATTTTAAAAAAAATCGTCTGTTTCTAACGTATCTGCGTATGTACATTGTATGAGCCTCTGGTTAATGTATGTATATATGTGTGTCTTTTATGGCCAACTGGCTGAAATAAAGAAATAAATAAATACATTTGTTTGCTAACTCTGCCACTGCACTAGATGTTAATGCTTGGCATTTATATGCCAACAGTGACAGATCCAGATCTTGCAGCCACCCCTCTGTCGATGGACAATGAGTCTCCTGTATGCGGACCAAAATATGACTTTATAACCCCCAAACCCAGGGCAACTCTGCCTCTCTTGTCGCTATTGTTAATAGTACTAATAAGTAATTTGCAACCTGCCATTTCAGCCCCATGGGGTAATCTGCTACTGCTGCTACTACTACTACTTGTACTCAATATCCTAGCCATTGTAGAACACTCCTTACTTTTTAGATGATCTTGCCTGCTGTGACATTTTACCTAAATAGTCCTCTTTTTTCCCCTCAACTACTAACCGCCCACCTCCCATGCCCAACCCCTTCCCTCCACCACCCCCCTCTCCTGCCACCTCTTGAAACGAGTTGGACCACCCAGGTTTGGTTAAGAAGCACTGCCACCCTCCATACTGAGCCCCATTTTCACTTCTAAACCGATAATCAAATTGCTCCCCAGCATAGATGTACTCAGCACACCACACATTTCATGCCCATGAACCAGAACTTTCAGCAAAAACTTCCACCCTCATTATGGATTATATAAATATGAGCAACCACCATCACAGCCATCAAAGCGAGATTCCGAGCACATTATACTTTGAGCTAAAGTAGTTTTGCCTGAGCTCAGACCATGCAGAAACTCCTTCACCTTAATCTCAGATGTGAAAAAATGAAATATGTGTTGCCAAACCACCTTAAGCTTAGCTGGATTCATTAAGTAGTCCGGCCTGAGGAAGAATGTAAAACTCTCTATTGACTGTTTTCGGTCTGGTTGAGCCGATCTGATACCTCATGGGACAATCAGAAATTTCCAAGATAAATCAATATTGCTCTAGATTTTGCCCCATCGTGGATAGTTAGTAAGTTTCTCCTAAAGGGTAACCTATGGGCCTGTTGTACCTCCTGGTCCCAGTCCCAAATTGGATAATTGTGGGAAGGCTCCCCTTAAGAGCCCTACTATATATTTTGCAAACATCCTCTCCCGCCAGACCCTCTAGAATGCCCAGAACATTATTTTTCCTGAGCCTGTTCTCAAAATCTTCCAATTTCCATTGGGTATCAACAATTTGGGCTTCTAGAATCTCGGTTGCTTTCTTGTGTGTCAGTGCCTTGCTCTCCAGCATCACAATACTATTCTCTGCTTCCCCCATTCATTCCGAAAATTCAGTACAGGTCTTGGCAACTCTTAGTATGGCCCCTTGCTGCTTGTAGTGGGCAGACAGGGTTATGCGGTTCTCTGTGCCTGTTCCTTCTTGATGTGCCATTATACTTTGATATATTGACTAACCTCACTGGACATCCCCCAATTGGCTAGGTTGGATAGACTAGTCCCACAGAAGCCCCTTATTCCCCAATTTAGACATTTCTATTTTCTTCCTAACCATAAGGTATTGTCCCTAGATGCCTCTAGATGCAGCCCCCCGCCTCTCATCCTGACTGCTTATATCGCTCAATACACAGTCTCTTTCTTGGCTTTCCTCATCCAGTCAGAATAATCCGAAAGCGAGAAAAATGTATCCCCTTAGTCCACGTCAAAGCATGCTTTAGTAAGAGCACCAGAGGACAATTGCTGAAACTGCTGGTGTCATATAGTGTTCTCAGCTAATTTTTCATTCACCATCAGTTCAACTGTAGGGTTCAGGGGTTCCCCCTCCACCACATAAAGCATATTTTCCCAAGTAACAGATACTGACACCATACCTCTCTGGTCGCTGGCTCTGTTAGCTCCTTAGCTAGTACGGGCTGAATTTCCAGTGGGGAGGACTCCATGCTCCCTTTTGGAGAGTTTTGATTTGCCATTTTGAATTCCCCACTTTAGGGGTGGCCTGACCCACTGTTTTGATGGAGACACTAACCGAGCTACCAGATAAGCTACTATTTAAGCCTGTGCTAAAAGCTGTGGTTTGTGTAGGCTTAAAAAAATCACCATAGGAACCTAACGCCCCTGTGGCAGCTGCTGCCTTTGCCAGGCTTAAATCCGGTCTTCTCTTCTCCCCAGGCTTTTTGGCTGAGGACTGATGTGAGCACTGCATGCCCGACTCCTCTCTTGACGCTGCTGCTGTGCCGCCACGTCTTTTGGAGCCTCATGTTACCTTCAGAGGAAGGATTGTCAGCCCCTCCTCCTTCTGATACCCTTTAGAGACAGGCACCCAGAGAGCTGCACAGTATACTAGCCGCCTCAACACATAATGCAGCGGAAGTAAGCTTTTTGCACTGAGCAGCCAAACAGCTAGCTGGACGCTATCATGGCCAATCCCTGATCTCAATCCCTAAAAGGAATCGCTGAAGAGTTGGCCTGGTATGAGGGAGGACAAAATCAGCCATCCGCACATTGCCCACATCTTGCTTTACCTCCATAACTCTCCTTCTTGTTGGTATTTAGAAAATCGAAGTAGAGATTTACTCCCAGCGGCATTATCCTCACCCCTTACGTTAGTGGTTGGGACACCTATGCCTCAAAATGCGACCATTAACTTACTACTAGTAAATTTATAGGCATATTTAAGACATACACCAATGAGTGTAATGCTTCGTACTGTAGATGTAAATCTCATCCTTGTTACAATCCAGCGTCTCCCTGCACTGATTAATGCCCAGTAGTAGGAGAATGTATCTTCACCCTCCTCCAAAAGTGCATGGATGGGCACGTATCTGTGACTGTAACATTACTGATAGTAACTTTATAGATGTACATTAGGTATATACCTATAAGAGTAGTTCTATGTAGTGTAGGCTGATACTTCAGGCTATGACGCGCAGTACCACACAATGAAAGACTATGAAACCAGCGATCAACTGAGAGAAGTCACACACAACTGAAACACATTGTCACTAAAACTACAGAAATAAGGCCCACATTGTGTGCTGAGCCATGTTCCCGTTGTGCTGCAAGATGATGTGGAGCCACACTCCAGCTACAGATGCTATTGTCTTGAGCATTCCACTCAAGAGAAAGAAGAATTTAACTGAGGACTAGACAGACCTGGTAGTTAATTTTGCAGTGGATAACTACAGAGAACTACATAGACTGTGACATCACATTCATGTCACACTATCCTCAAACAACCAACATCCCCCACTTCATCTATGTCACCCATCTCTCAGGTCACACAAACACAGCTTCCTCTCATAAGGTGATGACTGAAATTGCTACTTTTATTCCCTTCTAACTTTTTATTTTACCGTTCACAAGTCTGCTCCCTTACAGCCAACAGCTGCAGTAGCAATAAACTCTCCTGCATCATTCCCCTAGAAGGACCAGCATCACAACGCATTCCATGCACCCAGCCAGGTATGCCACACAGCAATCACTTTCACAACCACACTATTACAAGGTGCCCATTAAATTTAATGTGGTAGTTGAACACTGCCATGAATTCCTTGACAATTCCCTTATCACATAGTTACACTGTTAGCTCCTCAAGTGTGTTCATACCCGTCCTGTCCTAGTCTCTTTTGCAGGTCCTTACTTGCTACCTCACCACCTCTATTGCTGCTGCACTGCCTGTGTGGCCATCTGCACTGGTCTTAGACCCCAGAGGCATGACAGAGCCTTGTAAGTCAACATCCATATCAATTGCTAACACCCTATGCATCTATACCTCTGCATCAGCATGTGGATAGGGAAAATGTGATTCACATCACAAAAAAACTCCATGTTCAGGATGTATCACTAACATATTTGTTAGGTGATATTCTAAGCATGATGTCTTTGTCCTGAGTGCACATCATACATCCTTCAATTTTGCTACTTCTTTGATATACATACATGTCCACTGTCACCCATTTGTTGCACCAAATAAAAGGGTGATTTTACTTTTCTCACAGTATCTGCCACTTTCTCATCACATTATTATCTGCCTTCAACTGATACATTTGCCTAAAATGCTGTCCCTTGGGACATACCTCTGCGGATTTTGAATGCCTGCATAGGAGTCCTATTTTTCCACCCTTTTAAACTATTCTGTTGTAATATTTCGATACCCCACATGTTCCCACAGCTACAGCGACACCCTTCACATCAGAGACCAAGAAACTGATCTGCGGAGTCTCACAGGATTTGTCCCTCAGCCCCATCCTTTTCAACTTATACATGACACAGCTCACCAACATTCCTCATTGATATGCTTTAAAATGTATGTGTCACATGATCATCGTGATTGTTTAAGTCATGATGAGAAAATGATTGATCCCTCTGCGTTTATTGGCCTTTTGTCCTTCATAGGTTAACCTTAGTGTGGATAAGATCATGGGTTTGCCTCACTTTTGTTGGCAGCAGTGTCAGGCGACCCTGTATTTGAAGAGGCTATCAATGGAAGAGAAATAAACAGATCTCTTTAGCCAGTCCCGCATGACTGACAGTCAGCAAGAATAAGCTTTGTTTTTGAAATCTGCGTGGGTTTTGAGATGGCCCCTTTATGGAAGACTAAAAGTGCCAACATGAGCCTCATCCATCCTATTGGGCTGAGATTCTCACCATATCTGTTTGTCTCTCAGCAAACACACAACAGTGAAACCATTAGACTGGAGAAGAAGAACAACAACAAAAAACCACATACAATGGTCCTTCTCCGGTTGTACGCACAGTATTTTGAATGACATTCCTGTGTCAATTATAGACACTACTACCCTGCTTCAATTTAAGGAACACCTGAAGGCACACCACTTTACAGAACACTACATGATAACAAAGTAAGAGCCACTCTCCTCTCTCCCAACCCAGCTTTCTCTCTATTTATTTATTGACAGTATTTCTACCTTTGACCCTATGCAGTGCTGTGCTGCAATTTGGCTAGGTTGGTGCTATGTAAATACCACACAAATACATATCTACTCAAATTACCTCAAGGAGTATAGTCATGAATGGTATAGAACACATGTCTAGCGATACATAGCACTGATTGCACCAACACAAGTGAAAAACTAAAGACTGTCACTATGGTAAGTGTTATCATGCAAAGAATGTATCCTAATGCATTGGGGCAAACTCAGTGCTGGGATGTGAAGCAATGTGCGCCCACCCTCTTTTTTAAGTCGAGCCTAGCGGCAGCGTGCATGCACTGCTTGCTCTGTGAGACTGCTGTAGTGGAGTATCAAAGAGAGAAGCTGCACCCACTTTCCTCCCATATTTTTCACTGGCTTGTGCCATTGTCTTTGGTAAATGCTGCCTTCGGATTTGATAATAGGCTTTTTAGTCCCTCCTTAGTATGGCCTTGTCTTTATTTGTACCCTCCCATGGCTACTGGCCCTTTTACTTCAGTTGTTTCATGGGACCTGTCTGTAAGTACTATTTACTGTATTGAGTTTCTCTCACTGCAGGCCAGACATGCGCTGCTTCAGCTGAAACTGCTTGTGTTTTTTTGAGCAGCACGACCACCCACGTAACATGGGCGCCTGCTTTCAATCCCTTTAACCCAGCATAATCTTGTGTCTGTTCCAACCCCTCAAGTAAAATTGATTTTGAAATGATTAGCGAATTAAGTCATGTGAATTCCAGGTAGCACATGATCCTGTGCTAGTGGGTTGGAGCTGTCAACAGCACATCTGTGTTACATATCCTCTGTACTAAAGCAACCTGATGGATTATTTTCAAAAGCCTGTTTTATAACAACACCACCACCACCACCACCACCACCAATACCACCACCATCAATACCACCACCTCCACCAATACCACCATCAATACCACCACCACTGCCAATACCACCACCACCAATACCACCATCACTTACACCACCACCATCAACTCCACCAATACCACCGCCACCAATACCACCACCACCAACACCATCGCCACCAATATCACCACCACCATCAATACCACCACCTCCACCACAATACCACCACCACAATACCACCACCATCAATACCAGCACCAATTTAACCACAACCAACACTAATGCCACCACCAATACCACCACAAATACCACCACCACCACTAACACCACACCAATACCACCATCACCACCAATACCCCCAGCAGTATCACCCCATGACCAATACCACCACTAATACCACCAATACCACCACAACCACTAATACCATCACCACCAATATCACCCCACCAATACCATCACCTCAAACAATACCACCACCACAGACATTATTAGCCAATTAAGTCATGTGAATCCAGGCATTGTGACATTGATCCACATTCGGTCCATCACTTGTTGTTTTTGCAATTGCCGCCCTAAGTGCGCTGGGGATGCCCAGACGTGGGTCCCAGGCACTCCACACCACTTGGAGTCAAGCTAGACGGGCTGATGAGAGGTGTTACCTCGAAACCGGTCCGGTCCTCGTATGTTTGATTCCGTTCTGGGAAGGACATGGCTTTTGTAGTTCGGACTGCACTGTTCCCATGGGGCAACAGGGTCAGAGCTGATTTGCATATCGCCATTGTCTAACCCAGGGTGGTGTGGAGTGCAAAAAAACGATGGATTTGGGCCCAGATCTTTTGACTGGGGGAATGTGTGACATTGATCCACATTCGGTCCATCACTTGTTGTTTTTGCAATTGCCGCCCTAAGTGCGCTGGGGATGCCCAGACGTGGGTCCCAGGCACTCCACACCACTTGGAGTCAAGCTAGCCGGGCTGATGAGAGGTGTTACCTCGAAACCGGTCCGGTCCTCGGATGCTTGATTCCGTTCTGGGAAGGACATGCCTTTTGTAGTTCGGACTGGACTGTTCCCATGGGGCAACAGGGTCAGAGCTGATTTGCATATCGCCATTGTCTAACCCAGGGTGGTGTGGAGTGCAAAAAAACGATAGATTTGGGCCCAGATCTTTTGACTGGGGGAATGTGTGACATTGATCCACATTCGGTCCATCACTTGTTGTTTTTGCAATTGCCGCCCTAAGTGCGCTGGGGATGCCCAGACGTGGGTCCCAGGCACTCCACACCACTTGGAGTCAAGCTAGCCGGGCTGATGAGAGGTGTTACCTCGAAACCGGTCCGGTCCTCGGATGCTTGATTCCGTTCTGGGAAGGACATGGCTTTTGTAGTTCGGACTGGACTGTTCCCATGGGGCAACAGGGTCAGAGCTGAATTGCATATCGCCATTGTCTAACCCAGGGTGGTGTGGAGTGCAAAAAAACGATGGATTTGGGCCCAGATCTTTTGACTGGGGGAATGTGTGACATTGATCCACATTCGGTCCATCACTTGTTGTTTTTGCAATTGCCGCCCTAAGTGTGCTGGGGATGCCCAGACGTGTGTCCCAGGTACTCCACACCACTTGGAGTCAAGCTAGCCGGGCTGATGAGAGGTGTTACCTCGAAACCGGTCCGGTTCTCGGATGCTTGATTCCGTTCTGGAAAGGACATGGCTTTTGTAGTTCGGACTGGACTGTTCCCATGGGGCAACAGGGTCAGAGCTGATTTGCATATCGCCATTGTCTAACCCAGGGTGGTGTGGAGTGCAAAAAAACGATGGATTTGGGCCCAGATCTTTTGACTGGGGGAATGTGTGACATTGATCCACATTCGGTCCATCACTTGTTGTTTTTGCAATGTGAATCCAGGTAGCACATAATCCTGAGCTAAAGGGCTGCATTTGACAACAGCACATCAGTGTACATGTCACCTGTACTAAAGCCACCTAAGGGGTTCTTTTCAAAAGCCTCTTTTATTAACATCAACACCACCACCATTACCACCTCACAAAAACTACTAATCCAAGGCCTGATACTCTCCAGGCTTGATTATAGCAACTCTATTTACTTGGGTGCCCCTGAGGCAACTCTGAACAAGCTACAGAGAATCCAAAACGTCGCTGCCCGGATCCTCACCAACACTCCAGCCAGAGCTTCGGCCAAACCAGCATTGAAGCTCCTCCACTGGCTCCCAGTGAGGGAGCGAGTGAAATTCAAAGCCCTTTGCCTGGCCCACAAACTGCTGCAAAATCAAGGTCCCCCTATTCTAAGAAAATTTATTAGACCTTATAAAGCATCAAGATCCCTACGATCGGATAAGGAGTCTCTTATCATCATCCCCAGATTCAAGAAGGCACGCTCGGGTGGAAGACGCTTCTCGGTCCACACCGCACGCCTTTGGAACGCACTCCCCCGCGAACTGAGAACAGAACCAAACTACTTACGTTTCAGGAAGCGGCTGAAAACTCATCTTTTCCCCTAAAAACTTTGTCCTCTCTGAACTCTGTCCTCCCCTCCCCCTCCCCTTCTCCTTGCCCTCGGACCCTCAGACGTAGGAATCTTAGCGCTGGGATACCTTCGGGTGACTACGCGCTTTATACATTTCTTTAATAATAATAATAATAATTACCAATACCCCTATCACCACCAATACCACCTCCAACACCACCACAAATACCACCACAACCACCACTAATACCACCAATACCATCACCACCACACCATCCACCAGCACCAATACCACCACCACCAATTCCACAACCATCAATCCCATCACCAATCCCACCACAACCAATACCACAAACACCAATTCCATAACACCAGCAATAACAATACCACCACCAATAACACCAATACCACCACCACCAATACCACCACCACCACCCCCATACCAGCACCACCAATACCACCACCAATACTACCACCACCACCAATACCACTATCACCACCAAATCCCACCACCAATACCACCACTAATACCATCACCAATAAAACCACCACCAATACCACAACCAATTCCACCACTACCACCAATACCACCACCACCAATACCACCACCAATACCAATACCACCACCACCAATACCAATACCACCACCAACAGTACCGGCACCAATACCACCACCAATACCAATACCACCACTATCAATACCAACAATACCACCACCATGAATAACAACAATACCACCACCACCACCAATACCAACACCACCAATACCACTAATACCACCACCAGTACCAATACCACCACTAATACCACCACCACCAAATACCAGTACCACCACCACCACCAATACTACCAATAACAATACTGCCACCACCAATACCAATACTACCCCCAAAACCAATACCACCACCACCAATACCAATACCACCACCACCAATACCACCTCCAATACCACCAATGCCACCACCACCAATACCACCACCTCCACCAATTCCGCCAGCACCAATACCAATACAACCACCACCACCAATACCACTACCACTAATACCAAAACTGCCACCTCAGCACCTCTCGCTCACTAGTAATAGCAGGGACACTGTAGGAGGCTGGAGCTGCAGTCGACACCATCCCTTCCTCCCTCCATGCCTGCCATAAAGCACAGCCCACCCTGCAGCAGGAAGTGAAGCTAGGGCCCTACTACAGCTGGAGTGTTTTTATTAGGCCAAATATAGCAATGACATTACGGAATGCCACAATGCACACTCAAATCACAGAGAGGGCAGGAAGTAACCTCCCCCCCCCACCCGCTCTTCCTCCTGAGCCGCAACAGTGTAATCACAGAGCGAAAGGTGTTGGAGTGCTTTGTTAGTGTTTATAGCTCAGATCATATATAACTCTCACTTCACACTTTGTGTCTGTGTCATTTACAACGCTTAAACATCTAATTAACGGCACAGTTTATCACTACTCTGAAGTTGTTGCAGTCTGGTCTCTTTCTCCGATATTTACTATCTAGCAAGCGGTCGAGAAGGCCCTTTATTGCAATGCAATAGGTGTTGCATTTGTGAGAATTTAGGCTATTAGTATTGTAAATGACAATGCCTGTTATTTATGTTTTAAAACCCAAAACATAAACAAAAGGCATTTGTCATTTACAATGCCAATAGCTCAAACTTGCGTGATTGACCTGTTGCATCGCAAATGCTTGTGTTAAAAAGCTCTCCTTGAAGCACCTTTCCACTTATATTAGACTAAAAAATCAAACCTTTAAAGCAATTGATGTGCATTTCACACATGAATGGTTTAAGCCAAAGTTTCTTTAATCATTGAAAAGATCTGAAAGTGCACAGAATATTTAAATACACTTTGACACACTCTTTTCTCACAAGACATTGACTTCTGTCTGACATTATCTGAAGCAAGTGTATTTAACTAATCCTCAGCCTGCAAAAAATACACACAAAGCCTTTGGGATAAGGTCAAGAAAAAGTTCCTGCCAGTAAAAATGTTGAGTTTTTCAATAATGATATCGATAACTTGCTTTTATATTTATTTATTTATACAGTGCCACCTAGCCACAAGGTCAAAAGAGTGCTTCAAGTGAAACTAGAATTAAACAGGAAAATAAATCAATTAAAGAGGAGAGAGAAGCACAGGGATGGGGGAGCTAGAATACAGCAAGATTATTAATTGGGGGGTAGGGGGGAAGAGTTAGGCAGTGTAGTACACTTTACCCTAAACTTGTAGTTTTCTTATCGGCTATTTCCTTCCTTAATTTTACAGGCAGCATCAACACGCCTTAGAGCTTACACGCTGTGCAAATTTAATCTAATCTAACTGGAACACAATTCCAGAGTCTTGGTGCTGGGAGACAAAAGGGATGTTTCACTGTCTTGAACCTTGTTGAGTTTAGAACTGCCACAAGGAGATGGAATTCACTTTGATTTCTTTCTTGAGTCTCTGTGTCCTCCCATGAGGCGTAGTTTGTCTTTTAGATACCTTGGAAGGCCAATACCGAGGCCTTGTGGGTGATGCAGACCACTGTGATGGGGATTCTAATGGGGGTCACAGGATTATTTCCCCTTTGACTATAGTGCCTCATACAACAATATAGTTCTTCTAATCAATCCATATACATAAAAACAAATGTATGTCTGTCTGTCTGTCCTTTATGCATTACTACACCATTCATCCGATCGTCATGAAACTTTGGGAAGTTGTTGAGTACACTCCCGCGAAAGTTTCTGGAAAAAAAATGACACATTTGTTAAACATCGGCCCCCCGGGTCCCCCAGGGCTCTCATAATCTTTCCAATACTGAATGTTTACAGTTTCCGGTGAGACTCGCTTTTGCAATGACCATGAACAAAGCACAAGGACAATTGCTGCAAGTGTGTGGACTAGATTTGGAGAATCTTTGCTTCTCACATGAACAACTGTATGTGGCCAGCTCACGGATCGGAAAATCTTCAAATTTATTTGTGTACGCACCAGACGGAAAAACAAAAAATACCTGGTATCCACAAGCACTCGAATAAATAAACAGAATTAAAACAACACTTTAAAATGTTTTCCATATTAAAATGAATACGTTTCAATAAAATTGACACAATGTAAATTGAATGTTCTCATAACAAGTTTCCTTAAATTTCCTTTCTTCTGAGATCGCAGCAACGTGCGACGGGTAAGCTAGTGCACTATAAATATCAGGTGCTACTGTTACCCAATTATATGTTTTCAGGAAGAATGAAAGGCTATGTCAGTTGTACAATAATCCAAACCATTAACCATCGACTCCCAGCATATATCAACAGAGTGTGTCAACTATCTTGCTAGTTGAACAATGAACACAAATACATTCAATTGTTTTCTTTATGGAGCGGGGGTTTAGGTGACAATCTAAACACGGGATAATCACCACTTCATATCGTGGATCTACCAATTTACAATTTTCAAACATTGTTTACCTGGCTTGTGAGTTCCAGAATGTTCAATAAATGCATGTGACTTAAGCACGGATATTTCTTATGATATTGAACTGTTTAATTTAGAATGAGAACAATAAAAGAAAGCATAGGATATCTTCATAATCAAATATTTTTCGTAATCAGTTTTCAGTGCTCCAAGAGAAATCGAGTTTTATATCCTGGAACGCTTCCAAATCCCCTTAAAAATGGTAATGTTGTGTGGTGGCTGAGCCTCTAAGAATCTCATGAAGAAGCTCCAATTTTCCCTATCTTCAACCTGTGTGTTCACTCTTGCATGCCTGGGCCACAAGGTGTGTGCATGTGAGTAATGTTATGAAATATGCTGGAGAGTCTTGATCATCTGCCAATTTGCCTTAAGTTAGCACAAACACAAATCTCCAGGCATGTCTTAGTAGAGTCACAAAATATTCAAGATTGGGGAACGCTGAACTTGGCTCTATCTGCAGGGTCATACCCAAATGTTTTGCCCTCACCCTCCTGTTTTCTGAACACATTTATGTTGGATTTTAGGACTCTAGAACTGGTTAGTAGTGGTAAAGTACACAAAGTGCTTGGGTTCTCTCCTTTAAACATAGTAGAATTGGCTTACACCCAATTTGCCTATTTAATTTACTTGTAAGTCACTAGTAAAGTGGTAGTACATTTACCCACAGCCTGTATATTAAATGCTATTAGCAGACCTGCAACACTGGTTGTGCCACCCACTTAAGTAAAACAAACAATTTGCCAGGCTCAAACCTTCCTTTTTAATACATGAGTCACCCCTAAGGTAGGCCCTGAAGAGCCCAGAGGGCAAAGTGTAGTGTATTTAAAAAAGTGGGGCATGTACTTTTAAGTTTTACATGTCCTTGAAGTGACAAACTCTAAAACTATTTTTTCACTAATGCAAGGCCTGCCTCACCCATAGAATAACATTGGACTTACCTTATTATATTTAATAATCTTCAACTTCTAAATGGGAACAGTAACCAGGTAATATTTGGTGTCTTTGAAATTGTAGTGATAAATCATCTCTTATGGTGAAGTGGGATTTTTGGTTACAATTTTTAAAATGCCACCATTAAAAAGTTAAAGACACACAAATAATGGACGGTTTGCCGGACAAATCAAACATTCATCCACAGTCAAGAGAAATGGGTTAAATCCATTGTTCTGATGCCCACCATGCCACCCCAGTTTATACCCAGCCATATGCAAATCATTCCCGACCCTGCTCCTCATGAGAACAGTCTAGCCCGAAATGCAAACCCAGGTTCTCTCTGGACCAGAAACAAGCATCCAGGGACCGGTTTTAGGGTATAACTCCTCATCAGCCAGGCTAACTTGGATCCTGTGGCACAGAGTGCCCAGGACCCAATCTAGCAAAATCTCTGAATGGAAATTGCTAGCAATTGTCTAAAAATCCCTAAGTAAAATCCAAATTGGGAAGAAATGAATTCCCAAGTTGTTTGAACAAATAAAATGTCTCCCCTCCAAGTACCCTCTCCTCCAGCCCAGATAGGATCTCCTCGATACAGCTCTGCTTTGAGGGCCAGAGTTCTACATCTTCCTGCATGTCAGAAACGTAAACTGCCTGGTGCTATGCCTCTGTCATCGGCAATGCTGAGTGGCGGGCCAGACCAGACAACTCTGGAGGAATTAGACATAGTGGGGAGGTTTGGGTGGCAGAAAGGGAAGATACACCAGGGCTCACACAGACAGCGAGTGAGTTGATGTGAGTTATGAGGATGTCTGTAAATGACCTATGTCCAGGAAGACAGGAAACAACAGACCTCGCGATGCTGATTAGCATGCACCTTTTAGTGGGTGCTGACTGCCACAACTAGCTCAGAACTGCTTCTTGAGCTCCCCTGCTGACCAGCTAACAGCAGCCCCGTGGACTCCCGGAAATGTTCCAAGGTGACGTACTGAAGAAGCAAAGGTAGAATGAAATTAGAGAACTCAAGGGCATATGAGCAAATCTCACCCTCAACCGTGTTTCCTCCAGATGGGCGTCCTTAGTAGAAGAAGGGGCTGCAGGGCAGTCCCAGGCTCCAGTGTTGTGGGAGTCTGGCTATGGGTAATGAGGCAGCTTTAGGTCCATGAGGCAAAGGGACTTTTTCTGGAACACTAATGTTGCTGGTTGTACCTGGTAAAAAAGAGCCCTATTGTTTGATTTATCCTAATATAGGGTGCCCACTACCACTCACTGTGGTGTTTCCAGGGACTCTGACAGCAGTCTGTTGTGCTTTGAATGTGTCACCGTCTCGGCAGACACATTCCCTGTACTGGTGTCCTCTCCCTCCTCCTCCTCAGCTGTGATATGAGAATTTGGTGTCAGTTGAGTGGCTAAGGCCTTCCCTCTCCTTTGGCACATGTCCTGGCAGTCCTCCCTTTCGTCCTGGCTGCCTGTTGGAAAATAATAAGTGAATAAACAGAAGACTCCTCTGTGTATATATCCTCTAATCCATGTAGTTAACAGGAGGCAATGTGATTATTGAAATGATTACTCTGGTACTGACATTATTATGTAACCTACTTCCATGTCCCATACAAGTGTGTTATTCTCACATACCTCTTTGTTTAGTGGCAGTAGCAGCTTGTGTTGTTGCATAGTGGTGGGGGGGCAGGGAGGACAAAGGGTCGGGGGACAACGGGCGCTAAATGCTAAAATTAAGAAATAAATACAAAAAAAACTTACCTGCAGCTGGCCGCGTTATGGTCTTCTGAGTCTCTCCTCTGCAGGCACAGGCTCCCAGACTCCACTGCGGCCAGTCCTGATGCTGCTCCCTTGCTGCTGGACGAAGCGTCAGTAGTGGGTTGAGAATGTTCTTTGAATTTCCACTCCCGGTGAGGCTGGGTGCCTGTGCCTGCTGGCTCCAACCCAGCAACGCAGCACGGGTCGGAGAGAGCTTCAGTGCGCATGGCGGTTTGGCCGGCCTGAGACACTGGTCAAACCGTCAAGCACATTGGTCACAGTGCGCTTACCACTCCTCCTGCAGCCTGCCATCCCCATGGCCTTGCCCCCAAAGACTCGGCAGGAAAGGAAATATAAAATGATAATAAAACATGTTTATTATTGATTTATTTTTTCCTTTCCTGCCGTTTTGAGGCGGGGGTGTGATGCTTCTCTGCCATAGTGGAGGAGCCGCCGGTCCAGTGGGTGACTATAGACAATAGAGTAGCCATAGCAAATACTACTGCAGTCTTACACATTGAGCAATATGTATGCAACATTACCTTTGCCTATGGGATGGCTTCATTTACTCAAGCCATATAACCCTCACGTTGACTCAGGATAGCACATAGGAATGTAGGCATGATGCACATGGCAACACGCAATGACTGATGTGTTTGGCATGCTTAGCTATTTTTTTTAGCCATGTGATGTCCACTACTAGGCAGTGCACAAGTTATTGTGATGCAGTTAACACTGACTCTTCTGTAAATGTGAACATGTCAGAATGAGGAAGACATCAAGTCCACACTTCCAAGGATCTGTGTCTGACAAGTCAAGTAGACAAAGGGCCATGTATTTAGCAAGACAAATTTCCAGAGCCTATCATTTAGATGTATTTGCATGAACAGTCTTTTATAAAACAGACATATGTGACCTGTTGTGAAGCTCGTATGGGGCAACATGTAATGCAACAGTATGTATTTAGGCTAATTTGATAAATGCAGACAATAATTACATTGACCACATCCTCTCAATTACTCTTTGGGCACAAAACCATGACATAAGGAAAACATGGACATAACAGGACCCAGTGAAGTGTAGACAGAACACTTGCCACCCACACATGATGGTTTAAGCTTTTTGTACGTATTGACTTGCAACTGTGCTGCTGTGATGAGTCACCAGCTCATCCTGGAGGCCCAGACAATTTATTTTAAGGACCCTCCTGTGGAGGGAGGTTGATTGGGAGGACAACCCCAGTATGTCCTGTGTCTTGAGGCATGCCCAACACCTGATGTCCTCCTACGAGTTCCATCACTCGTTGTCGCGACTGGTGGTGCCTGCCGCTGCACTGCAAAGCTTGGTGATGCCTGCCAAGAATACCATAGCATGTTGCATTGCTCAGCTGCGTAAGTGGGCCCCCATACATCTGAAAACCCCCAAACCCAATGAACTCCACTTCTTATGGACAATCATTCGGAGCTCTCACCACACCTGTAAGCTATTTTGGGGGTTCTACGATGGACTCAGCAGCAGAATGGAGAGATTGTGATTTGGGTGCAAAGATGACCTAGTAATGGCCACACTTATGCTTCCACTTATCAACTTACTGTTTTCGTGGTTGGTTGAAAATCCCACTTTGCTCTGTAGTTTTATATCCACATAGTGGAAGTGGAAAGATGTGCCTCCACTACATCGTTCTACACCATGTAAGTATAGGGATATGAAAACATTCATGGGTGACACTCTCAGGGTACCACGCATAACGTTCTACCTAAGATATTCACTGGGAGAAAATATCTATGGAATGTGTTTGCAGCCACTGGAATTGTTGGTGAGTGACATATGCAGGTAACAGATGCAACTGGACAATGCATAATTGTGTGTAGTTTTTAAAGATGCATATTCGAATTAGAGGAGCAGGTTTAGTTGTGGCACCAGAGTACTGCCAGCCTTTCATCCTTGACTTAACATTGTACAACCACTGGGATGCAGCAATCAAACTATATGCTCAGGTGAAATGTGTGGCAACTAGTTAGTCACACATCTGCTTACCCTGACCTCTAGGCTGTGGTGTACTGGAGGTATAGGATGAGTTAAGGTCCACATGTAAGCTTTGTCACCTGGCAATGTTATTTGACATAGAACAGTCTACTGTGATTTTGCATACTACTTGGGAGGAGTATTAGAGCACACCTCATGAACAAACAAGGCATCTAATGTGCAACTTGAGGATGCTAAAAGGGTGCTCAATGAATGTTTACAAACATGCAAGTGCCCTGTCGTACCTCTGTTGAGTTAGGGTCACTGAACTTCAGCAGGGTGTGAGGAGATAAGAAGAGACGTCATACCCTGTGATAGAACGCGCAGGTCAGCGGACTATAAATGTACCATACTCACCTGGGCCCATAATCAATAACTCCTAATTTAATCAGATAACCTTCGCTCTACTACCAGTTATTTCTACTTTTAAGTTCTATTCTATTGACTTACCAATCCTTGTCGCTGGTACCTGTAAACCTATTGGATCAAGGAGTTAGATTGAAGATAGGTAGCAAAAATAACACTTGCACTCATATAATAACCACAGACTCTGTAAAGGTTTAAACTCTTTATCTAATTTTTCTCATATGGTCATTATCCAAAGATTAAATACCAAAAGACTCTCAATGGTGGAAATCAGAATCAGAATGTAACTATGCAAAAGATATGTTAAACAGATTTCAATTATTTAGCAATAGGGATGGGTAAGAAAAGGAACATAATATGCACTCAAAGTGATTTATAAGCATAAAAGGAGGGTAAGAGAAGGGAACATATGTGAATCAAAGTTTTAATGGTAGGAACGGTAAAGAGAAGGAAAACAATACAATGACGAACCCACACAGATTTATATTTACCTAGAATGCTGTGAAGAGCAACCCTGGCCACAGGTCAGTTAAGGACAGAAAACCCAAAAAGTTGCAGTCGCCTGTAGGCCAGCAGGTGCAGATTCAGAATCAGGACAGGGAAAACCAGAGTTGGATCAGGACAGGACCACCAAAGGTTAAGACCGGTACCCGCAGTTCAGTTGCAATGCCTGCGCTACTCCCTCTCTGCAGCTAACAGCCAGAGCCCCGATTGGGTTATCGAATTCACTGACAAAGTGCTTTGCCAGCACCTCAGCTTCCCGGACCCCGATTGGGTCAGCGAATCTTCTGACAGAGTGCTTCGCAGCACCTCTGCTCCCGATTACCTATAGAGTGCGTTGGGTCAGAGACAGGTCAGCTATTCGGAGAAGTCTTATACTATTTTCAGGCCAGTGTACCACTCCCCAATGTTGCAAATGTAAAGATTCCCAAATTTGATTGGACAAAGATTGAGGAGAGGTCATCACATCATATCAAAATGAAACTTTTATCCAGGAATAATATAATATTGTTCCCATCCATCAAATATTATTTCTCACATATATTTTATTCCACCCGACAATGAATGTTCAAATATTGGTTACATTTTAGTCCATTTGAGAACTTCATAGGGTCAAGAGGTAAGGTTCCCACAAGCATCTTCTAGCAAGTTGGCTCTTTGGAAGCATTTCAAAGGTCATTCTGCTTCCTGGACTTTGTGATTCGTGCGCATTCACAGTTTCTCCAAGATGGAGTTCAGAAATAAGCGTCAGGCCCAAATTGATTTACATGTAAGGATAGAAAAGAAACAGTTTGAGAACACAGAATAAATTAATGCACTGTATACCACTTATCTCTACTTTATTCCCATTATTTTATATGTATCTATTGCGTTAATGTTAAGCAGAATGAACAGCTTAGCAAAAGCAGCAGTGCAAGCTTCATGCATGCGGTTACACAGAGAAGCCATTTTAATTTTAGTGCGCAGAAGCGAAAGTTTCCCTCCAAACGAAAGATACGTCACGTCACGTGAGTATGACAGACGCATGTGCAGTAAGAAATCCCGCGTAGTAGCAGCCATTCTTGTGCAAGCAGATTATCGTTAGTAGAAACACATATGCAAACTTCTTTTAGATACCCAATGTTTATGTGAAATGCGATATTAATAGAACAAACATGTTGATTAGTATATTATCGTTATGTTGAGTGGACTGATTACAAGCAAGTCGCGTTACGTGCGAATCCTTGCTCCATCAATCCCCTCTTTGATGATATTTTATATCATCACCAATTAATGAAACAGATGCTAACTTTTCACAATTCACCCAACTCAATCTCTTCAAACTTTCTATTTTGTTTCTTTTAATTGTTTGTGTGAAAGTTTTTCACTTTCTTGTATATATTTCCATTTAACTCTTCTAGTTCAAATTTATCAATATTTCTCTTTTTTCCTCGCTTATTTACTGTATATGTCTTTTTGTGCTTCCGACATTTGCAACAAATTATTATTCCTAAAATTAGTAAGCCTATTCCCATCATTGGCATCAGTATTCTACCTACAAAACTCTTTCCTACATTAGCAAGCCAACTACCTATGGAGGAGAGACCATCAGTAAGTCTCTTCCATGCACTATCAACTTCCAGTGGTTTCAGCTCTTTTTCCAAATTAGAAATATTCCTCTTAATTTCAACACTTTTGTCAGGTATGTAAGTGCAGCAATGTTGTGCTTTCAACATTCTACAGACTCTACCCTCTTTTGCTAATAATGTATCAAGAGTAAGTCGGTTTTGTAAAACCATTGATCTGATCGCAACCAATTTGGTATTGACCATTAGGAATCCTCCAGCAGTGTCAGTTGATAATCGATCAGCTACTGTAGACAATTTGCAAATTTTTTGTGTATTCAGAGCCACTCCCACTGTAGGTATCAATGCACTAAATATATCACCTACTATTTCTCCAAAACTAGCTCTTTTACTATGTATTAATCCATTAGTCTCTTCATTGTTTCCAGTGATTTTATTTACATGATATATCTTTGGGAAAACTATTCCAAAATAACAGCTTCCATACCAGTGATCTGGCAATTTGTAATACGCCTTGTTTTCGCATATAAAATAGATTCCAGGAAACACAGGTTCAATTCCATCTTTGAAACCCCAACCCCCAATTCTTTTATAATTGTGTTCACATTCACTGGAACCAATGAATATATTGTTATAATAACTAGTTCTTTCCCTGTGGAGACAGGTGTTTCCTCTTCTTTTCAAAATCAAGCAACATAGCAGCATGAGTCTTGCCATTTGGGGTTAACCCTATATTTTCAGCCCATTTAAGATTGATTTTTATCATTTGCCTTTCTTTGGAAATTCTCTCTCCTTTTCTCAACCATATTCAAAAATATATTCTCATTTTCTTGTAATAAGAATGTTAGATTATTCTTGTGTGCCTCAGCTATATCTATTGTACCTATAGTTAGAAAATATTCACACATTTAGCGTGTTACATCACTTCTAGTATGCACAGGATTCAGGTTACTATGTATAGGAAGGTCATAAAATATCACATCTGAATTAGAATATTAACACTGTAAAGGTCCTTTCTTATAGAATAAACTAGTTAAAACACTACACGAAATTCCATATGTTAGTAGTAAATGGTGGTCAGTCACACCTTCGGCTACCGAAGTAGGTAACTTCATACAAACATAGCAATCTTCTATTTTCATAGCTTCTACATAATGTACCAATAGGTTTGAAAATACATTTAGGTGAGTTCTGTTTTTAATTCCAGTATAATGTAGTCCTTCCTCATCTGATGCTTCTAAGTCTAACTTCTGTTGTCCAATGCTAAGTGCCTTTTCTTGTGCATCTATTCTTCTAGGTGTATCTTTTGTTTTTAGCTCATCTGTATCTATTGCTTGTTGCTTATTAGTATAATTCTTCATGTATCTACTCATTATGTAAGGAATAGCTATTGTACTATGAGTAATATTGCTATACTACATGTGCATATTCTACAGCACGTTTTTAAACAATTTCTTTTCGGTCTTCTATTAACAGTACGATCAGCCATTTCTGACTAAGGAGATTTTAACCCCTCTTTGTAGCTTTTAACACAGTCTTTTACCCTGTGTAATTTTCAGGGGGGTCTAACTTCTCCGTCAGTCTGATCAGCAATCAATTCATCATCACTTTCATCACTTATTTCCAAGTTTTCAAAAATCTTCAAGAACGATGTAAGTCCATTCAGGGCCTTTAAATTTATTATTCAGCCTTTTCAGTCATGTACTTCTCCTTCTTGGTTGTATTACAGACTGTTCAGTTTGACTTATTATTTCATTCACCTGTTCTGGTTCTTCGTTTATTGTCTTTAGACGAAGTCTCAGTCTTTTGACAAATCTAGGCCACTTGTCTCCTTTTCTGAGCCTTTTAGCTGGCACTGTGCTTTGGCCCTCTTCCAACTCTCTCTTATTTTCATTCAGTTGTGGCACATCTATTTCAATGCTGTCTTCTGTATCCCACTCTATCTGACTAGGTCAAGGTCCTATTTCTGTTTCTTCTGCCTGGGTAGTAACTGGCCTTGTTCAGGTATTTGCTGAATTTGACTTTGATTTGATTCACCTTCTTCTTTCTGAACACATTTTTCTACTCCTGTCTGGTCCTGCTCAAGCTCTTCGAACCCTTGATTTTCTTCTGCTCCAGCTTCCGCCCTATTACCTATCTGTACCCCCTCAGACTCTGTAGCTGTGTACAGGTATTTGAAATGTCTGAGTATATTGATTTTACCTTATCTGATCCTCCTCAAGATTACCATTGGCTTGAATTTCTGTAATTTGAGTACGTTTTTCTAAACCTATCTCATCCTCACTATCATTCTGACTGTCTACATAAGTTTGACTTCTGGTTCTCACGTATTTTGCAGGTATCTCAACTACTGGAATCCAATCATCTTGACTGGTGGTTGGTTGATCCTCTTCAGCTACTTCAGGATCGATATCTTGAGACCCTTCAGCTGTACAACCTTCAGCTTCAGTTTCATCAGGTTCAGTCATTCTTTTTGTGTGACTGGCATGTATCCAGTGTGGAACTCCTTCGCACTTTACAGCTGTGGTGGTGACCAGAATCACTTGTCTTGGTTTTCCCCACCTTGGTGCAAGACAAGATTTTCGAGTATGTTTCTTTAGCACTACCCAGTCACTGGGTTCGGGTCATGTGTTGGAATTGTTTGTCTGGCAACAGCGTCTTCCCCAACCTGGTGAGAGATAGAACGCACTTGGTCAGCCGGTTCTTTGCAGTACTTAGTACTAAATCATCAGATATATTTATCAGCTTGTGTCCTGGCACCCATGCTTGTCTCATTGCTCTTCCCATTAGTATTTCATGAGGACTCAAGCCTGTTTTCCGATCTGGAATACACCTGAGTCTCATCAGAACAAGTGGCAAAGCATCTGGCCACTCCAATCGAGTAGATTCATACATCTTACCCAATCTTGACTTGATTGTGCCATTCAGTTGTTCTACCACTCCAGAAGCCTCTGGGCGGTATGCACAGTGTAGCTTTTGTTTTACGTTGAATGCTTCACAGATTAGACTAATTATTTCACTATTAAAATGTTTTCCTCGGTCTGATTCAATTGTTACTGGAAAACTGAACCTCGGGATGCGTTCTCTGAGTAGGAGTTTGGCTACAGTGAGGCTAATATTTCTATGTGTGGGGTAAGCGTCTACCCATTTTGAAAATTGGCAGACAATGCCATGAATGTATTTTAGTCCTCGACAAGGGGGTAACTGAATGAAATCAATCTGCAATCGTATGAAGGGACCCTCCCAATCCTTCCTGGTAACACTACAGTTTTCTTTCCTGGGTTCATTTTTTGGCAAATTAAACATCTCTTGCAAAGTGCTTCTGCTATGATCCTGAATTTCGCATTGAACCATGACTGTCTGAACAGACGTATCATAGCATCTCTTCCCAAATGAGAATCTCCATGGAACATCCTAGCCCTAGGAGCAAGCATACAGTCTGGTAACACAGGCCTACCATCAAGATAAACAATGACACCATCTTCAACCCTCCTCTGACATCCTATCTTCCTCCACTCTTCCTTTTCTTTTGGGTCTGCTCCGTTTTACAAGTCTCTCACTTCTTCCCACGTACTCACACCTTCCAGAAACATAAGTTGGCAGCTGTTTCCGCCTACCTCAATTTTCTTGTTTACAGCCATTTTAAATTTTGCACAATGTTGGGCTAACTGGTTAGCATATCGGTTACCAGCTCTCACTTTGTCATTTCCCGATTTGTGAGCAGCATACTTGACCACAGCCACTTCTTTTGGTAATTGAATTGCTTCAAGTAAATCCTTTACATAATGACCATTTTTAATTGGAGTCCCGGAAGAAGTCAGAAACTCCCTTTTCATCCATAGTTGGCCATAGTCATGCACAACCCCGTAACTAAGGGTGGGCGTAGTTCGCGAAGTAGCGCTACGCGAAGCTACGCGAAGTGCACTTCGCACTACGCGAACTTCACGTAGCACTACGCGAGCTGCGTAGTAGCATGTTCGCACTGTGCAAGAAGTGTTTTCAATGATTGCACAGTGCGGACAAGCATCCGGCACTGTGCAATCATTGAAAACGGCATCTTGCACAGTGCGAGCTGTAGTTTTCTGCTGCTCGAGTAGATTATTACTCGAACTGCAGCTTTCTCAACGCGAACTGGTAGTTTCTCATTGAGGGCGGTCGCGAGCATGCGCAACCACTCACAATGAGAAACCTTACCTCCCCGCGTTGAGAATCTCACTGAGGTGTCATTTTGCTTGCTCGCAGTCACGAACATGACGTTCAGGACCGCGAACAAGCACTCAATGAGCGCTGCACTACACTACGCTGACCTACGCGTGTTCGCACTGTGCTACGTGCAGCTCGCGTAGTGCGAAGTTGCCCAAACTTCGCAAACTCCGCGAGCGTAGCGTAGTGCTTCACCCAGGGTTACCCGTAACCATACTGGCTGTCAGTGTATATGGTTACTTTCCAATTTCTACCAAATTTGCAGGCTTTTGTTAATGCAATCAATACGGCTACTTGTGCTGACTTGACTCCAGGCAAATAGGATGCTTCGATTGGTCCTCCCAGTGTGCACACTGCATAAGCAGCACTTAGACCTCCTTCCTCATGTCTCATACATGAGCCATCTCCATACAGCTCATTATCAGAATCAATTAATGGCTCTTCTCTTATGTCTGGGCGTGGTTTTGTACTATATTCAGTCAAGTCAATACAATCATGTTGTTCTTCCTCCCTTCACTTCTGCAAAGTGTGAATTAGGTAGCAGTGTTGCTGGGCTCAAAATATTACACCTAGCAATGGTTACATTTCCTGCACCTACAAGAATTCTCTCATACTTAGTCAGCCGACTAGGTGTGAGATACTGGGTCTTGGTCCTGGTCAACAGGCTCACAACTGCATGTGGAACATATACCGTTACAGGAGTTCCCATAATAATAGACTCACTCTGCTCAAGGCTCATGCAGGTTGCAGCTACTGCATTCAGACATCCAGGCAATGCAGATGCCACTGGGCCTAATGTGGAAGGAAAATATGCCATAGGATGTCTCATCAGACCATAAATTTGAGTCAGATCTGAAAGTGCACAATTATCTCGTGTATCACAGAAAAGTGCAAAATCTTTTGAATAGTCAGGCATCCCCAATGCTGGAGCTGTACCAGGCATTCTCGTAATTTCAAGAAAGCAGTCATGCTTTCGTCATCCCATTCTACTGGGTCTTTTGCTCTTTTCTTTGTCATTTGTATCAATGGCTTTGCTAGGGCTGCAAATCCATTGCCTGCAGTATCCTACAACTCAAAGAAACATTCTGATTTCTTTCTGAGTTTGAAGCAAATTCATGTTTTTGATTATTTTGATTCTTTCTGAGTTAACCCTTCTGACACCTCTTTCTATCTGGTGCCCCAGATATTTCACTGACGTGGTACAAAGTTATAATTTCTCAGGTGACACTTTTTGTCCTCCTTCACCTAAATGTTTCAGTAAAGCAATGGTATCAGCAACACAGTCATTTCGATTTGTAGACGCTACCAATAAGTCGTCTATATACTGGACTAGGACTGACTGCCCAGGTAGCACCAAAGACTCAAGGCACTTTTTCAAAATCTGATTAAAAATCGATGGACTCTATGTATACCCTTGAGGAACTCGATTCCAGAAGAACACATGACTGTCGAATTCAAAAGAAAAAAGAAATTTGCTCTCTGGATGCAATGGAATCGAAAAAAATGCATGACACAAGTCTATTACGGTAAACCATCCAGCCTCCCACGGTATCTGATACAGAATTACTACAGGATTTGGCACGACTGGACAGCATGGAACAACAATCTTATTAATCTTGCAGAGGTCTTGTACGACCGCATACTTGCCACTTGGTTTCTTTATTCCAATTATGGGCGAGTTACATGGACTGCTCATTATTTCTTGCAAAATGCCTGCTTCAACTAAACGTTTTATTTCTTCTGCAACACCTGCTTTTATTTCAGGGCTCATTTTGTACTTTTGAGTATTTGGGTAAACTGCACCTTCTTTTACTGTTACTTTTATTGGATCAATATTTGCCATTAATCCTACATCTTTTCCGGTAAAATCCCATACATTAGGTTTTACAGTCTGTTGTTATTTTTCTGGTAAGTCTTGTATGGTTAACGTTTTATTCTCAGTTTCTTGTTTTGCGAACACTAGTTTATAAACTCCATCTCCATCTGGGGTTTGAATTTCAACACCACTTGGGGTGCAGAAAATGGTGCAATTCATTTTGCACAAGTCTTGGCCTAACAGGTTTACTGGACTTAAATCACATACAACAAATCTCTGCATTTCTAAAAAATTCCCTATTCTCACTTCCATTGGTTCTGTAACTGGGGTACTAATGTGCTTATTAGAAACGCCTCTACTTGGATTGCTTCTCCCGAGAGGGGTAGATTTGGAACGTCTGCTGATCTCACAGTAGAATGGGTAGCACCAGTGTCCAATAGAAAGGTGACATCATTTCCTTCAACCTTTTCTTAAACGTATGGACCTGACTAATCTACTGACAAGGAGGCGCCAAGCATGCACTCCTCGTCCTCCCTTCTCAGGCACCGTCAGTAGGTGTCTTCACTGAAAAACGCATAACTCAAAAGAAATTGTGAGTTTGCTGTATCTCTCCTTTCACTTCCCTCCCAATTTGTGGTATCCACACTCTGTTGTGCTTTGCTCCTAAAATTTGGCATAGGTGCAAGGGGTAACTGGTTTTTTATTGCCTCCTGCTGTGGCTTCCGTGGCACTTCATTCTGCGTCTGTGTATTCAAATCATTATTTGGCATATTACCATTTTGCATAGCCTTACACTCGTTCTTCCAGTGCCCCAACTTGCCACACCCATGACAAGGGAACTTCTTCTTTGCTTCCTCTCTATTGAATTTTCCCCTTGGCTTACCCCCATTACTATCACCCTGATTCTGGTTATTATTTATTTGGCTTAACTGAAGCTCTTGTTGCTCTGCTAATTTTACTTGTGCCCACATTACTATTTTTTGTAACTCTTTTCTTTTATTATCGAGCTCATCTTCGCAATATTTCGCATATTTAAGGATTTCATCAATCGGCTTGGCCTGCCAGCAAATTGTATGGTCCGTAATCCATTGTGAAATTGCTGGCCTTAAACCTGATACAAATCGATAAATGGAATGTGTCATGTCCCTTATATCTATATTATTTAGTCCACTATACTGTTTAAATACTTGTAATAAGCGTTCATAATATGCATGCACTGATTCATCTTTATTCTGAGTGGTTCTATCTATTCTATCCCAATCTGTCTCTTTTGCAGGCACCTTCCCTTTGAGATAGAGTATTACCTGGTTGTATTTCTTCATTACTTCTTCAGAAGGTTCCCCTGTCTTTGGGTCTCTAGGGTACTCGTCACTAGGCCAATCAACAGCAATTTTACATTCAGCCCACAAATCTACAGGAACCACAATGTCAAATAATCCATCTAAATCTTTCAAAAGACACTTTGAAAATTTCACAAATCTCTCGACTTGTCAGTACCATTCTACAGGTTTCTCACAAAGTTTTGGGAAGTCATTTGTGAATGACAAATATCCTGTCGGGACCATGGAACATGTACATAACCTCCACCTGGTACCTCTCTCATGGGACATAACTTTTCCACCTTTTCTGTCTCTTTTAATATATATTCAGAAGCAATCTGTTTTGATCAAACCTCTTCCTTTTTCTTTGCCCATCTAGTTTTCCATTTTTCTAGTTCACCCCATTTCTGCAATAATGTCATTAGCTCCCTAATTTGTACTTTTCTACCTGACACTTTCATATTTTCCTAGTTTTTGTCGGAAAATTCAACTCGATATGGTTTCTGTAATACAAAGAAAAAAGTTCCACAGCGGATCTTGCAGCCAGCACCTCTATTTTCCGATGTCCCTCTAGTGTCCAATTTGATGTTGTGCTGATAACCTCCAGGACCTGCTGCGGTTTGGTCCTACTGGAAATCCAGACAAAGATTTAAGAAACAGAACAGAGGCAGCACCAAGGATGAAGTAGCCAGGACCATGTAGTATCAAAAATAAATTCTTTTATTTTCTCATTTATAGGACAGCCTATCTATAGGCTGTCCTATAAATGAGAAAATAAAAGAATTTATTTTTGATACTACATGGTCCTGGCTACTTCATCCTTGGTGCTGCCTCTGTTCTGTTTCTTAAATGGTTTCTGTAATACTTTAGATTTGCCAATGTCAATTCTAATGCTAGCTGCCGTGTCCATTAATTTTTCATGAAACACTTTTGTATTTCTAGTAATGCTTTTACATATAAATAATAATTCATCTTCAATGAATGTATTTAATCTGTCCAATCCAACATTTCCAGCTATAATTTCCTCTAGTTCAACTCTTAATTTAAATATATCCAATACTTTTGGCTGTGACTTGGGTTTCTCTATTTTTCGTGTTCATCTCTCTATTTCTTCTGAGGTTATCACTGTAGCACTTCTTGTACCTGAGGATGTCTCCATTGGTACTTCTCTTGAATTTCAAGAAGTGGTTTTTCTTATTGACTTGTTCTCTGGTTCTCTTATTGGCAAATCCATCAGGGAAATTACTGACTCACATTCACTTGCCTGGTCATCTACTATTAAGGGTTCTTTTCTTGGCAGAACTACCGGTGTAGCCAAAACAGGAGTTTTAGGACTAGCTTGTTTGTCTCCATACTAAGGAACAACTGGGCCAATAGTTACTGGAATTGTCAGGGCTTCGGGACTTGTATTTAATTGAGATTTTTTTTAATCAACTCACTTCTCTGTTTATTTAATGCTTCTGATTCCCTATCTTGCAGTACTTTTTCTAACAAAGTCTCATGTATCACTTGCGGAATCAAAGGTGGTTTCAGGAACGGAGCATTTGGATTTACTGTACTTGGTTCCTCATTATAAGGTGGTGGATTTTTTATTAACAAATCCTCCAAATAATCATCATCTGATTCACCACTAATCATTAAATGTTTCATTTTCTTAGTCCTTTTACTTCCTGTAGGTTCTTCTAAAGTTATTACAGGATATAATCCTTCCACTAACATGGGCTGTCTCCATTGTTTCATTTGTTTGTCTCTTGTCTCTTTTGGAAATCTGGGATAAAACTTACTCCAATTCCTGTTACTTCTGGGTCTATCTCGCTCAAAAGCCTCAGTTTCCCATTCCTCCAATGCCTCATACTGCATTAATCTAGGTCTGGGATCTAATTCATTTATGCGAGTTCTCAAATTGTACAAAACTCTACCAGTAAACGTACCATTTTCAGGAAATGCTAAAGCCCCGTCATCTTTTGTATACTCTATCCAGTTTTCTAACCACACACAAGTGTGATAGCCCCTTTCAACCATCATGTATGATGCAGGCGTATTTGGTGGTGGAATAATATTAGAACACGTGGATTAAAAGGTTTTTTCCCTTCTTTTCTCACAACTTTTCGAGCAATGCAACCTAACCCTCTCAGTCTGCACTTGATCATCTCTATTGGTTGAGGGTCAACATGGTGGTCCAAGTTTTGCTAGCCTTGGGTTGCTCCTAAGGAAGGGCACACTGGATACCACTATTTTTCAACCATACTACCCAGATGACGATGCTCCGCTATTGAGCGGGCTGATGGGGATTTTTTTAGCACTCTTTAGGCTATCTTTCTAGTTTTCTCTTCTCCTGTGGTTCCACATCCATATCTCTTAGGATTGTTATGACCCACACATTAACCTGTTGGTTTTGTCTTACAGATTGAACACTATATAGGTTCCTGTACGCAGACTCTTGGTATCTCTCGTGTTGTTTATTTCTAAGTTGGGGGACAAGGTACCAAAGAAGTCTATAAATACGATTCCCCTTAGGCCCTCCCTCACCCTTTGTGTTTTGAGGTGGAATAATATTCCCTTCTCTTGTCTTAATTACTTTATCTTTTTTGAAATAAGTCTTAATTCTTTTAATGAATGACATTTTTCTCTTCTCTCCGTACATGATATAAGGTCTTCATCTTATATACTGTTCTTGCGCAAACCCTAGATACCTCTCAGGTCTATTTCCCTCAAGCGGACCTACATGCCACATATACTTTTAACGGAAATCTCTTGATTATTCTTAACTTTGTTTACAGAATGACTTCCAATACCAGCACGTCTTTTATTTTTCAGTGTCCAATCAAAAATAGGAAATCAAATAAATCCAACCGATAGTTGAGCGGCTTCTCTCATGAGACTAGTTCTCACGCTCCTGTACTCACCCCTCCTGTAAAATTATTACCTCAGCTACACGCCCGCTGTCTTAACCAATACCAGCGCGGCTCTGAGTGACTCCCTCCTTTGCAAGGTAATACGAGACTTAATTTCTCTCACTTTTAATGCAAAAATGTATTATTCAACAACGTAAAACCATTTTCCACTGTACCTGAGTGACTAATTCAAAGAAAAGATAAATTTCAGTCACTACGAGTAAGTCCCTTCCGCTTACTCTTCATATACTACAAGTAGATCTCTTCCGTCTACCCTTCACACAAGCATTAGAGAACCTGCTACTCCTTCATTCTAATCCACTCCGGGATATACTAAGGCTAAGGTTCCACCAGCGAACCCTTTTGCTATCAGTCAAGCTCAGACGAACCTGCTACTCCTTCCATGTGACCCTTTCTAGGTAATATCACACTAAAAGTTTTGCTAGCGAACTCTTTGCTATCATTTATCCATACATTCATACACAAAGTCCCCAAATAGTGCTTCCGGTTCTACCTAACCATGCACTAATTTCCTCTAGGTAAGTGACCTCACTGCAGTGTGGCTTCCATTTACCACCCGCTATTCTACCCCCGGGGATTCCAGACAAAACATATAACAGGTACGAACAATTTTGGTTATGACAAAAATCATTACAATCAATATTACGATTTCAAATATGCAAAAATATTTTCATTAACCAGCTAACTAAACTAACTACCTATCTTAACTAAACCCTAACCATCATGCTGCTACCAAAAGAATATACTGATAGAGCGCGCATGTCATCTGACTATAAATTTACCATAGTCACCTGGGCCCATAATCAATAACTCATAATTTAATCAGGTAACCTTCACTCTACTACCAGTTATTTCTACTTTTAAGTTCTATACCATATTTCTTACATACCTCTTAATTTCAACACTTTTGTCAGATATGTAAGTGCAACAATGTTGCACTTTCAACAATAAACATGCAAGTGCCCTGTCGTACCTCTGTTAAGTTGGTGTCACTAAACTTCAGCAGGGTGTGAGGAGATAAGAAGAGAGGTCATACCCTGCATCATCATGAACAAAGACAGGTGATATTTGTTTGACTGTTTCTCCAAGAGGATGCTGCAAACGATCTATAAAGGGATGTAATCAATGTTACCATTCTGGGTTTGTCGGTATGGAGTGCAGTTATGAGTAAACATCTTTTTAAAAGCCTCTCCAACATGCCTATGGAGTCCCAAAATGAGTGATGTAAAGTTAGTCACTAGCCACGTCATTGAAATCCCCAAAGACCAACTGACCTCCATTAGCTGACTGTTAAATGTAGCTGTCTTGCTGCCCTAGCACCCAGGTAAGGCAGCATACATATTAGTAAGGCAGCACCAGAAATCTCCGGCAGCTTGAATGTGGATGGAGTGGCAGTGGTGATTCCTATGGAAAGACTGTTCCCTGAGGTGGGGTGGTTGAAGTGCCATGTGGGATCAATCATTGGCATCTAACACCAGATGGTAGAGGTAAATAGCATAGAATTATGTTGCCACTGATTTTTTGTTGTTGCAACAGTTGTATGGAGACGTACTGGTTTAACTGCCTGGTGAGTCATCTCAGTACCTGGTGCAAGCATCTAGATTGTCTTGCATGTGAAGTAGCCAAGTTTTCCCAGAGGTCCTCTGGAAAGGCTGAGTTGCCATGAAGATGAGTGCAGCCAGTATTTTGACTTCTGAAGGGATGACCTGAGAGCGAGTGGCTGATGAAGTGAACTTCTGCTCCCAGTTTGCAATCAGGTCAATCATGTCAATGATCTCATCTGTAGAGAAGTGGCATCTTGCAAACACAGTGAGCCTGTAGATCCTCTCTCTTCTTTTTAAGTAATTGTTCTTTAAAATAGGGCACAAGGCGAAAAGCAGATTCATCAACATGGTGAAAAAATTGATTAGGCTGTGGCTTGGTGTATCGTATGACCAGTTTATGTGTGATTGGATGATTGTGTGCTTCATTTCACCTGGTGATGGTTTTGGCGGTGTCATGATTGGTGATAGCTGACCAATTTGCATCCGCAAGTCTCTTAAATAGGAATGCACACTGTTAACTATATATATGGTGCACTCATAATAAAGTGTTTTTTCCTGTGCATGTTGTGTTTTGGCCCTTTTATATTATTTTACTGCTTCTGTAAGTGTGTACATCAGATGGATGTGCTGTTTGTGGCTTGTTGCATTTTCTTTTTATTTATGTATATATATTTATTTATATTTATATTGGTATGTGGTTCAAGTGAAGAAGCAGTGGAAGGCTATATGTGGTGCGTGAATTATTGCAAGCCTATGCTGGGGGAGATTTGTGCCTCTTTCAGGTGGTATGCAACTGTTACCACGGATTTTTTACAATGCATACCATTACAACGGATACTATTACAACGCAGGTCATTTTCCAACGGATACCTTTACATCGCATTACACTACAACGCACATACTATTACAACGCATACCATTACATCGTAAGTATAATTATAGGTAAGTTTATCTTTTTTTATAAACATTGGGTTTTGGGGTACAGGGGTATTTTTAGGTTTTAGGGCTGGATTTGGGTTTTGGGGTACAGGGGTATTTTTAGGTTTTAGGGCTGGGTTTGGGTTTTGGGGTACAGGGGTATTTTTAGGTTTTAGGGTTGGGTTTGGGTTTTGGGGTACAGGGGTATTTTTAGGTTTTAGGGTTGGGTTTGGGTTTTGGGGTACAGGGGTATTTTTAGGTTTTAGGGTTGGGTTTGGGTTTTGGGGTACAGGGGTATTTTTAGGTTTTAGGGTTGGGTTTGGGTTTTGGGGTACAGGGGTATTTTTAGGTTTTAGGGCTGGGTTTGGGTTTTGGGGTACAGGGGTATTTTTAGGTTTTAGGGCTGGGTTTGGGTTTTGGGGTACAGGGGTATTTTTAGGTTTTAGGGTTGGGTTTGGGTTTTGGGGTACAGGGGTATTTTTAGGTTTTAGGGTTGGGTTTGGGTTTTGGGGTAGAGGGGTATTTTTAACCTATTTTTACAAATTAAAAAATTAAAATTAATTTAATTAATAATTTTATTAAAATAATATATAACAAATAATTAAATTAAATAATAAACTAATAAATATTTACAACATATTTTAAAATTATATATTATTATCATATACTTACCTATACTTACGTTGTAATGGTATGCGTTGTAATAGTATGTGCGTTGTAGTTTTTTGCGTTGTAATGGTATCCGTTGTCAAATGACCTCCGTTGTAAAAAATGAGTTGTAATGGTATGCGTGCTAAAAGTACGCGTTGCAACATCATACATCCGTTTCAGGTAGAGGTGCTACTAGAGTAAATGTGGGTGTAACTTTAAACATTAGTAATTGACTTACTCTTTTGAAGGTATGTTCCTATATTTGCTTATCTCTATCTTTATCCCTCTTTAATTTTCATTTTCCTCCTCCCACTTTTTAATAGCTATGCCTCATTTTCCAGCCATCACTCCCCCTTGCCACTGCCACATTTACTCAAATAATATACAACTGTGTGTGTAGAGTTCTCCGCACTTGTGGCAGAGTTATCAGCACGGTTGCGATTCCTAAAATTGGGAAATGCATGATGCATTCCAAATTAGTCAATTGCATTCGCAAACGGCCGAAAATTGCAATTCGCACCGTTTGCGAATGCAATTGACTTTGATGCATGTGGGTATTAAAAACCAACTCATACGGAGTCAGGGTTTCACTGACAATATAAGACCCTGTGTAGTCTCTCCTTCTCTTGGACACTTAACACTTTTGATACCCACATATTTGTGAAATGTTCCTTCTGCAGCTCTCATGTCATCTGTTTCCTCTTCGGCATCATCTTCTCACTCTTTCTCCACACACTCCTCTTCACCCCCTCCTATTTACCACCCTCTCAAACGTACACAATCCACCCATTCACTTGTAATTTTCTTTTCCTTTGGCGCTGTCGATATCTTTCTCACACTTTCCCGTACAATCACAATTACAGTTGGCACATGTTACCATCGCTCTCTGCAGAGCGGATAGGACTGAATGTGCTTAAAGTCTGAACACCTTTATGACCCACCGGCAGGTACAGTGAGAAACTCCCGCTGTTTTCAACCTCAGCTTCAGAGCTCTCAATCACGCCCATGACCTGAACTCATGTAGGTCACAGTATGCACTATACCGTAGTTATATATTGCTTGAAAAAATAATACAGAAACACAACATCCGGAAAGAAGTGCTTAGTTTAAGGTGCAGCCCACAAGTATTTATTTTTGGGGATTGGTACTTAATTTACCGCATCTGACTGACGCAGAGCAAATGAGAAAAATCATAAAACGAGGAAAGGAGAAGGAGGAAAAAGACAGAGCAACAGTGACAAAGGGAATAAACAGATATGAAAAAGAACCTGTGAGTGTGAAATATTATAAAGGGGCAGGGAGTGTATGATGATGGAAGAAATATGCATGAGGTAGAATCAAGACTATGTGACTTTGGCATTAACAATCCTGACATTTGTCTGCTCCCACTGCGGGAACCTGAGAAACATTGTGGACACCGGCACATATAATTAAGCACTGGTAAAAAGCATATACTATTTGGAATGCGAAATGAAGTGAATAAGTGAAATAGAAACCGAGACTGTGAAGGTAATATTTTTACAGTAATTGTTGTGAATTCAAACATTGTCTTTGCCTGTCAAGTTGAATACTTTAATGAAGAGCTACATTGGGGCCTATTTCAAAGTCAATTTATAATTAATGTTGCAAATGAGATGCAGAAAGGCCCCCCCACTTTAAGCCAAATGTATACTGATAATAAGTCCCTAAATAGTGAGCACTGTGTTGTACAGTGCTTTGCTTCTTTCCTTGGCCAGCACTCTAGATCTCTTCCTAAGTTCTGGGTTCTGGAGCGCTCCTTCGCCCTGTTGGCAGTTGGAGCTCTGGTTGGACTGGGGTCTGACCTACCTATACCTGTGCTGCAATAAAGCTTCTGCTTTACTTACCTGCTTGTGGAGTCCTCTTCTATTTACAACACTTGGCGACTTGGACTTGCGGAGTGTCCAACCACTTCTTCTCCACGTGTTGCTGCAGCCACAGAAAACTTCTACAGTGCGGTAGGCTCAGGAACCCCTCAAGAACCCCGTGTGGATAGCGAGGAACGAGGACGCAGACACCAATTTCCGTCCCAACGTTGACTGCTGACCAAAGGTATTCCTTTCCGGTTTTTTTTGTCTTCGGAGGACTTCTGGTTCACTAAGTGACGTCATCTCAACCGAGTCAATACCACGGTGAGTCGCTTAGCAACGCGCGTTTGCAACGTTGAACCAAGCACGCGCCACTAGAACGTTAAGTGCAGCAGCGACAGCGTCATTGAAGCGCAGGTCCAGACAGCGTCTGCGTCAGTGCAACGCAGACGGCGGAAGTGACATTTCACTAACCGGATACAGCGTCATTGAAACGCAAGCTAAGGTGTCACTGGAACGCACCGCTACAACAAGAACAAGGTTCTTCAGTAAGTTAGACCTCAAACACGCCTATCATCAAATTTGTTTGGACGAAAGCTCTAAGCATTTAACTGCCTTTATCACCAGCGAGGGCACATTTCAATTCACCAGGCTACCCTTTGGGCTAGTCTCAGCTGCTAGAGTATTCCAGAGACTTGTTTCTGAAGTCTTTAAAGGTCTTGATAAGGTACTGTACTTTCAAGATGATATCTTGATTTATGGTAATTCCCTACAGGAACACAACAAAATCTTACAAGATGTGTTAGTCAGGGTGGATGAGGCTGGTTTGACTCTAAGAAAAGAGAAGTGTGCTTTTCTATTGAGAGAAATTGAGTATTTAGAATTTTGTTTATCTGAAGAAGGTATTAAACCCAAGAAAAACTTACTTGAAGCCATTGAGTTAGCACCCTCCCCAGTTGATAAGGATCAGCTTCGGTCTTTTATGGGCTTGATCGAGTTTTACTCGAAATTCGTAAGAGACTTCTCATCCAAGACTGCTTCCCTGAGATCCTTACTCAAAAAAGGCGTAAAATTTAATTGGACCTCTGAACATGAGTCCTGTTTTAGACTTATCAAGGGAGAACTTAAATCTGCCAATGTCCTCACCCCTTTTGACACTGCTCGGTCTTCCATTCTCATGGTTGATGCTAGTGCCATTGGCCTTGGTGCAGTTCTCTTACAAAGGCATGGTAGTGCAGAGAAAACCATTGCTTTCGCGTCTAGACCTCTGTCCACCTCTGAGTCTAACTACTCGGTAATAGAGCGTGAGGCTCTTGCCGCAGTCTGGGGAACAAGTTACTTTCGAACCTACTTATGGGGTTACAAGTTTGTCCTATGTACAGACCACAAACCCCTGTTAAATGTGTTAGCTCCTGGTGGGGCTGGTAAAGGTTCTCCGAGATTGGCGAGACTGGTTTCTCGTTTGCAAGATTATCAGTGTGAGATCGAATTTGTCCATGGGTGGAGGAATGTCCAAGCGGATTGTCTGTCTAGACTTCCTATTCCTTCCACTTGTTCTGACTCTGCGATCCCGTCTGATGATCTTGCGGTTGCTGTGATGGAGGATGTTTTGTCGGTGGGCGGTGGTTCATTTTCTCATGATGAATGGTCCAGGGGCATGGCTGAAGATTTGCCCTTGAAGGCTGTCATCGGTCTTATTTCCAATGGTACTAGGAGGGAAAGTACTGTTAGTCCTTCAGTCAGACCCTTTCTAAAGATCTTGGACGAACTTTCTTTGGAGGGTAAAGATGTTTTGGTGCGAGGTGACCGTTTTGTCCCTCCCTTTTCATTAAGGAAAAGGATTTTAGACTTGGCTCATGAGGGGCACTTGGGTCAAAGTCTCACTCAACGCCGCGTCAAACTGAACTTTTGGTGGCCCTCTATCGACAATGATGCAGTGGATTGTGTTACGAAGTGTAGTTTCTGCAGGGAAGGGGAGAAACGCCTCAAAGTCTTGGGCTCTCAGTCTACGCAAAAAATTGTTTTTGAAAATACTCCCTGGCATAGTGTATGCATTGATTTCATAGGACCTATGAATGAACTGCCTATTGATTATCGTTTTGCAATTGTTTTAATCGATTGTTTCTCTAAATGGCTGTGTGTACAGTTTGTAAAGGAAATCACCACTGATGCCACCATTAAGTTTTTGAAAAGCACTTTTATCAACGAGGGGTACCCTTCTGTTCTCATTTCAGACAATGGGACTCAACTCACGTCTTTGAAGATGACTGATTTTGTGAATGAGTGTGGTATCAGACATCAGAAGACCAGTCTTTACAATCCACAGGGCAATGGCATATGTGAAAGGGTGAATCGCCTTGTCAAGGGTGTAATCCAGATGTTCGTTGAGTCTGGCTGTTTCTCTACAGAGCGTGTCCAGGAATTAGTCTGGGCTTACCGCTCCACACCCCATAAGAGTGGTGAAAAGTCTCCCTTTGAACTTATGCGTGGTCGCACGCCCGTAAGCAAATTGACCCCGCATGGTTGAAAAGTTCAAATAGCGATGTCCCTTTAATTCATGACAGTATTTCCTTGCCCATTTCTGTTGGTGACCTGGTTAAGGTCAAGCCAGGAAGATTTGCGAAAGGTCTCAGCAAGTTTAGGGGTCCCTACAAAGTCAAGAGGGTTTTCCCTCACTTCATTGTTCTGGCTAATGGTAAAAGTTGGAATTACCGGAGGGTGGCCCTCTACCAGAAACGCAAAGACTTTTCTTCTGATGATCTGCTCCCGGCTCATAGTGATGGTTGTAATGGATACTTACTGTCTTCTGGTAGCTCTACCCTACCCATGCCCTTGCCAATTGAACGGGGGGAGGTGGGTGGTGGTGATGCTTCTACATCTTTATGTACATATCATAGGGGCCCTGTGGTTAATTCCGCTCCTGCTTCGCTTGTTTCTACTTCTGTTCCCGTTCCTGTCTCCTCTTCCTTGGCTGACGTTGGTTTAAGGAGCGCTCGCTCTCGTCGCCCTCCCATGTACTTGAATGACTATGTGCACTAGTATGTTTTCCTTTTCCTGTGTTTTCTTTCCTTGCAACGAGGGGAGATATGTTGTACAGTGCTTTGCTTCTTTCCTTGGCCAGCACTCTAGATCTCTTCCTAAGTTCTGGGTTCTGGAGCGCTCCTTCGCCCTGTTGGCAGTTGGAGCTCTGGTTGGACTGGGGTCTGACCTACCTATACCTGTGCTGCAATAAAGCTTCTGCTTTACTTACCTGCTTGTGGAGTCCTCTTCTATTTACAACACACTGCATACCATAATACGCTCTATGAGTCAAAGCACCAATTAAGGGTCCTCTGTAATTAATGAAATTATGCCGTGACAATCGGAAATATGGGCCTGAATTAATGCATGAACTATTATATCAACCTACCATAAACTAGTGTTACCCAAAGTACTAATCATGAGTTTGTCTTGTTCTGAAAATATTCATTCTACTCCAAGCACAATATGTCAATGTTAGTAAAGAGTAAAAGTTTGTATCGTAAAACCTGTCTGTCATTTTTCTAATATCAAATAGTTTTTTTTTTCAAAGACAGTCTGTAGAATAAGTAATGAAAAATACTACTTTCAGAAATTAGACTGATTTTGTCAACAAACCTCATTATTTGGTTTGAAGTACATTAGAGTCTGCTGGTCAATGTGGCCATGCACTCACATGTAACCCATAAGCTGGTCAATGCCATCAGTCATGCATGTATCCACCTTATACATGTCATTGCCTTGATGTGCTTATGTATTCTCCTATGTCCCTCAATATCACCAAGTTCTATAGGTTTGTTCCCAAACAAGTGTCAAATCCAGGGTCAGCCCTAAGTATAGGCCATATGCCAATTAGAGGTGGGCGATAAATTCCGCTCCGCCAGTGCAGTTCATGGAATTTTGCCCACATGAAGTTATGTTTGTAATGCAGAGTTCTGGCAAACCTCCGCCAACTGCTGCGTAGTAGAGTGTTTTCTTGCATGCGGCTTGCCAACATAATGTTGGAGAGCCCAAGCAAAAATTGCCATTCCCTAGCTTGATTTTTGGGTGCTAGGACTACAGCAGGCGGAATTTTCTCAAAGCCGGCAGCCATGGGGTGGTCACAACCTTTTGCAGTTAGAAAGCTGCCACTCACGGTGAGAAAGCTGTCACTCAAGTGGAAAATCTACTTGAGCAGCAGCAAAGAAGCAGGGCCCTCTAGCACCGCGCATGGTGCCATTTGTGCTGTTTTTGCAGTGCGGAACAAGCTCCCTGTAGTAAAGAGTCCACACAGCAGGTAAGAGTCATCAATTTATTAACTCTCTGATAACACGCACCCTCTGCTTGCTGGTGCCAGGCTCAGTCAGTGAAGGCAGTCACCAACATTCCAATGCTGCCTTCACTCCAACATGCTAAGGCGGAACCAAGAGGAAGACTAAGAGCGGGGGAGAAGGAAGGAACCAAGGAGCAGGATATAACACCTCTTCCTCCCTAAGGAAGTGGATGGAGCACAGGCAGTAATAGAGGGGGAAAAGAAGGGAAGGAGAGAGAGAGAGAAAGAAAACCACAGCAGAAACGATCAAATAATAACAACGAGTGGTCTTGCGCGGAAGACCTCTGAGACATTACATGTTAAACTAGGAAGCAACAATCCTCACACTCTACGGTACTCCTTATGCCAACCAGGGGTTTGCGTATCCTGTTCCCCTTCTCATCCGAGACTCACTAGACTGGGCATTTTGGGATTCTTAACTGCTGCCCCCTCTCTGTTCTACACCATTGGCACCTGTAGCCACCCTGTCCATGCTGCATTTTCTCCCATCTTCCAATGTGACTACGTTTTTCTTTACTTCCCTTATTTTCTCTGGGGCAGAGTATTTGTCTCCTTTTCCACCCAGACCTCCGGTTTCTTTATGTAAACCCTTTGTCCTTGTCTGAGGAACCTCTCTTTAGTACCCCATTTCTTATCGTACCAGGCCTTGTACTTCCCTTGACGTGTCTCCACTTTTCTCTTGAACTCATCTGGATTGACTGTTACTCTTTCTGTAGGACACAGCCAGTTAGGAGACAACTTTGAGCCTGCTTTCCTCCCTCTCAACAACTCAAAAGGGGAATGACCTGTGCTGAGACTGGGTGTGGTATGATACGACCATAGCATATCTCTGATTGCCTGCTCAATAGGTTTACCTGACTTCACTGCAAGTTGTATGCATTCCTTTAACATTCTTTTGGCCCTTTCCACTTTGCCGTTAGCTTTTGGACAATAAAGTGGTGTGCTTATGTGGTTTATAGACATGTCCTTTAGAAACTCCCTCATTTCCTCCGACACCAACTGAACTCCGTTGTCCGTGACTAAGGTTGAGGGAATCCCTTCCTTTGAGAAAGTGTCACTTAAGAAAACGATAATTGCCTTAGGGTTTATGTTGTTCACAAATTTATATGAAATCCAGTTCGAATAATAGTCAATAAGTATCAGTAGATACCAGTCCTAAGGACCCTTAGCATGTATTGGCCCCGTAATATCAAAGCCAAGTTTGTCCCATGGTAACACAGGGATATCTACAGGAATGAGAGGGGTACGCCTAATTGTTCTAGATTTGTCACTCAAACCACATGCATGACAGTCTTTTTACTTTTTCTTCCATCAACTGATCCATCCCCGGGAACCAATATTCCGACCACAATCTAGTCTTGCAGAGACTTCTGCCCAAGTGCCCTTCATGTGTGAGATTAATTATTTGACTTGTCAGACCTTCGGGGGGACAATTTTCCCTGACTTGTAAAGATAATTTCCTTCAATGGACAGGTCTTCTCTTATGTTACAAAACGGTTGTATTTCAGTTGGAAGTTCTTTACATTTATTAGGCCACCCTTCGATTACATATTTTTTCACACAATTGATGATGACATCTTTCTCCATGTGATTGTCCCCCTGTTCATTTGTCACAGCTGGTAGTCTCACCTCCATAACATTTTCATTATCAACGGTTTCAACAGAATCAGTTTGCACAGGTGCCCTTGACAAAAAATCTGCCACCCTATTCTGCTGACCAGGAACATGCACCATGTTGAAATTAAACCCTTAAAGCCCAATTGTGCTTTTAGCAATGCGTGGAGTCATGTTCTCTAAATCTTTTTTACTGAACAGAGACAGAAGAGGTTTATGGTCCGTATGTACTTCAAACGGTAGACCCCAAACATAGAAGCTGAAATGCTTTACTGCCCAATACACCACCAAAGCTTCCTTCTCTACTGTGGAGTAATTTAACTCTGTTCCCGTGAGAGTTCGTGATGTGAAGGCAACTATATTAACATTGGTGTCCTGCCTTTGTGAAAGTGTTGCCCCAATGCCTTTTCCACTGGCATCGGTTGTGATTATAGTGTCGTTTTACACACTGAACTTCCCTATAAATGGCGCTGAAATGATGGAATCTTTTATGTTTTCTAAGGCATTTTTTGGCATTTTTTTTTATCTTGACCCCAGGTGAACACCAAGTCTTTCTTTATGAGTTCTCTGAGGGGTTGCGACAACACTGCAAAGTTTTTAATGTACTTAGACATATATTCAGCCAACCCTAGGAATGCCAAAATTTCCTCTTTGTTCGTTGGGGTGGGAGCTCTTCTTACTGCTTCTACCAGATCTATCTTGGGTTTTATGCCCTCTTACGAGATTGTGTGACCAAGGTAGTCTACAGAAGCCACCCCTATTTTACATTTGCTTTCTTTCGTGGTGAACCCAACCTCTCTTAGTTTCTTAAGAACTGTGCTTGCATTAAAGTTGTGTTCCATTTCGCATGAACCATATATCAATATGTCATCCTGGAAGCATAAAGTCTTAGGACACTCTCTTAGTACATGCTGCATCGCTCTTTGAAAAGCTGAAGCAGCAGACGCCAACCCGAATGGCATCCTCAAGAATTTGTAGTTGCCAAACGGGGTGGTGAAAGCAATCAAAGGTTGCGATTCAGGATGTATCTTAATTTGATAATAGGCAGAAGAGAGGTCAAGAACACTGAAAAACTTAGCTCCCTATATAGTGCTTAACATTTCGTTTATCCTTGGCAAAGGATGTCTGTCAACCAGAATGTTTGCATTAAGGGCTCTCAAATCGACACACAGTCTTATGCTCTGTCCACAGTCCTTGGTCGTAATAACAACTGGCGCCAACCAAGCTGAGCTTTCTATTTCTTGTATCACTCCCTGGTTAATCAATCTCTCAATTTCTATTCTAGGAGGTTCTCTCATCATTAAAGGAATAGAGCGGGTTTTGTGAACTACTGGTAAAGCCCCTTTTTTAAGAACAATTTTATGCATATAGGGGCATATTACCAACAACTAGCGATAATTATCGCTATGTTGGCTTAGCGGCAATATTTTTATCGCCGAGCTGCAGCGATTTTTATCGCTTAGGAACCTTGCTATTGTCAAGGTTGATCTCCTAAGCGATAAAAATCGGCCGAAATGCATGAATATCGCTGAAAAGCCAGCGATATTCATGCATTACCGAGCTAATGCTCTAGCTATATTATCCACCTACCATTGGATAACATGGCTAAGAACTGCTCAGGGGCAGATGTTAGCTTTTGGAGATATTCACGCTTAGCTTCGAGCTCATGGGGGCATGAGCTCGAAATTGACCCTTCGCAGCCTTCTTAAACCAGCAAGCCGAAGAACCACGGGGGAGGATGCGTTGCTGTCTCAGCATCCCTTCCTTCATCGCCAAAAGTGTTGTAAAGAGTTCACACAGCAGGTAAGAGTCATCAATGTATTAACTCTCTGATAACACGCACCTTCTGCTTGCTGGTGCCAGGCTCAGTCAGTGGAGGCAGTCACCAACATTCCAATGCTGCCTTCGCTCCAATATTCTTAGGGGGAACCAAGAGGAAGAGTAAGAGCAGGGGGAGAAGGAAGGAACCAAGGGGCAGGATATAACACTCCCCGTACTAAAAATCAATGTGATGTGCCAATTCCACCCGCTCACTGAACAACACAAAATCTCGCAAAGTGTTTATGTAACTCAGCAAGATTCACCGGAGTGCAACTCCGTGAGTTCCTTCCAACCCAATGCCAATAAATTTAGCCATGTGATAGGATAACTGTAATTGACATAAAATTAACTGAGATGCCCCCTCACACACACTGGAACACATTTTTTAATCACACACATATGCTGTAAGGTTGTCTGACATAATATCGATAGACAGAATATCGAAATACAAAAATATCGGCACAAAAATATCGACATCAAAAATATCGGAGTCATATCTTCACAAAGGTAAGTACAAAAATATCGAAAAAATAATATCGTAGTACAAAAATATCGAAATTAAAAATATCGTTTTTTTAAATGTATTAATAATAATGTAAAAATAATTTTAAAATACATATAATTTTACAAATATTAAATAAAAATATTAAAACAAAATTAAAACTAATACATATACATTTAAAATAAATAAAACACTTAATAATTTAATGTAATTTTTTTTTTATTTCATTTAATTGATTTAAGGTAAAAAAAATATATGTTTACCCTGTACGCCTATACCCCAAAAACCCAAAACTGACCCTGAACCCTAAAAATATCCCTGTACCCCAAAAACCCAAAACTGAGCCTGAACCCTAAAAATATCCCTGTACCCCAAAAACCCAAAACTGACCCTGAACCCTAAAAATACCCCTTTACCCAAAAACTGAAAACTGACCCTGAACCCTAAAAATACCCCTTTACCCAAAAACTGAAAACTGACCCTGAACCCTAAAAATACCCCTTTACCCAAAAACTGAAAACTGACCCTGAACCCTAAAAATACCCCTTTACCCAAGAACTGAAAACTGACCCTGAACACTAAAAATACCCCTTTACCCAAAAACTGAAAACTGACCCTGAACCCTAAAAATACCCCTTTACCCAAAAACTGAAAACTGACCCTGAACCCTAAAAATACCCCTTTACCCAAGAACTGAAAACTGACCCTGAACCCTAAAAATACCCCTTTACAGAAAAACTGAAAACTGACCCTGAACCCTAAAAATACTCCTTTACCCAAAATTAATTAATATTATTTAATTACCAATTAAATATTAATTAACAATAACAATAAAGTAAATATATTAGCACTTTAGTTGTAATTAATTTAATTTAATAATTAATATTATTTTTCCCAATTAATTAATTAAGAATATCAAAAAAATATATATAAAAAAATTAATCTAATTAATGTAATTAACTAATTAATATTAATTAATAACCAACTAATTAATAATTAAAAATATGTACAAAATTATATTAATTAATTAACTAATTAATATAAATTATTTACCAATTAATTATTAATTAAAATATGTACAAACATATATTAATTAATTAATTATTATTAAATTACTTCCCACCCTATTCCCCTATAAACCCATAACCCGCTACAGAACATATTTATCAATTAATCAATTAATTAAAATTAATTAAAAATTAATTAAAAATTAATTATTTAATAATTCCTACTAATTAATAATTAATTTAACATAATTAAATTACTTCCCACCCTATTCCCCTATAAACCCACAACCCGCTACTGTAGTAAAAGACAATATTTAATTAAATTACATTAAAAATAAATAATAAAACATAATAGATACAATATAATATACACTAAATTTATTTAAAAATTGATATTAGTAACATCGAAGTTATTTATTTCGATATTATTGACATCGATATTTACAACTTCGAAATTACTGATATCATACTAATATCGATATTAAGACTGTCGATATTACTTACCTTCAATATTTTGTCCCATCGATATTTAAACTTCGATATAATTGTATATCGAAATTTAAAACTCGATATTTTGTCTGTGTACCATGCTGTAATGCCGGGTGGCAAGCCTGATATGAATGTATTCCTTCATCAACATCTGCTCCCTGAAAACATACACTCGTCAGTTCTTATCTTCCAGAAACTCTTACTCTCCAAGTAAGGGACACACTGACAATTCTGTCAATACTCTCTATCTGTTAGGGCAAAATATGTCACAATATATGCAGTTCCCTATAGAACCCTGATTGTTACCCACTGTAATCTGACCAAAACTATTCTGTTATACAGGTGTGCTAGTGTCTACCAAAGATCAGTGAACTTCCGCTTTCCTTTGAACAATCACTTAACAGTGAGTGACATTTAGGGCTCCATACGCAATAGCATTCGTTTGGGCATATCCGGTACTAATATCCAATGTGTTTTCACAGGTTTGCCTCTAAATACGCCTAGTAAACTTTTCTTGGCCCCTAGGCAGGCTATAGCCCAAGCATCTCCCATCACTTACCTGGGCCATTATTAAACATAAGGTATACTTTTGCTATTTGCACCAAGGCGCACCTTTAAATAGTTGTGTCATACGCAAACAGAAAAAGTGTGACCTAATACAGAGAATGCACTGCCTTCAGGGCAGCTGTGACTCTGTGCTGCCCTGGGGGCAGCTAATTCAAGTGAAATACGGAGCAGCTGCTTCAAAGCTGCTCCGAATATCACTGAGTAGGTGGCAATTAGATGGGATTAGAGATCTCTTAAAGACGTGTGCAGTAAGTGACTGTACCCGCCTGAAGGGGGATGTCTGGGAGGACAACTGGCCCCCCTTATCCCTCTCCAGACAGCTACAATGAAGGGAAGCACCGACAGTGTACCACCTTTTTGTTGCAGCCTTTCTGAGTGCCTCCTGCTAGCTCCTTCGCCTTTGCACCCGTTTCCCTAATACGGCACGGGCGCAAAGACAAAATGATTCCTTCATTTGCCTGTAAAGACGCACCCCTGAATGAGAACACTACTGCTACATCTGTGCCAGTGCTATCAGTATTACAGAAGGGGGTGAACAAGCATCTGCATCCCCCTCTGTGATACCAAAGTGGTAGGTGGAAACGAGTTATAGAGATTGGTGCATCCCAGTTAGAGGGCTATGACCACAGAATTTAGAAGAGCTATAACCTCACATATGAGAGGAGGTTACATGTACAGAGATGAAAGGGAACCACAGTTGCACAGGTGAGTGGAGTTACGGTGACCCCTGAAATCTGAAGCTGTCACACGTACGTTTGAGTGCCTGGAGTAATTCTGTGCAAATAGTTGCAAGAGGCATGAAGCACACAACTAAAAGCGATATAGGCACAGAAAGCGAAGTGTTCTTGGGTGCACACAGATGATAAGATACTATGTGGTTGCAGATGATAAATGAACATTCACATACAGCAAGGTGTTCATCGGAGAGTTGTGTCTAGGTGCACACAGGCAAGTGGTGTTTATGTGCCCATAGGTGAGTGAATCCTGTACTAACACACACAGAGGAGCTGTAGACAAAACATGCACACAGGTGACATGTGACTTAGGGCCTGATGTAAGGTGCACTACCTCCAACGGCCTTTCGGTGGTGTACCGCCTGACATCTAGGGCAGCGGTCCGACGGAAAACGGCGGCGCGTCCTGGGGGTCCGTGTGCCCTGGACAGGGGTCCCTTGTGCCTGGGCAGACTCCCTGATCTCCCCGGCCTGGTTGGAGCCCGGGAGCCCTGCAGCCCCGGAGCCCTGCAGCCCAAGCCCTGCAGTCCCCGAGCCCCCGAGCCCTGGAGCCCCGGAGCCCCGGAGCCCCGGAGCCCCGGAGCCCTGCAGCCCTGCAGCCCTGCAGCCCCGGAGTCCTGCAGTCCCAGAGCCCCGGAGCTCCCAAGCCCAGCAAGGGCAGGCTGGAGCCCTCCCGCAGAGGCTCGGGGCCGGCAGATTGGTGTCATTTCGGTCCCGGCCATCTGGTCGCGCCTCTCGCCTCGGCCATCTGGTCGCCCGCAATGCTTTCCTATGGAGCGACCAGATGGCCGGACTTCCCTGGAAGTCCCGATGAGGTGCCATTCGCCTCCCGGATCCCAGTGAGGGCTCCAGGAGGTCGGGCACGTTTGCGCCCTGGGTCTCCCCTGTCACCTCGAGTGCACGGATTACAAGAAAGGGGGGTAATTTTCCTCCGGATTACTAGGGGCAGGGTAAGCCCGGACACCCCTCCAACGCTGGTGGTTCTCTGCCAGGGGGACCAGATGGGCTATGCCTGGGTAACACCACCCGGGGCTTCCTTCCTCCAGGCCAACGGCATGTCAAAGTGCCCAGGACGGGCTCCATGAGTCCCGGGCAGTCGTCCCCGGGTCTCCGGGCCGACGGCATGTCAAAGTGCCCAGGACGGGCTCCATTCGTCCCCCGGGTCTCCGGGCCGACGGCATGTCAAAGTGCCCAGGACGGGCTCCATGCGTCCCCCGGGTCTCCGGGTCGACGGCATGTCAAAGTGCCCAGGACGGGCTCCATGCGTCCCCCGGGTCTCTAGGCCAATGGCATGTCAAAGTGCCCAGGACGGGCTCCATGCGTCCCGGGCAGAGCCAGCCGAGGTTCTGGGCGCTGGGGTCCATCGGGGCCTGCAGAGGCTCTCCCTGGCCTGGGTAGGGTCTGGAAGCTAAGCCCCAAGCCCGCCAAGAGCAGGATGCCGTTTAGGCGCCGGTCAAGCGGGCGAGTGGATTTGTAGAGCCCTGGCCCCAGCCAAGCAGGTTCAGAGCCTCCCCGTGCCAGACTGACGCACCTGAGGGCCCACCGGAGGCCATGCCCAGCCCCCGGCAGCGCATGGGCAGCATATCCCCAGACCTGGTGACCTGGCAGACTGGGACCTGCTGGCAACCTGGCCCTGCCAAGCCCCAGTTCTCTCCCAGGGCTCGACAAATCGACGACCAGATGGCCGGGCTTCCCTGGAAGTCCCGATGAGGTGCCATTCGCCTCCCGGATCGCAGCCAGGGCTCCAGGAGGTCGGGCACATTCGCGCCCAGGGTCCCCTGAGCCTCGCGTTGCGCACTTGTTCCCAGAAAGAAGGGTAGCCTTCCTCCGGATTACTAGGGACAAGGTACTCTGGGACCCCTCTTGGCCTAGCGGTCCTCAGCCGGCAGCTGGATGGGCCAGGATGCCGCTCCAGCCCTGGGTCCGTCCCTGGGCCTGCCGCGTGGCAGGATGCCCGGGATGGGGTCCGGGAGGGCCCGGGCCTGGGGATCCGTCCTGGGTCCTGCCGCGTGGCAGGGTGCCTGGGACGGGGTTCCGGAAGGCCCGGGGTAGGCTTCACCTGTGCCCCTGGGCCTGGTAGCCCCGGCTGGGTCCAGGGGCCCGGCCGGGCCCCGGGTCGGGTGCCACGGCCCTGGGCCCGGTCCCCCGGCCTGCCACACTGCCAAAGCACCGGGACGGGGCTCCGGTGTGCCCGGGAAGCCTCCCTTCGCTCGGCTGAGTTCAGCAGCTCCCCTGAGGGCGCTGTCCTTGGTCCTGCTGCATGGCAGGGTGCCCGGGACAGCGTCCGGAGGGCCCGGGGAGGCTTCCCCTGCGCCTCCGGGCCCCGGGTTGTGTGCTACGGCCCTGGGCCCCATCCACCGACATGCCACACTGCCAAAGCCCCGGGACGGGGCTCCATTGTGATCAGGAAGCCTCCCCTCGCTCGGCTGAGTTCAGCAGCTCCGGCCGGGGCCCCTGAGGGCCCAGGGAGGGCGGCCTCCCCATCCCGGGCACTGTCCTTGGTCCTGCTGCGCGGCAGGGTGCCCGGGACGGGGTCCGGAGGGCCCGGGGAGGCTTCCCCTGCGCCTCCGGGCCTGGGAGCCCCGGCTGGGTCCAGGGGCCCGGCCGGGCCCTGGGTTGTGTGCTACGGCCCTGGGCCCCATCCACCGACATGCCACACTGCCAAAGCCCCGGGACGGGGCTCCATTGTGCCCAGGAAGCCTCCCCTCGCTCGGCTGAGTTCAGCAGCTCCGGCCGGGGCCCCTGAGGTCCCGGGGAGGGCGGCCTCCCCATCCCGGGCTCTGTCCTTAGTCCTGCTGCGTGGCAGGGTGCCCGGGACGGGGTCCGGAGGGCCCGGGAAGGCGTCCCCTGCGTCT